>NC_092193.1:17875945-18553445 GCF_043641665.1 Enoplosus armatus
GTGCTCAAATAGTCAGTTCCACTTATCTGACATGCGCCCGAGACCGCACGTAAGCTACGCGCAGTGGTTATCGACTCACGTTACCTTGGTAACCAACTAAAACAGGGGACTCCATAACGAGAATGAGGAGCAGGAATAGCCTGCAGTACTTTAATACAAGACAGTGGTGGGATGTAACTTAACCCTCTGATGCACAACATGGGTCAAAAGTTACACAAACACTTCTTTTAATGTTACTGGATTGTCGTGACTGTCGTCACACATTTAAGTTGTATTGTACTTTTCACCCCAGAATATACATCATGTGCCCACACAACATTCAGTAAATGTGTATGTGGTTAGAAAGATGTGAGAATAAAACAGTTACAGTTACAAAAGTCGTTATTGTGACCTATTTTGTTTCAGCTAACTAGCTGTTGACCTACGGTGTTTTAGCTACAGTGAGTTGGTGAGTGAGGGAGATCTACGTAAAATCCATTGTACAAGGCCACAATGTGTGTCAGGAGATAGGGCATCCAAAGTCTTCTGCAGTTAAAGGACAGGATGACCAGGGCTTTGCCACAGCACAGTATTTGTCAGTATAGTGCAGCAGTTGGTGCTCTCAGTGCAACAGAGCCATGTGCAAGCATGGTGGCACAGACACACCTAGGTTTTTGTTAGGATTGTTATGATAAGAAAACAACAAAGGAATACATGTGGCGACTGTTAAGTTAGAGAGTTTTTTTTAATCACTACTGTTCATAACTGTTATGAAAATGGAGGTCCAGATCCAGTGGCAGACTCAGGCTGTCTGAGGGGCAGGGGCGAATAAAGTAAAAAGGACACCAGCTGCATGCGGTGGGGCACTAGAGCGCAGAAAGCTTCTCCATTATGCATCGTGTTTTCTCCACTGGAAGGGCACCCTAGAGATACTTCTACTTCCCTATATTTCAGCAGGTACATAAACATGTAATCATTTTAGACATTGCCATATTATATTATATTATATTATTCTAATCATAGCTGGCAGCCAGAAAATTGCCATTAACTGTGATTGATGGACGTCGTTCACTCAAGCAGAAGTTGGGTGCTCCGGTGATGTCTTTTTTCTTTTGTCTTTGTGTGACCTATACTGTGCCGACACTTGTTGGAAGTAGATCAACCCACATGTCAGCGGCTGTTATAACCAAAACAGGTTATAAGAATGCAGATTAACCATAGAGATTAATATGGGAGACAAGTCCTTGCGGTGAAACGTGACTGATGTGCTCTGACGTGCCAAGGGATTACAAAAACAAACAAATGTACACCCTTGTTTGACTGCATCCTTTCTATTGAGCTTTTCTGTATTTTGAAGAGATTTGTTTTAAAAGATGAGCCATGAACTGGTTTTACTGTCTGAATTCAAAGTTGTGGTTGCTGTCAGGACCAACCTAGTTGGTCACGCAGATGAGAAGGTCTACACTTTGACCCAATAACATATCATTTCCTTAATGAAGCTGTAGGATGCTTAGTGAAATATTAAGACTCCATGTTTTTTATGGCAACACCATTCCATCAAATGGAAATATTCTTCATGTCTTGTGCACCATTTCATACACATTTTCCCAAAATTCTGCCCGACATATTTGGTATCTTTTGAAACTTTGGGATCTCCTGTAGAACTTAAAATAAAAGCTCTTTGGGTTTGAACAGTGTTTGACTGAACTGCATGAGTTATGAGTGGGCCGCTGCTGCTTCAGAGGATGAAGGATAAATGTGGTGCTTTATGTGTCGTCAAAAATAATGTAGATAAACGTGGATAGTCCTAAGCATGGTTTTTGGGTAATTACCGGTCAAGCTGCGAACCATGCATGAGAAAAGAAAGTATATAAGAAGACTGTTGCACGGCAGCTGCTCACTGTGTAAGACATTACCAAGTATTCGTCACTAGATGTCCTCATAAAGCCACTGAATATCCTTGACACAAAACAGCTGTGTGGATTAAGTCAGTCCACAGGATGGCAAGTGTGAAAAAGCATTAGGTTATACATGCCTATAGGCCTCCTGCTCTATTCTTGACACCTGGGAATACATTACAGGACAGGAAGAAGCCTAAACTCCATTTTGTGGATGTGTGTGAGTGAGAAAAAGAGTGAGTGTGGTCAGCGTGGTTGTTGACTGTTGACTCGGGGTGGTTTCTTTCACAGACTGTCAGCGGCACATCTGTCCTCCTCCTCCTCCATCATGCTGAGTCTGATTCAGCACTTCAACACCTACACAGAGAACCAAGAATAGACTCAGGACTCATACTGAGACTGGAGAGAGGAGGAAAACAACTGCTGCCTGAGACCACCTTGTCCCATCTCATCTCATCCCATCATCTGCTGGCTGTATACTGGGTACGGATTGAACAGCCTATGGCTGATATGTCAACACATTGTTATTGTTGCCCCACTCTCTTGTTTCCAAAGCCTAAAAACCCATGTGATCTGATCACATACAATGCTTCCCAGGTGTCAGGTGCACCTACTTTTTGTTCCACCGCCTCCATACACATACGCAACAGGAGGCAGACTGATTTATAGTATATAATACACAATGTGACACAATGTTTAAATCACACACACACACACACACACACCTGAGGCATGTGTAGATGATCACCATGCCTGCAGCAGTGCAGCCTGAGCATTGGAGGTCACCTCTGTAGGTTCCACAACTATGCATGGATTACACTTTGCTGGCCTCCATATCCCATTTTTTAAATTTTATTTCCATTACCCCCCCCACCCCCCCCCCCCCCCCCCCCCCCCCCCCCCTCGCTCCAGCTCACTCCAAAGCGTGTGATCACTTCACAACACACCCCCCACCCCCACCCGCCGCGCAGTTCACTGCGCCCCCCTCATGTGGATTCAGTTTCGGAAAACGAGACGATGGCAAACATGTTGTGGAACAACTGACCGTGATCATTGCAAGCAGCGCAGCATGAGAGGACGTTGTGAGCGTTTACAATGTGTGAATAGATGTGCTCTGATGGAAGAGACCCGATCAATCTGAAACAGCGTGAAAGCATGTGTTTGTCTAGTTCCAGACGGTGGATGCGCGCTGGATCCAGAGCCAACGACAGGATGAACTGAGACATTACGCGCAAGAGGTTGCCACGGGCAAGCGTTAGGTTTGACCTCTGTCGAAATCATTTCTGGGACAAACAACTTGGCGAGGATGTATCAATGAAGAATGTGACTGCGTCTGACTCTCTCCAGACGGGGTGGATGAAGCCCTTGGCGGTGTCATGCGTCTTGCCCCGCAGCCAAGCGCGCAACCCTTGCGGCTCATAGTTCTACTCCTATTCACCACCAGGGTGAACACATCCCCGGTGCTCTCTTCGGGCTGCCCGGACAGGTGTGTGTGTGATGACCAGCTGGTGGTTCAATGCGCTGGGCAGCACCTGACCACCTTCCCGGTCAACTTGCCGCTGGCCACGCGGCAGCTCATCATCTCCAACAACCGCATCGTGGAGCTGCCGCCGCTGGCGCTCAACTACCTCTCCGATCTGGTGTACCTGGACTGCAGCAACAACTCCCTGACGGAGATATCCGAGTCCACGTTTGGGAATCTCCGGAAGCTTGCCTACCTGGACCTCTCTTTCAACACCTTGACTCGGATCGAGGACAGGACGTTCGGCCCCTTGACCAGCCTGGTGATGCTGAGGATGACCGACAACCCAGGGCTCTCGGAGATCCACCCGGACGCCTTTGCGGAAAACGCGGCCCTCCAGGTGCTGGATGTGAGTCGGAACAACCTGACGGTCCTCAACATCACCTCCCTGATCGCGCTGCCCGCCCTGCGCTCCGTGGGGCTCAGCGGGAACCCGTGGAGCTGCGAGTGCGACAACGAGGACCTGTGCCTGTGGGTCCACCTGGAGGGATTCAAGTTCCAAGGTTTTATTCTGTTCTACTTTATTCTAATGTCCTATAAGGTGACATAATCACACGACACTTTACTGTTGCTTTGTTGATAGGCCCCAGAGAGCCAAACACATATGAGAGCTGCCGTGCTCCAGTTATTCATTATTAGACAATGCACTTAATGTAAACCATTGGCCGTTTGGTGGTGACTGCCCTCAATAAATCTGCATCCCATGAAAAGATGAAAACTTATTTACCTGGCACCTTTCATAGACGAAATACAGCTGGAAGTGTTTCTCTTATGAGAGAGAAAGCAGATAACTTAAATAGCAGACGCAAATTGAATGGTACCACCTTCAGATAACAAGGCGCCCTTTATAAAGGGGTTACTAACCAAAGTTTTATAACTAATGGTATTGATGAATAATTTGCTAATGCTTTATATATCAGGTATAAGCCATTAATAAGACCAACTTCTGGGTTGCCAGGTTTTGAAAAATTCCCTTTTGCTAGATTAACCTGGTAAGCCACTTGGCCCCTACTGACCCCCATTCCTCCCAGTCTGCGTTGACTGTGTATGGTGGTATGATAAGTTGTTTTCAGTATATGGGTTTATGTTGTATATAATTACATTTCGCTGTGATTGTACCTCATATTTTTTTACATGTAACAGATAAACTTGATTGACTGATTTCTTGAAATGAATAAGAGCAAAACTGAAATAATGAAAGTCTTTAAAGTAGATTTTGACACAGGGGCCCTCTTCAAGAAAAGGTGTCAAGATTATAAAATAAAGCAGGACCCACTTTAAGGGCCTTTTGTTTATATTAATGGTATAAAACTGATTTAAAAACATTGTAAAATATTTCTTTACAATTTATAAAGCCTATAAACCTTTGATAAAGGGTGGCTGTTTAAAAGATGGAGCCAATTAAACATGTAAAAAGAAATGGGACAAGTTAGTTAGTCCCTCAAAGAAGAAATGACTCCATGCTGACAGTCTTTTCATGCACATGCGGAGCTCTCTCTGCTGGAATCCCTGCATGATGTGATCATGCTACTAAAAAACTCCCTGTCACGTCTGCAGCTCTGAGCACACACACACACACACACACACACAACATCACCCACAATTCTATTATATTAGCTTTGGTAGATGCAGTGTGTCGTGCAAAATATGTTGGTGTGTGATGTGTGCCATACGTTCACATATGCAACCATCATGCAGTTTGGAGGAGTCTGCAAAGCTCACCCCGTTCTCAGCTTTCAGTGGTGTGAGACGCAGGTGACGGCAGTGGAGCGTGACAGCATTCAAACGATCAGATGGCAAAGAGGGTGAAAGAAGATCGGAGGCAGGGAGCCATTTGATTTCTGGCAACTTAGTTCATTAACTCAGCTCTGTGTACTGCAGTTTGGGAGGAAAACAAGAGAATCTTTTGTCGTGAAATGACTAATCAGTCTCTATTGTATCCAGCTACTGGGATACTGTGCTGCAGATGTGATTAATGGATCTTAGGTGCACCATCAAATATCGATCCCCCCTCCTTTGTTTTATTACTGTCGAGCTGATAGATGTGTCTGATATTCAACAATCTTTCTTCCTTAGTTAAGTTATTATGCTCAGGCTTTGGTGTGGATGTGTCACTATGCAAAAGGGCAGCTTCTATTTATAGTCTTACAGAGCAAGAAGCCAATCATAATTCTAACACCATAGCTATAATACACACACCCCGCTTACTAAAAAGGCATCCCCTGCTTCTCTCTCTCCCACACACACACACACACACACACACACACACACACACACACTATAGTTCATGGTCCCTGTGCAGCTTAGGCCAAATCCAAAAACGAGTCCTGCAAGAGCTGTCCTATTTTCCTGCTGCTCGTTGCCTTTTGTCTCGCTTAATTTGGAGTGGAGCCTCTTCCAGTGACAGCTGCCAGCAAGGGAGAAGGCGGACACATAGATACACACACACACGCACACACATTCTCTACCTCTGTTATGTATACACACAGTCTGTCCATCTCTTTCAAGCAGACCGCTCAGGCAATAGTTCATTCTCTCTTAAACTGAGTATCTTGTCTCCTAAAGCATGCGGAAAGTCACACACACACACACACACACACACACACACACACACACTTTTAGTGCTGGGGGGGGGGGGGGGGGGGTGCAGAAGGATAACATTTTGGAGACGGCTGTGTTTCGGCTGTGAGCTCTGTCTCGGAAGCCTTGTTATCTCTCGCCTGGGTCTCACCTGGTTCATGCAACACGGCTCGCTTGTCACCTCGGTTTAGGAAACGCATCAATAGCAAGTGAGAAAGAGAGAGAGAGAGAGCTTCAGGAAGGAACAGATTCTCCTCTGTCTCGCCTTCCTGGCTGGATTAGCACTCTCTCAGCTGTTATATAAGGAGAGGGTCTAGAAATAGAGCAGAGTGTGGATGGGGAAAGGAGGGAGGGAAAGCCCTCTTCTTTGATGCCAGTCCCTTTTGGGGGGGGGGGGGGGGGGGGGGGGGGGGTTGAAGCCAGAAGGGTTTCCTTCCTAGCTGTCTGGCACACACACACACACACACACACACACACACACACTTGAACATGTGCAGTCACACATTAGCAGAGTCTGCAAGGACAGAGATAGTAGATGGGAAAGTTTAGTCTCGTGGAGGCCGTTTGTGCATGCATATATGTTAAGAGGGAGAGTGCATGGATGTGTGTGAGTGCATGCATGGATGTGTGTGTTTGTTACAGCCAGAGTCTAGCAGCATATTGTGTGAACAGTGCACAGCAGCAGCCTTTCAGAGGATCAGAGTAGGCTTTGAATTCTCTGTGGTAGATAGAGCTTAGAGAAGCTGAGTGTCCTCATGTTCTTCAGCTGCACGCTCGTTTTTCAGATCTGTGAGCCACAGAAGGGCCTCTCTGAGGATAAGAACAGAGATTTATGCACCGTGTGAATGAAATATTAGGAAAATGTACATTTCAGTCGTCAAGTGATTTGATTGAAAGCTACAGTATGATCCCTCTCACACTCTGTCAAATCACACCTCCCACCGGCCTGAGTCAGTTCTCACACACCGTAACACCACGTGTTGCTACTGACAGTGCATGAAAACTAGTTAGTAAACTGGCAGAGACGTTGAAATAATTAGTTAAATGTGATGGTTTAAATAGTTAGCTAGGAGAGGATGAACATGAAATAATGAAACAATTACCCAAAAGTAATGAAGAAACAGTTATACAGTTACAGATATGATTAACTAACATGAATAGATAAACAAGTGAAATAACTAGCTTTAAGTAATGGACAAAGGGTTGAAATAGTTGGCTAAAAGTAAAAGATAGTCTGTTTAAATATTCAGCTGAAAGTAATGGATAAAACCTTGAGTTAGTAAAAAGTAATACATGAATGGTTAAAAGACTTATGGAGCAGTGTGGAATTAGCTAAAAGTAGCCTAATGGATAAATGGTTTGAATAGTTGACCAAAGGTAATGGATAAACAGTTGATTAGATTAGCTGAAACTAATGGATAAACATGTGTTAGCTAAAATGATAAATTGATGGTTAAAATAGTTAGCTAAAAGTAATGGATAAATAGTGCCTCTGCTGGTAGCAGTAGGAATGCAAACTTGACATTGACAATTCAGTTGTATGAAAAGAATATTGTAACAATAATATTATATATACTTAACATTAAGTATATTGAAATGAACACCTTCGGGATATGACGGGTGGGCCATGAGGGGCTACTCAAGTTCATCTGATAGTATGAAATGAAAAAGTTTGATCTAAAGGATGTTTTTTTGTGCAACGAGAGTGTGTGTGCCTCCAGTCGTGCCTACAGTCGTTGCATGAAACAAGAATCAGTGAAACTACGACATAGTTCTATACCATTAACATCAAACACCAACAACAACACCATTACTATATTAATTATTAGTTATTAGCTATTCATGTGAGATTTGAACTATGTAATACAATGAATATACAGTTATTGTGAAAATATCTTGCAGGTTGCAGAGAGTCAAAGCAGGTCGTCTCCATGCAGATTATATAAATCTTGCTGTATTCATTAGGTCTATATGTATGCACAAACCACATTTTCATATGCCAGCAAAATGAGAACATTGTATTATAGGCTGGTGGTGTAGAAATAGGGTTACAGAAAACTGTTCCCTGTGCAGACACGTCTTTTGATCTCTCCCAGTGGGAATTCCCCCTAGCACAAAACCTTTGAAAAAACAGAAGCCAATTAAAAACAGTGGCCGTATGAAGATGGCAACACTGTTGTGATGTGCTGCGTTTCTGCTCACGGTAACAGCCAGGCTTCAGGATTATTTTCTGAAAAATCCTTCTCGTCAGCTGCTGTAGAGCTCAACAGCCATCGTGTGGCGTATTTAATTTTGACTGATCTGCCTTTTAAAATTGTATCCATCTATCGTAGTTTTCTGAAAGAGAAGGAACTCAACATTTTTATTAGAATTTGTGGATTTCAGCAAGGTCTTAGTCATACCCGGTGCCTGACGATGACAAACCTTATTATCTGTGGTTTCAGGCAGACACAAAGGCCCAAGTCACTCTCTAATCCTATGGGGGAGAAAGGAGTTTGAATAATTCATTTTTTTGGATAATTTAATGCTGCACCAACTCAAGACTATTGCACACGGGAAGCTCCAGAAGCCTTGTAGTTTTCAGATAAAGAAAGCAACATTGTTATGCAGTTTTCTGCATTTGAGTCTTTTAGCTGCGTGAACCTGAATATGTTAAGATATCCTAAGCACAGTTTGCTGTCATTTACAAATGTCATGCAAAACGATATGAAGTTATATGCCTGAATTATTTAACCGGCTGCTATAATATTTTCCGTGCCAAATTAGTTGTGCATTTTGTTATGGCTCTCATAACATCAAAGGACCCTTTAAATCATATGATAATTATATGCCAAAGCTGTGAATATGTTTGCTGTGGTAAAGTCACTTGATATTTGCAAAGGAGACCAGCAGTTCAAGCACTTTAAAGGCCCTGAAAATATATTTTCTCAATCAGCTTCTTACTCTGACTGACAGAGTTCTACATGGACACATGATCTTCTTCCAAAGTTAAAAACAGTTATTTCACATGAAAGATTTCTGTATTTGCGTTTTTGGCCTTTGTTTTTCTCACTGGTTTGAGGTGGGTGGGACTCAGTTAGAACAAGGTGATGTCACGTACTTCTGTGCACCAATCAGGGTTCATCAGCATTTGAATCATAATACGATGTCAGGTGTGGGATTATGTTGCCATCAGTGTCAACCAAAGACCTGATTAAGCAGATTAGCTGAGTTTTTGAGTATTAAACTCTTAATAAATAAAAACTCCCCCAAACTTTAACTTTGACTGTTGCTTATTTAGTCATTAATATATATATATTGACATACATTTTGAATGCATGTGGTTCCTGCTTTACTAAACAAAAGCAATATTTTATAGACAAAAAAATGAAGTTTTACTTGCTACTGTACAATTATTATATTACAGGGACAATTATGTGTATTAAGAATGTCACTGTCCTGGATTGATTATATGAAGAAATGCAGTCCAGAGAAAGATGACTCAGTTGTTATTGTTGTTAAAACACCACCATCCTGGAATTTTGTTGGTGCACTTCAGTGCATTTTTACATTATATTTCCTTACCAAATATGTTGATGTATTGTATTCTATTGTCCTATGATTAATCCTTAATCACTCCTGTTGGTGTGTGTCCGTGTGACAGATGAGGGCCAGACGGTGTGTGGCTCACCTGCTGACATGCAGGGCCGTCGTCTGGGTGAGGTGGGCATCCAGCTACGGACGTTATGTCACCAAACTCTGGGCTCCTGGGACTACCTTTTCTTTGTCGTCATCGGCTTTGTCATCTTTGCTGCTGGCACGGTGTCGGCCTGGGTGATGGGCGTCATTATGGTGCTCTACGAGCGCTACATCAAGAAGAAAGATGAACAGCTGGATGTGGACGACGAGGAAGAAACCAGTGAGGCGGGTGGTACCTCGCGGGCCAGGAGTGACCATGGTAACGGGAATTTGAAAACATCACATACTGTTTAAAAGATTGAATCCCACTCTGCCCGCCATGGGTTCCCACAGTGCCTCATGTCAACTTTCAGGACTGTCTCTGAAGTCTAATTACACTCCAGTCAAACTGAGTCTGTTGAACAGGCTCAGCTCTGAAAGAGAAAACAAAGGATTCAACAGGGATGAGGAATTTCATTCTTCTCATTTGTAGTGGGATTTCAGGTGATAGAGCACACACTCTGGCTGCCATTGTGGAGGTCCCCAGCCCTTTGGGTATTACTGACCATGTATGCAAATGTATGGCTTTTCTATATGGTTTATTACTTTGTAATATTTGGCTGTGATGTGGTTACACAGGGTGACATAGAAGCCTATATTAGCCCAGCTGGTTATATTGGAAGCAGCTTGTTTTAGCTGGTAATCAGCATAATATGAGCATGTGCTCATTTTGACTTGTGTACCAGTATCAGTGGTCACTTGAACTGGTTTAGACAATAACTTAGATGAGATTCATACCACTCTCATTTTCTGTCCGTTAAATATGAAGCTACAGCCAGAGACAGTTAGCTTAGTTAAGCTTAGAAACTGAAATCGGGGAAACAGCTAGTCTTGCTCTGTCACAAGTTAACAAAACACCTACCAGCACTTCATTAATTAACATGTCATATCGTGTTTGTTTTCTTGGCCAGGAGCAGCTACTTACCGGAGTCTCTCCCTGTTGCCTGGCATCTGCTCTCCGCCAAGAAACAGCCACTCTCTCATAAAACAGCTCATTTTCATTTTTGCACTTGTACTGATTAAACAAACGAGATACATGTTGATTTGTGAGCTTTAGAGGTGCTGGTTGGCAGATTTTGTGACATTACAGGCTAGCTGCTTCCAGTCTTCACATGAGGATGACTGACTCCTCCTGACTGATATGACAGATATGACAGTGGTATTGATCTTGTCATCTAACTCTTGGCATAAAACCAAATGAGAGTATTTCATGTCAAACTCCTCTTTTGACCACCATCTGGGTCTAGCTCAGACTATCAACCAGTTTAAGCTGGTCTAGGATTTGCCAGTGGGAAGATTGACTTTGTCTTCACATTTTGAATAATGTTTGTGTGTTGCTCATTTGAGCATTAGCTACTATATCCAGTAGAAACCACTGTTACTTGTTACTTTACCCATGAGGTCTTTTCCTAAAATTAGAGATGTAGAGATAAGACCAAAGTCAAAAGACCTAAAGACAAAGGCTGTTTTCTCAATAAACCAATAATCTGGGCTATTGGGAAACAAGTATGTCATATTTTATTATTTGTTTGTACCTATAATGTTACAAATTTACCTGCTACTAATGACAATCTATTTCCAGACCCTACTTAAATAGCGTTCTCTGCACACACAAAAAGTGGACCTCCATGATGGCAACAAGCACAGTAAAAATGTGACTCAGCTTCAATTTTTGAATTTAAAGTGGTGTGCTCATTTTCCTCATAGGTATGTTAGGAGAGGATTAAATACATTCATACAATGCATTTAGGTCAGTGTAGATGAACAAGTGAGTGCACACGCATGTACACATTGGAGTGTACTACGTAGCTGAACCTGTGATTGAACTTTCGCAGATGTGAGCCGGTCAATCTTTGGTCCAGTGGCGTGTGGTTTTTGTACTGATAGTTCACTTCCCTCATCTATGAGCCCAGAAACAAACTGCAGTCAAGGCATTTGTGTTGAAGATGTGTTTGTGAAGTTCAGAGCCGACATGCGCCAACTGCTGAGGACTGTTTTGGCAGTGGGCCCTGCTGGATGGCAAGTAAACAAGAGGGTGTGATAACTGATTTCTACTTCAGCCCCTCTTTGTTGGGTAACTGGTTTGAGTGCAGTGTCCTATCTGTTTCTGCATGCACTGTTGATGCACCGAAAAGCCTTATGAGGTGTGTACAAGCTTTGAGGGTGGTTGACAATTCAATTCATTAAAGAAGAAAACAGGACTTACTGCAACATACAAAAGATCCTAAATGTAATCATTTTTTATTGATTTTTATTGAAAAAATCAATGCTCCTAATTTCTTAGTAAGTGAATTACACTTTGAATTGAGTGAATTTACAAGCAGTTTACTTCAAACCTGGTGTTTAATGAATCTACAGTTGTGACAGCAATAAGACAGCTAATGCTGTCCAGACAAACAGGGAACAGAATCAGTTCAGCCTGAAATGGTAAATATCAACACCTGCTTTGTTTGAGATTTTGCCTTTGCAACGTCCCAGATCACAAACCTAGTGCAGAATGGCCATTTCTATATTGTTGCTTATAGTAATCTGGCTGTACCACTCCATTGACCCTGACATTGACTGTTATGAACTTAGGAAGAAACAGGAAGAAGAAAAAATCCTTGTTGGACGAGGAAAATCAATAGGAGGCTCGAATATGCGCGTGTGTGTGTGTGTGTGTGCCTATTGGTCCAATCAGTTGTGTCTCTGAATTATTTACTTGATTTAAGAACAAAATAGTACTTTTGAGGGATCTGTGAGGTAGGGCATCCTCTCACAGTGTTTGGACCAGCTGTTTTTAACTCATTTTATGTTGTGCAGATTTTACTTTACACAAGTTTTATCATGAAAGCGTTTGGATGTATGCAAGTCTGAGTTACTGTTATAATAGTGACATCTTGCAGCTGCGCCAGCAAGCAAAAAAAAGAGACGACGGCACAGCGAGAAAAGCACAGGTGTCGATAATAAGATTAATGATGACTGAATTCCATTTAGCTGCTTCGGTTTCAGGGTATTGTGCATGCTGGCTCACTGTCACACTGTCATGGCTTCAGGGGCGCATCTAGAGCTATTCATTCTAGTATCTCTGTGGGCCCTTCTCACATGAGGGTCCTGCATACTCAGTCCCCTTTGTCCCCTGAGTCCTACGCCCCTGCATGGCTTACTGGGAGACATAGTTAATGTTATCAGTAACACCTGTGCTTTTTCTACTATGTCTACGTTAAAAACACCTATTATGCGACTTTTACTCTGAAACTATTGGACTGTCCAACTGTTGACTGACAACCAGGCTGTGAGAAGTGAGGAAGTGGTGGTACTACCAAATGTAATAGTGAGGAACTGGATTATTAACGAGGTAGTTATTTGGTACTTAAATGATGAAAATGCAGTGAAGATGGAGCGCTTAATCTGCGCTCTGACTCCACACAATCTGTTCTCTTTCTGTACTGTGATATGCAATACTACTGAGAAACCTTTCTTCACACATTTACATTCACTCACATGTGCATATTGTTGTTGATTTGTCCAAAATTAACTACAAATACAAAGTTATTGGTTTAACTCAAGAACTAAGAGTATAATGATAGTATACTGTTTATGGATGGTTGACTTTCAGTGTCGAATGCAAAGTTCATTTTCTGCTTTGACCATTATAGACCTTTTTCAGACAGTTTGACTCACCGTAGCATGAAAAGCACAGGTGTAATTAATAACATGAACGGTGGCTGCATTCCATTTAGATGTTCAGGTTTCAGGGCCCTGCATCATTGATGTTATTAATTACACATGTGCTTTTCCTGCGATGAAAAGTCAAAATGTTTGCTGTGAAGAATGTCTGCTGTGAAGTTTTTCCCGTTGCAGTCGGTGGAAATTAGAAAAAAGCAAACAAGTCTTTGGTTTAACGTTTCATTACACCACTGATATAACACACTCAGGAAGGAATCTTGTGTGTATGTCCATGTGTGTGTGTCCACCTCCACTCCCTCGGGAGTGATCTTGACTCATGGCAGTATGCATAACTATGCATGTACCACCCTAAACATATTTACTGGCGTGGCATACGTGACTGGATGCCAAAAGTGTCAATCCAAGCGAGTGACCCATGTACTGTACCTGTAAAGCAGTATGCTGAGATGCCTCTTAACATTTGGTCGCTGGTTGCTCTCGTGGCTTTGGGTGTAATTTGCATGGGGTTCCTTCGGTATATACAAAATACATTGCATAGTGTGCATGTCTATTGAGGTCTGTGTAGTAAACTCTCATCTATATCTACGTGCAACACATGCATATATGAGTTAGTCTCAATCGTGAGGGTGTATTACACTCTGCTAAGCACACTGATTAGGCCATGTGACGCCACAGGCAAGGGTGAGGGTGCGGCCTGGAAATAGGAGAGGTGGGTGCCCTAATTCATGTCAGCACAGCGACACAGATGCAATGACAAGGAAATACCCACGTCTCCCTTTCTTAATAACATGTACATAGTTGCTATTCTTGTGTACACCTGGCTTTGAAGACTCTCTGTATTGACAGTTTATGCTCCATATGGGCACTTGGAAGTACTGTATAGCAGCTGAACATGCTGAGCTTCAATAATATACCAAGTGGATGAGGTGCAACTCAATATTCTGCACTTTTTACACCCCCACACGGCGAACCCGACCCATATTTAGGCACATGTATGCATGTGCTCAGACACACAGAGACAAACGCATCAGTTCTGCCTCCATAATCGACTCCAACATGAATCACCTCTGAGTACAATGTACTGTGCAAAAGAAGAAGTGCTCTACTCTCACGAATGCTACACCACTGACACTAACCAGAACATCATCTTCCCACATCATCAAAACCCAAACTGAAATTTAAAAGAGTTACATAAGACATTATGGAAAATAGGCTTAATAGCTTTCGAGAAGACGAGAAGATCGATACCACTGTTCGGCCAGTGGCCAGTTAGCTTAGCTTAGCATAAAGACTGGAAATAGGGGGAAACACTTAGTTGGGCTCTGTTCAAGGGTAAACAAATGCACCTACCAGCACCTTTAAAGCTCACTGATTAACACATTTTTATCTTGTTTGTTTAATCCATACAAAAAAACAACAAATTGTGGCTATCCGAGGGGATATGTGCTGGACTATTTCTTGGCTGGGAGCAGTGACTTTCTGGACTGTCCATGGCATGTACATTGCTTTCTGCTAACAATCCCACAATGCAATGCTCTGCATTTTATTGATGCAAAAAAATTACAGTTGGGAAACAATATACATATCTGTGATGACACAAAATGACAACGTGTCAAGACAGCTTTTTTTATATGTTGGGACAGAGCCAGGCTAGCTGTTTCCTCCTGCTTCCTTTATGCTAAGCTAAGCTAACAGGCTACTGGCTGTAGCTTCAGCGTACAGAACATTAGAGTGGTTACAATCTTTTCATCTAACTCTTGAAAGTGAGTAAGCCTATTTCTCAAAATGTCCTAAAACTATTGCTCTAAGTTGACATGTAGTGGTACTGATGGGGATATTGTTTTGCTTGAGAATGGTTGTTTGTTTTCATCTTTGTATCCCAACATTCACCAGCCAGGCTGTGGTAGTGGTCAGGATGCGCTTCAGGACAGAGATGCACTCAGCTGGCTACGGTCACATCAATAGCAAAGCTGTAACTGCAAGCCAGTTTAGTGAATAGATGAGGAAATGCACACAGCTATTGGACGCAGGAGCTCCCGCAGGTTTGTTTGCTGCCTGTGGTTGTTTAACTTGTGCTTTTTGCACCAATTGTGTGCATCTACTGAGCTGAAGGCAAACTGGCCACTGTAAAACGCCCGCAGATGGGAGATGTGACATCAAGTAAGAGCGGCGCTAACCAACCGTAATAGCCCTCTGACACATCCACTTACAAACACGCTCACTCACACACAAACACACACAAAATAGGAAGAAAATCCTTTAGTCACGGAGCAGTGGAATGACTTACAACAAAGTTGGAAATGGGGGATATATTTCCTGGTGCTTGGAAAATGGGTGCCTGTGTTTCGGTTATTTCGACAAAATGTCATCATTAATCACTGCCACATATGGATGACAGCAGCAAATTACTGTCAACCTAATCCAACCCCCCATACTGCTGTGGCTGAACTAGAACGTAACATGCTCTGGAGCTGGAACACAAAGGAACTGCTGCAACTTATATTAAGTTAAATATATGTCTTATGCTTACAATTGTAAACATACAAACAGTGTATAATAAGAGAGAGAGAGAGAGAGCTCCTGTTTTGTACTTTCATTATTTGTCACTTCATATTTTGACCACACTGAAGCACAGAAGGAGGGACAGGAAGAAGCAAAATGCCTGGATTTCATAACAGGCCAAAAATGACTTTTTTCTCCACGTTCATTTCCCTCACTCTTTCCATCATTATATCACATCAGATTATTATCAGAAATGATTTGTTAACTGGGATTTGTTTCAACTGAATGAAATGATTGTGTTCGATCCTGTGTTACATACTGTATGTTTTCTATTGGACTTGATACTGGCAAGCTCTACTTAGCCCTCCTCTGTGAAAGCGGCTATTGATTGATGGTGAAGAGTAAGCCCCTGCCTCCACTTGGCAGAGAGGAGGATGGTCCGACTGCTGTCACATATCTGCACACAGGCTCAGGGGCCTGCCAACTCTGTATCTTTCCCCAGCAATAAAAGGTCATTTGAGAGGAGATGGTGTGTCCTTTTGTGCGTCACAGTTCTGCCTGGAGAAGTGTTGTTTTTTTTTTTTTTTTGCTTTGTCTTGTTGTTCGACCTCTTCCTGCTCTTTGAACGCACTTTTCCCCCTCTTTTGCTCTCTGGGTATTTCAAAGGTTAGCCGATGTCTCATTAGCATCCAAGTCAAAAACCTGTATGTCGGCCTCATGGTCTACACTCTGGCCTTATTAGTTCATGGACATATAGCTGCACAAATACACATATGCACTGCAAACACTGCCACAAAAGTGAACTAGCACATGCATGCGCACTTACAGCTGGAGATGCGTTGCATTGTATATTAGTGTGTACTGGGTGCCCAGACTGGTTCACAATTATGTTAATCCAATAGAGCTGGCTGCAAAAGTGAGATAACGAGATGCTTACTCACACTAAGCTCCAACTCAAAAGCAGCACATTGATATTTCAAACTGAGACAGGGAATCTGCAAATTGGTCTGTGGTATTTTTGCACAAACAGTCATGGAGCATGAAAGGTCTCTAATTTCCTTTGATTATATTCCTCTTATCTCCAGCATGTCTCTCTTTATCCCTCAAATGCTTTATTTATCTCATCTTCAGATATTTTTGGCCATAAAGCCTATTTTTGCACCTGTCAAATTCCCTATGGACATCTCTATTTCTGTCTTTTTGCCAGTGCCTACCCTTCTGTTGTCTTAATGGGATAGTTTGACATTTTGAGAAATATGTCTATTTGCTTTCTTGCCAATAGTTAGATGAGGCGATTGATACCACTCTCATGTCTGTATGGTAAATATGAAGCTACAGCCTGCAGATTAGTTTAACATAAAGACTGGAAACATGGGGAAACAGCTAGTTTGGCTACGTCTGAGGGTAACAAAAGCTGTCTACCAGCACCTCTAAAGCCAACACTAACTCATACTGTATATCTTGTTTGTTTAATCCATAGAAAAATAAAAGTGTAAAAACATTCACCTTTTTACAAGGGGTTATGTGCCGGACTATTTCTTGGCCGGGAGTAGCGACTTTCTGGAGTCTCCTGTAAAACCAAAATGTGATGTTTTTATGGTTAGGTTTTTTTGTATGAATTAAACATACAAGATATGATTTGAGTAACGAGTTTTAGAGGTGCTGGTAGATGGATTTTGCTACCTTTGGACAGACAGGCTGTTCCCCCCTTGTTTACAGTCTTTATGTTGAGCTAAGCTAACCTGCTGCTGGGTCCCGTTATTAACGTACAGACATGATTATATCTTGTTTGTTTAGTCCCTTCAAAGAAGTGTAAAAGATGTGGTTTTACAAGTGGTGTGCCAGACTATTTCTGAGCTGGGAACAGTTTCCTGCGACCAGCAGAAACTCCAGGAAGTCATTTCTCCTGGCCAAGACATAGTCCAGCACATAACACCCCAAATTCTGCTTTTAAGACTTTGGTATTTGTACAGGTTAAACGTGAGCTTTTGTGATGCTGGTTGGTGGATTTTGTTACCTCTTGACAGAGCCAGGCCTTGGCAGAGCTGTTTCCCCGTTTCTTTATGCAAAGCTAAGCTAACTGGCTGCTAGCTATAGCGTCATATTTAGTGTGCTAACCTGAGAGTGGAATCAATCTCCTGTTCTGACTGTGGGCAAGAAAATACTGAATGTTGTTGAACTACTCTTCTAATTCTTTCCTCCTTTGTTTTTCCTCTGTTTGAAAGCCTTCCTGTCTGTATAATGTGTCACTTGAATATTGATAGGCTCTGTGAGCCACTGACAGAAACTTAAGACCTGATTAACGCAATGCACACCTCTATTTCCCTTTGGTTCTTCTGTTCACCTGACCTCCTCACATGCTACGCCTTCCACATGCACAACTGACACCAGTGCAAAGTCACCATGCACGCTATAGAATAACCTACAGCCCCTAGAAAGTGATGGCATTTTCCCACACTTCTCATGACTTGAACTTCTCACGATAGCATCACACCATGTCCACTGTAGGGCACTTGACCTTTGGTCCCACAGGACTGCCACTGTGAGATTAATGTTTAGGGGGTTGAAGTGGTTGTTAAATGCTGACCCTGGATCTGTTTACGCTGTTCTTTTCTAACGCATAGCCTACCACCGGCGAGGGGATGACTAACCTGGCTGAACCACAAGCACGCAAAGCCATATCCTATTTTGTAGTTCCCTTTGAATTCCTTTGAGGGATTTAAAAATGTGAATCAAGGGGATTTGACACTTAAAAGTTGAACATGGTGGTACAACTCAAATATTCATCTGAGGTTGTTAATCCACTTTTCAAAAGGAATTATTAATAGACCAATTTAGAATAGACTCTGTAGATGCCTACAAGCAGTTCTGTCTTCCAGCTGTGTTACATAAAATATAATGAATTCAGCATCTAGGATACCTGAGGGGAGAGAGAGAGTGGAGGAGCAAGAGAGAGAGAGGAGAGATAATTTATTTGAGAGCACGACTGCTTTATAATGAGGCCCTCAGTACAGACAGACACAGCAGATTCAGGCTGCTTTGGCATCTTTCTACTCATCTAATGATTGAATATTTTACACCAACAGATCTTAAGGGCAAAACAGCCCTGAAGCTACAGTACCAAAGCACCCTCTAGTGACAGGTTTTGGTTTTATGCATGATTTTACAACACAAGCTTTAGTCTCCAGCTTCAGTTTATTTGGAACGCTTTATTAAGGTCAAACCATTTCAGATTTAACAGAAAGTTGACCTAAAAATAGTGCAAATATCAAGACTTTCACTACTGTCTGTTTGTTTTCAGTTTTCAAAGGATTTCAAACTAAATGAACAGTTTAAAAGCAGATAAGGACAGAAATAACTTGTCATATACTCGGTATACACTATACAGCACATAATCTATTCCATTAAACTTTAATTAAAAGAAGATTGACATGAACTGTCTGTTCTTCAATATTTTCAACCTCACGTCTAGCACATCACTCATCACTTTTCGTCAAGAGTTTTGAGGCCCCATCTGGTTGTTGAAGGGCCCTGAGTGACTCTGGTGTTGCTCTACCATACGCAAGATGCTGTCCGATAGTCCTTTAATGTCGCTGTGAGTGTCGGGATAAGCAGCCAAAGACTTCAGAAGCTCACTCACGCCCTCCTTCTCCAGCAGGCTGCTGTAATGTGAAGCTAGAGGAGAGAGACGGGAAGTGAAAGAGAATGAGAGAGGAATGAAAACTTCATTTGTGGCCAATGTAAAATGATGAAATATAGAATAACAAACAGCTCTATTTTACATCAAAATGGTTACTGTATAGGGCTGCAACTAACAATTATTTTCATTATTGATTGATTGATAGTTTAGTCTATAAAATGTCGAATTCAAGGATGTCTTTAAATGTCTTGTTTTATACAACCAACAATTCAAAACTCAAATATATTCAGTTTAATATAATTAAATAATAGAGAAATACAAAAATAGAGAAAAGCAGGAAATCTTTATATTTGAGAGGCTGAAAACAGCATTTTTACCTTTTGCATTACAAGTTATCAAAATAGTTGCAGATTATTTTTCTGTCAATCGACTAATCGCTTCTTTGACTAATCGCTGTAGCTCACGCACTGTAATACACGCACAGTTCTTTGTGACAAATTGATCCGAGTATACTGACCCCTATAAATCCACCCATGTGCTCCCCATAGTCACCCAATATATCCCCACAGTGTGTTTGTGTGTCTTACTGTTTTGACTGCAGACCAGATGTATGGCCCAGACTGCCCACAGCTGTACTCCGGAGGGCTGACACGTCTGAAGCAGAGGGCAAAATGGACGGAACGACCTGAAATGTGGGCACAAGGAGACACTTTTCCAACATTTACTTTTGAGTGATTCTGAGCATTTCTTTGGTTTATTTTGTGCTTGAATTACCAGACAGTTGATTTTCTTTGGCATTAATGCTATACAGGGAACGTACACTGAGGTGTCACACACAGGAAATTATTTTCAACACATTTTAAAATGCTTTCTTGTGATTGGCTGAGCTTTCTCTGGCACTCATGGTAGTATTCTATGTGACCGAAGGAACCTACGAGTAATTACTACTTAGTAATTAGTCTTAAACGTACACAGTGTTTCAAACCATTATATATATATATATATAGACATTATATATATTAAATCAGCAACAAGTGGGAAAAATGTTATGTAAGAGTGTTAAGAGAGATTGTAGGATGTGTTATTGATGGGAAACACTTCAAAAGTGTTATGCAACATGTAGCTTGCATTTGATGTTGAATTGAACTGAAAGAATGAGTAAATGCATTAAAAATGACTCTACTTCTAAAGAGCTTTCTTTCTGTTTTGTCCAGTTGGTGTTTCTTTCACCTGTAAGAGACCATTTCTCTCTCCAGTGGGGCCCACGTTATTATGGATGCATGCTGCAAAGAAAGAAAGACACGTTGAAAAGAGCCAAAGGTGAATATAACCTGTCTGTTAAAGGCAAACCAGCATCCAAAACTTTCGCCTCTCACACACACCAGCTGCTTCAGTATGGTGCTGCGGAGCTCATTGTCCAGGGTCCAGGCCTCTGGTCTGGAGGTGAGCTGTGCCAGAATTCCCCCCGCAAAGTAACGGACCCCCATCTCCACCTGGGGGTCCTGCAGCAGGATGAGGATGTGCTCCAGCAGGTCCTCCTCCATCAGGTCTGCCTGCAACACCTCCACCTCTGCTATGTTGTTCTGCGACACAGCGAGCGGAATGATAGCAGTGATGACAGCGATAATAATGTAACTAGGCAGAAAGGTGTTAGTGCCAGAGGGGAAGCAGGAACTGCTTCATGTCAAATTTCCTACAGATGGATTTAATGTAATTCCTATTGGTCAAATACTTTTAAACATTTGGGGGCAATATGAAAACCTTTGACAGAACCCCACAGTTGTATGCCTCCGCCAACCAGTCAAGATGAAGTTTACCTCCATGTACTCATACTCATATGATATATGTAGTGAATAAAGTTGAATAAAAAGTATACAGTTTTTTGGCTAAATGGAAGTTATCACCATATTGATGATACATATATATGCATGATTCCTGTGAATATACATTGTTGAACTGATTAATGAAGGATTATCATAGATGTATTGGCTAAACAGGTACACATGTAGATAAGATGGATTCTTGTGGTGGTTCTGTTTTCTCCTGGCATTTTTAGATGCAAAGCCTTTCAATGAGCTCTAGGTGAAACTCACTCACTCACTCACTCACTCACAGGATCACGATTAGCTCTGACACGTTGTTTGCATTCACTTGATGCCAATGACGCTCAAAATTCAGAATAAGGCAGGAAGCGAAAGGCAGAATGGACGAGATGGAGGAAAGCCCGCACGCACTGTGCTAGTTGTTGTTTACTCGTTGTGATGTCCCAGTCAATGTGTGTGAAATCTGGAATCGCCCCATTTCATTCTTAAATTATGGCTGACCTTTGACTCAGAAGTGTCACCTTGTCAGTGTCCGACCCACTGTGAAATATGGTCACAATCTCCCCTTCTGTTATGGTGTTGAATAATGGTGTTGTATAATGGCCAAAAAGTGTTTGTCAAGGTCATTTTGACAAATAACTAACGACGACACGTATACACACACACACTGAACCCACCAGGAGGCCGAGAACTTTCTGCTGAATGGAAGGTTCGGTGTTGTAGGACTGCAACACAAAAAAATGGACAGCGTAAGAGGAAAAATGTTTGTGTGTATGTGACCCTCTGTGTATTTCTGCGTTAATGTGTCTATCAGTGTATTGTGGGGGCTCTCTTCTACCTCCAGAACCTCAACGTACAGCTCCAGGCCCTGGCTCTCGATGAAATTGCGAGCAGCGGTGGGCATCTCATCTGTCAGGTTCCACAGAGCGCTCAGGGCAAACTTCAGAGTGGAGTCCACCACTCCCACCATGGCTTTCTGCTGCACAATGGCCAGCAGCTGCTGCGAGACAGAGCAAACGAGTGGAGCAAACATGAGACGGAGGGCAATGATAAAGAGGGACAAGGAGACGCAGTGGAAGACAGCCAAGAAAGAATAACTGTTGATGATACAGTTATTTACATATTAATTAGTGGCACCAGACACACAATAAACGAAAGTAACTGAAGCGTAGAGAGCAGCTTGATTACATACACAAAGAGAGAAATAGAGAGGTGATTGAATAATGGGAGTAACATGAGAGCATGGAGCAATAGGGTGACTGTGACAGAGAGTAAATGAGTGTATACAGTGGGTCGGTAATGGAAAACATAGCAGGTGAGAAAGACAGAGAGAAGGAGAGAGAGAGGGAATTAGGAATACATTCTTGCATATCTAGTGCTAAGCCGGGGACGTTGTGTACATTTGAAACTAAATACCCTGAAAGTGTAAATGTACCTTCATAATAAAGACGTCCTTGCTGAGCTGAGCGTTCTCCTCTGTGGACAACTGTAAACAAAACAAACAGATGAGTGCTCCTTTTGAATTCTACCCATTTTCCCGAAATGTCAAGCTAGAACAAACAGTGCTTTTAATTGGCCCCATTTAACTGGACTACATGAAAGCATAGAGCCGGCTGTTGAAACTAGTGTCACAGGAGGTACAGGCGGTGACTGAGGCACGGGGCTCTTAACAGGCGGGACTAACAGGTGCTAATACTATTTTCCTGCAGCAGGCTAATGCACAGTAAGCGAGCAGAGTCTTGACCTTGGCCACCAGAATGGAGATGACAGCCACAGCCATCCTCTGGAGGGTAGGATCCTCGTGGTTGCTCAGCCAGTTAATCACCAGTGTGGCGGCTAAATACCTGAACCATGATCACAACAGTATTACACAAATATACCAGTAATGTACAGACAAGCGGGGAAAGAATCTGAGTTCAGGTCTGCACTTTTACATCTGGAGGGACTATTTCTTTTGGCGCTTACATTTCAAGACAAAATATATTCTAGCTGGGTCACAATTTGCTGGAAAAACACTATAGTGCCAATCCATGAGTGCACTGATGATCTTGGCTACTGCAAGGCTGTGGCCTCGTACGTCATATTGTAAGTGAGAGAAAGTAAACTAACTTGTCAAAAGGGACATCCTGAAGGATGTAGTCACTGCAGAGCGCCAGCAGACAGTTCTTTTGCACCTGGAGAGACAGAAACAGTTTATGAAATGAAGAACTATATGGGTGTAAGAAAATATATGAGGTATTACGGAAAATACTGTCTGAAGGTGGCAGAATGGGAGCCAGCCAGTAACAGAACCATTCTGTGCCACATGTTGCTGTTCTGTAACCACGCGATGACATTATGGATCTGTAATCGGAGACACTGAGCATATCCCCTGACCTGTTGGTGGTTGGGGAAGGTCTTCATGGAGCACAGCAGCTGGGTGACAGTAGAGCCGAGCAGGCTGACAGGCATGGCCTCTGCCAGGTCCTGAGTGGTCATGTTGAACACACACGCTGTGGCCACCAGGTGGACGTGCAGGGAGGTGGGGTGGCTCTGCATCCCGCTCAGCACCAGCTACAGGAAACAAGAAATTTAAGCCATGATCACGTGAGTTTCAGAATAACTATCTATGCTCTTCTTTCCCTCTGTAGCTACCATCAGCAGAGGACAGTGATGGGACAGAACATCTCCCAGATATTATTAGCTTATAACCCTCCCACCTATTCACCGAGCCAGCTGTGAGGTTGTATTGTACTATTTATCTGAAAGGCTCTACTACAAACTGCCTCTTTCCGATCACGTCTAAATACGGTAATTAAACCGTCAGGTCGGAGGACATTTTAACTTTAGCTGTACAGTATGTTCAAACTGAGCTTGAAAAGACTGGTCCTTACAGAGAGAATGAGTTACAAACACTTTTAAATTCAAATATCTAATTTATTTTCATATCTGTGATGTAATTTTAAAACAGTATACGTGTGCATTTTGAATGCTACTTGAAATGGTTTCCTTACTGTGAAGATAATATCTACTATGAGTGAATACTGTGTGTGTTTGTGAATTTTTATGTGTGTTTACACTAAGTGTTTATTCTTTACAAAAGATTCTCCCTCTTGATCTCTCTTGAAATCTCAGTGAGACTTTCTGTTTAAATTAAGGATTAACTAACTAGTTTAAACTGCAGCATCTCATCCTGCCGAGAATAAGTGGAGATATTGTGCAACACCAGAGTAAAACATCATAAATAATCTTATCTAATTTACTAAACAGAGCAATTATCAAAGTATAATTCTAGTTTTTTACAACCTGGGTCTTTTTATCTTAGTTCTGGCCATCATTCCTGTCTGTATTAAAAACATTGCACTCAGGAAGGTAAGAGATCTGTGAATTTGGTGACATCGCTAAAATCCCTAGGGGGCAAGAAACAAGAGCAGTCATATGAGTATATGTACATGGAAGAGAAAAGTGTAGGCGGACACTAAAAATTATTACCTAAACTTTCATTTGTATTGGTTTAACTTTTTGCGCACCCAGTTAACCAACAGAAATGACGGCAGACATTACCAAAATAACGGAATAATCCTTTAAACATTGTTCGAACACAATGCTAACCATAGTACCTGTAGCATATCTGGCCGTGGCTTGTCAATGTCTGTGATTAGATTGTAGAGATGGACGAGGGCCTCTCGTATGAAACACTCACGGTCTCTGTACCTCCTCAGGGCCTCGCACACCTGGCTCTCATTAGCCTCTCCAGTTACCTGAACATACACAGCAGATCAGCGCTGTCAGAGAGACAGGAAATGCAGCGGCCATATTCA
This sequence comes from Enoplosus armatus, assembly GCF_043641665.1. Taxonomy (NCBI): domain Eukaryota; kingdom Metazoa; phylum Chordata; class Actinopteri; order Centrarchiformes; family Enoplosidae; genus Enoplosus; species Enoplosus armatus. Next base: position 17,901,076 of record NC_092193.1, read on the forward strand.
GTACATATACAAACAGAGCTTCAAGTCAAAGACAAATGAGAAACATGTGCAAGAGTCAAGTCTACCCATAACATTCTCTGATGTCCTGACATGCCACAAACCGATGCTAGCACTAGGTCCTCACTTTTAGGTTTTTCTGTGCAGACAGGACATCACAGGAGCTAGCCCCGGTGGCCAGCAGGCCCAAGAAGACCAGTCCACCCCTGGCCTCCACAAACGCTCTGACTGCTGCGTCAGTGATCCTCTTCCGTCCAGAGATATCTAGAGCAACAAGGGAAGGGAGGACCTGGGGACTCCCCTCCAGAAGCTGCCGCACTGTCTCATCCCCGTCTCTCCCGTCACTGTCATCCACAGTAAAATGGTCATCTGAAAAGTCTAGATGCCTGAGAGCGTGAAGCTGGCTGAGGACAAAGAGCAACCTGGCAGGCGACATATCCAGCTGCCGCAGCCGGTGGGTGATCAGGGATCTCAAGGTGTTCTTGCAGTTAAGGAGTGCGGTAAGCTTTGAGACGGCACTGCAGGAGATATCCAGGCTCTCCAGCTGAGGCAGAGAGCAGATATCCTCAAGGACAGGATCAGTCAGGTCTGTGTTGGAAAGGTTGAGCATCCTCAAGCCCTGCAGGGAGCCGAAACCACTAAGGGTCCCTCCATCCTCCCCCAGAGACTCCCAGTCCAGACGCAGCCCATTGAGGGATAACCTCTGCAGGCTGGATCTGCACTCTGGGTTGGAGGCCAGGCTTGAGACGATGTTAGCCCCTGTGAGGCCACTGGAGACACAGGAGGCATCTAGTTCCTGGAGCCGGTGAGGGCAGAGGGCCAGGCGAAAAGCCTCTGCAGACAGTGGACAGCAGCGGATGGAGGCTCGGCGCAGGCGGAGCTCTTTGCAGTTTCGGAAAATCCCAACAGTTGTGTCATTCAGTATCCCTTGTAGGGAGAAACAAACAGAGGGACGTGGTAGGAAAAAGTAGTATCACTTCAGCCACATTTATGTTTGTGGAATAGATTTTCCCACCATTTGAGCCTGGCGTTGTATACTGTGAACAATGATTATAAGGTAAATTAAGGATAATGACATTCTGACATAGTACTTAACTTTTGTTTATACAGGAAGGTGTGTGTCTGAAGAACTATAACTAACTTAAAGTCATAGGTGAGGCACATTCGTCATGGTGTGACTTTATTTGTCCCTTTTCTTCGACTTGCCACAGACCTACTGTCACTTGGTAGTTGAAGTGGCACCCACTGGATGATAGTGATGTTGTTGGAGCCTTTTTCTGTCCCCCTGACCTACCTTTAGTTCCCATCTTGCGCAGTAGCTGGTCAGCCATCTCCTGTGGGAAGAGAGGGGCCCAGCTGAGGCACATGGAGCCATCTGCTCGCCTGCTGCACAGAGCGTCCAGGCTGCGGCACACCTGAGCCAAGCAGAGGTCACACAGGGCCTGGGGGCCCTCGGCATCCTGCAACACATCAACAGGTAATCAGATACAACTGGATAATTACATCTCATAGTGTAGGTATACCCAAATCACAAAAAAAACATTGCATTATATATTAAAATGTAATTTGGGTGAAACAACCCTTTAAAAACACAATAATAATAATCTTGATATTGTAGACCTAATATTATTAGGTGTCATTAATAATTCTGTATTGCACAGGGTGTAATACATCTATGCAGTAATGCCCTAAATATGTTTCAGAGGTTTTTGTTTGTTTGTTGACATTAAATGCGTGTGTAAAGCCCTGACAGTTGTCTCCCAGGCTTCTTCCTCAGGGGGCTCAACAGATCCACAGTGACACAGGATCTCTAACGCAGCACGAGTCTAATTTTATCCGCAACACATGAGGCACGGCACACAAGCAAAGCCCGTTTAAGTCACCTAATCCAACCGGTCTCTGTGGGCCACAGTGGACAAAAGCAATTGGTCCTACGGCGCAGTGTGTAGTTAACGTTAGGCTGAGAGAAGTTCGTCACTGACACGAAGCTCGCGAAAACAAAACGTTGGAAAGAAATGATCGAAAGGGGACGGGGTCAAACTCACCATGCTTGAAAAGTAAACAGTTGACAGGAAAATAAAACAAAATAACGGTACCACGTCGTTCAGCACATTCTTAAATGAAAGGGCGTCATTATTTAAACATGTCCTTCCCTTTAAATCAAAGAAAAGTTATGAAATCTCCTGTTTTGACTACAGTCGTGGCTGCTGACGGTCGAGTATCAACTGTCACCGGCTGCCCGCCTCCTATTGGTCAGCACGCATGACGTCACCGAGGGCTTGTTTGGGGGTATGTTAACTTGTTCTTTCATGTTAATACAATTTGAATCCCTATTTATTCGACATTTAACTTCTATCTATCTATCTATCTATCTATCTATCTATCTATCTATATACTGTACTTTCTTGCACATTCATACTGGTGGTGTTACAATAACTGTGAAGGTGGAGATGGTAATAAACTCGTTTAGCCACAAGGAGGGGCTCAGAGAGAGCTGGAGTTTAACTTTTAACCAGTGTTACAGCTTATGTTAATTACAGTGAAAAGTTAATTTTAGGTACTAAACAGTTAATCACTAAATACAAAGGCCCAAACTCCATTTTGTACATGAAAAAAACATCTTCCATAGTGACGTAAACAGACTTTCTAAGCGCAGGGGCTAAAATCAAAAGGGGGCCCCTCATCCGTGTAATGTGACATTAGGGCACAAATTAAGCATTGAAGTGTCCCTTTTGTTGAAATTAAGGTTTTAAAAAAAGACAATCAGCACTCAGAACAGAAAAAAGTTCAGGGCATTTGTCCACTATCCTCCAGTGTGTACATGAATTATGAGCATTTCCACCAATTTTTCCTGCTCAGATTGTTTTTTAGATGGTTGAAGAGGTGAAAATATCCCACATTTCATTACATGTCAAAGGTCAGAAAATGAAACCTAATAGTGTGTAAAAGAGGTATAAATTTTATTACTTATCCCTTTCATCCTGTTGGGACCCCTAAAGTGTGCCCGACTGGAAAGCACTGATCTAGGCTACACAACAGTGGGGCTTGTTAAATGTGATGCAGATGCAGGTGAAGATTTCCAGGCATGGATTGAATCAGCACAAAATGTGTTATTTAGCTTCTTTCAATAACAGCTTCCTCCAAACACATGTTCTTCTGTATGTAATTTATTTAAATTGGGCTTCCTCTATTATATACATCCGACCACCTAGGAGACACACACACACACACTCTCAAACACACCACATATGTTCTCATACATGTACGGGTCACACGCACCCACACACATGCACTCCTACATTATGAATGTCCTGCCTCGATTGCTCATAAGCAAATCTGTCCTCCCACATGCTGAAGTATGTCTCCCCACGCAGAGAATCCCCATGCATCAAAGCCTGCGCTTCCTCCTCAATCCAAAACATTTAGCTGAGGAGCAATCTTTTTTTCTGCAAAGCCCTCTGCATATTGTCCTCATAACCAAATAAACACAGCTGCCAATAGCTCTTAGGATTGCCGCAAGAAACACACACACACACACACACACACACACACACACATATCCCAAATACGGAGCAAACACAAGAGAAACGCACACGTCCAAAACAGACCTTCTATTATTGTGCTAAAGCTACTGGATTGCCAGAAACACTCAGTCATTAGATTTGAGCTGATAGGAAACAGCTTTCTGAGGAGGAGTAAGTAGACTATGAGAAATAATAGTTTCTCATATGAATGAAGTTGACAAATGTGTGTGTGCGTGTGTTTCTTTGTCTATGTGAAAGAAAGAAAAACAGAATTTATGTGCATGTCATCACAGATAGCGTGTGTGGGAGACAATATAGCAATGCCAACAAGACCTTATGAGAGCTAAATAATGGCAGCTAGACTGGTTTTGAGTTTGAGCGTCTCCACCACTCTTGCTGAGTCCCAGCCAATCTGATTCATAGGCTTAGTTTTTCTTTAGTGGTGAAACCTTACATTAGGAGGAGTCTTTCTTTTCTTCCTAAACTTTAGAGGAGGAAGGCAGGGCCAAGCCTTCCCTCTGCTCAACAGAGAAAATCACAGCATCAGCCTCCCTCTTTCTGTACATGGACCACCCTCTACTGTTCTCCTAGTGGACACTGTTTGCTTGTGCCATAGCTGTGCGCAGGCCTTCATTCTCAATGAGAGCAAAGACAGAGGGAGACTGAGAGTGAGAGGATGAGAATGGAGAGCATGAACCTGCATAGGAAACACAACTGAGATACCAAGCTGGGTCTTACCTGCACCTCCTGGACTGCTGACTGAACTCACTGACACAGGTAAGATGTTTATTCTTTCATTTCTGTGATCAGGTTATGATTAATATGACATTTATATGTTTTTTATGCTTTGGAAAAGTATTCCCAAATGTTCCCAGTCCTCACTACGAATAAAAAATTGTAATTTACTGATAAAAGTAAAGGTAATATAGAACAACGAAGTCAGAAGTGGGGTCCCCGAGACATGACTCCTCATAAAGAACTGTGGGATGACTGTAAAATGCTGAAATTGAAGAAGCCATTTGAGCATTTTTCATTCAGTAATTTATATTTGTTTTGAAAATAATATATGTACATCTGGTGTAAACACCATCATCATATTCACCATGTACAAAGCTCATGTATCATGTCGTCCCCTCAGCAGACGGACCTAATCAGTGGCACCATCAGAATAACTTGTGGGCTAATTGGCACAGTCTTAAAAATCCAGCCGGCCCAGAGCAAAAGCCACAACAAAGTTGGACTGGAAAAATTAGACTTTCTGATTTGCAATATATTCATGCTGTATGTGGAAATAAAGTTGGAGAGAATTAGGGCACGCAGGGTTTTCCCAGAGATAAGCTTTTTGAGGGTTTTAATGTCAGAGAAAATCTTTTAATTAGGGAGCTTAGCAGTAGACAGTTAGAGCTCAGTGGCACCACTTAGAGTCAGTGGGCCGATTGGCAGTGTCCTCATGTTCCTCTGGGCTGGGAAAACCAGCCACCGCAAAGTTTGACCTGTCTGGTTGCAAGGACTGCATTAATATAGATGAGGTGGCTGGATCTGGTCAGGTCTGGCTCTGAGCGTGGAGAGGAGAAAATACCCATTTAATAAGTCAACAAAAAAAAAAAACACGGCTGCTGTGGCTGACTTGATGAAGACCAGTAGGGTGTGAACGGCAGAGAGAAACCTGGCGGTCAGCCCTGGCTGAGGAGCCTCTATGTAAACACTGTCACTCCTGTCAGGCCAGGGTCTGTGAGATTCATATTGTGGGGTTGGAGACGTGCAGACGGGCCAATTGCTGAGACCGAGCTATTGAAGGGGATGACCCGTGATTACGGAAAGACAGGAAAAAGTCTTCTCTGGGTAATAATAACTGCCTGACAGTGCCAAGGTGTTTCTGAGCTCTGACACATGGCCCGTTTTTCTTAAAGTGCCCTTTCCTTTGCCCTCAGATGGTTCATCATCTATGACAAAACAAACTGCAGCTTGTTCCACATGTTAAATCTAAAACAGGCTTCAGGCATTTTCTTGTGCTGCTGAACTTTTAAGCCAGTTATTAAATAATTATCAGGTTGGCTCAGACACTTTCTTTCTATCAATAAGTCATTGTCCGTCCTGGGGGTTAGGGTTAGGATATTATTATTTCCCTTGAGGCATGTTTTTTCCTTCGACAATGATAAAAGGGTACTATTCTGCTACAGCAGCAGTTTGAGCTTAGGTAATGCTCTGGGATCTGTCCCATTAACTGTGGTCAGGACTCTTCAGTGCAACTAAACATCAAGATGAGACCACAGAAATGATTGAAAGCCCCTGCTGTCTCTTTCTTGGACTTGTTTAATTCTGCTTCTTTGGCATCTGTTAAAGTCCTCTGCAGATTTGTTTTGATGAGCTCCTATATGAAGTGGGTCATATTATGTGCCTGTCAGAAGTGTTAGATGGAGGTGACTTAACCTCCTTGGCCATATCCACTGCCTTCTGGTTGGATTTGGCCCGAGTGCCAAAATCAGGCCGATGTTGGCTCATCATTAGCCCCACTTCCAGATCCAAGCCTCGCTATTGAATATGGAGGGAGGGTTCTTTCACTCAGCATGCATTTTTGAACGTCACCCACCCCTGCCCCATTCGTTGTGCTGTCAAAACCAATAAGATCAAAACACAAGCTTCCCTTCCAAAAATAGATTCCAGAAAACATTACTCATAAATCAGGGATTCCTGCTCCCCCTGCTGCTCCTCAAACACACCAGTTTCTTTTATTCCTCACAAAATTCAAATGTATCTGTTTGTACCAGCCAGGCAGAAACAGCAGACACTAAAATTAGTCAGTGAGGCCCTATGATAACCACCTGCTGTCTTCTACCATTTTGCTCATTACTGATATACGGCGCTCAGTAATTCAGTGTCATCCATGGCCACATTAACTCCATTTGCTGCCTAATGTTTTATGCTTTTGCCAGACTCACAGTTTTTTTTTACATGCTAGTTCTCCACACGAGCCAGTACAGGTACGTTGAAAGACCGTAGGGGAGGTTCATGGAAGGTCTGAGCCAGGAGATCTACAGAAATATGAAAAACAGATCCCAGCACTTGCACACACCCAGACACCTGATACAGATGTGGTAAGGGTTGTAATGAAAGAGAACCCATGAGGGAACGTATTGAAAATATGAGCTATGATAACAGATTTGTGGTGGTTGGGTGGCACAGCTCTAATTCTGCCAGAAGCGTACCAGAAGGCACATCTTGCCAAAGGCAGGACTGTCTGCAGGACTTGGTGTGTGAAACCAGCTGTGCCTTTGCCACAGTCTGCTGGCTTTCACTTTACATTTTCATGCTCACTTACTTCATAATGAAGCAAGACTTTGCATTTAATCTTGACTGGAAGCTCTCTCCTACATCATGCCAACAGATGTTCCTTGGCTATTTAAGATTTGCAGGCAAAGGGGTTATATTGGATTATATTGGATTACGGGAGAAAAGAAAACATCTGGTAGAAAATTGAACAAAAAGTACAAAATTAAAGTAAACTCAAAGGGAACTTCTTTATAAATACTTGGACCAAATTAAAGAAGAAGTCTGGTGGTATTCAAAATGTTTCTTGATGTCAATGAAGCCAATGAAAAAAGCACAGCCAACAATGAATTCATCCTACTAACAAGTATTACCTGTGTAGCTAGAGCTTGATATGACATAATCCTCTGTGCCATACAGTAGACTTCTTGTCCAAAAACTACAAGAAACCCAACAAAGATGCCACGCCATTTGCACTGGGTGACATCTTTCTTTGTTATGATGATACATGGGCACTGCAGTAGGTATGTATACATATAGGTATGTTTACCATGTTCACCATCATAGTTTAGCATATTTGCACAAGGAAATAGTACAGCTGAGGCTTAATATCATTAGTTGTGCAAGTATTTAGATAAAAACCAAAGTATTGGACATAAATTCCGATCTGATGATGGTGCTAGATGAAAAGTCAGCTGAAAAGGAAACTATATATTCACGAGTTTCAAAGATTCACGTCTTCAGTTGGAACCAATGGACTTGGGGCTGAGTGCCAAAGACAGGGTAGGGAAGTTGGCAAGCACTGAAAAATGGACTAATACATTGTTGTTTTTTGTCTTTTTATGGGATTTATTGACACTAAGTGTGCCATAGAACACCAAACCTTTTCTTTAATAAAATGGTCTACACTTCTCATTCCTTTTTTTAGATCTTTAGTTTGTTTGGTGATAAAGAGAGGAGGAACCATGGAACCTGGAACATGGAGCCTATTTATTCTGTTTGGTCTGTCTTTCTGGAGCAACAGCCAAGCCCTCACCACGAACCCCATCCTCTCCCGGATACGAAGAGCTCCAGAGGCCAACGGGGAAGGCAAGAAGTGCTCCTACACCTTCCTGGTCCCTGAGCAGAAGATCACAGGACCCATCTGTGCCGCCCGCGGTTATTCCACCGACAAGGACCGAGTGACACGCCTGGATGTGGCTGCGGTGCGCGACCTCCTCTCAAAGCAGCGTCGGGAGATGGAGACTTTGAAGCTGGTGGTGGATGTGGACGGCAACTTGGTGAATGAGATGAAGCTGTTGAGGAAAGAGAGCAGGAACATGAACTCCAGAGTGACCCAGCTCTACATGCAGCTGCTGCACGAGATCATCAGGAAGAGGGACAACTCATTGGAGCTGGCGCAGCTGGAGACACGCATCCTCAACGCCACCACCGAGTCACTGCGCTTGGCCTCCAGGTACCGGGAACTGGAGGTCAAATACTCAGCCCTGTCTGCGGTAGTGAACAACCAGTCAGTGCTGATTGGGGCACTGGAGGAGCGTTGTATGCAGGTGTACAGCCGCAGGCATGAGCAGTCACCCATGGGACCTCCGCTTGTACAGGTGGTGCCTGAGAATATTCCTGTCAATGTGCCACGTTTCACCAATGAGATCCAGCGGGATAATACACAAGGGTTTGCCCGAGAAAGGGGCTCTCGCTCTGGGCCGTCACCCACAAGCGGCACCCTGGAAGTTCAGAAACCTCCACAGAGAAACTTCAGTTCTGAAGGTGAGTGAGTGATCCATCCATCCGTCTCTCATTGATTCAGTCACGAAAATCCAAAACAGTCATGGTAAAATTCATAGCAGTCATAGCAGGCCAACCATAACAAAATAATAATCACGGACTTTGAATAGAGCTGCAGGTGGGCCAGTGGCCTCATTTTCAAAGGTTAAAGATTTGCAAATTCAGCTGGAACTCTGCTCCCTGCTCAACAGAAAGAACACAAACCAGGATGGAAATAAAAATGTTGTAACGTCTCAATTGAGGCAGGGGACTTAAAGCAAAGCAAAGAAAGGCCTAACCAGTGCGATTTTGCTCATCAACAGAAATTCCTGACGCATTTAGATTACCCTCGCCCAAGAATAATAATGTGTGAAGGATTTCAGTGCAGCTGTGCATGAAAATGATCCTTTACAAGACTGCATCTGAGACGTAGACAAAACCCAGGCTGACATGGTAGGCTCCTGCAAACCACAAAGTAGAGGCACTTCTAGTAAACTTCATGCAGTGGACAATACCTTTACATTATTATTATTATGTTATTAGCCGGGAGTGGGTTACTCACCCTTTAAATAAACTCACTGCAAAATGTGCTATCAATTAAACATCTTGTAATGAGGATGTTGAGTTACCTTGAGAAAAGGCAGATGTTAGTCACTTATACAGTGGGTTAACAAGGCTTTTTGGCCACAAATGAAGGCAAGAAATTTCATATTAAAGTAACTTAATTTGCCCCATTCTCCTCTGCTGTTCTTGGAGGACATGGTAAACATTTTGCAGACCTAGATAAATGTGTTTTATATTACTCTGTCTGCTTGTGTGATTTTGTTCTTGTTTACGGGGTTTTCTACTTGTTTTAGCTTCTGTCAGACAGTGACTTCAGTGTTTCCTCATCATGTAAACTCATGGCACTCATGTTGTGGCTGAAACTGCCCTACAAAGCCAAAACGCAGTGACTACATACTTGGTCAAAACTGAGTTAAGACCAGACTTTTTGACATATGTTTAACCATATACATTCATAGATATGTGTAATTTCCAGAAGAAAACAACATGAGACATGTTTAGTAACTACAAAACAGGAAAAAAAACAAACCTTGAGTTCAGGTTGTACAACTATTTAGCTGTTGCATACTTTGCTTCACACGTCTCATTTCCAGCAGGTCCATGTCTTTCTTACCACCTGCCTCCCTCTCTTATTATTCTTTCCTTCAGGCCCGTTCAGAGACTGTCTCGGGGCGCAGGAAGCCGGCCACAGCACCAGCGGCATGTACCTGATTAGACCAGACGAAGCGGAGAGGCAAGTGCAGGTCTGGTGTGAACAGGATATAGACAACGGGGGCTGGACCATTATCCAGAGCAGGAGAGACGGATCAGTTAACTTCTTCAGGAACTGGGATAACTACAAGGTGATGACAATGACACTTCCCCTGCCCCGTCTGTCTTATTTTTCTCTCTCCTCTCCTGAGCCAACAAGAATGTTTGGCTCATCCAGAGACAACAGGGGTGCCGTTATATGACCCATCTAGAGGAACCATCTGGGGTCTTTGGGACCATTTCCTGGGCCAGAATCCTTGTGTTTTCACTTACTGTAAAATATAACGCCCTGTCAGCAGCACTATTCGTCCGAGATCATTTGGTTTGAGATTCCCATTATGAAACATTAGATGGCCCACTAGGAAGGTATGTTCCACAGCTCAATCTGCAGGCGTTTCTTTCCAAAACCACTACTACTATGGTGCCTTCCTGGATGGATGGCTTGTTGGCTTACTCCACCACACCATATAGACCCTCTCATCAAAGCTCTGTGAGAATGAGATGGAGTACATCGCTGCTGGCAGCCTCGGTGATCCAGTGTTCCATTCAGCCCGGCCAGGTTTGTGCATGTGTAACTGGAAGCTAAATTGCTCTCTTCAACATTGATTTGCCTCTGCGCTCTCCCACAAAGCCACCACATGTACACACACACAGCACCAAAGAGGAGGCCCCGGACTGAAACTCTACATCATTCATCATCTGCTGGCTCACCCAGCTAATCCACAATCACAAGCCTCAGCCTCTTCTACCAAGCGAAGTGTTCTGGAGGCACATGGCCAGACGTAGATTGCTCGCGGTTATTCCACACACAAGCGCCAGGGCCAGTTTCGCATTTAGCCGTGATCCAAGAGATCTGTGGGGTTTGAGCAATGAACCAGCATTCTGAAGATGGACGCTCATTTTCCTGCATAAACTCTACAACATGTCTTTCTTAGGAATTTCAAAGACAGGGTGTCATTCTTTTTGCCACAGTTTTTTTTTCTTTTGAAGTTTTGCAGTTTGTTTTGTCTTTGTCAACAGAACTGTGACCAAAACGTCATCAAAAACAAAATTCCCATTTTCTCTGTTACAATCCCACAGCCTCATCCACAAGGAGGTTTTATGTTCCTAAACAATTCTCGTGTTTCTAAACTCCTCCGGCTACCACATGAAAAACAATGCGCATTATTTTCTGTAATCTCTCTGTAACCTTCCTTTTAATCTTCCTTTGAATTAGAGCGGCTTTGGCAACATAGATGGGGAATACTGGCTCGGTCTGGAAGGCATCTACAACCTGGGGAGGCAGGGGGACTACAAGCTGCTGGTGGAGCTGGAGGACTGGATGGGCAAGAAGGTTTACGCTCAGTACAACAGCTTCCATCTGGAGCCTGAGAGCGAGGGTTTCCGCCTGCGCCTGGGCACCTACCAGGGCAACGCCGGGGACTCCCTGAGCAGCCACAACGGCAAACAGTTCACTACTCTGGATCGAGATAAGGATGCCTTCTCAGGTAGGTGAACATGGGGTTCCTTTGTGCTCTTGTAGCATATATGAGCATATCTATATCTTCGCATCATGATATTCAAACCTCTCTTTTAATATTGTGACCATGGAATATTGGGTTCTACCTGATATTAAGCTTTAAAGGCTACACATCCTATATAGCAAACCTGATATACAGTGAAGTTCTATTTTATTGGTTAAAATCAGACACCCTGTAGTCTAATAAAAAATATAACACTTTCTTGAAATGGGGTTTTCTCAAACTGGTGCATCGCAAACACTGTGAAAATCCACCTCCACATTCTCAAAAAATGTATGTGACCTTGTGTCAGTTCACACAAACTGTTGGAGAAAGTGGTATGTTGGGTTTTTATACACAATGTTTGATAACAAGCAAGCAACTCACTAGCTTGTCAGCGATGACTTGCAATTTGTTCACTTCCATGGGGTCTATCTTGAAAGGCAAAAACAGAAAGCAATGATTTTCTTGAAAAATTCTGTCAGTTTTCTGAAGTGAACACCAAATGTGAAGAACACACCTCCTCACAGAGCTAATCATCTGCCCTCCTGTTTCCCCACAACAGGTAACTGTGCCCATTTCCATAAAGGAGGCTGGTGGTACAACGCTTGCGGCCAAACCAATCTTAACGGTGTCTGGTACACCGGAGGCGTCTACCGCAGTAAATTCCAAGATGGGATCTTCTGGGCTGACTATGGCGGAGGCTTCTACTCTATGAAGTCTGTCCGTATGATGATCAGGCCCATAGACTGAGGAGATACTGTAAGCCAGGCTGGTCCAGGGGCAGCTATGGAGGCCAGGGCAAACTTGAACCTCATTCTAAATTGTGACTATATATGTCATCAGCAACTGGTTGATCCTAGATAAAATAACTACACCAATGGAGATTACCAACCATCAATAGTGACTTGAACTGCCTCCTGTTACAGACATGGACTCTGCGTGAATGTTGTTCTCATTATATCATAATAGATTCACACATAGAGGGATTTAAGGGACATTACTATTTATAGTAAGCCCCACAGCTACAAATACATATGATGGTGAAGGGAAATTAAGAATAACTGCCAACATTTTGCAGCTAAATAATGCAGACTGTCTATCTGATTAGGAGACCGCAATATTTTCCTCATTACTAGGTCACCCTGTGGAGAGGAGGCGCCACATCCTAACAGAACTTCACTGGTATTGATTTCATTCATAAGCTTTAGCGTCACAGGATCTAAATGCAGTTCTTCCTACCTCGCCAAGATAAATGTGTGGGGGAAACATTCATACATGGTATTTAACTTGTGCTGTAGTTGCTGGGAGCTGGAAAATACATTTTGTTAATACCTATATAGATCATTTTAGACTCTGTATCCACTTCCAGATCTGAACAGACCAACACCTTAATGAGTTGGAGAAAGGAAGGTGGTTTAAATACATGTTTTATGTACATTTGATTACACAAAAACAGTACTGATTACATTTTTTTCTCCGTACACTTAAAATGACCTTTATACTGTCTGTTAAACTACTTTGTCCAAATGCAGATGACCAGAAATGATAATTTATGTGTACAATTAACTTATCATAACAGTGAAAAGGACCAGGTGTCCTGAGGGGACAGTAAATGAAATAGAACTAATATCCTCCACTGTATATATGACAATCATTCTCAAAGTGTGCTTGCACGTATGGAAATTGCTGATATATGTTTTTATCATTTGGCTGTTGATTACATTTCAGTATGACTGTGGAAAAACAAGCATTGTTGAGAAAGAGAAAAAAAAGAAGATGGAATTACGTTCAGTTTTGAGTGGTTTTCGAGCACGAAAAATATGCCGACCAAGCGTTGAGAGTTATAAGCAATGGGACAGACAACGAGAAACACATTGCTGAAAGCCAGACAGGATGGAGAAAGAAAAAGAGAGGAGGGAGGGCAGGGGATGAACTGGGATGGAATCGGTCCAAATTTCCAAGTCACCCCCCCCCCCCCCCCCACCCCCCACCCCTTTTAAATACAGAGAAATTTACATTCTTTCCACACAAAAGTGCTTGAACCGTATGTTTTCGTAAAAATATCTTTCATTGACAAAGTCACGGGTGCCTGCACTCTGTAATCACCGGTATGGGGAAACCATCCCAGAGGAGAGGGGTGCTGGGGGTGGGGGTGGGGGGGGTAGTGGGTCTGCTTTGAACAACAGCACTGCATCCAAAAGTCTTTGGTCTCTGAGCCCAGAATAGACTCTCATATTGTGCTGTTTTTTCTTATTGACCACAATGGCCCTCACACCCATCTCTTTAACAGACTTTTATAAAGCAACAAAACACAAAGCCGGGAGACCGGTCAAACCCAGCTGGACATAGAAACATGTTTATGAACATGTAAAAAAAAAAAAGCTGTGTCTAATAAAAACAGCATTATAATGTTAAAATTAAACTGCAATAAAAGCTGAAACCAGTGACTCATTATACTTGGCAGAACAATGTTACACAACTAACAGTCAATAAATGGAGAACATTTAGGGTCACATCAGGGGACATTCTTGTTCATTCGAATTGAAAGGAACTCCTTTCATGTCCCATGCTGATTTATACTGTTAACCAAGTCATAATTAGTGCATAACTTCTTAGTTTTTAGACTTTGCTAAGATTACATGAACATTCCAAACTTATCTTGTGGGCGTGAGACATGCAGATGAACTGTCTCGGATCTCAAACAGATACAGTAACTTTTTATGGAAGGAAGTGCCAAAGGATGTTTTCTCGACTGAAATTATGAAGAATAATTGTGTTTAACAGTCATAAGAGTTCGCGGCTGTCTGTGCGTGAAAACGTTGCGAGGAGACAGATGAATACATCGCAGAGACATCTCGTTTCAAGTGGTAACACATTTCTGTGCATGACTGAGGACAAGTCATCAATTCATGTCTGGCTCACAACCTGAACTACATGAGTCTTTTTCACTGTCTGTTCTTTTTGTTCCAGCAAAGCACAATAAACACCTTTATACCTTAAATGTCTCACATCATAACCACCAAACTTCTGTTTCCTGCTTTTATTAATAGCGTTTGTGTCTACATGCAACCTATTTTAAAGGAATAGGTTGACATTATGGGAATATCCTTTCATACCACTCTGTGCTGTAAATATAAAGCTACAGCCAGCAGTCAAATAGCTTAGCTTAGCACAAAAACTGGAAGAGTTATCTACGCTCATACTCATGCACTAGGATTAGATTCGGGGGAAATGTGCTTATTTTCTTTCAGTCACCCTTACGTTAGCGTACGTTAGAATAAAGACTGGAACCAGACCCAGCTTGCCTCGCTCTGTCCAAAGTTTAAAAAATCACCCAACCAGCATCACAAAAGATCTTATTTGTTTTATCCATACAGTAAACAAAATGTAAAACTGACAAGTTGTGGTTTTACATGTAGTTACGTGCTGGAATTGCACACGTCACTGCGCCCAAGAAACCCAACCACAACTTGTTAGTTGTCAGTTGAGTTTATGTACAGATTAACAAATCAGATATAACATGTTGATTAGTGAGCTTTAGAGGTAATGGTTGGTGGACAGGCTAGCTGTTTCAGGCTTTATGCTAATGTAAGATAATTATTAATTTAAGGACAAATCCAATCTAAGTGTATGTATATGAGAATGGGCCCCATCAACCCACACAAGCCCTTTTTCTGTACACAGCTGAAAAGGTCAAGTGCAGGCTCAGACACTTTCTTCCAAGAGTTGTATTGAACAGCCAGCCATCTGAGCAAACTTGTTCTTATAATCCAACACTGTTTTGTGACGGGGGCCACCTTCCTGTCGCAAGCCTGCCTCTCAAAGGTCTAGCCTAACGACCCCACAGACTGCCAGTGTGGGATGCTCCATCATCACAGGAGCTGTAACTGAACTCTTCCAATAGCTCTGCCCACCACACACTGAACCCTCACATTTCAAACAGCCTCGTGGGGGTATGGAAATGCACGATTTGCCCACAAAAACCAAACTCCTGCGCAGTCAGACGTTGGAACAGAGAAGGTGACATCCTTGGCTCTGGCGAGGGGACCACACTCAGGCCTTTACCACCTCGAATACCTGGCCAACAGACTGGGGATGGCCGAGCACTGCTGCCGTGTGGTCCTCTGAGAACTGCTGCAGGTTTCAGAGGTGAAAGCCCTCTTTGTCACCGAGTGAGGCTTCGCTGTCCATGAATTTCACCACCAAAATGGCACCGGGCTCGGAAGATTTCTGGAAGAAGCTGGCTGTGCTGCTGTTTGCTGAAAGACATCTGCTGTTGGGGGAATATCCGTGAGAGTGACTCATTAGACCTCAAAAGCCCAGTTAGTGTCAACCAGCAAATCAACAGGCAGGATGTGGGGCTGTTTTCTTTGAAAATAAGCACCATGACTAATTTTTGCCCTTACTGAGACGGTTAAACTACTCAATAACTAAGTTCATTCCTAAGTGCCCTTTTGATTTAAAGCTCAACAGACACTTGTTTAAGATGGATGATCGTTTGGAGGGTTCTGGGAAGGCTCACTGAGCTGCAGACAGCTGCACTTTCCACCCTCCCTTATTAGTCTAAAACATACAGTAGACGGATATTTCATTTAGCTGTGAAGCAGACAAGAGAGTGCTGAGATTGTTGAAATGAGATTTATTTTAAATGAGTTGGGTTTTTTTTGACAGAAAGCAGTCAATCTAAGCACTGATCGCAACCCAGAGATAACAAACAAAGGAACATTTGAGCCATGGGAAGTGTGCTCCTCGAGTTTCAGCTGCCTATTAACAGATACGTAGTCTGTTAAATACATCTATTGGTGACCAAAAATTCAGATGGTTTTCATTGTTCATGTGGCTGGCATGAAAAGCTTGTTTATTCTAGACTCAAACCTTGAAACGCTTTATCAAATGGATCTCCTTTGTAAAGAAGTATGACCTTAGAACACTGTTGAGTCAGCATTAGTCACTCTAATAGTCTACAGTATGACTGCTAACTGTATGTATTCTAGATATACGATTTCACTTATTGTGATGAATGGCATGAGTCATGGAGGTCTGTTTAAGGCTCCATGACCGCCTGGGGAGACGGAGCCAAAGGAGCGATCGCCCTGACTACTCCACTGTTTTTACACCATAGTTAAAACAGTGAAAAACAAAAGGGCCTCCCAGCCTAAACCTGCTCAAGAGAGGCATGTGCCAAAGAGCCACAAAGGACAACAGAACGAACCACAGAAATGTCTTACATCCAGTCCAGTGGAGAAATAAAAAAGGACTTACAGAAGTAGCGCCAATTCAAAAACAAGAACAACAAGAAATAAGAACATAGTCCGCATCATCACTTTTATTGATTTGTTCGAAGAGAAATGAAAAATTATCTGAAATCACATTCGATAGAAAGAACTGTTTAGAAAGAAATAATAAGTTATTTTTGGAAAGATGTTTATGACTTGATGTCTCAAGCTAAGCAAGCTGAGCCCACACCAAGGGATCGTCAAATGAAATTAAAATCCTGCTATAGCCAAACCATGGATGTGCTTTAAATACGATGAGTACATTTTTTCCACCAGTTCTGAATTTGGTAACTCTACTTCTAAATGATAGAACAGGAAAGACACTGTCTGATCTTTTCATTTAGCATTGGTTAACATTTCAGCTGCTGCATTTTAAAGTAGCTGCAGATGTGAGGGACTTTTGAATGGGGCAGGAATTTCAGCGGTTAAAATGGGATGTGATACTTTTTTGTTTTTTTAAGTAACAGCTTTCTCCAATTTTATTAAAAGTACTCAGATTCTGGCAGTTGGCTTTGTGTTGGAAGCCTACTGAGATCATTAAAAATAATATTTCTGGAGTTAGTTGACCAAAAAATCCCCTTGACATAAACTTTACTGAGCAGTAAAAAGTTTGAACATTAATGATACATTCCTAGAGCAGGGAGTTTAATGTGTCCCCCATTAAACTTTTAGATGTACTTTTACTTTGTTGCAAAAGGTTTCCTCCGGTGACATTCTTGGCATTGATCAGACTTGCACATCGACCCCACAGCCATACTTACACATAATAATAATAATAATTCAGCTCAGGCTCCAGTGAGCACATGGTGCCATATCAGCTCATATCTGCTTTGGAGCTAAACATGCGCAATCTAATGATAATGAGCAACAAATCAGGCAATTCTGCCTTGAAAACACATGTTGAGCAGCCAGCAAAAGGCACACAAGCCCTTGGAATGGAGCTTGTACTAGATTTTGGGGGTAAAATGCACCTTTGCTGTGTGAAGACACTTAAAGCATGTAATATTTCAAATGCACTGGTTTAATTCCTCTTTTTACTCAGCACTTCTGCACCAAGACGTAAGGGGACTGGGCTTTGCAGATTTGAAATCATACTATGATACCATCTAGTGGTGGAGTAGTTTTATTACCTAACCATACCATGGTGTTCTCTCTGTGGTAGATGACAGGACTGGTAAAGCAGGCATTACACAGGATGAAAGGTTTGTCATAGATGAAAAGCACTTGTACACATGCCTGACATCCTTTACAAGCATGTCACTCTCACAAACTAATGTGCTCTGATGCGGACAAATGAAGGCGGATCATTTATAATCATCTCAGGATAGATAGTCCAACTGAAATTGAAACGCATGTTTGTTGTGGAATTAATATCTATCTGCTATGCATTTGTGGGGGGTTGTGTGAAGATTTGGTCGAAATTACATTGTAACATTAAACTTCTACAGCGCCCCCTACAGCTATTATTATTATTATTTTTTTTTTTATTAAATACGTAATATTTAAGGTTTGTATGGTAAAGTTAATGATAATAAAACTTGTTATGTAGAACTCATTGTCAAGTCATAATTTTCATCCTGTCAAGGAATGTTACTTACGACAATAAAGTTTATCGAGGAAAAAAAGGGAAACATTTGTTGCTGTCGCGGGGTGATGACGTCCTTGTAGGACTTTGTGAACGCCATGGCCGCTCATGCTAGCGAGCTTGAGATTGCAAAGAAAAATTTAACTGATGCAATTGGCGATAATGTCAAGCAGTAAGTAACACGTTGTTTGTGTGTGTTTTCGGTTTGTGAGGTTGGTTTTCTATCCCATTCCTTCGTTTGCCGCGGAAATGCAAAGTCATTTTCCCATTAGCTACCTATGTGCAAATTAGTAGCTTGCTAGCACATGCTAATGTTTGCAGCATTTCTCCTCAGCAATAGTTATCAATTATTGTTCAGTGTTTATTATGTTCTCCCAGGAGGAAGTGATACAAACAGCAAACTTGAAGTAACGTCATAACTTTATTACCTCCACACGTGTTGAGTTTCGTCTATTTGAACGTTTTGAAGGTTTATGAATACAGCTTAAAGATATTTGGATGTTTAATTTGAGTTAGCTTTAAGTGAAAAGAAGGGAAAAGGGAAAAAGCGAAATGTTCCATTCGTTTTCATTAGGTGCTTGTTTGAAGCTGTTGATGGTCTGAAGTCTAAACTCTTGAAGACCAAATAAGATGAGGAGGCTAACGTTACATTATGTATAACATCGTTTTGTTTGTGAAGTGAAAGGCATCTTGTACAGCACCTTAACTCTTGGAGTAAGTTTTGTTCTGTGTTGATGCTTTCTGTCTGTTGTCTCTCCATGCAGTTACTGGGCAAACCTGAAGCTATGGTTCAAACAAAAGATCAGCAAGGAGGAATTTGACATTGAGGCACGTCGTCTGTTGGCACAGGAAAATGGTTAGTAAGCAAGCAAAAAAAAGGGTTTATATCGTTTATGTGGGAAAATTGATGCAGTCTAAAAAAGTGTTGCTTATTTTGTATTTTCCTCCTTTCCCCTCTGCAGTCCATGTTCACAATGATTTTCTCCTGGCCATTCTCACTCGCTGCCAGATCATTGTTTCAACACCAGGTAAGATTTTTTATTTATTTTCTCTGAAACTGCACATGAGCTTGTGTTTGTGTTAAGCAGTACCAAATTCTGTTGTAAAGGGACATATTCTTATTCTTTAAGTGGTATCTCCATTTTTGATTCTTGCATCTTGTGTTGTTGTTCTTCTACTGTCCTCTAGAGGGCACAGGTCCATTGCAGTGGCAAGGTGGCTCTGCTTCAAAGCCTGGCAAACCAAAAGGGAAAAAGAAATGTTCCTCCAGACAGAAATTTGATGTAAGTACTTATTCTCATATTAATCTCTGCAGAGACTGGGTATGTTCAAATTCAATGTTCAAACAAATGTTGAAATTTTCAAATAAATTAATTTCCCAAATAATTGCCCGGTGTAAATATGTTTTTAAGGTTAGGGGCATCTAATTAATCACAAGTTGCAGGAACAATTGACTGCCTGCATCATTTGGATGTTTGTATGTCTTGTTTGCGCCTTTCAGCATCGTTTCCAGCCTCAGAACCCTCTGAGCGCCGCCCAGCCTTTCAGTCCACGGGAGGTAGGAGGCGAGGAGGAGGAGCTGCGTCTCAGTGCCCACACTCTGTTGCTGCCCACGCGGGGCCAGCTGGAGGCACGCATGATGGTGACAGCCTTTGAGCTGGGCCTGGATAACATCACGGACGATGCCGTCAACACCATGACCTATGCTGTCGAGGTTTGTAGCAACTGTCCACCAGCAGTGTGAAGTCAAGTCAAATTTATTCATACAGCCCAAAATCACAAATTACAAATTTGCCCCCAAAGGCCTTTACAATCTGTACGGCATATGATACCCTCTATCAGTGTATGAGTAATTGTGTGTACATGGCATTGTGTTTGGGGGATTTGATGACTGTGTGTGTATGCACACATTGGCTATGGACCGTTCAGACTTCCTTTTAATCTGTACATAAAATTCTATACATTTCATAGTAGTAATAATCATAATAATCATAATCATAAATGCATAAAACTGCAGTGATTGACAACAATACCTGCCTTTGTGTCTCCAACAAAACTGAGTTGGTGACCCCAAATGTCATCACACAGAAACATTGAAACAAGTATTCACATTTCACTGTTTCAGTTTGTACTATACACAGGGCAATATGTTGTGCTTTAGCAGACAATAGATTTAACAGGTTTATCAGTTTTGTTCTTGAATTTCATAAAAGTGTAATTGATTCTGTCCTCAAATGAATCATTCTGTAAGCAAATGTCTTTAATGATCTCTAACTTCAGTACACACTCGTAGAAGAGAGATGAGAGAATGGTGGTCTATTTTTTTTTTTATGGTGGTTGGTTTCATTTTGGAAGTTAACTTTTCATTGGCATTCTGTGTTTTAACATCCATGCAGTGGCTTAAAATGAATGGAGAGATTTATTTTCTGTACCGCTTAGTAAGTATGACTGACAGCTGTGTTTACTCAGGAGATTGACTTAGTGCTCTGATTTATTTCAGCACCACTTGAAAGACGTCCTGACTGCTGTAATCACCCGGAGGAAGGCGTATCGGTTACGAGATGGCCATTTCCCCTATGCCTTTGGCAGTGATGTCACGCCGCAGCCTTATCTGAAAAACAGCCTTGCCGCTTACCACAGTGTTACTGAATGGTAGGGACCACTGTGTAGTAGCTGATAAACATTGTGTAGGTTTATAAGAGAAAGAAGTTAACGTAGACATAAATACTCATGCTGCTCTGAAAGGTTATACTTTGTTAATGTTATTTTGCTTTGCTCTCCATACAGTAATCCATACAATAACCATTGTTTGTTACTCTAATTAAAGAGAAACATTAATAAATAGTAAATGGCTACATTCATATAGTGCTTTTATCCAATCACACACACGCTCACACACTGATGACAGCCCCCTGAGCCACAGCCGCTCTAAATACTGATCGCGTTTTTCAGTCCACAGTGATTTTTTTTTTTTACTTTTTCTTTCTTTCAGTCCTCCACCAAGCGCTTCTCTCCCTGCCGGCCCACCACCTCAAGTGTCGCCTGATGAGGCCGAGCAACAAGCTGTTCACTTATTGGCTTGTTCTGCTGAAATGCTCCCCGCCCCCCTCCCTCCAATCAGCATGTTTGATCTCCTGGAGGCTTTACAGGTGAGAGAAATTTGCTCATGGATGTTTCAGGTCCCTGGACTTTCAACACATTTAGTACCTAGTGTTTGAAACAACCCAAATTAAACTTATCAATTGGATTTTTGATATTCCCAAGCATGTGGACAAATGCATTTTCACCTGCATTGTGCCACAGTGATCAGATTCGGTGAACAAGGTCATGTATCAACTCCAACCCTGTAAAATGTGGAACCTTGGAATTGGGAATATAGAATATATATATTTTTATATATATCTCTTTTGAAATGATCTAGCGTTATAGTTATATCCAATACGTTAGTGTGATTGATAAAAGACTGCATAATAGAGTTGAGATGATCAGGCAATTAATTATTTGTCATTTTTCAAGCAAAAACACTCCCTAGTTCTAATTTCTCATCTCTAAGAGTTTGCTGCTAGTCTTAATTTTTGGATTTTGGACTGTTGGGCAAAATAAACTTTATGAAGAGATCCACTTCAGCTTTCGGAAATTATAACGGGCACTTTTCACAATTTTGTGACAATTTGTGGAATAAATGATAAATCAAGAAAATTACGGTTAGGTGGTACCGTAGTCAACTCAATCTGGAGACGGTATCCTAAAGACATAAGCTTCATACATAGAAATTCTGACATATTACCTCATTATTAATAATCAAAGAGTGTTTGTTAGCCAGTATGTACATGGTTGTTGTCAGATATCTTAAAATGTTTTAATAGGTCATGTTGGTGAACTGCTGCTTATAACTGATTTTGTTCACATTACTTCTTCTTCCTGTCCTCATTTAGCCATCAGAGGTTTATATACTTAAATATCTTTGTGAAACATTTGTCTGATGTAGGTTCACCACGGTGTGATGCCCTCCCACACCATGTACGCCCTGAACATGGAGCGCATCCTGTCACGACTCTGGCACCCCAGCCATGAAGAACTAGAGCAGGACCAACTACACCGGCAGCGCCTCGCTGCGAAGGAGGGTGTGCTTGTCAGCTGAGAACCGCTGATACGGAACATATATAAACTGTGGATACCATTAGGAACCAAATGCACAAACAATCCCCACATGGAAATGGATGGGGAACAGTGTGTCCAAAAAAAAAAAAAATCACATCCCCGTTGCACAAAAAGATAACGCGTGAGTGGAGCAAGATGAAACAAAACAGTTGGCCAGTGGATACAGAGTGGGCAGTGAACACCAGCCAAAAGCTGGCAAATTAGCGCTGTAGCTGCTTTATTTTTGTCTGTTCCACCTGCCATTGTGGCAGTTGAGCAACCGTCATGTGAAACCTCTGCTATACAGTGAGAATGTAATTTGGTGGTAAAATATTGAAAGTGTTTAGGATATACCAGCAACTACAAGCACTGGACATGAAAATAAGATACTAGGCCAGGCTGCAGTGTTAACGTTTAGGTGTGTGTGTGTGTGGGTAAGAAGCTTGTTCATGTAGTCAGATATCCTCCACAACTGTTAAAAATAAAAACATCTTAATGCTAATCATGTAGCATCGTGCACATGACCAGTATATGAAAGTATTAAAGATACTTAGACAGCCTTAAAGCGCCTGAACGTTAAACACAGGCGTTTTCATTTCATCTGGCTGATAAAACCTCATGTCAGGTTGAAGTTGGGGGCAGCACTATGAAGAGAATTACGTGAGGTCATCGAATGCAACGTACCAATTAGAATGATAACGATGGAAATTGTCCCACCTCAACAGGAATGTCAATCAAAAGCTGTCTGTACAGGGCCCCGTAGAAGAGGTCTAATCAAGCAATAAGTGAAAACACCTGTGTGGGTTTACTGAGGGTGTGTAGGGTCTTAAAGATGTGGTGGACAGCTGCCTCCTGTGTCATCAGGCCCCTCATGAACACACCTTGAAATTGTCTTCCTAAAACATTTACTGGTGTCTGGTTTGAGGCCAGCGAGTATCCCGTCAGTGTTGGTGGTCCACAATGTGTGTACAGATTAATTTGTAATGACTTGAACATATACTTGCCATGTTTGCAGGTTGAAATGTGTATACATGTGTACCTTTTCTTTTTTCTACGCAAAGCTTGTTTGTAATTTAAAGAAAAAATAAATAAAAATGCAATTTCTTTTGTACAAGTTGTTCACTAGCTAACAGATTGAGAATATTCCTTCCATCAAAGTGTTTCTTTTGTACCTCAGCACACTCCCTGCAGTGTGTAAACAGATCTGCTTATGCCTCATAGCTTTCTTCTGGGAGTCACCAGCTGTAGTGGGAGGACGGTGATTCACCCACACGCACCCGTCCCAGTGCGCATTGAAGACCTCTTGCCATATTTGGCTGCATGCGGCTCACTTCCGACACCCCGCTGTCCAATGAGCGGCCGCGTGGACTCACCAACCATGACGCGCGCCACACACTGCCGTGGTGACTCAATATCCCATCCATCCCAGTTCCTCCGATAACAAACACGTCGTGCGATGCACTGTAAGGGCTGTATTCAATGGGTCATTATTCAGTAGGCACAAAAGTACTCACACATCACGCGTGTCCAACATTTTATTTTGTCATATGTACAGTTCCGAAGTGCTCAAAATACAGCGTACAAATATTATTACAAAGTGTTATTTCAGGTCTAACAATAGTTACACCTTTATCACAAACTTGTATGAACATAAGGGTTAAGAAAGTAAGGCAGTTTTTGTCAGTAAACGCTACACACACACCTATAAGAGTCCTTGCGTAAAGGTGTGAAACATTTCTTTTTTTTTTTTTGTTAGTGTTACTCTGTACATACTGTATAGTCGCTGGTGGGATACTCAGTGCTCGACTCAAGTCTATATGCATAAACTGCTACTTGACATAGTGGGAGATTTGCCAGCCAAGGCCTCGTTCACATTGTGTTTCTGTTCATTTGCAATTTGATCCCTCGCAGGCTCCGGCTGTCTGTCAGGACGCACGAGCGCATGGGACCTGGTCACTTTAAAATTAGCTTCAGGTATGGACACTCTGCCATGCTACCTTGGCTTGACTGAACATACATTTGATGTTGTAGTTTTGAATGGAGAAAAAAAAAGAGACAAAATTGCCAGAAATATCTACAAATCACATCAGAGGGGTGTTTGGAGCAAATGTCCCCTCTTTGCTGTGTGTGTCTGTGCAATAAGTTTGGTGGCCTCTGCTATGTAATATTGCGTCATACTGTCCATTTACAAGTATCTTGTCAGTCTCCATTCTTTGCTCTTTGTCTGCGGAAACTTAGTGGATACAGCCTGAGCGGATCGCTTGGTGGAAAAATGAAATGGGACGCAGGGACTCTTCCCCCCTGCAAGGCTGAACATGCCACTTTAAGCTGCATTTTGGTCCCCAAGAAATGTCCCTTGGTTCTTTTCCCTTGGCAGTCTAGAAAGCTTGGAGCTGCTGCGTCAAAATGAGCTGGCAGCCGCTGTTAACGTGGTCCATGACCTTTTGCTTGAGCAGAGCCAGCTCGTCCCGGAGGACGTTGGCGGAGGAAACCAGCTCCGTGTTTTGGCTCTTCAGGTTTTTGACCCTATCCTCCAGCCGGGAGATCCTCTCCAGCTTCCTTTTCCGGCATTTGGACGCGGCCACCCTGTTCCTCATGCGCTTCCTCTCCGCTTTGATGCGCTCCTGCTTCTCCATGTTGATGGGGGAGAGCGGCGGGGTGTCGCCGGACATCTCGGGCACCGTCTGCGGCTCCTCTTTGAGCGCGTGTAGCCGCTGGTGGTCCATGTGGTTGTGGGACGGCGGTGGGACGGCTGGGTAACTCATGGGTGGGTGCCTCTCGCTGGCAGGTGCGGACGCAGAGCCCACAGCCCGGCTGAAAGTGCCCAAGTTTGTGTACTCTGGCGGGTCGGTGCGCACTGTGCAGCTGTAGGGAATCCCGCCGCCCTCGGACGCAGCAGAGCCGGATACCATGCTGTTGGTCACGCCGCTCTGTGCGGGCGCCTGCTGGTGGTAGTGGAGCTCAGCCAGTGCCCTCACGAACCCCTCAGCAAACCCCTCCTGCTCGTCGGTAATGTTCTTGGGACAGACGAACTGGGTCGGGGTGGGAGTCGTCAGCCCGCTGCAGGACTGGATGATCAGTCTCTCCAGTTCAGGCGAGGCCAGCTTCAGCAACCCGACATCAGGGGACGTCAGGATGTCCAGGGCCTTGGAGCTCAGCTGGGGTTTGAAGTTTTTCGGGTCGTTCAGATTCAGAGTCATGGTCTGTTTGAGGGTTTTGGGGTTGAACCCATACACTGTCGCCCCGTCATGCTGAGAGTTGGAGGCATTCACGGCTTCGTCGTAAAACGTCGCTTCCATTTTTCTGGACATAAAGTTTTTTTTTATCACCTTGAGGGAGGTCTATTCTTTTAAAAAAAATAAATCCCAAGATCGACTGTTTATATATGTCCTGTGACTTCCTATCCCTTCGACTGTCTTGTGATAAAGTCCGCCTATTGTTGAAGTTCAACTCACTTGACAACTTCGCGTCCTGAGAAAACTTTTCTCTTGTGGACCGTCCGATCACCAACGAAAAACGTAGCTCCCCCGCCGCCGGGCCTCGGTGTTTTTACACCTGAAGTGTCCTCTTTGATGTGTTCTCCTTTCCGAAATCTAGAAACAGCGGCTGAATAGGGATAATACTTTCTATCACTTCCAACGTGGAGACGAACTTTATCCACCTCTAAGCTGCAGCTCTACTGAAAATAACAATGATGTCATTTCTACGGCCTCTGATTGGCTTGAGATGATGTGGTGGGCGGGGTGTGTCTAATGACATGCAGGTTGCTCTGACAACTAGCCATATCTCCTCCCCCCCGCGATGGCTTATGGGATTAGGTAATGCAGACAGTGAAGCAATGTACTCTGGGATTACGTAGTGTTTTTGAATATTTAGTTACCCGCTCAATTATTAGTTACCCATCCTGAAGTCAGGGCTGCTCCAGATGGTGTGTTTAGAGTTCAGCGTTGATTAACACATGACTGCAAATCAATATTCTTTCAATAAGATGTTTTTCATAAGGAGCATGCTGCTTATAGAACGTAAAGTTTCACGGATCACCAGATAACAGCACATTCAAATGATTACTTCATCGTCAAAGTGCAGAGACTTAAATCAGTGTCTCTATAAATGTAGTTATAACGGTTCAGAAAGTGAGTGCTGTTGGCTGGTAAAGTAGTTAAGGGTTAAAGACAGAAGAAAGAAAATGAGGTCACACCTGCACCAAGAGCTCTTTTTGTTGCAAAGAACAACACATTTTAAAAATTGTCCCTCTACAACTGTGTGCATATGTGAAAGGCTTTTCTTGCGGAGAACTAAGGAGGATATGTGTTCTCAGAAACACAATCAACTTTATTGGCCGAGGATGACGCATGCAAGAAATATGACTGCGGTTTTCAGAAGCTCTCAATACTCTTACACACAGGGCCAAATACACAGTATACAGGAAGAAATGAAGACAGCAAAGATAAACAACACAAACATAAACACAGCCATTATGTACAGGCACAAGTCAGTACATATATAAGTCAAATTGTTACTGTAAACTGTATATGTTGGAAAGTACAATTAATTAATATTGACTTATAGGGCTAAACAATAAACTGAATCTAAATCAGACATTATGGATTTCTTTCTGTCCTAAATTTATATTATATTGCAAATTCCAATCAATTGTTCAAATCGTATGTAATCATAGTGGTAATAGCTCCAACGACCAATACATTTATATTTCTATGCTTATAATTGGTAACATAGTAATATAGTATCACTCGTGCACTTTTCTGTACATTTTGTTTCATCGTAATATTGTCATCATTTATAACATATCATAGTAACCAGTATCCAGCACTTTCATTCATCATTTTTATATTGTGTTTGTCTTCTAGATGAATGTTTAATATTATCTTAATCCGCTCATGTTATAGTCCAAATGTCCAGAATCTTAAACTGGTCATATTTGTAATAAGGACAAACACATGGAAGGAAATGTAAGGCACTGATGAGTGCATGTATTGTTACGGTAAATGCATCATGATATAGATTTTAGACCTACAACATTCATGCTTATGGTTTAGGTACTTGACCTTTGCTTGTGCAAGTGTTTAAGTTGCATGACAACCTTACTTACACTCTGTGGTTCACTCTCATAGGCCTCATAGGTAAATGTGAAGCTGTTCTAATGGCTGAAGGCTCTGTACAGCTGCAGTCCAGTCTGTCTGGCCTCCCCCCATTGTATTATTCAACATGTTCTCCTCAAGCCAACTATAAATAAGTTAACAGCCCCAGACAGCCTGGGAGAACCAGAGCTGCCTGAGGTCAACACTCTTGAGATGACATGTTGTCCTCATAACACGACCGTACAACACCCATTTGGAAGCATTTGACACCCTGAAGTGGAAATCCAGCACCGGAATGCTTTAGAAACGTCTGTGTCTAATACCAAAGCACTAATGAAGGCAAACAAGGCCTTTTTCTGACCGTCTTCTCCCTTTCTCATCTTTTAACATAACAGAGCAATGTAACAGCAACTTTCTGAGCCACTTCACTCTCTCTGTGTCTCTCTCTGTACACCTGTGTTTTGCCCCACTGAGGAGTATTTTCCTATCAAACTACCGCTGTGCTCCGGGCCGTGCTTCCTGTTTCTCTGTCAGCTTTTCCCCTCTGCTGGCCTGACAGGGTTGCTTTTAGATAACAGCGCCTTCCTCCTCCCTGACCGGGCCAGCTGTTTCCACTGCATGCAGTTTTCTAATCAGGAGCTGGGGTCCTGCCTGCCTCCCAACAGGCCTGCTTTTGTTGTACGCAGGTGGGGCAGTCTGGGGTCCGTGGACACACTCCCCCTTTCATGAAAGCAAAACACAGAGAAAGGCTATATGTGCATGTGTTGATGTATCAACAGAGCAAAAGTTTTGATTACCTTCGGGCGTGGAGCAGAGGGACACACACACACACACACACACACACACACACACTAACACACCGAGCAATGAGAGAGACAGATGAGATTTCAAACACTGTCCAAGCAGTGTTTGTTGGAGACCATCTGTTTCTTCCTGTCCTGCTGCTTGGTTTTTCTCTGTACTCCATCTCTGCTGATCATTCCTGGTCCAAACACGCTGATCACAGCCAGCAGCACTTCCTTTAGACAGCTGTTGATCTCCTCTAAGAAATGAACACAATAGAGTAAAGAGACGGGAAGTTTGACATGTCAAATGTTTCTGATGGCAGGTTATTGTCTCTGCCTTTTTGCAGCCGTGTCACTACACTAATAACAGATTATTATCTATTACAATGATTCTGCTCAGTAATTCATGCACGCTGTCTGTAGTTATGTTTTGTCATAGACCTTTTTCACAGAAGATATTTTGACGTGGCACAGCAGGAAAAGCACAGGTGCACTTGATAACATTAACAATGGCTGCATACCATTTAGTTATGCCAGTTCCAGAGCTCTTAATGGCTTAATGGCATGACTTATCGTAACCCTTAAATGGGACAGAGCCATTGTCAATGTTATTAGTCACACCTGTGCTTCTCCTTCCATGACAAGTCAATTTGGCGGCTGTGAGGTCTGTTGACTGAACAATTAAATAATAATAACAGACATGCTAGTGTCACAAATGTTTTAAAATCCTGCCCAGGGACCTCAGACCTGAAAGCCCCAGGTAGTTTCACAGTGTTTTTGGTTTGAAGTACAAATTTGTTTGTGAATATCAACTGAAATGACAAGAGCTCTGCATTATTGGTTAATCCTGAGGGCTTGTCTTGCAGAAAACCAATCTTCATTATTTAAGTCTATATTGTACTCACATGGTGCATTATCCTAGGTTAATCTATTTGAAATATTTGAATGAGACTTTAAATATAGGGGTCCTCAGTGGTAGCTGCAGCCCTTGGTAGGTTGCTTGGACATAATGCATGGGGCGTCTCAGTAGGCTATTAATAAGCCGAGTTAATACTTACCCAGCACTTCCATGCTGGAATTATACTAATTGCCCCCTGCCATTTGTGGTAATATGATAATAATATGCATCATGAGAGGATAATATAAGCGAAAATGCAATGCAAACTTCTCCACTGAGGGATTAATAAAGGATTCTTTTATCTTATCTTATCTTAAAATAATAAAGCTCTTAAAACCAGATTTTCACACACTCTACAAGACAGGTTACGATTACACTAGATCAATGACGCAAGGGCCACGTCTTAGTTCATATTGTGCTTTAGCGTTGAAATTCCTATGAAATATTTTAAATTATAAAATGATGTACGTCATTATGCTGTAAACTTGGGTCTTTTGGGGCCCCTGGAGGTGTGGGACCTCTGGGTAGTTTCCCACTTTGCTCATTTGATGAACCTCAGTTTTGCCCCAGGACCCTTTGATTCGGCCATTAATTTATGTTATGATAGTCCTATTAGACTGCTTTAACAAAACAGAACATGTTTCTGATAGGACTGAAGGTTTTAGAGACATATTATAGTATTATAAGGCACTCCCATCTCCCAGGTAGTCTATGCAGTAGGCTACTATGTCTCTGAAGATTTAGGCTCGCTTCTTGCTTTATATTGTCGGAAAAAGTCGACTTTGTCCTTTTTGGCCGCTTTCGCGTTCCGTCGCAGCCACCGTCCTCCGCTCAAAGTACGCCTTTCAGAAACTCCAAAGTGATGTTTTCTGCTCCTTAATACGATTTTGATCTCCCGGTAAGTTAGCAGAGGTTGTTCTAGCTGATTTACAAATGTCCTCCGTGTTTGATAATGTCTGTAATGTGTATTTGAAATGTTATTCTGCACAAATGATTGGTGGAAAATCTCAGTATGTTGCCCGTTGCTGCACTCTCGCGTTATCATGTTCACTTGACGATTTCGGTGTCTGATGCGCCAACATAGAAAAGAGTCATTCATTAAAGGCAAATAATGTACGGAATACATGCGCTGATATCTGTGTTCACTTCCACATATTTCGACATTGACAGTGTAACCTGGTTAATAATCAGCCCCTTGACCCTCTGCCCCCCCCTCTACATTCAGCTCGTCTCCTCATGGGGGAGGTCTACTATGTTGGAGTGGACGTGGGCACCGCCAGTGTGAGGGCTGCACTGGTGACCAGGGCGGGCCAGCTGAAGAGCACCGCAGAGGAGCCCATCAGCATCTGGGAGCCCCAGTCTGACCACTATGTCCAGTCCTCCACTGAGATCTGGGAGAAATGCTGCACAGTTGTCAAGGTAGGGTGACCTCAGAGCAGCTGTTGGTTCCCAACCTTTTATAAACATACCCCCCCCCCCCCCCCCTCCCAATCCTATCAGATAAACTCAAGCACCCCACCATAGACCACTGGCTGAGAGGACAAGGACATCTGTTTCAGCGTGATTCAAACATGCTGAACCTTTGTGAAAATAAATAAGGACTCATTCCAGTTATTGTACTCATGTGTTCAACTATGATGCAGTTCCTGCGAATGTATTCATACCTCTATGGATATTACCCCTGTGTAAAAACTCTATATTTGTTCCAGAGAGTTACCCAAAGGGTGGACAGGAGTCAGGTACGAGGGATCGGCTTTGATGCCACTTGCTCTCTAGTGGTTTTGGATCAAAGCTTCCAGCCTGTGCCAGTCAGTCAGGATGGTAAGTGAAACATTTCTTTGCCCCATAGCCTGACTGTTGTACCTCACACGTCACTCAGAGTTTTTTACATCAGGGAAATGTTGTAAAGCGCCATTGATGTATGCTCAAGTACACATTACGGGTTATTATGGGCGGAATTAGTTATGTTTGTTGATTTCTAGTGATTTGGCATGAAAGCTTTCAGTTGTTGAGTTTTGCTAGGGTAAGCTGTTTTAGACTAATGTAATGGGATACTTTATTGATCACTGAAGGTAACATCCCCTCCTCCACAGCGAGGTCAGAGGTCAGGGCCAGTGGAGATGGTAGGGATTCATGTTTTTATCAATTAAGCAAAGTGGACACAGGGCTCAGGAGCCAGATACTCGGGTTAAATGGCTGATTATATGCTGCCCAAATGAGTATTAGCTGTGTGGTATCTTTTGTCTACATTCCCCCTTCCTCTCCTGGCTTTTCCCAGGTGACAGGCAAAGGAACGTGGTGATGTGGATGGACCATCGTGCTGAAGAGCAGGCTGCTCGTATAACAAACGCCAGCCACGGGGTCCTGAGCAGGGTGGGAGGGGTCATGTCACCAGAGATGCAACCCCCTAAGCTGCTCTGGCTCAAAGAGGTGAGAGGTGAGCGAGGTCACCGCGGGACCACTGATCTCTATATGTTTTATTGTCGCTCTCTTGTATTGGCTGGTCAGCATGTACCTGGTGTTGTTTTAGGAGTCTTTCAGCCTTACCCACCTTCCTCTTGGGAGGCATCTGATAAATTCAAAACATGTTCCCAGACAGTGGTTTGTTGTTAAGGTCTGACAGTACATGCATGTGTTATTATTGCTCACTGGTTAGGGGTTCTTTAGCACACATTCCTCTTTTCTTTTCATCAGAATCTAAAAGAAAGCTGCTGGAACAAAGCTGCGCACTTTTTCGACCTTCCCGACTTCCTGTCTTGGAAGGCAACAGGCTCTTTGACACGGTGAGCTTTGTTGGATGACCGTCATTGTGACTGTGTGATACATTATCCTTGTATCAAATGTCTGTTTTAAAAGAAAGAACAGGGTTGTCCTCTACAGCCGGGATCACTCTAAGAAATGTGTCTTTTACTATGGACAAACTGGTTTTGATACTGTGGCCTTCTCCAGATACTGTTAATGTGACTCCATGCTGTACTTGAATGAATATATTATGAGACAGTACAGTACTATTCTGCAATGTGTCACAGGTCTTTATGTACTCTGGTGTGTAAATGGACGTATTGCCCCCCAGAAGGATGGGATGCCAGTTTTTGGACAAGCATTGGACTGGAGGATCTCCTGGAAAACAACTTTTCCAAAATAGGTTAAAAAAAAGACATTAACAAAGCTTCTATTGAATTGTTTATTTTAAGAACAGAGCATTCGTGTTTATTTAAGCTGTGCTGTCTTCTGCCGTCTAGGCAGTGTGACGTGTCCTCCAGGGAGCCCGTTGGGAGACGGCCTCACCCGGGAGGCAGCAGCAGATTTGGGTTTGGACCCAGGAACTGCAGTTGGTGCTTCTCTCATTGATGCTCACGCTGGAGGCCTTGGTATTACATCCTAAACCTGTTTACTGAACTAATCGTCCATGCCAAATATATCTATTTTTTCTAATGGGAATGCATTGGGTAACTTTCCAGGTTCCACATGCTGTTTTTAAGATATAAAGTCTTATAACCATAAAACATGAAATGGGTCATCAGTAAGACACCAAAGGGAGAAGGGAGGTAGAAGAGTTAATGTTGTCCAAAACGTTCACCCATCAGGGAACATAGAACTCAATTCATGACAACTTTCTGATTACATTTGGATATTTCTTACACACAAATATAAAGTTTAGCATGACTGTGGTGCTTGAGAAGGTCAGGGGATCATCAAACACCATATTTTAATCTCAGGGGAATGTAAATGTCAAGCAAGAAATTCTAGCAAGCAGTTTTCAGTATCTTGTGCACAAAGTTGAACATTTTGACTGGAGGCCGACACCTGAGGAAAGCCAGTGAAGTGTCCCAAAACCAAATGGCTCATTCTCTGGGGTAAATGAGTAGTGATGAGTCATCAGAGATGAGTAGCAGTGATATAAGAGAGGGGCAGCATATGATAAAGATCCCTGACTAGAATTTAAGCAGGGATGTTGCAGTAACTGATATGCATTTTGCTAGCCCACCAAAACTCTCCCAGCTTTGATATTTTGAAAATGAAATAACATGCAACAAACAGGTGTGTCTGAAAAGTTACTAATTCGTGCTGCTGTATACTGTGTCTGTGAGCACTTTGTTAGCCTCAGGGCAGCGGCAGACCTTTTCTTTGTTTCAGAAATCCCTAACCATCTGGTTTTGTTCTTGAAGATAAACTGCTCATGAACCCTGCCCTCTGACCTCTGGCTGTGACCTCTGCCGATCACACATTGTTGCATCAGTCAGAGGTTAAAACATGCTGCACTTTTAGTTGTCATGCATGTCACAGTGATGTACACTGCCCCCCCCCCCCCCCGCCCCTGCTCGTGGATGAACCTTCCACCTTAAACTCAAACCAGCTTGACAAACATTATTCCAGCAGTTAGTGTCACTGCTGAATCCCACGTGAAGGTTAGAGAACCACATCAAAAGGATTTAAAGCTTTTTTTAATCTGCAAATCAGTGTGATTAGTCCCTGATGGGGCTCTAACGGGAGGTTTTGTTAACTTTTGTAAAAAATATATAAAAAATGCCCCCCCCCCTTGCAAAACAGAAATTCCGATGTTGATAAAATATGATTTCAAATCTTTAATCGTGGTCCCCCCAGGTGTGATAGGTGCAGATGTAAAAGGCTTTCACTTGCCCTGTGAGGACCAGCCAATCACCTCACGCATGGCGATGATCTGTGGGACATCAACCTGTCACATGGCGGTGAGTGGTTTATGTTTCCTGCTGTACATGTCAGTGGAGCTTATGTTTAGCAAAGACTCTGCTTATGTGCTGTTTAATAACGTGGATGACCTTTCTGACACTTTTCTGAGAATGCTCGACTAACACAAGACCTCCTATTATGAATCATATCATATACTCGCAGCCTCTGGTGTGTTAACTGAGGCTTCAGAACTCTCTGTGGGGTTGTAAAACTTAGCTAATACTAATACGCAGGTATGCAGTCTATTAAAAGGAGTCTGATAAATCACCTTTCCCATTAATGCTGATGGCAGGGCCACCCAGAATATTTTCCTCTCTTCTATTTTTACTGAATTTATATTATCATACATTATCCGGTCTGCACAGGCCAACAGCACCAACTGCGAGCAATGAAGCATCATCTTTTGTATAATGTATATATAATATAATAATACACAATGCTAACAAAAACATTTCATTTTTCACCTTCATGTGCGTCAGATCAGCAAGCAGCCTCTGTTCGTGCCAGGAGTGTGGGGGCCCTGCCTGTCTGCCATGGTGCCTGGCATGTGGCTCAACGAGGGAGGACAGAGTGCTACAGGAAGGCTGGTCGGTCCACGGTCAAACTCTGTGCAGGATTTTACTGACCCGCTAAATGCTGAAATGTGTATAATTGAGATATAAATGCACCCCGAAATCACCCAGACGTGATGAACACATCTGGCCACATAAACAACAACATTTAAGAGTAAATATATGGCTGTCAAAACATGATACTCATGGATTGGGAACAAGCAAGGCAAGGTGTGTCATGTCAAAAATGATATGAAACGTGAGGCCTTCGTTTTAATGGGGTAAAAGAAATCAGATTTTTGTAAAGTAAACTCTAGTTATCTTTTATCATCGGCTGTTAATGAGTCACATCAGACACAAGGCAGACAAATAATGAGAGAGGCAAAAGAGGCCATTGTAACAATTATTTCAGCACAGTTTCAGTTTTGTCAGCAGTAGAGAAATTAATTATTGACAATATTTACAAACAATTCAAACAGTCAATTGACAGTAATTTATATCATAAAAACACCAAATATGTTCTGGTTTCTGTTGAATACCTTCTGGGTTTTTTGACTGCTGGTTTGACAAAATAAGCAATTTTATAGCATCACTTTAAGGTCCAGTAACTTTGCATGGGAATTTCGTAAAATATTTTTGACATTTTATAGATGAAATGTTTAACCAATAATCCAAAATGACTGATGAATGAATCACTGATGACAATAATCTGTAGTTGCAGCTTCACAAGCCTTTGTGTCGTCATCTCTAATCCTTTGTGTTAAACTGTGTTGATCTCTTCCACCCTCAGATCGACCACATGGTGAAGGGCCACGCCGCCTACACCCAGCTCCAGCAACAGGCACGGCAGAGGTCAGCTGATGCATTTAGTGCTGCACTTCCCAAAAAACGTTGGAGCACAGCTGTCATGCCTGTTCAGCTGACGTGTAATAATGTTCAGTAAGCTTTGGGAAGATTAGAAGCTTGGTATTGCGTATTCTCAACAACTTGACTATTCTTGCAAATAAAGAAATGTATTATTTGAGATTTTCTTAACAGTTACGTAGAATTAAAGAAAAATGCCCTGGTATATTGTTCATACTTGCCCACTGAGATTGCTTACTGGAGCATGTTATTAGTAACACCTGTGCTTTCATTTGCTTCCTGTTATTTTTTCCCAGACTTCCCTTTAGCGGCGAGAACATCTACAACTACCTGAACAGCCACCTTAATGTAATGGCCGACTCCGGTTCTGCTGTTGACCTGCTGGGCTCCAGTCTGCACGTGTGGCCGGACTTCCATGGGAACAGGTCGCCCCTGGCTGACCCCACCTTGAAGGGCATGGTGAGGGAACAGTCAAGGCTTCATGTGACTTTAAAATGTTATTGATTTCAAGCATGGGTTTTCAAGTTTATTCACCACACTCACCTACATAGAGTGGTCATTGCAGACCCTCTTTTAACTTAGGTATGCTTAAGGGGTCCAATTTAGGTATATCTTATCATTTTTGTAAATAAAGAATAATAATAAGTAAAGGATAGAAATAATGTGAAGGCAGTTGTGTGTTTGTTGACTGTTACATGAATTTATTTTGTTCAACTTTTTGAATATTTGCATCATAAAAGATCTGAGTTAGATTTTTCTTGGTTTGCAGATATCGGCTTGCATTTGTTTTAACATTACACATTACCTTCACCAGCCCTTTTGTTGGTCAAAGCTGGTGACACTTATTATTCAGCACTGAGTCATTTTTGCGTGGCTGACTCATTACCGTTTTGCAGGTGACCGGACTGTCACTCTCCCAAACCTTGGAAGACTTGGCCCTGCTCTATGTGGCCACGATACAATCCCTCGCTGTGAGTACTGTGTTTTTATTCATTTCCAAGTTTCAAATGACTTCCTCTGGGCCTCAACGTGACATCCGAGTACCTTAAAGTACAAGGTTGTAACCTGATTCCCCTCATGTCTTCTTCTGTGGTTTCAGCTTGGCACTCTTCATATTCTAGAGGCCATGAAAGAAGCAGGACATGACATCAGAACCCTCTTCCTGTGTGGCGGGTTGAGCAAAAACGCCCTGTTTGTACAGATTCACGCCAACGCTACAGGTATACAGTACTAACAAGCTAAATAGACATTTCACCCAAAAATATTAAATGATGGTTCCCCTTTTTTCAATATTATCCTTTCCAGGATTGCCTGTGGTGTTGCCTGACCAGATGGAGGCTGTGTTAATAGGAGCAGCTGTTCTGGGTGCATGTGCATCACAGGACTACAGCACTATACAGGTGGAGTGACACACAGACACATACAGGGGCTTAGGCAGAAAAGGCTTTTTTGGGGGGGGGGGTTAAAATTGTGCCTGATAATTAGATAATGAGTATTGCTGTGTGCTTTTGAACACACATTCTTAATGAGTTTTCCAACTGTTTTCCAATGTGGGCCACTACTGTTGATTCAGTGTTCTGAAAAATGCCTGGGAAATTTACAGTTATTTTTTTCTCCACATGCCTTCAGTTTGCAAAGCAAGCCAAATCCAAAATATATATATGTTTTTTTATAACTTACGAAAGCTCCTTCCAGAGCCACAGAAGACATTATACAATTGTTTCCACAGGCTGAGTAGCACTCCTCATGAAGAGTAAACTACAACTTCTAGTAAAAAATGTTTATTTTTCAATACATTTAGCAGTTTGCAATCCAATCTTCTTATTTTGTAGTCCAGGAAAGTTGACCTCTGAAACTTTAAATGCCAAGCCGCATGCACACACGGCGCAGATATTCTAATCACTGACTCAATGTCTCCATCTGCTGGGTGGAACCAAAATACAAAAATAAAGTAGTAGCAGTAAAGTGCATGGCTCTGCTTGCCTCAACCACAGAGAAGATTTGCGCACAATGCATTTAAGATATAAAGCGATGATTAATCTCTTGCTAGGTCAAGCTATCATCCCTTGGTGTCTCAGCACCAGAGCTCGCAGCACAAGAGTCTGGCAAGCCTTTAAGCCAGATATACTAAAAATAAGACGTTATTGTTTGGACTAGGCTGCACCTGTCCACCCATTTTCAGCCATAACTACAGCAGGCAGTTGTTGTGTCTGATCCTCTGAGCTGCACACAGTGAACTGGCTGGATTTTGTAGGTTTAGACAGCAGAGAGGCCCTGCGCTGCATTAGTCATGAACCCAGCCACACCAGAAACCACTGCAGTTGGCTTGTGTTAATACTATAACTGGGTCACGGCTGGCCTGGAAACCGAATGTGCATAACATGATTTATTGAGTGATATTTGTCTTTGTGATTTATGTTTCAGGAGGCAATGGAGAAAATGGCTAAAGTGGGGAAAGTTGTTCAGCCTGACCATGAACTCCGGAGGTGAGACAAAGACAAAGACAAAGATATTTTTTAATATTTGGTGAAAGTAAATGGTTGCTGTAATGGTATGCAGGATAGTAACATAAAAGGATCAAATATATTTGATGCTCAATCCAATAACAATGCAAAAAAGTCGGCCTTTCCATGGGAACCATTTAAAAAAAATAGTTCTACCGTTTGCTTTTATTCTGTGTATTCATTTAAATATCTTATACATCTACATATATGCAATGTAAATATACAAATCTTTTATGCTTTTATTTTCTACATGTGGTGCAAATTTGCATTGCTTTTAAATGTACAAACTGGCCCATATCAGATTGATTGAGTTACAAACCCAAATGTATAATATTGATGTGGTCTCCTTTAAGTCGAGGCCAGGTTGGGAGAAAAACTTCACGATGTAAGAAGTCTGCATGTTTTATTACAATCAAAACTGAAATATGCAGTACTCTGCATCAAATATGTGTCATTATTATTATTATTATTTTTTCGTCTTCTTCTTCTTTGTTTGTTTTTTTTCAGCTTCTATGAGAGAAAGTACAAGGTGTTCCTGCAACTGTTCGCCCACCAGAGGGAGTACCAGGCCCTCATGAACCAGAGATGACACTGCTGGTGGGAGGCGGCCGAGCTGGAACTGGAAACTGACTCTCTGTGATAGTGATGACAAATCCACACACTGGAAACAAGAACAGAAGTCTTAATCTTGCTGCATTTCCTGATATTATTAATGGTCCAGTTTTTAAAAATGTTCTCAATAACATGAAGACAAACAGCTCTGAGGAACTGAAATACAGCGATTGACTGTCTCCATCCACCATCAAGTACTGTCACCTTCAAATGTATCCCTAATAAGTAATTAAAAGTATAGAACTGCGCTCACGCCTTTCACTGTCACTCCAACCTTAATGTGTTTTGATTAATAATTTAGCACTTTTCAACTCAATAGTGACACTCATTCATTTTTAAAGACCTTGTCCTTTGTTCGCCCCTCGCTGCATTTGATCCTATCCTTCCATTTCCTGTTTGTAAACGCCTCCGCTGTCCTTAAATTCTCCTGTCTGTTGGTCACAGAGAGGAAGCTGTTGCCAGCAGCTCCCAGGATCAGAGTTGATAAGCTCTTCAGTGATGCCGTCGACACGGTGAGGTGGTGGTGGGGGGCGCCAAATCCTACACAGCTGAGTTAACAGCCACCTTCAAACAGAACTAAGAACTTATGTTAGAGAGGGCACAGGGAGGGGCGCCGCTGGCCAATGCTAACTGACTCATGCAGTCCAGAAGTCATGACAGGGCGATTTCAATGCTGTAGTTCATTGTCTGCTAAACGTCATTCTTCAGTCTAAAAAATATGGCAAA
The DNA here is from genome assembly GCF_043641665.1 of Enoplosus armatus. Taxonomy (NCBI): domain Eukaryota; kingdom Metazoa; phylum Chordata; class Actinopteri; order Centrarchiformes; family Enoplosidae; genus Enoplosus; species Enoplosus armatus. The sequence goes on from NC_092193.1 coordinate 17,940,194, forward strand.
GAATGAGCAACCGTAATGCTTTTATTGTCCCACACAGGTGAAATCAATACTCAGCTACACTCAACCGTTAGAGTATAGATGCAATAAATCCACAAGACTTTCAGTGAAATTAATCAGTGAGGCCTGGCAAAACTGATGCAAAGTTGTTGTAATCAGTTACGTGAGAGTAGACAATTCCACAAGTGCTAAACAATTTTAAAAAATGTGACTGTGTTTAATGAAGTAAAGCTGTCAGATGAAATGCATGACAACAGTATGGTTTGCTCTCACTCGGTCATCCTTTGTGCAAATGACAAAAACCATAAACCACTTCCTCTTGCATTGGTCCAAAAAAACAATACAGGTATGATCCAAACTGTAAAACTTACTGTATCTGTAAAATGTCTAAATTAGAAAAGTCCTACATATTCTATAAGGCACTGGTTTTCATTCCATCCATTTTGTCAGGGACTGATTCACAACTGGGATGCCTGCTGACTTGTTTATCTACCTGGTTAGGACAAAAACGAGCAGCCCTCAAGCTCCCAAAGGTCCAGGATTGAGAGCTGTTGGATTAAGGTACAACCTGTGTGACATTACTGCAAGCGAATGTTGAATATCAGTGCTGTCTGTCTCTGCCCGTGTTTATGGATGGGGTGTGTAGCGCAGGTACTTCTTGCCAGAGGGCAGGTCTTTGGTGTAGATGCCGTCTGGGAACAAAGAGGCGGCCTCCTCCTCAGACATGCTGGGAGGGACCATCACACAGTCTCCCAGCTGGAGGAAGACAGACAGGGAACAGAAATGAGGTCAGTCTCCACGGCAGCAGGTCAGTTCCTGTTGTTTCTGTTGTCTCTGCTGACAAGTGATTGGTGCCGACTAAGGTCACTTTGAAAGGTGCGACATACCTTCCAGTCGGCAGGTGTGGCCACCTGTTTCCCTGCTGTGATCTGGAGAGAGTCCACCACTCGCAAAATCTCATCAAAGTTGCGCCCGGTGGTGGCCGGGTAGAGGAGGGACAGTTTCAGCCTTTTGTCAGGGCCGATGATGAACACCTGCACACAAACACAGACAGATGGAGCCTGAGAGGGTTAATGTCTAGCCTCTATACAGTATAATATAGGAACATTTGAATTTTGATTGAGAAGGCTCTTACACAGCGGGCAGTGAGCGGCATGCCATCGCTGTCCTTCATATCGGGGTCCAGCATGCCCAGGGACACTGCCAGCTCCCGTTTACTGTCTGCTATGATGGGAAAGGGCAGCGTGGATTCAGGAGACTCCTCACAGTTGTATGCCAGGATGTCCTGGTTAGTACAGAGACACCCTTTGTTAGTTATTTAAATCAAATCAGTGCAACACTGATGGAACTCTGTTGTCTTATTTAAACAAATACATTAAGTGATATTTCTGACAGAGGCAGCACAGTCAGAGGTAAAATGAAGAGGAACAAGATTCGACTATAAGCTTGCTGTGAGATATGCAGTATACTAAACTAAACTTGCCCAGCAACCCGTAACTGCAACTGATGCAGTCTAGTCCGAATACACTCAAACTGCTTTCGTAATTGCTTATGATCGTACCATCTTGTCCGAACCCTGTTTGTTCTGCAAGGTTTTATGTCTGTAAAAAAAACCCAGGCTGTGATATTTGACACTCAGTGCGTTCTGGGTGCCTGCTTTCACAGTAAGCGTTTGAAATTTGCAGGTCACAAGATGTCCATGTTAACACGGGGCTAACTTTGGTTGAATACACTCTATACACTCAAATATATTGATCTAAGTCATCTAATGCACTGTTAAAACAGGGGTTATTGTGTAACCTGTCTAATTCCTTCACAACATTCGAGTAGTCTAAGCTTTTTTTCTGCAAAGAGTTGTGCTTACTGGGTTGTTCACCGTAAAGACGCAGCTCACTACGTCAAAACTTTGATGCTCAGTACGTCATGTACATCCTTCTAACAACTAGAGAAAGTTGTCCCACTGTGGACAGCCTCACGCCTCCTCTCAGTTGGATGTGTTACTCCAGATGTGGTGTCAGAAAACAGATGCTGTGTCACACCTTGGTCCAGCCGTGGTGATCCTCCATTAAGTCGATGGACAGGGCGATCATTTTGACGTCGCGCTTGCTGAACTCGCCGCTCAGTCTGGCAGCTCGGCCCAGCTCTGTGGTGCACACAGGGGTGTAGTCTTTGGGGTGGGAGAACAGGATTCCCCATCTGGAGCGAGAAGAGAGATCAGCGGAGTATGCAAATCTGAGGTTTCACAAACTGGTTTCCACCTGACTCGGTTTCCTCTCATCAGACACACACCTCTTCATATTGTGGTCACTTTTGTTGCTTATTGTTAGATTGCACAATGTGATGATGCTGAATGATGCATCTGATACCGGAGTGACAGGATGTGACCTCTGTGTCACTCTAATGTTTCAAAAATGATGAGGGGGGACTTTTCTTTTTCATGAGGCTAGCACTGTGATTGTGCACCATCAACAGGCATTTTAGGTTTGACCTCTTGCCTCTTACTGATGCTTTGGATCATCTCACCATCTGATCAAGAGCCCTGTGATCTGGTCATAAACTGCTGTGCCTCAGATAACTGGTACATTCATTTGTCCACCACATTCTAGATGATCACTTTTAATAACATGTGCTCTTACAGGCCACAATACCACCACTATATGTCTAAAGGTCGTTGTGGATGTCATGTATGGCATTGTCAAAGGTCTAAAGCAGAAGTCAAAAAGCAGTAAGAGGAACTGAGTCAAGCTCTCTCTCTCTCTCTCTCTCTCTCATGAACTGAATTCTCGATAAGCCTGCGAATCAACAACCAAAAATAATAACCATATCCAATCAGCCTACTTACGAATCACCGAGAAATTCGTGGAATTGAATTGTGCCAGTGGTGGTCTCCGCCTCGAAATCCGGAAATACATCTCCGAGCAGCAGTCCCGGCATATTCGGAGGCGTCCCGTCTGTTCAGCAGCAGCTCTGATGACAGACAGCACGAGATAAAGAGGAGGCGGAAACTTGCCTCTGAACAGGCAACTGCACAGTGCAGCATGTGATGGACCACGCTCAGGCTCCGGAAAACGCGGTGCGTTCAGGTCGCCCTGTGATTGATCGGCGCAGTTGTCGCAAAGTTTCCCGAATTGCCAATTTTCGCACGCGTCCGGCCCGGTTCCCTCCATATACACACACACACACACACACACACACACACACACACACTATTAAAGTGCAGCACTGAAACCCTTCCACACTACTCCTGCATCATGCATTATTACATGTTAATGGGTTGGGGGGGCATACTGTAGCCACGTGACCACAGCAGTCCAGTTCTGGATTGGTGACATTTGAACCCCTGTATCCGGACCCTCTAGTTCTCAGGATGTTTTGAGTCCGAGCGCAGCAGGATTAAAGTGTTCAGGTGGTCAGGTGGTCGCAAAGGAAGGGCGGGTGGATCAGCCTGTGGACTGTGGACACAGTGTCAAACGAAAATGTCCACACCGACGTCCAGACGGAATAGCTGCCGTGGAGTTGCGTGTGGCAGCCGGTCGTCATCAGAGTGCCATGTCCGCCGCCGGGCCTCCAGCTGTTCCTACTTCTCCTCTGGAGCGCAAGCCGAAGACTTCTCCGTCAGTCTGAGCCAGCCGATGTTTACTATAACGCTTCGGTTTTTGCTGGCCATAGATCTGTGGCTGTCCAAGCGGATCGGGGTGTGCGCCTGCGAGGAGTCTCTATTGGGCAGCATACGGCCCCTGGTGCGGCTGGTGGAGGTCTCCGGACACATCATCCCGTGGCTCATCGGCACTGTGTACACTCTGCTCCGGGGGGAGAGTGTGGCAGAGCAGGAGGTCATGCTGAATTTGGCCCTGGGTGAGCGAATGTGTTTTTTATTTGGCTGAATAAGAATGACTCCAGGAGGGTTATAGATGCCAACACTGGTTTGGATTCCTGCCTTCGAATAAGGAATACACGTTCATGTGCATGTACATGTACTTTATTCAGTCAAGTACCCCCTTCTTAAAGCTGCCATCTATGATCAACAGATAACTATTTTATTGATTTAATATGCACATTTAGGCTGCAACAGCTTTCTCCCTTCTTACATTTGGCACGCCAGTTTGGAAAATCTTCAAATAAACGTCTTTATTTAGGAAATTAACTTTCCTTAACGCAGAAGCCTTACATGGAACACAATAGGCTAATATATTAAACTGCTATCATTTGCTATAAGCTGTTCACGCACCTGTTATATTTATCACCACAAAGCTGCGGGTACAAGCCGATGCGTTATTACGCACATTTGTGCCAATTCCAAAGGGAAGCCTTGTGAGGGCCAAGTGAAGGTCATCGGTGGCTACGTTAATACAGTTAATGGCCATTGAAATAGACCAGAGCCGCATCTGTCCACCCAAGTGTCAAATAATGTATTAGTGGCGTTTGTGCGTCCGCGTGACCGAGCGAGAAGCGCAGCCATGGAAAGTTTTCTTCTTTGGGCCGCAGCTGATAGCATGTAGAGGGACATGATGCTGAGGCTGTCTTTGCACGTGTAGATTATATTTGTTGGCTGACAGCTATGAGATCAAGTCCTGTGCTGTTATACTGTATTGTGCTGTGGGGAAATACCACAGCTATTTTTGGCACATAATAGCCTGTTGGATGCCACCGTGTTTTGGAGATACAATCCTTTACAGATCAGTTACAACCCAATACTCTACTCCCTACAACCTTGTCTTTTTACACTTTCAGTAAGAGGGATTTTTGTAAAAAAAAAACAAAACAAAACAAAAAAAGTGCGTTATTAATGACTTTGTAACTGCATTATTACCAAATAGAAAGTATAGGCACCAGCCAAGTGGATTTTCCACAAAACCTGTTTGTATTAATAGCTTATAACGGATCTATAAAGCATTAGAAAGTAATTTGTTGACCCTTAATAAAGCCAGTAGTTACCACTTATGAATCATTTCTAAAGGGTGTCCTGTTAGAAAGTGATACACAGAGTTGAAGATAAATACATCAGAGGGATAGAAAACTGTTCAATAAAGAACATGGAGTAAGGTAGAGAAGCTGCCGAGTGATAGCCTAGAACGAATTACTATAAAAAGCGATTGCTGTGAGGGAAAATGTTGAAAGTGAGTTACTTTTTCAAAAGGTGAGTTTTTGGCCTGTAATGCTGAACCATTGCTGTATCTCTCTCTTTCCTCCTCACAGCTCTGTTGTTGGACCTGCTGTTGGTCCGAGTCGTGAAGACTGTGGTCAGACGCCGCAGGCCGGCCCAGAACCGCTCTGACATCCTCTCCACCTTCTTCGTGGAGCGCTACTCCTTCCCCTCGGGCCACGCCACACGTGCGGCTATGTGCGCCCGGTTCCTCCTGGCCCAGCTGGTGGACACAGCCTCCATGCGGGTCCTGGTGGTGGGTTGGGCCGCTCTGGTGAGCCTGTCCCGGCTGCTGCTCGCCAGACACTATGTGACAGATGTGGGCTTTGGCTTGGCTATGGGTTACTGCCAGTACAGTCTAGTAGAAAAGCTGTGGGTGACCTGGGACTGCCTGCAGGACGTGCTGCTCATGCGCCTGAGAGAGAGACTCAACAGGGTTTATGGTGGACTCTGGATGGCAGATTGGAAACATTAGGTTTGGTGTGTGTGTGTGTGTGTGTGTGAGCCTGTGCGTGGGGAAAATGTAGCATGAGTGTGTGTAATTCAGAAATTCCCTGCTGTCATAAAAACTTTATTATTTATTGGATTATATCAAAGTTACATCAGTATATTTTGTTTATCTGTATCTGTTTTTATGTGTATTTGTTTGTGTTCTTGTTTTATATATATTTTTTTAAAGAATGGAATGGATGGCTTGGGTGGTCACTGGTGGATGGGTAGCATATCCCTATTCAGATTCACATGCAGCTTGTTTCCACAACAGTGTTGATGATGCATGGACTTGCTGAAACCAAAGCTGAATTTAATTAGAGCCTTTTTAAAGTCAATTAAAGTAAACTGTGTACCATTTAGATGTAGTTTTGTGTCTTACTGAGACAGCATGTAAGTTTGTGTGAGTATGAAAACTTAAAGTACTGTATGTGGTGGCACAATGTCTCATAAGGGGTGTGTGGTTTTGTATTGAGCGGAAACAATCCATAGTGTGAACACTAGCGGTGTGTGTGTGTGTGTGTGTGTGTGTGTGTGTGTGTGTGTGTGTGTGTGTGTGGGCGGGTGGGTGGGTGGGGGTCACTCTCACTCACACTCACCAAAGTTTCCATCAGCTGCTACTGCTGAGTCTCCTGACTGCCATTATGATACATCCCATCTCTTCTTACAGCGTGTTAATCTGTGCTGCCTACCACCATCTTCAACATGCCATTACAATTTCCAGACTAAAGTAAAGTACAATACGTGGTGATTTTTTTGCGGTTTCGCCTTTTAAACTGAGAAACCAGAGAGCAGACAAGTCCTTTTGCTGGCGCATGGTTGGAGCAGAATAAACCCTTTGTGCAGATGCAAACAGTTTTCCACAGAGGGCAGTACATAATAAGAATATGGCTGCAAATGGAAACATGGGGGCTTGTACAGGATGTAGCTCGTTCAGGAGTTTTTCACCAATACAGGGTGTTGGGTCAAGACACAGAGACTGGACGTGTGATTATACTGAACAGTGTGTGAAATTTCACACATGCTAAAGAAAACAATACTAGGTGTACAAGGAGAGACGGCAACTTCCTTACAGCTTCATAGCTAGTTAACATTTAACCAGGCTCTCTAGCCTCAGCTAAAATTAGCATAGGCTAACTAACTGCCAAAAACAGGCAATAAGGTGCTAACTTAACACAAACTGTATCCATAACATTAACATAACCACATAACTGTCTCCATGACAGTTAACTGAACGGCCCACTTACTGTACTTTTGGTCATCTATGCATACAATAGGTAACGTTTACTTTGATAAGATCCTTTCTAAATGACTGCCAGATGTTGTTGCTATGGTGATTAATTGTCTCCTTGATGAGTGTACCTAGTCTTTTCTACAGGGGTTGTACCCATCTGGGCCACAGTGCACTACAAAGCCAAACTGGAGTAACAACACATGGTCAAAACTGAGTTAAAACCCCATTCTGTACATTTTGCCGGAACTACAAAACACTACAAACCACAGTGACTGCACTCCAGCTTGTTGAGGTTAGCCAGAATGCAGTCACAGCTAGCCTTAGCTAAAGCTAATTTACTGAATATTTCTAACCTGTTTCCTATAATTGAAAAATCTATTTTGATGCTCCACCATCTTAGTAATTGTTTGTGATACACGCATAAGGAAGAGGCTAAATCCAACTATTAACAACGAAAAAAAAGTAGCAACTGATAAACTAGTCCTGCTACAAGCTAACTAGCCTAGCTTAGATATTCTCAGCTTCACTGTTTCTGTAGTTACTGCTGTCTTCCTTTGTGAGGCAGCACAGGTGCATCATTTATACTACTGACAACATCTGAATATTTTAAATGATAGCCAAGATGATCGTTGAATGTTAAGTTTAATGTCTCCGTTTGTGAATGAATCTGAATATGTAGGTAGGTCCCCACACAAATATTGTCTCAAGCTTTGTCATGTTTTGGGGAAAACATTTAGGATCAAAGGTCAATGACACTCTTGGTCACTTTGTGAAAGGCCACAGCCAGCCTCCAGTTCAGTGGCTCACATATTTTAAGTTCAGTATCTTGAATTCAGCCGAGATTGTTAGACACCATTGCCGTATTAGGCACCCTAATGTAGCTAACTCAGACCATATTTAATAATATATTAAATCTAATTACTATGAACCCTTTCATAAAACACACAAAGCAAACATTTCATACATATTTAATACATTTAATACATATACAAGCATACAATAGGAGTCTTCCTGCACGTGGAAAAGATAGTATACACACTTAATTGCTGTATCCAAATTGCCCAAACATTATTATCAGATATTATTAGCCCAGTTTATTAGGACTGGCATGTGCATATTTTTTGAAGCACTTCATTCATTCACCAGCGTGGCTAAGTAAAGTCAAAGAACTTAAATAACATGAAAATGTATTAACAGATAACAAAAATATTTCAATTTCAAACCATGATTGCTGTTCATATTGAGATCATCAGGGGGTCTATCATAGCTACATCAATCTGCTTTATTATTATATTTCTGTGGCCATAATAGATCTTATTTACAATAGTAATAGAAAAAATAGATTTTAATGATGCAGGCCTTGCAATAACGTCTGTTCAATGCAAGTTATCATATGCTTTATCTCATTCTCTTGCTCTTGCATCAGCACAGTCCTGTAAACAGCAGTTGCTCTCCGTCTGTGTGCTCTCTAGCTGCTGCCATGGCTGGACCGGCCCAGTCTGATGTCATAGGTGACCATGTGGAAGTTGTCCCAAGCGTACAGCTGCCTCTGGGCGTGGTTGTAGTCCACCATGCTGTTGTAGCGGTACTTGTTCTTGAAGGGCACAGCTGCAGCCCACCCCTCACCGGTGGCCGTGTCGAACACGTAGTTGATGGTGGTGTTGGGTGCAGTGTAGCTGGCCACCGTGTACAGACGTCCACACACCATGAAAGCATTGGCCACTGTGTTCTTCCTGACGTTGGTCTCCCAGCTCTTCTTCACCTCCAGGCTCTCGGGATCCAGCTGGGAGATCACTATTGCACCCTTTGCCTTGCTCGTGCTGTAGATGGCCCACAGGCCCTGTTCGTCCGCAGCTAGGTCGATGTCAGTGTAGCCACCCCAGGAATAAGGGTGCTGGCCGTGGAAGCCAGCGTGAGGCAGGTCCAGGCGCGACGCCAGGCTCTCAGAGGCCAGGTCGTAACGGATCAGGGTACGACTGCGTCTGCGCTGGTAGTAGAGGGAGCCGCGGTACATGGTTGCCCCTGTGCTCTCCACAGGCTCTGGCAGGACCAGGACCTTCATAGGGAAGCCCCGGGAGAATTGATCCATGTCTTCATATGCAAAGAGCTGACGGACATCTTTACCCACTGTGTCGATACGCCACACAGTCTTGTTGGAGTAACTGGGGCCCTGAGGCTCGGGATCCTGCAGCCACACTCCATACTTCCCTGTGATACTGTCAGCCTTCCTGTGCAGCACAGGATCTCCCACTGACTGCAGCTCTCCACAACCTGGAGAAAGAAAAGCAATTTAAACTTCTTCAACTTCTTTTGCAACAACACCCCACCACTAGGCCAATTTGGGCAGCTACGCTAACATCAGTGAAACCCAGACTTTACCTGTGAAGTTGTGATTTCCTTCAGGAAGGAGGTGGGATGCTGGAACCTCTGTTACTTCAGCCTTCATCTCCTGGTATGCACCGTTCCCAAAATCATATGCAGGGTCTGGGAGAGACAGGATGTGGGAGAAATATGTGTACCAAAGCAAAATATTACACAAAAGTACAGACTGGGAAGGAATTTTGAGTTGAACATGGCAGAAAATAACAATTTATGTACATATTAGTAGTAAGCTACAGACAAACCATAGTCAGTCCCAACACACAGACAACCAAAAACATCAAAGTCTAAGTGAGCACAGCAGGTTCACCCTATAAACCTGCTATTGCTCTCCTGAAAATGATCACACGCACGTAAACAGACATGCATGAGTGACAAAGCCATAAAAGAAGAGTCTGTGTTGTAAATTCCAATCCCCTTACTCAACTTGGGACAGCTAACTGCAACCTAACCTGTTGCCTTGGGAGACTGTTCATAGCCCAAGTCAACCACAAATACAGTTATCAAAAAAAGAAAACAATAAACACAGAAGAGCAGCCATCATAAACAAAATATATATACAGAAAAATAAGTGAAGTGTGTTCCTATCGGCTTCCCCAAAAGAGAACTTGTTGAATGCCGCCACATTGTTAGTGCTTGAGAGAAAATGTGCTCTTTTGGGCATGCAAGTCAAGAGTTCAGGTTTTGATTTGTGTGTATTTTCCCTTTACACACTGATGTACGTACCACTGGCAGGTCTGTTCTCACGCTGCGTCCCCCCTGAGGTGTGTGTCTGCTGGCAGGGTTTCTGCCTGAGGCTCTCTGCCTCCTGACTCAGCTCGGCCAGCCTCCTCTGCAGCTCCTGGACCTGCCTGTTCAGGCGGTCCTTGTCCTGTTGCAGCTGGTTTCTTTCCCCTGTAACCTGGGAGTAAGCCTCCTGAAGACCCTCTTCACCGGTAGCCCGGATCCCAGCCCCGGTGCCTCCGTCCGCTCCTGCTATGAGCTGGCTGACCAAAGCCTCCAGCAGGGTGAGTCGGGACGAGACTCCATCCATCTCTGGTTTCATGCTGCTTCCGGAGCAGCTGGACTCCTCTGGACTGGCCACGGTGAAGGTGTAGTGGCAGCGCCCAGCGTGGTCATTAGAGCGGCGGAGGGAGGCTTGGTCTTGGGCCTGGCTTTGGCTGGACAGAGTTAAGCAGGACAGACAGAGGAGAGACATCTGGAGCCACATTGTGGAGGGTGAGACTGAGACTGTGATCTTCTGGTTTGGGTAAATTTGCAGGGATGCAAGTGTTTATCCTCCTCTGTTCTATAGAGAGAGTCTCCACTTGAGTTATATATTTTCTTTCTTTCTTTAGCTGGTCTCGTCCCATCTGAGTATCCCTGGTCAGTGCAGGTCAGTGTCTGAATCCCAGCAATGCTGACAGTAGGATATATATACAGTTAACCGTCCAAGAGTGGGAGGGGACGAGGAGTGTTGCAGGGAGAGTAATAGCCAGAGGGGTGTGTGAGTGTGTGTGTAAAAGTCCATGTGTGTCTTCTTGTTGGTGGAGTTGGGCTGAGGTGCGCAGAAAGCGACAAACAATGTGAGAATCACACGGTGTCAGTGGAAAAATACACAATTTGTTGTTTGTTTTTTTCATGTGAATAATCCTTTCATTGTGTCTCAGCAGTTGGTATGTCTCTGCAGGTTGTTTTGACTGGACAGCATCTCTTTATGTGTCTACCGGCTGTCAGCTGCATGCAGCGCTGTTTACTTCCTCCGTAACTGGTAGTTTTACTGTTAAACCACTATGTGATTAACCGTAAACTCAGTTTACGATAAAACTGTTTATGACCTGGGTACGGGGTGAGATATGGGCTCGAGGGCGAGGGTGTAGGAATCTCGGAATCTGAAGTCGACATTCGCCGACTGGGCTCAACAGCAAGGCAACCTGGTCCAACTGGTCCTCTTCTCCCCTCTCCACAGCTGGGCAGGATGTCTGGCACAGGAGGATAGGCTGGGAGTCTGGCTAGGAATGGAGACATGGTGTGGTTGCTCTTCCTTTCTTCCTACCAAACCCACATAAACCCAACATGCCGACATTCCCACATGGGAATATTTACTATGTTTACACTATGTTTACTGTCTGCCATTTTATTTGAGTGTCCGAATTTTCAGTGTGAAAATGTATCCACACACTTCGTTGCCCCCAAAAACTCCACAATGGAAGCTGTGTCCACGGCATGTACACTACTGTCTGCTTACAATCCCTCAATGTGTTTTATAGATAGAGACTCTACAGTCAGTGATGATGCAAAATGATGGATTCATAAGTGTTGGGAGACTGTTCATAACCCAAGTCATTTGAGGCACAACCAAGATGGCTGCCGCTGATGTGGAACGTTCTGAATCTGCTATCGCGTCAGCATTAAACAAACTGGATGGTAGTTCATGTTACGCACAAATGTGGTGGCTTCCATATCATGTCATGCCAAACGTCTATGTATTATGTTGAGCGTCCAGACGCATTTTGGTCACCATGGGTATCTGATCCAAAGGTTGTTGAGATATTTCAGTCTGGACTAAAGTGGTGGACTGATTCCCCTACCGACCGGCAGATAGGTCGACATTGCCAACTCCCTAGAGACATGCTGCTAGCATGGCTTAAAAAGCTAAACATAAAAGCCACATCTTTTTATTTGACTGGACACATTATAGTGGAATCTAAACCTTTTTATGATCAAAATCACCCCCACTGGCTTTCTTTTCTCTCTTTACTCGAGGCATGTGGCCCACCTGTGCCCCAACTGTCTTCCTGTGGTACGTCTGGGACTTGGTCTGGTTCTGTGCTGAACAGAGAAAGAAAAAAGCAAACACATCACCACTGGAGCCCAACACAAGAGTGCCCAATGTGCAAAAGAAACATTAATCTGGTTCTCTGAGGGGGTAAAAGCCATTAGTTGTAGTTATGAACTGGTAGCACTTCTTCTCCACTGTCCTTCTCATTTGTCTTTTTTCTTCTTTTCAACATGCCGCGGCTACCCTGCCATGACAAAACATTTTATATGAATACCAACAACAATGAACCAGTTTACCCTCAAAAGCAGCTTGCAGAGCACATCTGTGTTTGGTTCCACAAGATCGATGTCCTGCCTAGTTAACCAGTCCGTTTTACGGCCCATGGAAAGTCACCAGTGTTCCACAGTGTTTTTACCACTGAGGTGTGTTTTTCTTATGTAACATAACGACTCAGACAACCTGTAAAAACAGAACTGAGGATCACAACATGCACACAACCTCTTCCACAGATGTTCTCTCTATATGCTGAAGTAGCTCTACTGGGAGCCAGGACCCAACATGCGTATCTTGAGCTAAGAATACATTATCTAACAATGATGCTTCTTACTGTGTGTTACAGTGCGTTTTGCTTACCTGCTTACCTTTATTTTTGCCCTAACCTTTAAATATCCATTTTTCTCTTTTTTTTTAATTTCCCCTTAAGTAGCTTTATTTCACACTGTGTATTAGTATCATATTCAGCATCAGCTGGCTTTTCATTGCAGCCATTTGATGTTTACACTGAACAAATATTTTATAAACCAAGACATGACTCATGCCATGGTTCTTATGGCTACATCATTCCATCATATGGAACTATTCTATGCGCCTTGTACATCATTTTATACAGAGCCAGACATAAACAATGTTCGGCTGCAGAAAGATGAGTTTGTAATGATTAGCCACAATTCATTTGGGTTTTAAAGGGTAATGACGTCTTTCTTAAACCTCCAATAATAATAATGATAATAATAATAATAATAATAATAAGGAGCACAACATTGACATATCATCACCTTTTTAAGTTGATATGGTTGTTTAAACATCCAGCAGTTACAGAGCAACATTAGCATTCTTTTGTGGTGGTGTTCCTGGTCATGTAAGTCCAATATTCACTCTCTTTTAGCTCTGCTTTTTGTCTCCAAATGTGACCGCTCATCACAGGTTATGGTCTTAATTTAGATTGTTTCATTTGAAAGACCCAAAAAGCAGAAAGTATCCAGTATTTCACAAGACAAAAACAGAGAAAAGAGATGTAAGAAAAAAACAAGCTGTTGTTAATAAAAAGGATGAATAACAAATGAATGATATGATCAGATGGAGAAAAGAGTGAAAAATAGCAGACATCATAGTTATTTTGGCAGTTATTTCAAAAACCCTTTTCGAAGTACAATCCCAGAATTCCTGGCAGTATAGGATTTCCACTGTTTCATTCTGAAGGGACATTTTACTGCTGCATTTGTTTGAATATGAATTACATAATATTATGCAACAGGAAATTTGGGGGGTAGGGGGTGGGGGGGCTGCCGGTGACATTGGCATCGCAGAAGAAGAACAAAACAGATGAGAGAAGCAGTGTGATTGCTGAACCTGGACATATGGAAACTGAAATGCTCACCATCAGCGCTGTTTACACAGCAGCAGCACAAGTTTATAGAGCAGGAAAGTGGGCTTGGTAGCAATTTAGACGACGTGTTAGTTCTCTCATACTGAGTCATTAGGACAATGACAACATCATTTTCCAGTGGCTGATGAATAACGAACTTGAGCAACACTCATAACAGAACAATCATTGGCCTGCCAGACGTGCACTTACAGGTGTGAAGTGTTGCATAACGTTCATTTTACGCTGGTGCCAGTCTGGCTTGTTGATGCACACTATAATGCAGGCATGAAGCATTCCCTCACAAGGAGAGTGTTGAGCTCTCAGCAGGTTGACACCATTGAACACAACCTCCCACCTCAATGTACAGGGGGCATCTTAACAGCATGCCACAACGCTCAGAGTAGAAGTACAGATCTTGAGCCTGAACTGTGTATGAGACAGTGAGAGAAAGAGAGTGAGACAGTCGCGTTGTGATGTAAGCTGCCGATGCTCAGGTGTGTCATCGTGTGTGATTTGTAGGGAGCAATTGACGGGTGTGAGGTGTTTCTGAGAAATGCATTAAAAATGGCCTCCTGTCTGCTGTGACTGCGAGGGTATAATCACAGTGGATCACACGCCTACATACACGAAACCCCAGCCTCACGACAGCACAGTTGGTGTTGTTTGGTCTCAGTGCAGGTGTTGCACCAGAGGTTCTCATTACTTGATACAGACATGGCACCACAGTGTCCTTTGTCTAAACACAGACAGTTGCACATACAAACAGATCAGATTCAACTGACAGTAGTGATGCAACCTATTTGACACTTGGTGCCTACTGTAGGGCTTTCCTAGGAGTGGTTCTTAAAGGTCTCATGAAATGGCATCATTACTTTCTTAATGTGATGTATCTTTAAGGTGTTGGATCATCAGTTATGGGGACCACGGATGTCTGTACAAAATGTAATTGCAATCCATCCAATAAAATATTTCAGAGTGCTTAGCAGCAAATATGTCATCAGATGCCAAAGGTACAAAATAAAGAGGCTGAGATTACAACAAATAGATGTTTTAAGATTGCAAATATGCCAAACGTAACTGATGTTTGACTGAGAAAGACGATATTTTATATCTCTATCCCATAGCTAATGTTCGTGTCTCCGTCATAATTCACATAACTCCTGCTCACTCATTGTAATTCCAGTAATATCTCTCAGAGCATCACCCTCCAGGCATGTTGCTTTTATAAGTATGGGTTTACAGGATTCCACTGGTTGTAATACGCACATTGAACAGTTTCAGTAAATTCCTCTTTTCCTATCTACAACACAAACTGTCATTCCATCTGTGTGTATGTGTGTGTGTGTGTGTGTATGTGTGTGTGTGTGTGTTGTGCAATATGTGACTGGGCTGTTTAAAGGTGTGCGTTATGTAATGGGGCCACTGTTTTTCCCCCATTGATGACAGTTTAACAACAGGGGCCCTTCCACTGTGGTGCAAGTCAGGCTAAGATTTTGCAACTATGCCACCAAACTAGCTAAAAAAAAGAGCAAAATGAAGAAAAATGTCTGTCTGTTCATTTAAATAGTTCCCTTAAACATTGGAGCCATGAATAGTTTGCAACCTTGCTCTGTTTTTGTTTTGAAATGACAGGAGCTCACATATTTCTCCTTAGCTCATCTAAGTGGCCTTGTAATCTCATTTGAGAAAGGAAGAAGGGGCAAGGGCAACTGAATTCCTTCCCTGTAAGAAGATTTAAATCTAAGGCTGTATCAAATTGCAGCTGCCTCTGCAGCACTGTCTTGTGCGTTGTGTCTCAAACCGGACACAGTAAGGTCGTTCAGTGGGCTCAGACATGGTGAGCAGACAGACACCATCCTGTCCAAACACAGTGCTGCAATGATGCATGGGTAATGGATGATTCGGGGCAATGGTGGAGTGGTGCATGGAGACCGACATGTTGATTTCTCTCCCTGGCCTCCCTTTGACCTGAAGCCAATAATTTGTTTTCCACCAGCACTCCGCCATCTGTCTCTTAATCAAAACACACATACAATGACAAACAAATGCACACACGCACACAGACACACACACACACACACACACACACACACGCACACAGACACACACACACACACACACACACACACACACACACACACACACAAGGAAAATATCCTGTATTTAATTTCGACAGATCTCACATGCTTCTTGTGGATGTTCATTTTCAACCTACAGAAGAGTGTACATCTGTAGGATCTACTGCACTGTACACGGGCCAAGGTAGACAAAATTATAGAAACAGCTCATGAATATGAAATGAAATAAATGCCGTTACAAACACTCATACAAACCAATTAGAGCTTTGTCAGTCACGTATATGTTTTCAAAGCAACAACAAAAACATACTAACAGTCAAAAAATCTGCAGTATCATTTTACTTGCCAATGGGAAGCAATTGAGAAATTATGAGATATGAAACACAGACTGTGTTATACTGGCTGTGGTGGAAAGTAACTAATGTACTCCAGCACTGTATTTTTTTGAAGCACTTGTCCTTTCGGTGAGTATTCTCATTTTATGCCACTTTATATATCTGCTCAACCACATTTCAGAGGGAGAAGATTTTAACATACTAAATGACAAGTTTATATGACATGATGCATTGTAATAGATTCAACTACCCAAGCTGTCACTTGTCTCATCCTCTTTTGTGCAATGTGTTTTAGGGGTTATGCATTTTTTGTTTTATTAATATGACTATGAAGAAAACCTTTCAGTAGTTTACTGTAATACATATGGTTAGAAACTGTAAAATGTAGAATACAACAGCAACACTGTAGAAATACAGTACATTACTGGCATGATCACAGTATTACACCGTGAACCTCACATTCTACTGTAGAATACTGTAATACATAAAAAAAAAAGAACAGTAGGATGCTGGCAAAACAACTGCCAGTAGTTCACTGTAAATTTTACTGGTACATTTGTTACAGTGACATTGTGTAGGCCTGTAATAAATTCTACTATTCTATGTTATGTTACCTGTATCTCTGTCAGTCATTGAACTATACTGTTACAAGAGTGATCCTCTGAAAATAATGCATCCAATGTAAGTGACTGCTTGAAATTCAGATACCTTCAGGTAGATCTGTGGGTGGCAGGGGCAACCCTAGAATATTTGCCACCCTGAAAACATAGCACTGATTTTGACAGAATAGATAAGTACAATCCCTGGAATGACCTGTCCAGCTCTGAGGCCCCTGAATCAGCAGGGCCTTGTTTTCAATGGCGTCCCTGCCTGCTGTAGGTGGACGGGGCCAGGTCCTGGTCTAAAAACAGGCCCACTTACATTTTTAAGCCTTAAATACTGACCTGGAGACCAACTCTCCTGTCACCCCAGATACCTCAGGAAACAGGATCTTTGGCAGGAGATGAGAGGGATGGTTCAGAGAGAGAGAGAGAGAGAGAGAGAGAGAGAGAGGGATTGGATTGATGTTGATGTTACTGGATACTCCTGCTCACACATCCTTTCTCTGTCAGGTAAGGTCACTGGGGTTGAGCCTGAGATGAACCACAGCGGTCCAGTCAGACAGTTTTTATGTCAGTATAACTCTTCATAATATCCTAACAACAGATTCAGTTACTTCCACTCACACCAGAAACCTCAGAGTAGGATTTACTCGGGCCTACTTGAGGTTTTCCCACATGATTGTGACTTTATTTAACTTATTTCTCTCGGACATGGCTATATTTTTATTATACTCCCCCAACATTTTGTAAGGATTCAGCTTTGGTGTAATATCAGTTCTAAAATTCATTTTGTCCTTAAATAATGACAGATATCTGGGCCCAAAGGCAGAGCCACAGTGGTTAGGTCGTTACTGCCACCTAGTGATACTCCAGCTCACCACAACATGATGTGCCGACTAGACCCATCTTCAGAGGCCTGACCATAATGAAAAGGGCAAATACTGAGTAAATCGATAAGACTTCACTGTCAGATGGAAGGGGGAGGCACAGGGCTGTGCCGTTTATGTCCTCATATCAGATCTCTTTTCAACCGCTTGAAGAGCAAATTCAAAATCTCTCCACATAGATGATCATCATGGTGAGATAGATGGATGCTCACATCCAGTGGAGGCGAGACACTTGTTATCTGGCACAGACTGTGTCCTGCGAGAGGTTAAGGAGGAATGGCAGCGTCCTTTCCGCATGACCGCCTCCACCAGCCTCGGCCTGCAGCGACAATCTGGGACCGAGCATCACACTTTTTTGTCCAGTTAAAGCAAACCCTTCTGGGCTTTATGTTTTCAAACGCAGGGCCGATCATGTCAGTGGCATAAAAGGACGCTGCTCATCACAGCAATGGTTTAATATGCACAAAGCAAGGCGACATAAAATGACTGCCCTGGCCTGCACCATGTCTGAAATGGTAGTGTGTGTAATTTACGACGGCTGGTTTCTGCTCCTACTGCGGGGATGTGAAGGAGCGCATCCACCTCTTCTGTTGCAGCGATGCGCAGCCGTGCCGCATGACTCACAACGGCAGAAGTGGCACGGATGTAAACAGGGGGCGGGCTCAGGTAGGCCTAACCTGTACCTACCCAGCCAATGGGGCTCCGCGCCGCGCTCCCTTCCTCTCCGATCCCGCGCCTCTCATTGGTCCTCCGCCGCGTCGATCCTGTGCGGGAGCGAGGCGCAGCTTCGCAATTACACCGCGGAACGGAGGAGAGGGGCGAAAAAAATGATTAATCTGTCACAGGCGAATTTGTGTTCGGGATGAGACCGCTCTGACATTCAGCCGAGCGGAACGAAGCCCACTGGCGAGCACGATTCATGCACAGGAATTTGAGATAAAGCCGATGCACCGCCATAGCAGGTGGTGCTTGTATAATCGTCCAGGGGTCTTGTCACTCGTCTTCGCCGCCTGATCCGCGCGTCGTTTCAGCACTGGACAGCGACCGGGACCGCCGGACACCGAAAAACACCGAGGGAATCCTGAGGCGGGGTAGGCTCACAGCAACACAGTGCTATAATGTGTGATTACAGCTGAGATATGCTGTCAGCTGACACTCTTTTCTATTGTGTATCTGCTGGCAGCGGGCGACGCTTTGTTTTACCTTTATTTAGTGAGCGTGATTTGTGGAGCCTTGAGCGCACGGGCTCGTTCACTGTGACTGTATGGAGCCTATGCAGCTCCACTCACCAGATGCCCTTGAAACTATAGGCTTCGTGCGGCTCGCTGTGTATGTGTGTGTGTGTGTTTGTGTGTGTGTGTGCAAGAGAGGGAGAGAGAGAGAGAGAGAGAGAGGGAGAGAGAGAGAGAGATAGAGGTTATGGTGGTTGTGGTAAGCAACTGCGCAATTGTCTGTCCCTGTCTGTTCATATCTCTCTTTTCTGCCCCCCCCCCCCCCCCCCCCCCCCTCCTCTCTGCTTCCACAGTCGGTCCGACCCTCGCTTGGCTCGGGGCAATGCGCGGCTAGATGACTTCACTACATCAACAAGCACCGCGGTATCCTGGACTAATATAACAGCGACACATCTCCCTCCCTCCTCCTCCTCTCTCTCTCTCTCTCTCTCTCTCTCTCTCTCTCCATTCGCTGATCCCGAGTCCCTCCGTCTAAAGGCACCATGGGAAACCGTGGCATGGAGGACCTGATCCCGCTGGTCAATAAGCTGCAGGATGCCTTCAGCTCCATCGGGCAGGCATGCAACCTGGACCTGCCGCAGATCGCAGTGGTCGGCGGCCAGAGCGCAGGGAAGAGCTCCGTGCTGGAGAACTTTGTAGGCAGGTAAAATTGACCACCACAAATAGGATAATCCCTTCTCCCGTTAACCTTGAGGATGACATAAGAGGCCTATGGGGCCAATCTCTCTGTGCAGAGTTCAAACCATCTCTCCTCAGCTTTAAGTCACTGCTGTTGCACCTTGTGATGAGATCTTTTTTTTTTTTTTAAAAAACACACAAAGTGTCTTGTGGCTGCTAACAGAGGAAGCTAGCTGTATTTGGGTTACAGCAGCACCTTAGGGATTTCAGCCCAATCCAGTCCTAGAAATATCCATTGCTTTTTCAGTTTCCAAGCATCCTTGCAAAGGCATTAATATGCCGGCCGACCCTGTGAGAATCATAGTGTCATCTTCTGCGTTGCATAAAATGCAGATTGCAGAGACACATAGCTGCATGTAACCATTTCAAATCATCATCCTACTGTACATGCAGCAGTGTCAGCTCCCACTCCTGAAAACACACATGAATATTCATCATCCCGCCCTGGATATTGGTCACTCACAACAAATAAATTATGAGCAGCTGCCTTTGAATTGAATTATATTTGTTTTCAGCATAAGGATCAAGCCCTTCCCCAACCAGGAATGCAATTTTATTGGTAACATCATTTTATTTAAGTTACAAAATGTATCAGAAACAAAAGTGCACCCAGGTCCCACAACAGCTGCCCAATAGCTACTATAAGACATGCTTTTGTCTGATTTTCTGCTCAGTAACATGGTACCATTCTGTTTTGTCGGAGAGGACCTTTTATTTCAAGGCTAGTTTTAGTATCCATCAATTTTCTAACAATAAAGAAGAGTTCAAATCTCTGCATCTCAGGATTTGCTCTAAATTGATTCATTTATTGTATTGTATCATTTGTTTGTGCAGTGTCCGCACCAGTTGTTATAATATGTAACAAATGAAAGGGTCCCTCCACAGATTTTACACGTAAAGGTCAGTTTATTCATCATGGAGAGCACTACTCAGCCTGTGAAACCTGTAGCTGTGTAATGTCTTCTGTGGCTCTGGAGGGAGCTTGCTAACGTCTGAGTAAATAACTCGGATGATGTCATCAGGGCTATTTTATGATGATGTCATCAGGATTATTTCAGTTAGGCTTATTATTTGACAGAAAACATGTGTTATAAACTGGGGGCATTGAGTTTGAAAGATGAGAGCAGGGAAGGTCTAATGAAAGATGCTATTGAGGGAAATTGCATTATGGGAAATGTAGGATCCACTGTTTTTGGATCTTGAGTCATGGTGGGGACTAAATGTCTGAATATCTCAGCCTCTGCTGCTTCAATTTTGACCACTTTTTTTTGTCACTGTCTCTCATAAGTCCCACAACTTAGTGGAAGTGCAACACTAAATCACCGGAGTACCTCTTTAACCACCATTTTACAAAACTATTTAGCTAAATTGTCTTCAGTTCATTTTCTTGTGCAGTTCTAACATACATGTGTACAGTTCCAGATGGATGCATTGATTTTGTCCTGTTCCAGCCCTCACTGAGAGTTGTGCTGCTGAGTAATGGTCCATCTGTCCAGAACTGGCTTTGCACAGTGCTGAATGGACAAGTAGTGGGCTCGTCTTTTTTTAACTCATTCCACTTGAGGGAGTTCTGAGGGTCAATATGTGTTAATAAGGTTTCTTGGAACAGACCTTTAGCATAGGAGGTAGTCGTGATGGCTGTCAGGTGTGTGGCATGCTCATGCGTGCATGGACACACACACACACACACAAAATGAGTTGGTGAGGAACCCCTCAGGAAATGGTGAAGTCATCGTTTTTAAATGAGGAAGCTTCTTCTCAGCAGTGCAGCTGCTCATTTTGACTTGTTGTTTATCAGGTTAGATAGTCACTGCACTGTGATGGAGTGTTAGAGCACTTGGTTGGAGCAGCAGCAGCAGCTGAAAGCTACAGGAGTTATTGTGTTTTAAAATGGCCCCTATTCCACTCAAACTGTATTCAACTGGCTTATAGCATACCAGATGAGTGATATTGAAGGCTCTAAGTAGCTGGCCGCCATAATATAGGGTGCAATTATAAGAAAATTGCCCTTTAAGAATTCAAAGAAAAAAGCCTCAAGATGAAGACATTATTATGCTACTTATAGCCATGCCTACACTCTTTGATAAATGTTTACATTGGCAGTGGTTTGATAATGATGATAATGATAATGAGGTTTGATTGGCTGTCTTTCCTCAGGGACTTTCTGCCACGTGGATCTGGTATTGTCACCCGCAGGCCCCTGGTTCTGCAGCTTATCAGCGCCACTGCAGGTGGGCGCACGCACATTTACACACCCACACATGCATCCTCCCGCTCTCCCCTTTTTAAATGGTACTGCTTTTTTTTCCCTTCTCACACTGGCATCTCACATTATTTTCCTCTCTTACACATGCAGAACAGCCACCACTAATCTCAGTTATGCACTCTTCACTTTCATCCTCTCAGAATGGGCTGAATTCCTCCATTGCAAAGGGAAGAAGTTCACAGACTTCGATGAGGTTCGCCAAGAGATCGAGGCCGAGACGGATCGTGCCACGGGGGCCAACAAGGGCATATCTCCCGTCCCCATCAACCTGCGGGTTTATTCCCCACACGGTGTGAAGTCATAACTCAATTTCCTTCCTTTCACTGTAATAGCACACAATAACACTTTTTCATCCAAATAGATTGTGACAAGCTGTGAGTCATCATACTCTCGCTTCCATCAGTGATCCTCTGCCACTTGCAGAGCTCCATTCAGAATAAAACTAAATTGTTGGAATTGGAATGAATTTATAGCTATTAGCTGATAGCTAGCATAATAGCTGATAACTGATAACATGTAGGTTACAGTAAACATCCAAGAACATTCGATTTACGTCTTGAAATGCTGAGATACAGATGCTGGGTTAATTGACAATTAATAACAAGGCCTAAAGTGCTTTAAGAAGGACATTTTCATCTTTGTGAAAAACATGGACAGATAAAAGTGAGTTTTCTGGTTCTCACAGAGCGATTCTCACAGAATTATCAGCAGTTAGCTATAAGCTCCTGGAGGCGGTCGCACCAGCAGTTTAGTGAGTTCAAACGTAGCCTAGTTATAATGTAGCTAAGTCTAAGATTACTAAATGGAGAATGACTCTTCACTAAATTACGTAGAGGTTAGTTGTTACTACATATTTAAACCAAATACTTGGCAAACTGCCAGGTGTAGCTGCCAAAACCTGCTTGTTAACATATAACCAGTTTAGGGTGAAGAGTAGAAGAGGTAATGTTAGTTAATTATGGTTGATATATCTGACCTATGTATTAAATACGTCAAACTACAAAACATTATGTTAATTACGTTAGCTTAAATGTCGTTGGTTAGGTTAGCTAACGTAATCAGATAGCGTTGTTCCCCAGTCCTACTAAATTGCATTAATACTGCTAACAAAAAGCAAAGTAATATCTACATTTACAAAGGATTGTAATTTTGCTAGGTTTATTATATAGCTTTTCCCCCCAAAAATAAAATAAAATATTTGGAAGTTCAGTTACAGTTCATTACTAATGTCTAGCCAAACTAAGACATTAAGTTTTAATGGTGCAACATGCTAGTAATGACTAGCAGTAGCTAGCAGCCCAGCAACTCAATCTTGGTTCCATGATAAGTTTATTCAAGTTTAAAGATTAGCTGGTATTTGGATATTTGTATTGTGGTATTTTGGGCTTTTGTTTTTTGTCTAAATACAGATCTAATTGTTGTGGACAGGCTGACAAATATATGATTTCATAGTATTTCTATTTTTTCCTGCTGTAGGGGGCAATGCTAAAGCTATAGGGAACCATCCCAGCTAAAAAAAACATTTAGGAAAGAATGAAGATCCCCCTATGACTAACAATAGGCCACAGAAATGTCACACAGGTATGGCCAGCTCTTCTTATATTGCGTTCCTCTGACCGTGCAGTGCTGAACCTGACTCTCATCGACCTGCCGGGGATCACTAAGGTGCCGGTTGGAGACCAGCCTGTGGACATCGAGCAGCAAATCAGGGACATGATCCTGCAGTTCATCACCAGAGAGAGCTGCTTGATCCTGGCCGTCACTCCGGCCAACACTGACCTGGCCAACTCTGACGCTCTTAAACTGTCAAAGGACGTCGATCCACAGGGTAAGGCAAGGGTGTGAGGGCATGGAAAGGATACTGGAGAGGGGGCTGTAGGAGAGATCTAGCACGGAAAAGGTGGCCTTGTGGTTGGTGAGACGGATCTGAAATAAGACATCGAATCTCTATCAGCTGCAGGGATGATGGTCAGTGTCTGACCTTGTCCTTTGACTTCTCTGAATGTGGAAGCAGAATTTCCCTACAGGGATCGATCAAGTGTCACATTATTATTAGAAACGAGGGGCTGAGAGAAGGGGAAAATGAAGGATAAGGAGGGCATCAAAAGATAAATGAGTAAGGAGAGAAAGGGTTTATCTGAAAGAGTCTCCTTTTCCTAAGGAGAAGGAGACACTGGAAGTGGGATAACGAGGAAGGGCAAGGAGAAACAAATCAACTTAATGTAATGCCCAAAGAGTCTGACCTTCAGACAGGAGAGGAGGGCACAGGAGAGGAGAAGAGGATGAATTAGCTTGGATGAAGTAACCTTGGGGGACGAATGATATCAGACAAGGACAGTGAGATGGAAAAATACAGGAGGGAACACATAGAGAAGTGGATGCTAACAGCCAAAGATGCTTGGAAAGGATGAAGTGGCAGAAGTAGAATTAAATATGAGTAAAGAAGAAGAAAGAAGTAGAGGAGAGGGAAGGAATAAAGGACAGGAAGCTAGAGTAGCTGGAGTAGGAACCTGGCAAAGTGGGCATTCCAAACATATTCAATTTACAATTATATAAAACAGAGAAAAGCAGTATAAACTCACATTTTCGCATTAAAGCATTACCATTACATCCTTCCACTTTTTTGACCACCTTTCCAGGTCTGAGGACTATTGGAGTAATCACCAAGCTGGATTTAATGGACGAGGGCACAGACGCCCGAGATGTACTGGAGAACAAGTTGCTGCCGCTGCGAAGAGGTGCGAAATCCTCTCCCTGTGTTCTTAATCACAGTATCCAATAACGTCTTTCGCTTCCACTGCTTGTTTTTTCTGTTCATCTCGCTCGTGTTACTGCTGCCTTTGTCTCCCGCGATTACCATTCATTATTTCTCCGTGCTTATTCATTCCCAGGTTACATTGGAGTGGTGAATCGCAGTCAGAAGGACATCGACGGGAAGAAAGACATCAAGGCAGCTTTGGAGGCTGAGAGGAAGTTCTTTTTGTCCCACTCGTCATACAGGCACATGGCTGATAAAATGGGCACCCCACGCCTGCAGAGAGTGCTCAACGAGGTGATCATGGATTTACTCCTGGTGCTTTCCAACAATGCACTTTATATAATTAGAGGACGGCCTTGGTTTTTTTTTTTATGCTTCTATTGTACAGCACACCAGTGTGGGTGATACAAGACTGTCAGGTGGAAAATGCTCTCGCTCTTTCAAGTTCAGCTCCTAATAATTTATAACTTCACTCAGACAGACATTCCACACTTTCTCCTCATTGTTAATGTATGAATGCATCGTCTTTGATTACAGTGAAATATACAGTCTTGGTAGATAAATCGCTTTATACAGCCAAAATGCCAATAACATAATCTACTTATTGACATGCCTGTGTGATTGTAATTTTGCTGGCTTTGTGTCTCTATAGCAACTGACCAACCACATCCGGGACACCCTGCCAGCTTTCCGCAGCAAGCTGCAGTCCCAGCTGTTGGCTCTGGACAAGGAGGCCGAGGAATACCGGGGATACCGACCTGATGACCCATCCCGCAAAACCAAGCAGCTGCTGCAGTCAGTGCCCCATTTTCTCACAACAAGAGCATTTGCATTAGATTAAGTTTATACAAACAAAGTATCCCTCTCTAGAAGTAATTACCTTCTTCCATAGCAGCCATTGCTTATCAACTTATATTTTAGAGGTCATTGCTGGTCTTTTATTTATTATATATTTCCTGTTGTTGTTGTTGTTGTTGTTGTCAGGATGGTGCAGCAGTTCTCTGTGGACTTTGAGAAAAGGATTGAGGGCTCAGGGGATCAGGTGGACACAGTGGAGCTGTCTGGCGGAGCAAAGATCAACCGCATCTTCCATGAGCGATTCCCCTTTGAACTGGTCAAGGTGATAATATGTATTGCACATACAAGAAGATGGCTCTGCAAAAAACAAACAAACAAATCATTTCTGACCAGCACATTTTTTTTTAACTTGACATGTTTCAAATACAAATGGTTTCTTTCCACACATCAGGTGTTATTTTCTTGATATTAGTGCACTCATCTCACGCCCGTAGCCAGTCCAAATCTCCCCAACATGCCCTCTGAAAACTTTGACCACATACAAATAGAACAGTCTCTAAATAAATGTTAACTATTTGGATTTTTTCACATTTAATTTATTTATTGAACATTAATTATACTTTATGATTATGGTGTGAACATGGAGCTTAAAGTTGTCAGATTTAAATGTATTCAATCTCTACTACAATTCCACAATGTGTCATGTTTTAATTGCAGGATGTGAATGCCCCCACATTGCTAAAGCTGCAGCAGTCATCTGCCTTATTCTGTCGTGTTTAAAGATAGTGACGCTCATCTCTAGAAAACTCCTGAAAGAGAGGAAACTGCACAGGGAACATCTGAAATAATAACACCCCAATTTAACTTTTTTTCTTCTCATTTTAAGACAACTAAGTCTTGAAGGCTGAATATAAGACTAAACGACAGCTCACACACACGCTGCTCCTCACACACATTGTATAACGGCCTCTTATGTTCTCTCTTTTGAGATTTTCTTTTGAATGATCCTAAATAGCTTCACCATTATCAATAATGGGTTACAAATACAGCTTTTGGTACTATTTTCTGTCTCTCTGTCTCTCTGTCTCTCTGTCTCTGTCTGTCTCTCTCTCTCTCTCTCTCTCTTATCTCTGTTGTGCTTTTTCTCATCTTTTACAGTTGTACAACTCTATTCTCTGTATCCACTGTCTAAGCCCCTCCTCTCTGTTCCCCTCAGATGGAGTGTGATGAGAAGGAGATGCGTCGCGAGATCAGTTATGCCATCAAGAACATCCACGGTATCAGGTAGGAATTTGTCGACTAAACTAAAATATGAGATTGTCAAAATACATTTTTCATTTTCTATACCCCCTACACATCAGTTTTTTCCCCAAAAGGCTCACATTTCCTCCAAATATATATATATATATTTCCTCTGAGTATATATTTAACATATATATTTGATTTTAACCAGTGATGCTACCACTCTCGTCTTTCTGCCTGTTAACATTAAAAATGTATCAATACATTTATTCACAGACAGTCAAGCAGATTAACGTTGATGTGGCAAACATCATAACAAGTTACAAATAGTGCAGATGTTTGAATTTGGTTTACCAACAGCCTAAAAACACACCAATGGTTTGGATGGCAATTTATGAACAAGGGAGGAGCATGTCGTCTTTCCTTCTTTCTTTTTTTATGTTCAGTTCAGCCTCTCAGTGTGTTTCTATCTTGGTTCAGCAGCGGTTAGCCACCACAACCGGTGAAATTGCCACCCAAGTGAGAGAGAATCGGACATTTAAAGAAACACCACATTTTAGCCTGAATTCCCTCCAAAAACAATAACAGGTCCAATATCTACCCATGAGTTTTGGCACTGACCCCTTTATTATTGCAACCACAGACTGTATACAGTATGAAGTCTATGGTGGCTACTGGTTGTACCAAAATAAAAGTAGATGGAGCCACTTTTCATCACTTTTTCTCTTCCTCTCGGTGGGTTTCAGGACTGGACTTTTCACCCCAGACATGGCGTTTGAGGCCATTGTTAAGAAGCAGGTCATAAAGCTGAAGGGGCCCTGTGTCAAGTGCGTGGACATGGTCATCCAGGAGCTGATTAACACAGTGCGCCAGTGCTCCAACAAGGTAACTCATGTTTGAAGGGAAGAACAGTTGATAAAGGATGGGTGAATGAAAGAAACTTCAATTGAAAAATGATTGAAAGAGAGAAAAATTAAAGATGAGCTCCCTGTTGAAAAATTCTGTTTTCAGCTTGTTTCTGAGTTTGGTTTTTATTATTCATTATTCCACTTTCCTCATGAAGTAGTGATAAGCTGTGTGATGTGTTTTCAGCTGGAATGCTTCCCCACGCTGCGAGAGGAAACGGAGAGAATTGTGACGTCTCATATCCGAGACAGAGAGAGTCGGGCCAAGGACCAGGTAACACTCATTCGTTTGCTGTTATGGACATAACCACTTGTTTATGGGGGAAGGTCTGTGACATGTACTGTATATGCACATACTGAATGCACGCAAAGATCACGTCAGTAGCCAGTTTTCCTTCGTATGGAGAGATCTATATCCATATCTGTAATTGTAATGTTATAGATTTACAAACAAGATACCAATTATCCAAATCGATTACTATTAATATACATACTGTATAACAATATATTTGAAGAAATAATTGGGAAATAAGCTTATGTGAAGAAGATTAATGCCACTCTCATGTCTGTACAGTAAATATAAAGCTACTACCTACAGCTGGTTAGCTTAGCTTAGCACAAAGGCTGGAAACAGGGGGAAACAGCTAGCCTGGCTCTGTCCGCAGGTAACAAAATCCACGTACCAGCACCTCTAAAGCTCACTAATCAACACTTATTAAAACATATCTCGTTGTTTAATCTGTACAATCTGTACAGTTGTGGTTTTACGTGCCGGACAGAGACAAGCTAGCTGCTTTGTGCTAGTAAGCTAACATACATACAGCTACATATTTACCCTTGAGACATGAGAGTGGTCTTTCCCAAAATGTTCAGCTACTGTATTCTTTTAAGAATGAGTTACACTCGCTTCATGTTAAATGTTTCGTGTTGTTACAGGTCCTGCTGTTGATAGACATCCAGCTCTCTTACATCAACACCAACCACGAAGACTTCATTGGCTTTGCTAAGTAAGGACTCCCATCTATTAGCTCAACTCCACCATGACAATTTGTTTATGTTCAAACAAGTCAAGCTGGTGAAAACAAACATTGACTCCTTTTACCCCTGTCATGTCCTTCTCTTTCCTCTACATCCACCTTTCTCTCACCTTTGTCTCTCCACCGCAGTGCGCAGCAGAGGAGCAGTCAGACTAATAAGAGCCAGAGTTCAGCAGGAAATCAGGTGAGCATTTGTCACGTCTCGTGTGTCGCACACAAACAGCAGGGGCACAAGGTCAAGGGAGTTCTGTACACCCACATAGCTGCAGGACGGCTGCTGCAGAGACAATCAAAACAGAGAGATGCTGAAATGAAAGAGATCTGATCCAAGACACTCTTTCGTTTCAGAAACTCTTTGGCATTGCAGAAATTATATGTTCTATACATTTTTTATTTAATTATTATTTTACATTTTAGTCATGCATGCTGTATTATGTTTAGTGGGGCACCAGTTGTGCACAGTGGTTTGTTTGCTTCTTTGATTTTATCTCAGTAAAAGAATCACATTGGGTTCTATTACTTTATGCCACCATCATCACTGGTGTTGTTGTTGAGACGTCTCCCTTTGTTTGAACCCTTCCTGTGTCATCAAGGTGCCACTTTGCATTTCATCCCCATCCCTTAGTGAGAATCTCAGCTGCCCTCTTATGGGTGTCTGTTGGTGAGTATCGTTCATTGTGGGTTATGGTTTGCAATGTCATTTGTTCCTGCAGTAACACTTCTGCCCATTGTGTGGTGCTCTCCAGCTCTCCAGCTGCATAAGACCCTGTCATTTTCTCGCTTTCCACTATGACAGGACAAGAGTGGCAAATTGGCTGTGTAAGCTACTGTTGGGGTATTTTCTTTAAGACAAGTTGCACTGGAAAAGTTCCATTTTCTTTAGTGCCACAAGGTTTTCTAAATCCCCCACATTCCTTCCTGTTGCAGGCCTCCTCTCCTCCCGCATCAGGCCTGATTGTAAGAGTTTACTATCTAACCGTTTACTCTCTAACACCCCCTCCACCCACCAACGTCCGCAGACTACAAGGGGTTGCCAACTAGACCAATAGAAATTAAAATGTTCCCT
Source organism: Enoplosus armatus (assembly GCF_043641665.1). Lineage (NCBI taxonomy): Eukaryota > Metazoa > Chordata > Actinopteri > Centrarchiformes > Enoplosidae > Enoplosus > Enoplosus armatus. The sequence continues at coordinate 17,969,726 of NC_092193.1, forward strand.
GGTTTGGCAATTCAAATATCTACAACTAAAGGTGCCATGGATCCAGGCACAAAACAGCCCTCTAATTTGTGCCTATGGTAGAAAGGCTTTGTAATGATTTGGGTAACCTCCTTAGTGAGTCTTAGGCGGTGCAAGACTGACAGTAATCTAACCTAATAATCACTTGGCACTGTGCCCGCAGGCCTGTTTACGTAGGGCTTGTGGGGTTAATACACCTAACACAGTTGACACACACACACGCTTTATTGTGTGCTTGAAGCACCTAACACAATGGTCACTTAACAAGCTAACACGGGCCCCTGCTTGAGGCATTGTGAACACGGTTCCTTGAATGAGACTGCACTGACATGCACAGTCACATGCTAGGCTCTGAGTGAATCACCAAGACACAATGACACGCCTAACCTGACCTTCACACACATTTCATCGCAATTCATGCATTGATGACTTGCACAGATTAATTAATTTGTGCCAGCTTTAGCCATGATAAGTTGTACAGATTTGTTGTCTTAGAGTTGAGTGAGTTGTTTTTTTTAATAAAATTATTACAGATGTCATCCTCTTGTTTTTTAAATTTATTTACTTTTTTTTTTTTTTTTTACAACATTACAACTATTTCCCTCCCCTCAGGTCATTCGCAAAGGCTGGCTGACCATCAACAACATCAGCATCATGAAGGGAGGAGCCAAGGAGTACTGGTTTGTGCTGACTGCTGAGAGCCTCTCCTGGTTTAAGGATGATGAGGTGAGTTTAAAGCAGCTATTATCAATACTTTCTATAATAACAATGGATGGAAAGGGACCGCTCCTAATAACAAACCCACAGAGAATTATCACCACACTCTGCAGTTCCCCTTTAGCATTACGGAGCATTTTACCATCTTTCAGCTCATTGTTTTTTTTTTTTTCTGGCAACTCACAACTCTCATAGCGTCATTCTTGGCCGCAGCAGGCAGCTGTTTTTAGCAAAAAAGCCATTTAAATTTTATTTATATAGTGCCAAATCATTACAGAGGTTATGTCAGGGCACTTTTCATATAGAGCAGGTCTAGGCCGTACTCTATAATAATATTATTTACAGAAACCCAACAGTTCCCACCATGAGCAGGCACTTGGCGACAGTGGCAAGGAAAAACTCCCTTTTAACAGGCAGAAACCTCGAGCAGAACCAGGCTCCGGGTGGGCAGTCATCACAGAGAGAGGAGGAAAGGAAAGGGAACATGCAGTAGCACAATGCAAGTTCCACATAGAGATGTAAAGTAATAGTTATGGTAATGGCAGGAGTAATAATATGAATATTAATAAAATGATAACAATATTAATAATGACAGCAATAATAATAAGACTAATAATGACTTGCAATAATAGATCCGTGGTCCATAGATTCACTATACACTACCTGCTCAGCACCAAACAGCAGGGAGACAAAGTTATCAATTTTAGCAGCAAATGGTCGCGAAAATGTGAAAAATATTCTTTGTGGAATTTCTCTTCCTGTACTTAACTCTTTTAATGAAGTATATATATATATTGCACATAAAATCAACAAAGACTGATGAACGTCAGTCTGATGTTGTGCAGAATGGAACCAGTAATTCACTTCACACATACCTGTGGTGAAAAAATGACTCGGATCTCTAGGATGTTTTTTTTTTTTTTTTAATCAAAAGTTTATTATTTTTTTATTTCCATTATCAGCAACAGCATACTGGTTATTTTGGAGGGAAGCACCCGGTTTGCACCCACCACTTGGTCCATGCTGCTGGCTTATTTGGTGGGCTGATGTCTATCTGCCTGTCTGTGCCTGCTGTACAGGTTGGAGGATATTCTGCACAGCAAGTGTAGATAGGCAGACACACTACAACTCCTTCAGCCAGTCGGTGTTGTTGCTGCATCGCTGTTTGTTTACTGGACCTTGTTTAGTCTCTGTCCAGGGTTCCAAGAGAGACACACAGAGCAGAATTTGTATTTATGCTAAAAAGACAAATTGACAGAGACAATAGTGTTGTCTTCAGCCGTGACTGTAAACTAGATTTTTATGTGTGGTTCCACTTTAATGTAGGTCAACTAAACATGTGGCCAGTTCACTATTTGTGAGCATTTGTTGAAGAATCACCACCGTGATGGAGCAGTTTACTGTATGAATTACATACGTGAGGAGTTTGGCCACGGTTCTGTCATTCACCCGTTCTTTCCATTTATCTTTCCCATTGTCTCGGAGTTTCCCTTCTTTTCTCTCTCTTTCTTCTTTCCCCACCTCTTTCCACTGGGAGTTCAGGCATTCGCTTCGTCTTTGCAAATTTGGAGCAGTCCCAATCCTAACCAAATGTTCACTCGCAGACACCCAAAATATCTGAAAGCATACTCAGCCCACAGACAGCACATGGGCTGCGCAGCATTGGGTCTACAGATTGTCATTTGATACGTTAGTGTGGTAATATAGGAAATTATAGACTCTGTGGCTTTCGCCTTGTATATTTCTGTTCTACACTCCGTGAACTTTCTATAGTCACATACGCATACACGCGTGCACAGATGCACATACACGCATCCTCCTCCCCTCTCTTGGTGTGGTTGGCAGCTACTTTGGAACTGCTCGCATTCTTGGCAGGAAAATCACAAATTTTTAATCCAAACATCAGCCTCCAGTGTTTCAGCAGAGAGAAACCCCTCTATTAAATATCAATACCCCCCACCCGTCAGCTTCATAACCGGCTATCACTTCACAATGCGTAAGATTCCACATGCAACAGTGAAAAAAGTTGCATGCCCACACTTTTCATACTTTACACCACAAACCAACAACACACAAGCTAACACTCATTTAACTGACTTTTCAAATGTGTACATATATTCTTTGTGCATTGGGGCTTTTGCTCGTGTATTTCTTGCACCATCTGCAAAACACTTTTCCTACCAGCTTTGTGCTGTTATTTGACGCCACAGCAATCTAGTATACACAGTGTCCTTTGCCTTAAGTCTTCCAAGTCCATTTTGGCCACCCACTGAAATAACTTCACTGGAGGTGTCTGACTGTATTTTCAAACTCCACTTGATTGATTGGCCCTCGTTCCTTTGGTCTGTGTTAGATGCTTTTGCAGCCGCATTCGCTCCTCCCCCCTTCCAGTGGACCACATCTTCATCAGAGCACCAGGCTAGCAGCCTGCACACTTACTCATTCATGCTATAAATTACGTGAGCTCGCTATTTTTGTGACTTTTTGGCTTTAAATCTTTTATCATTCTGGCTCAAAATTTTGATTTTTCTTCTTCTTTTTTTTTAAAACCTTGGTTTTTCACAGCAAGTTGTCAAATCTGCAGTTAGTGTTGAAAATTGGTGATTGGTACGTTTATTCCAAAGATAAGTGAAAAGGAAGGGGTGGGTGTTAGAATGCACTCAGGACAAAATACAGACGCATACAGATCACATACAGATTATAAATAGATTAAAAATAGCAAAGGGTGAGAAGGAAGGAACAGATGCACAAAAAACACACATCTTGGAGACCTGAAATGCCAACAGAGAGACAGAGAGCGACACAGAAAGACAGACTGACAGAAGAGGGTCCATGCCCAGTCTAACCAATGTGCAGACTACTGTACACCAGTATGACAATGAACAGGTAGTCTGAACACTGGGTGGACGGAGCCGGAGTTAAGAGCCAGGCCTTGTGTGCTGTTTTCTGCCATTCCAGATGCTCGCAGCTCTGTCGTCTGGTGCCCTCCCTTCGCCACCTCTCCATTTTGGCAGCAAGGATCCCGTCTATCGAGAAGAAGAACCCCTCGAAACTGCCATTCGCCTCATCCTCGCTCGTGGCTCTCTGGTGCACGTCTCTTGGCGTGTTTATTTGTTTTGGTAAAACGTCTGAGCTCTGGGTCCCCTCGCGGTCCGTTTTGGTCACGCCGGCCATGAAGAGTATCCAGCCTTGACGTGGCATATTCGCTCAGACGACTGGGACAGACTGGCTGCACGTTCAGGGAGGGGATATTACAAAAAAGAGGGAAAGGGAGAGAGAGAGAGACGGAAAGGGGGGGAGCGAGTGAGTGAGAAAGGGAGAGGAAGAAAGAGGAAGAGGGAGGGGACCCATGTGACCATATATGGGCTGTAGTGACCCCTTGGGGAATACAACCCAGAAGAGTCTGCAGAGTTTTCTTGTCTTCCCTTTTCCCTCTCTCCTCATCCTCTTTAATTCTTACCTGCGACCATCTACCACCACGTTCCGGACCTTCAGACCAGATGTGAGCTTTCTTCTGCAAATCTTTTGCAAATCCACTTTTTGTGTGCCTTCTTCTTGGTCTTGCCTCCTCCTTCACCCTCCGTCTCTTAAACTTCTCCCTCCTTCCCTGGTGCTCTGTGTGCTGCTAAGCACTACCAGATGTTGGGTTTTAACGCCAGGCTGTCATTTAATCTCTCTCCCTCGCTCTCTCTCTCCCTCCTTCTTCTTCTTCTTCAAAAAAAAAATCAGGCAGGAAGTGGGCCCCTGTGGAATGGAAAGAAAAAATATTGAAAAAATATAGAGGGGGAGGGATAAAAGAAAAAAAAAAAGACAGAGAGAGTTCAGAAAAATGGAGGCTAGGATGGAGTGTAAAAATTAAGGGCAGAGTTGCGTCAACCTAAGCATCCGTCACAGGCCCTCTTTGAATCTGCTTGAGCTTCTACCTCAGAGGATGAACACTGTGTTTGAGCAGCTCTCTGGACCTCCAGTGCTTACATAAATCTGCGTATTCCCCGTCTTTACCACAGCCAGAGAGTTTACTCAGCCTTCAGCTACCAGCTCTCTCCGGCAAAACGCACCGTGAAGAACGACTGAGTCTTGACCCACACTGTAATGACTTCCACATGTGCTCTCCTTCTCCCTTTTCTTTCTCTGTTTCTGCTTCCCCCTTCTCCACCCACCCCCCCTCCCTACCTCCCACTCTCATTTCTCCCCCATTCCTCCTCCCTCCCGTCACCCCCTTTCTCTTTGCTTACCCCCCTCTCTCCCTCTTTAAAAAACCTGATTTCACCTTTCTCTTATGGGCACAATCTTTCAATTTCATTGCACAACATTTCATTACATAATAACGGGGCAAACTGCATTAGTCATGAACGTGCTCATGATCCATACCCTCTGTTTTCCTCATTCACAGGAGAAGGAGAAGAAGTACATGCTCCCACTGGACAACCTGAAGGTCCGCGATGTGGAGAAGAGTTTCATGTCCAGCAAGCACATATTCTGCATTTTCAATACGGAGTCAAGGTCAGCTGGGAGATCTTAAATCTTATTTTAACTTTTTTTTCATTTGCAGCTCATGTGGCTGCAGATAAAACAAAACGTTTTGACAGCAGTCCCATGCAGTAGATGGAGTAAGAGAGTTCGAGGCCTGTGTGCTGGTGTAGCGGCTGAAATATGTTTTGGATTATGTGTTTTGTACAGTATGTATGCATGATCGCAGGCTGGGACAAAATGGAACAATTTCCAATAGACCTACAGCTCCCTTTATCAAGTTTGTCTTTCATATTTTGTATTAAAGAGTCACGCAATTTGTCACAAAATGCACCTCACAAGGGTAAAACCACATATTAAAGTGAATTATTGCAGGGAATTATTCGAAAAACCAAGTTACTTGAAGGTCTTGCAGTAGTGTAACTGTTAGTAATTGGTGCAGAACATTCTATAAAACGTTTTATGATAATTCCAATTTCTTCATCCATTTGAAAGACTTGAAACATAAAAAAGGGTTAAACAACAAAATATCCCCCATAGCCTAATAACCTAGTCAATACTTCCTGATGTCAGAGTTTATATCTTTGGCTGAACCCTTTCTGTAACAATGAGGATCATTGTCTACATGTTGTTAAATACTTGCATAGATTAGTTAGATGATTTTAATGTTTATTTTATTTAATACACTCCCTCACTTTTGTTTATTTTGACACATGGTGGTGTAAATGATTAGTTTTGACTTCCATGAACGCGTGTTCTCCTGTGTCGTGGTGCTTAGGAATGTGTACAAGGACAATCGCACCCTGGAGTTGGCCTGTGACTCTCAGGATGATGTGGACAGCTGGAAATCTTCTCTCCTACGTGCCGGGGTCTATCCTGAGAAGACCGTTACGGTTAGCAAATTCATTCATTCTCCATTCAGTTAGTCTTTTACTCCCAGAGTGACAGTTTCATAGCTTTGGTTCCCCTGTTGTGTGTGATCCTAAGTATTATTTATTCATTTACCTGTCCTCTTTTACATTATTATTGTTTTATTTCCCACCTCCTATGTTACTGATTTTTAAAATCAGATTCATACAATGCACTCAATATCTTCTGTAAATGTAGGCCCCTTTTTTCTCTTGTTGTCCTCTCTCCCTCTGTAGGTGGAGAGTGAGACCACCACCACCACAGATAACTTCTCCATGGATCCTCAGCTGGAGCGTAAAGTGGAAACCATCCGTAACCTTGTGGACTCCTACATGGCTATTGTCAACAAGTGCATCCGGGACCTCATGCCCAAGACCATCATGCATCTCATGATCAACAATGTAAGAAAAGATTACTCAGATGTTTCATTCATGTTGGCCGTTATAGGACAGCTTTCCTTTGTTGTTACTGTCAGTGAAAATACTACTTCCATTAATGATAATAGTGACATGATTAAAAAAAATGACCATCAGAAGGCCTGTCCTTTTTCTTCATTTTCTTTTTTTTTTATACTTTTTATTTATTGGCTTATTTCATCCATGCACATTCTTTGTTCACTGTGCAACAAACTCAATTTCATCAAAGAACATAGACATCGTGTACTTTTTCTTCATTTTCACAATTATGATTCATCATCCTGCACTACCTCTTCCTGCCACCAGGTGAAGGACTTCATCAATGCAGAGCTGTTGGCCCAGCTGTACTCCACAGGTGACCAGAATTCCCTGATGGACGAGTCCCAGGAGCAGGCCCAGAGGAGGGACGAGGTGCTGAGAACCCACCAGGCCCTGAAGGAGGCCCTGGTTATCATCGGTGACATCTCCACCTCCACCATCACCGTCCCTATGCCTCCGCCTGTTGACACCTCCTGGATGGGTGGTCGCAGGTAAAATTACTGGAATTAAACTGATCAGATACATGCGTACTGTAACTATTTTCTTCTACACCTTCTTTCATAAACCTTATTCAATACTATATCTTAACCTTTCTGCAGGTCTCCTCCCCCCAGCCCCACTGCCCCTAGGAGGATGTCTTCAGGCCAGCGCCCGGCTCCCCGAGGGGCCCCGCCACCACCAAACCGCCCAGGACCCCTGGGGCCCTTCAATAACAGTGCTGACAGCCCTCAGGCTCCCAGCCGCCCTAACAGGGCCCCTCCTAGCATCCCCAGGTAAATACAGCCTTCACATAACTTATCTGTTGGGAAGACGCAAAAAACCTAAAGAACATATATACACACATTCTTTGCTAATATAATACATTATCGAGCTTGCTTGCTCAGAATCATATCTCAGCTGCTCTTGACAGCTGCTTCTTATCTGCCACCAGAGTTGATACTTTTATAGCCATCAAATGTGATCTGTTGACTTAAGCACTGACTCCCCTCTAAGTTGTGTAACAATATAATATATATATGATATAATAATAAACAATAAATAATAACAATAATAACAATAAAAATGAAACAACAGGTGTGTTTTTGATAATATGATGAAATACTAAACAAATAGTTTGTTAGATTGTTTGCTTGACACAATCATCTTTTGCAGTGGCACATGTCCATGTTTTACACTGCCTCACATTTTTGTTTTTAAAGATTAGCTCGACATTTTGGGAAGAATCATTTTTCAAGAGTTTTAGATTGATACCAGTCTCTTGTTTGTACGGTGAATATGAAGCTACAGCCAGTTAGCTTAGCACAAAGACTGGGTGAAACAGCTAGCCTGGCTCTGTCCAAAGGAAACCAAAGCACCTCTAAAGCTCAGTAATTAACACTTTATATCTTGTTTGTTTAGTCAGTAGAAAAAGCGAAGTGTAAAACAACACATTATGGTTTGACAGGTGGTTATGTGGCAGACTTTTGGACAGAACCAGGCTAGCTGTTTCCCCCAGTTTCCAGTCTTTATGCTAAGCTAAGCTAACCGGTTGTTGAGAGCGGTTTTGAGCTTCTCATCTAACTCTTAGCAAGCCAATAAGAGCATTTCCCAAAATGTTGAACTATTCCATTAGTGCTTCCTATGTCCAGTCACTATCTTTACATCACTAATTTTGACTGTGTCTGAGACACTGAAGAAGTTTGTGCCATCTTGAAGACATTCCTTTTACTTTATGTATGTTATATTCGCCACATGAACATAGCATCTCTTAAACCCGTGTGAAGACTGAAGACTAATCTCTTCTCTTTTCTTGTCCTCTTTTGTCACTGTTCTCCTCTCATTTTTCCTCTCTCTTTCTTATTTTTTCAATCTCTTATCTTTCCTCTTCTCCTTACACATTATCATTCATGCTCTCCACAAGCCGGCGGCCCCCGCCATCTCCTACACGACAAGCCCCACCATAAACATCTGAACGGGTTCCTCATACCCTTATCTCCGTCCCTCCCCTCTTAGCCATGGCTCTGCTGTCCTGGTCTCTCCTTAGTGCAGACACTGACGTCTTTGACCCCCTGACCCTCGATTTCCTGCCAGGTGACGATGTCCATATATCTATGTACAGTATGGTATTTGTCTTGTGGTGTATGTGTATGTGCGCTTGTTGCTTGCCTGTGGTCCAGGTTTGCTTAGCAGATCCACTACCTAATATCAGTCCCTGGAACCTCTACCCCTCCCACACACACAAAGCCCTCACCAAGTCAGCCACTACCCCCACTTGCTGCTTCTACATGAAAATACGCTCAGCAGTCGTACTGCCCTACTCATTCCAAAATGCAGCATGGCACATAAGCTGCTTTTATTGCATGGGAGTGTGTGTATGTAGCGTGTGTGTGCGTGTGTTTTGTGTGTATGTATATGGGGGAGGGACTAATTTGCCTATATGTAGGCTGAGTTTGATTTAGTATTGTATTAATTTATTGTATAATGCCCCCCTAAGTGTTAATTATCAGCTTAATGTTCTCTTAGGAACAGAAGTTGTATCTTAGTATGTGTGTGTACATGCGTGTTTGTGCGCGAGTAGCTCCGTGTACGAGTGTGTGTGAGGACGCGTGTGCATGTGCTGTCCGTCTGCACGTTTGTTGGCGTTTCAGTTGTATTTGTTTTCATGGTCAAAGCTGTTAATGATGAATCATACAACCCTCGGTTGTAAATTTAATGTTGGACTTTTGTGAGTTGTTCCTGTGTTGTAGTAGCAGCCATACACACATAGCAAGGCTGAGGAGCACCTTCAGTATTCTCTATATGGAAACAGCCTCAATAATGCATTTAACCCCGTCATAGGTGTCCACCTGTGCTGTATCAATGGTCAAGTTGTGACCCTTGCGTCCTTAAACTCAGATTCAGACGCTGACCGGTGAGATGGAACTTGCCACTTTAAAAAAAACTGACATATAACATGGCAAAACACAAGTTCCCTCTTGAATGAACAAAGAACATGCGTTTACATGTTTCCATTTAGCCTTTTTCTCAGGTTTGAAACATGCACATCCCAAACTAGCGCCCTTTCTCTTTTCTCAACCCTTTAGCCTCGCTCATTTCCTCTCATTGAAGCCAGTCAGTGAGTCAGCGGCTGTGTCAGAGCTTAAGGCGGTATTGTCAATGTTCAAGTGCTTCTCTGTCAGTTTGTTATTGTGTATGTGGGCCTAAACTGTGTTCTGATGTATATAGGTAATGATAAGGAGATACTGTACCTGTGGACTATAAAGACCTCATCAAGGCTCTTAGCGCTTTAATCGTTCTCTGTGTCTCTATTCACTAAATGCTCTCTTCTCTCTAATTTAGACTGCCTTACTGGCATGAATTACAATTCTGTATTGCCAAAGCTAAATGTAGAAAGAGAATTGGAAAGTTGAAAAAAAAAAAGAACAAATCTGCTGAAGACCGACAACGAAATGATTCCAGTTGTAGTGAGATGGCATTGTTTAGCAGAGGGCATAACGTTAAACTGGGGAATTGCATCAGTTGTTATTTTCTGTGTCTCTGTATCGCTCCTCAATAAACTTCTTCCTCATAATGTCTCACTTTGTCAACCAAGTCTTTATTGTTTAAGCCACTGGGTTTCGGAGATGGTACATATATTCATGCAGACCTCTCAAAATAAGGGCATTCACTAATAATAGAAATTAATTTTATCTTCAAGATAACCCTAACTCTTCTTTATATATTTGCTTTCTTGATAGCCTATAGATTTAGTCATTTCAGAATTATTTTTGCCAGCCTCACAGAATTATAACATCAGCGATTGTTATGACAGTATGTCATAGTGTATTTGTTGAAAAGTATCAATCAAGTAATAGTAGTAGCAGTAAGTACCAATCTATATCTGCATCTACACTGAAACTTTCCCGAAATATACTGTGAATGTAAGCCAGTTCAAAAGTCATGCCCCTTGTGCATTTTATATTACACTGATTTCAAAGATTAAATAATATTTAGAACTTGCAATTTACAAACAGGCAGTTGGCCGCACTACTCTTGCCTTGTGGTGAAAATGTATTTAGTTAAACCAAAACATGAACATAATTAACATCTACTAAATGACTGAATTATGTTTTTTCCAGTGCAGGACATAGCCGTGGAGCAGAGCAAAACCACCAGCTACACAACAACAAAACGTTTGTAGCATAATTCATTTGTCAGGGTGTCTGGCCATTTTCTTTTTACACATTCTTCTTACCAAAATGTAGAAAAACATCTCAATACTCAGTTGTATATAGTTGGCATTGCTTCATGGGGATGCATGTATTGTTTAGTAGCCTACAAGCTCAACAACTACTCACTATGTTATAAATAAGTAAATAAAGAGACACTTAAACAGCCAAAAGGCTTCATATGCCATCTGGCAGTATTTGATGTATTGGGGATCAAACCCTTGACTCCTACCTTTTTCTGTTATAAGAATCAATAGATATCTAAACTGGTGCATGTGATGATGGCTTTTTTTGGTAATGTGTATAGAATACTGTGCATACTGCATACTATGGAAGACAAAGAAACCCCTTTATTAATCAAATTAAACCCATGGGATTACTGAGGAATCAAAGCACCCTTTCACTGCGAGCCACATGATGGCAGCAGAGGCCCAGTCGTGCAGTTATTTCAGTTGTTTAACAAATCTGGCATAATGTCGTTTTGGCATATATTTAATGTTTCCATTTCATTGGAGCATAATCAGAAGAAAAGGGCATCAACTACAGCGACTAATTTCACAACAGGTGGCATGTTAGGTGATGATGTGGTATACCTGTGTCTTCTACTGTGACTGCTCACATGGCCCTGTGACAGTAGCTACAGTGCGGCTCTGGTGTGATCATGCACGACGGTGTGGCCTTCGGGCATTGCTCATGTAGGAGATGCCCCCCTTTCATTTCATCCAGTGCGCACTGACTCTCGTCATGTTTCATCTCTTGCCCTCACCAAGGTGGTTTCAAATCATCTGTTTTGACGCCTGGCAAATGAGTTGAGCAAAGGGCTCCCTCTAGTGGCCTCAACACAAGCACGCATTTACTGTCTCGAAGGCAATGTTTGAAGCTCGTACTTCTTGTTCTGCAAGGTTCCTGTTCTCGAAAGTGGAAAGTAAACCCCCCACGGCTGAAATTACCACACATCACATTAAACTGATATTGCAGCTACCTGTTGCAACAAAGTTTGATACGTTTTTGTAACAAACAGATGCAACAAACGCTTTGATTTGCACAATACAAATGATTGCATCACATATATCAAATACATTACTCATCAACCTCCTCTTACCGAGCATGTTATTTTTCGTATTCAAATGGGGTTTTATAATACATCGTTTAAAAACAAAAAAAAAGTGACTGATTTGTGTTTTATTTTTGAGTTTTTGTAAGGCCATATGTTTTCCATCAGTTGACACGGCTTCGGTACACCCCACATCTCGGTGACCCGTGTCAGTCATATTTATGACACTGTGGGACTATTTTGTCATCATGAGTCGTAATTATCTCAAATATGAAAACGTTTGAAGGCAGGATTGTCCTCTCTTACCCGATTTAAATACCTCACTGAGAGATGCTTCAGCCAACGGCGCGACCTGAGGCTACGAATCGAGCGCTCCCAACACACGCTCAGTTTGAACTGCGCAACAGCCTCTCTGCCTTCTCATTGGACGGTTGAACGCTGACACGCACTGACTGTCGGTAGCAGGTTGTGTGTGGGTGACAGCGGCTAGCATCACACTTCACGCGTGAAATAGCGAACGTTAGCTAAGTTAACAGGAAACTGTGGGTGAATTTATGGTCCACATAGTTCAAGAGACCGCTAGCTGAAAGGATAAAACGATATTTCTGACTACGGCGAGGATGTCTGTCCCGGCAGGAGAGGGATGAAGATGACACCACTGTTATGGCGACTTGTGTCAATGTGGCTATGTGTAGCTGTAGTCTGTTGGTAAGTTGATTCAATTTTCCCCTGTTGAACTTATTATTATTATTATTATTATTATTATTATGCCATTGACAGACATTGACTGTGAAAATTAACAAACTGTCTGACAAGCGTTACCAAATATTTAAGTCAGTTACAACGCATAACATTAGCTAGTTAGCTAGCGTCAACATTATGCTGTGATGTGGCACCTGGCTGACTTCTGACTTGTTGTCAGTGATATGAGTTAGCAAGAGTGGCTGACCCTAATTACTAGCTTGTTAGCTAGGTTTAACACAGCTAACCTAGCTGATAAACAAGTTGTGCTTCAGTTAGTAGCTATCTAACACACGGACTCTTGCCTAAAACAACCACGAGATCTCTGCCACACACAAATTCAAACACTGCTGAGTCTAAACATCAATGGCTGTTGATTCCCATAGTCCCATATTGTCACAGAGCTAACGTTACACAGATCTGGTTCATCAGCCTTTGACGGGATTATAGACCTTTCACGTCAGTCCTCTTGAACGCTGGAGGTTGTTCGGTCTATGTAAATCTGACAGAACACAGTAAAGCCAGCAGGGAGGGAGATTATGTAGGATGATTATGGGCTCTAGCCATGATGATGGAGGATAGGTACAAAACATAACACGCACTGACTACTGTACTTTAGATAGAGAGGGAAGGGAGGGAGGGAGGGATATGATGTAATATGGTATTAACATCTATGTTGGTGATGTTGGCCTGGCCTACTTTCACCAGCATTGCTTTAGCTCTCATTTTCGAGTGAAGCTGTGAGCGCCAGTATTTTTAACCTTTTTAATGTCTGCTATCTATACTGTTGGTGTGGTACATTTCAGTAAAATGTCCTGTTCTAGTTTAGGCTGTGCAATTTTGTTCAGTTGATAGATGTTAATTGACTTTTTCACAGCGCTCAGACATGTCATAGCAGGAAAAGCACAGGCCTAATTACTAACATGATTAACAGCTGTATTAAATTTAGGTCTATCAGCTCCAGGGCCCTGTTAGTGTGCATGCTGGCTAACTGGAATAGCATAACTGGGACACTTAATGCAGGAATGGGAAGAATGGTAGAACTGAGCCGTCATAAACTTCTAGCTATATCTTATTGTCTGCTGTGAAAAAATGATTGAATAATGAACCTCACAAAGACTTGAATTTTACTTTGAATTGTTGCTCTCAATAGGGTTGGCTGATCTTTACTGTGAGACGATATACATTTGTCCACCACCTGAGATTTGCTATAGTCATTGAAGGAGAAATTGTAATTCCTTATAGTTTTTAGCTTTATTTTATATCTGATATTGTCGATCCTTGTGTAAGTGCCTGCCTTTTGGTATGCCTTGACTATAATTTCTGTGTTGACACAGACAATTTACACTTCAGTGATAGAACCCTGTGGGTGAAACCTGTTTGAACTTAGTCTAGTGAGTTATTGTGAATAGAGTCCAGCTTTTCCTTCCAAAAATCATGTGACTCAGGTAACATTAAGTGGAAATTGTCTTATTGTGATTCTGCAACATGCAATATGCTGGTGCCTCAATATCAATGTGTTTCAAGAGGCCACATCATGATACTGTAGGTCACAATATCAATTATTTGTTCTACCTCTAGTGCATGAAATCATAATCACCATACGGGTGATGCCACATCGTCATGTACTAATCTTATCTGATTATTATTCAAAATTGTAGTAATCAATGATTCATCATGTCATGTGACAGAAGTTTGACAGTCTTGATGACAGTGGACTCATGCACATGATCTTTGCACCTGTGGGAAACATTTTTATATATCTATTTCATTTGTTGCATAGTGGCCAGCGCACTCCTTCATATTCAACCTGCTCTGTAAAAGCTAAATTTTTAGGTATTGCTTAGCGTCTGCTGGATACTACATCCTATTATTGCCTATTGCATTTTATTTGACCAGTTACTCTTGAATATTGAAAAAAAAAATTAAAAATCATCACTGTATGTACAGCATATTAGACTCACCCACACAGGGAATATCAACTTCATCATTGAGGATGTACATAAAAATGTCTTGCATTTCCTACCATTTTCTTTGTAAAGTCTACTGCTTTAACTCTTTGTCTGTAACCAGTTAATTATTTAGCAAATCATGTCTGAACACCACTCTTGTTCCTTCGGGAGTTACATTATGGCTCCTGGCTTTCAATTAGAAAACAAATGCTCTGTTGTTCACTAAAGTGTTTGTGACTAGTCTAGCCTCTCAAGTCAGATCAGCAAGGCGGTTGTGTCAGCTGGCCAAGTACTTGACCTGGAATCCCAGATAAAATCCAGATAATGGCTTAGATTGTTGACAAGTTGCAGTCGCTGTTGGAGCATGGCCTTTGAGACTAGGCAAGGAGAACTTTTTCCCCCCACAGGAACGTGCCATTATTATTATTTAAAGCTCTGTTACTGTTAATTAACGTTGTTTTCCTGCCAGGGGTGAGGACAGTCACTGTGACCCTGACCATGTTTTACGGGCACAGTGTCACCCAACAGAACTCTGGTGTTTAAACCAAGGAATAGGGTTTTAATATAGCTATACACAGAAACTTAACTCTGATTAGAAAAGAATATATATATAAGCAAAAGATTTTACCCTTTTTGAATAGTTTTTTATTTTTTCCCTCACAGGTGACAGATACAGAAGGTTTCAGACAAAAATAGAACATATTGAAATATAAACAACATTTAAAAAAAAATAACCGGTTTATTTTTCAAAGCCCTACAGTTGGGTTGAACAGTATTCAAGTTGTTCGAGGTGTGTCTCTTGACTTTGACAACATTCCCTGACCCTGCAAACAGATAAGATAAATTGCCTATGTTGGGGGTACAGGCCACTGGGATTTACACAGTGCGTCACGCTGGGACATTGGCCTGCAGCTTCCTCCGTGTATGACTCACTGCAGTCAAATAATATGTTTACTATGCTAAATTCAAGAGTTTAAGAATAGCCCCATACTTGTGCTTCTTTCCCAGATACCAGGACATTTTTCACCACTGCATTAACAAGTGACCCAGACAAATTGACTCAATGGCATTATGACACTGGTCGTCTTTCCCTTTGTCTCATAGGTACCCTAGTTGCTATGTTGGTTGCACGGAGTTGCAGCAAGAGGCCCAGCGGCCCGTGTCCTCACAGGACGACGGTTCGGAGGAAGAGTCAGGGGAAAAGATTCATCTTAACAAGGTAGCATTAGCTGTTTACTACCATAGTACAACCCACCTCATTGCCCAGAGGTTTCACAGGTTGCTCTATGAAATCACTCATGTAACCATACACTTGTTTGTTTGTTTTTTAAAGCATATTTAACCACACAGTAAACCTGCTGCCATGCTATACACGTGTCAGATTAATAGCAGTTGCTCAACAGTATCTGGACTAGTAAAACATGTATATTGCTCATTCAGATGTGTGGGTGTTTTGGCTTCTGTGACTGAACTGTCCCTTTCATGGTGTCAATGATATCTCTGTAAGTATTTGTGTGTGTGTTTTTCTCTAGGTTGAGGAAAGCAGGGTTGTACCTGCCCAGTCCCTATCTGAAAATGAGCAGTTGATAGAGGACGATCACCAAAAAGAGGAGCAGACAGCACAAGAGGTGGACAAAAAACAATATTCAGAGGTACAGTATAGCTGAATCATTTATGTAGATTAAAACTTAGATTTGCCACAAAACAAATTTAAAACATGTGACTAATAATTTCAAAGACATGATTAAGCTATGATATCTAAAGGTTTTACCATTTGGTTTCCTCCAGAGCAGCACAACCTGGATAAGCATTTGCATGCATCATACCATCCAGTTCTTTTTATTGATCGTTCCTGGAACATTTGAAGCTTTAAGTGTTTGGTTGGTCAATCCAACTCTGGCTAATGGGCCAAATGTTTTAATATTTCCCTCGACAGCTCAAATATCTCTCTGTTTGTCCACCAGGCCTTTGAAGTGGATGAGCCTGTTGTAGAGGTAGAGTTGGAGGCAGACAAAGGAATTTCACAACCTGAGCCAGAACCTGAGCAAAGCTCACAAAATAAACATCCTGAAACCTCAATCACTCATGACCAGGACTCAACCTCCCTGCTACCTTCCTCTGACCCTGTTGCTGGTTTTGCTGCTGAGCTTAAAGACAACCCCAACATCCTTAAACTTCAAGACAACATCCCAAATAGGCAAGATATTGTTACCTCCAGGGTTGTTTCAGTTAATTTCATCTGTCAGTTATCAGGATTACAGCACCGTATGAGAGCAAGTTCCTTTAAAGTATTTATTTGTTTCTTTTACGTCTCTCTGCAAATGAAAGGGCTGTAAAAATGGAACATGGATTTTTGTTTCATTTCAGTCTTTCAGATGATGACCTAACTGCGCCTGAGGTTATTGATTCTGACCTGGCTCCAGCTGACTGTGAAGAAGAAGAAGAAGAAGAAGAAGACGAAGAGAACAACCCATATGACAATGATAGGTGAGTATGGTTAATCTTGAGCCCTACTTACTGAGCTAAAAATATCAAAATAACATTTCTCTTGCTTTGCGTTACCCCAGCAGTCCTCCAGTCATTCTGGAGAACACTTCCAATGCTCACACTGCAGGTACTAAAACCCGCTCTGACCCTCCTCTGAGCTCTCCGGCGGCTCACAGCACTCTGCATCTGGAGGCCAACGCATCACACATGCTGAAAGAGCAAGTAAGGAACTCGGATACCATGTGCACTATTTTACCTCTCACTACCAAAGGAGGTGTCCCAGCTCTCAGTTTCTCATTATCCTTGACAGGACCTGAGCTCCCCTGTTACCACAGGCACAGATTCCAGCGTGATCGGCAAAGACCCTGAGGACATCCCCACTTTTGATGAGTGGAAGCGGAAGATGATGGAGGTGGAGAAAGAAAAGAGTAAGATTATGTTTAAGTTGATCCTACTTGTAAAGCTTGATGACCCAGAACATATTCCAGTGTATGTATGAAAGCAAGGACTGGATTTTAATAATTCTTTGTTATATTCTTCCTCTCAATAGCTCAATCTACTCATACTTCTAACAATGGGGCTTCTCATACAGTGAAGAAGGTCCAGAAAAACTTCAATAACTACGCCTCAGTGGAGTGTGGAGCCAAGATCCTTGGCGCTAACCCAGAGGCAAAGGTACCATATATATGATACTACATCCCACTGAAGAATCTGCTTGCTCTGTTGGATGTTGACGAACACAAGCTCATGTTGATTTGTGAATTTGTTCCGTACAGAGTACGTCGGCCATATTGAAGGAGAATATGGACTTGTACATGCTAAACCCCTGCAGTAATAAAATCTGGTATGTAGTATTCCTGCATCTCCTGCTTTCTAGCCACAGATGCAACCTGAGAACATTTCTTTTCATCTCCACCTGAAGCTAGTTTTTGAAGCTGAAGTTGAAGTTTTTGCTTCTCACTCTCACTCAGGTTCATCATTGAGCTCTGTGAGCCCATCCAGGTGAAGCAGTTGGACATCGCTAACTTTGAGCTTTTCTCCTCTACTCCCAAAGACTTTCTTGTCTCCATCAGTGATAGGTATGCACTGCACCTACCATACATGTATTTAATGCAATATGGGAATATATATTTATCTATATTATATCTTTTGTGAAGCTGTGTATAAAAATATACAGAAAATTGTAGAAAAATAAGCAAAAAAAAAAGAAAAATTTTCAATGACGCCATGCTGTAATCTTCAGCGGTCAGACATCCATATCACTGCACTGACTGTGTTGTGTAAATCTACTCCTGCAGATATCCAACAAACAAGTGGCTAAAGCTGGGGACCTTTCACGCCCGGGATGAACGCACAGTCCAGAGCTTCCCATTAGATGAGCATCTTTATGCTAAATATGTGAAGGTAAGCACACACTTACCATTACACCTGTCTCTATTCTATTGCTGAGGAATCGCTGTAATCTCCTAATGCAAGTGAGCATTTCACATGTATCCGTTTATCTGTTTCTGTACACTTTCTCTTTGAATCTCTTTGAATGGAAGTTTCGACTCCTTCAATTTTCATTCTTCCTTTTCCTTACAGTCACAAGGTCTATGGTCTGTAGAATGAAACGACTGTATTGTAGGAGGTCTTGACCTCTGCATGTAACAGTTTCAGTGTTGCTCGCATTACTCATTATTCTGGATAAAACCACCAGCAGATTCCTGTGTGTTACATTTTAGACTTGGACACAACTGAGTCTCATAAATGATGGCATAATGGTCATTTTGCCTCTGAAGTGACTGAAATTAAAACCATGATATACACTCTTTGTACATACTATCCTGTTTTGAATGCATGTATACATCTCCTTAATTGTTTTCTCTTTTTTCTGTCTCTCTTGCTTCAGATGTTCACCAAGTACATAAAGGTTAGCCTGCTTTTCTTGTAGAGGTCTGTGGTTAAATGAGCTGAATAGTAAACAGTGTATTTTGTATGTCTTTTGTGTGGTGTGATCAACTCTAGACTCTAGAGTCTGATCTAACTTGCTGTGCTAGCTACTAACCCATTAGAACATGGGCACGTTCATATCACACAGAATGAACATTTCATAACCCATGAAATGATACCCACCAGTTGTCAAGCATAGTGTGTGGTACGATCTAACTTACTCTATACTGAGATGTTCCTCTCAGATTCACTCACATTGCCAATCAGTCGGTCAACGTCGCATTTCAAGCCATTGTATTGATTTTACAACAAAACAAAATCACGGCTTTGCTGTTTGTAAATGAGACAACCACCACTGAGAGTGTTGATTTGCATACAGCACTCATTTCTGCCGTAATATCGGAATCATTTTTGCATTTTTATAGGTAGAGCTGCTCTCTCACTTCGGCTCTGAACATTTCTGTCCCCTCAGTCTCATAAGGTACGTAATATTCAGTTTTTCTAACATACTCTGAACATAGTATTTGACATGTTGTCAGATTTGACTCTTTTAAGCTGTTTAAAAAAGGAAGAGAGAAACCTTACTATGGAACAAACATGAAAGTAAAAGCAAAATGTAGCTATTGCTATGGGTGTCTCATGTTCTTATCATTGTACTTTTCATTGTATTGTGTTTGATAATTTTTAGTTGATTATTCGTTCATTGATTAAACCATTGAGTCATTCTTATTTGATTAAACCAGTTGGCCTAAGTGTGTTTCCCAAATGATAGCTTGTTGCAGACTGTATGAGCTCTAGATGGTGTCAAGTGATCTTATGTAATGTTTGGCATGTGGTCAGCTCACCCTTACCCCTTACCACACTATCAAGCCTTTGGTGGGAACAAGAAGAACTAGTCCATATGTTAGCAGCGGACTCTCCCCTCTGTATATATGTGTGTGTTGTAGGCCTTTAGTGTAGCTCTCTGCCCCCGACAGCCTGTCAAAGAATGAACCACTTTTAAGTTACTCGATAAGGCAAATTAGATTTCACTGTTACATGAGCCTGGCTATAGAATTGATTTGAATGTACTTTTCCAGGGTGTTTGGCACAAGCATGGTGGAAGAGTACGAGGAGATAGCTGATCCACCAGAAAGACCAGATGATCAGGATGATGACTTGGGTAAGAACTGAGAACATGATGCATTTAATACAGTTGGACTTTTTCTTCACCTTGATAAATTGAGGCATCACAACTTGTACACTCGGAGCGACCTGTTCGGTACAGTTTGTATCTCTTGTGAGGATAATATAATAAACTAGTCATATTGTTTATTATTGTTTTTTATGTTCGGTACACCCAAATGAAAGTGGTTTTACAGTCACATTTGTCCTTCACTGTTATGCTGTGAGATTGATGTGTGTTATTAACTGCTCCCTACAGACTATCCTCCTGGATATGCACCTGGTGAAGTCAAGCTATCCAATAATCTGATTGGATCAGCAAAGGGTAAGTATAGCAAACATGGAGTTCTACTGCATAAAGTTGACTACAATGTTTTTAAACCTGGATTACTGTATGAACTTGTTACTCTCGTTTACATTTTCTCTTCAGATGTCATTTTGAACATGGTAAATAATATCGCTGTCAATGTTCTTGGCGGAGGCCCAGAGATGCAAGGTATGACCCTATAATCAGCTCTAACGTCCAGTTTTGTCTCACAGCCTCTGCTTTCTGAAGGACATACCGTCACATTTTTCCCAACTTGACAATCTGTTGCAGATGACTTTTGTCAATTATAATCATTTGTGTGTTCGCTCTTAATGTTATTTTTCTTATTTGCGTTTTGTAGGCAACCTTTCATCACAGGAAGTAAACATGACTGAACCATCACCCCAACTTGAAAGCACCACTCAAGCTACCACTACAGACCTTACTTCAGTGTGAGTGCAGTTATCCCAGTTACAGTATACAGTTATAACATCTGTTACCTTCAACAAACCTTAACTCTCATTCATATCATTGTTTTTCAAAAAACAGGCTTTATTTCATATTGTTGACAGATTGAAATTTAAATTCTGTTAGAAGGGAGGAAAATGTGACCTAGAGTCATGAATGCTTTATGACCTGAAGTCTATATGACAACCTATGTGAAATTGCTGGTAATGTATTTCATTAATTACGATTAGACGTCACATATTTTACTGTGTATGTACATTGGAATGTTTGTGCAAACTGACAGTGGTACAATATTATCAAAACCCTACAAACTAATGCTACTACATTATTGTTCCTCAACTACCTTTTTATTAGTTTCTCATATTTGGAAATGCTTTTCCGTTAACCAGTGCTTTGTAGTACTGGATATGGTTGCTCTACATGCTCTTTAGATATTTTGTAGATGAGCTTGAAGTGCTTTTTTGTCTTTCATGGCTGTTGGTATTGTGCCCATACTGTATTTGATATCCACAATATTGCCCTTCTCTCTCTCTAGTCCAGAGTCTGCAGAGGAAGAGATTTTACCAGACCCTGATGTCCCTGCAACTGTAACACCTTCCTCAGTGACTCTTGTGTCAGAGACGCCTACCACTGATTTAAGCAAACAAGAGCTCCCCCCAGTGGAGGAAAAAATTGTTATTCCTCTAGAGAAAGATGAGGAAGAACATATCAGCTCTACAATCACCCTTTTGGATAAGGAGGAGGAATTGGATGAAGAAAAAGAGAAAAGGGCTCAGCATGAGAGACAACAAGAAATCCAAAACTACTGTTCACTATTTCCTTCATTTTATTCCTCTTGCTCTTGCATAGCTTCCCTCCAGGAGTATCTCCATCGGCAGTGTTCAGCCCAGCTCTCCAAAAAAAGGAAATGCCAAACTACAGACGGAAAGCAAATGATCTCTCCCATCCAAACGCCCACTTGGCACCTTCCCCTGCCCCCCTCTGCCTGCCCTGAACCTCAGCAGCACCACAGTGAGGTGCAGCAGCCCCATGAAAAGGAACAAGCTTCTGAACAGGAGCCAGAGAGTGGAGCCAGCCCGTCAGAAACACCACAGCCTCCAGGGAGCACAGTAGAATCTCACACAGAGTCCATGTCCGAACCTCCTCTGCTGGAGCCCAGTCAAACCTCAAACCTCCCCAAACCCAGTGCCACTGACTCATTGTCTGCCAAACCTACCCCTATTGTGGAGACGCCACAGCTGTCTTCTGAGGAACCAGCGAGGGAGCTAAGGCCAGAAAAGAGCCAGGACGTGCTGGCTGAAGAGAAGCACATTGAGTCTTCAGCCTCCCTCAGTAGCTCCATCTATGTACAACCCAGTGTCAGTGCCACAGTGGACGATGCGTCAGTGGCACCAACAGAAGAGAAGCCTAACGGTGATGTTTCTGAACTAGAAATAAAACCCCCCGTCCAAACCCCGGAGAAGACAGATCAGTCCCAAGTTCTCAATCCCACCACCTCCCCTCATTTAGAACATCACCCTGACCCACCAGCTGTTTCTGAAGGTGTTACTACTTCCATTGAAGTATCCGATGCTGCTCCAGAAACCGTTCCAGAACTTGAGCCCTCTGGTGGTCACCTGGTCATCACCGAAACTAAAACAGAGGATTTTGCGGAAGACATCTCTACATCGTTGTCAGGTGGCAACGGTCAGCTGCCTTCGGCTCCTTCTTCCTCTCCTTCCTCGCTGTCCCTCTCAGACATCTATGCAGAGCCCCCCAATGACACGGAGCAGAACGGGAACCCGGTGCATGGCTCCAGCCAGAAGGAGTCAGTCTTCATGAGGCTCAACAACCGCATCAAGGCCCTGGAGATGAACATGTCACTCAGCGGACGCTACCTGGAGCAGCTAAGCCAGAGGTGAGAAACGGGGGGCAAACACCAGTGATACAGGAAAGAGTAGGATTGTTGTCCTTCATGTATAAACTGAATAGAGGGTGATATTAACTTCTTCTTCCATGTCTTCATTCTAGGTACCGAAAGCAGATGGAGGAGATGCAGAAGGCTTTCAACAAAACCGTCATTAAACTCCAGAACACTTCTAGAATAGCAGAGGAGCAGGTGAGCAATGAAAGGGCACAGATGTAGAGATATAAGAGTTTGAGATAGTTGTCCCTGATCATTTTGTCATATTTATTCAAAATGAGTACAAAATTGCCCGGAGTTTGAGCTGCTGCTTCCAAGTTTCAAGTGTGTTTTTTCCCCAAAAGTTTTCTGCTTTAGGTTTAAAACTGCATTGCTCAATATTTTTACATTAATAATAGCTCAAATTACTTTTGTGTAATGTGAAAAGGGTCGCTCATAATAACAAACTCACAGGAAATGAGATCCCGACTGACGTACCCTCAACTCAACAGGGTGTTATAGTGTTTTTTTAGCCGATTGTTTTGGTCCACTGGCACACCTCTTGTCAACCTGCAAAGCTAAAAGAGTGAATATTAGACTTACGTTCCTCAGGTGGCTATAAACACAACTCTAATCAGCAACTGTTTGCTAGCACATTCGCTTTATTTCTTATCTCTTTATAAGGTGATAATATATCAGTATTGTTTTTTTTAAATGAGTTGTTTGTTTGTTATTTATAATACCTTTACATACCATGTCAATGATGTGAATGTGTGTGTAGTTGCTTAATTTGTTGTCCTGTTTCTCCACAGGACCAGCGTCAGACCGAGTCCATTCAGCTGCTGCAGGGCCAGCTGGAGAATGTGACTCAGCTGGTTCTCAACCTGTCTGTCAAAGTACGCCAGCTGCAGAATGAGGTAGATACAATGCTCCAGACACAAAGCCTTCATCTGTAATCAGGAGGGGTTTTTTTCAGCCTCATATCAAACTGAGTAAATTTAGTCTTTTCCCAGGACCAAGTGACACAAAGTTTGAGAAACATAACTTAATTTATTATTGAAATACATGTCTGAATGTTTACTTATGTGATTGTTTCAGTTATACTCCATTTTCTTCGCTGTATTTTTCCGTCTCTTGTTTTGTCACATTTCTGCTGATGATATAATCAATGGTCTGTCTCCTAGGTGTCAGACAGGCAGAACTACCTGCTGCTGTCTCTGGTCTTGTGCCTGTGTCTCGGCTTGCTGCTCTGCGTCAACCACCGCCGCATCTCCACTGTTGCTCCAACCACAGAACCAGAGCCACCCATACCTAAGAGCTACACCTACTGCTGTTCGGAAAGGTAGCAAGACAATCATACAGTTTTTACTATCTGCCAAAAAAAAAAACCCATATAATGACGCCTTCATAACAAGATTCAGTAAAAATGAAATGCTAAGATGTGTCTTTACATCCATGATGGCAAAGAAAGAGCTCTGGTTGAGAGGATAGATATGAATAAGAACTGAGTGGCATCTCCAAATGGGTTGTCACAGCGAATGGGAGAGGTTTCAATGCCTTGAATGCCTTCTACTCATTAAGCCCATTTATTGATACAATTATATTTATACAGCTGGAATCGCAGCTGGAATTTTGAGTGATGACACAGCCATGACTCATGTCATAATAAAGGTGCTACATGCAGGCTTTTCCCTCAACTGTCACTTTCCTTAATAGGCAGTTCTCTTCCTGTGATGAGACGGGCATGAAGAGGAGTGCATCCTATCCACTCATACACTCAGAGTCCTTCCAGTTAGCCGCCACTGAAGGTACGGCTCTACTACATAAGTGCCATTAGGGTAATAATACTAATGTGTTTCAAGGTTTGTTCCATATATCTTGAATAACAGCAAATCAATCCACAATCGAACCACTGCTTATTTGGGTAGAAATGAACCTCATTCTTTGGCTCACAGGCCCAGAAATGCTGCACTCGGAGGAGACACAGAGTCTTTGTCCGGCGAACAGAAAGGTGTGTAATGACCAGTTTATATTAGTGTCTTTGAAATACTGGTTGTAATTGATTAACAGTTTTTCTTTCTCCCTAACCTTTTTCCCCCACACAGAGGAGACGCCGTAAGATGAAACCCATGGAGAAAGTGGAGACTCTGAAACCCTCTTTTCATGCTGCTCCAGAGCTGCGTAATGGAGCTGTTGTATGTAATGGTGTACCTGTCACCACAAACCCTACGCCCCTTACAAAAAGGTTACTTCAACCTATGTTTAGAGACTCGCCGTCAGAGGGCAGCTCGGAGGGATCGCACTCAGATGACCCTTCATTCTGTGGCATCACCACAGCTTGCAGTCGAATCTGTGACGGGCTCCCTCCAATCAAGACCCGGGCTGAGAAACGGGCGTTAAGACGCAGGCGTCCTAAGCCCAGTTGCGCGGTGGTGGACTTGCTTCAGAGTGAATCATTGCCCATCTCTACCATACAAGACATCATGAAGAGAAAAACAGAGCAAAGCTCTGGGACATTTGGGGTAAATGTTGCCCTCTCAGGTCCTGTCTGACATTTGACATCTCCACTCCTCACTAACTGCTAAACTCTTTCTAAAAGAGGACGGATGTTCATTTCTGTAGCCACAGGCAGCTTTAAGCTCTTAATATGAGACAATCCCTTCACTCTTACTTTAGTTTTCTGTTTGTGCTCTCTGTTCAGTTCTTGTCAGATGTTTATATTTGTTATACTTCAAATCAAAGCGGTGTCTTCCCAGCTTTCCATTAAAGCTTTTCTCTTTTCTTTGGAAATATTGACTGTTATATTGACCCAACAAATTTAACAAAATGATTCAATAGAGTTTTATTACACTGACCCCACAAACAACATCTTGTTTGTGAAGAACATCCTGTTTTTTAAAACATCCATCACAGTTTTCTCTCCGTACATTTATTTTGTAAAAAAACAGTTCTGACCTCTAAGTAAACCTGCTGTCAGGACTTTGCCTTAAGTATGCAGGGACAAACATAGGACTTTTTCTTTAGTTGGTTCACCTTCAGAATAAAAGCACAGAAACTGTCACTGGAAATGTATTTGGGGTGTAAAGTGTAGAAGACATATCAACGTGTTTGGGAATTTTTATATTGAAAGTGGGGAAAAATAGAGTTACAAAACTCATACAAACTATGATCTGGTGATACTTATTGATCCAGTGAATTTGAAAGGGCAAGACCGCACACAACATGAAAGGACTACAATGAAAAAGTAGTAAAGTAGAAAAATGTATTTTATTGATACTGTACACCGCAGCTGGTGCTGGAATAAGCGGGAATGCTCAAAATGATGCTTCGAAAAGGGATTAATTTATCATCAACTGTACTCAGTGCGGCCATGTAGTTACTGGAGAAAATAACAGGAAGTATTAGTAAAATAAAATAATCAAGACACATTTACTTAGTTTGTTTACACTACAGAGCAAAACTCTAGTGCAGGTTACACAGTACTGTACATAGATTTCGATGGTTGCTCACACAGAGTGGTGATGGCTGAGAGACGTTGCAACTTGAAACAACATCATCAACTCTGTGCATCTATCCATCATCCAAGTTAATCATCAACATGTTACGGGCTCAAATTCTGGTCATTAAAAAAAATAAACTGAGATTATCAAAGAAAAAAACACTGGGAATGGGATGGGAATTCCAGTATTTTAAGATTACTATTGGGCATTGACATACTGGTTGTCTTATATTTATCATAGGACTTGGCTCTCTTTGGATACTTCGAGGGCTCATTCACACATTCAAACAGATCTCTATTGTATGGGCATGGTACTAGACAGAAACCCTTATTCTCAAAAACTGGAAGACACCAACTCCACCGTGCTTCAGAAACTGGTTGCATGAACTCTGATCTAATAATTTAAAATGTCAGGATGAATGGGAAGAATCTTGGGGTCCCTTTTTGCAATATCTGGACTCAGTTTGACCACCTTTGTAATTATATATTGATTGGATTTTCTTTTTTCTTTCTTTTGTTCTTGTATACTCCTGTTGATGCGCTGCATTTAACAATCTCATGTGGATGATATGCCTTGCTCTGAGCTTTTGTGTTCTTGACACGTGGCTAAGATGAACTTCTTAACTTCAGAGCCAACTGTTGCAGAAGATAAAACAGGAAAAAGTAGCATCAAGCATGGATCACTATAAAGCAGGGATTGCTGCTTCTACCTTCAGTCTCTGACATGCCTTGGCTTTGAAATACCAAGTTCTCCCTTCAAGTTGCTGCATTGTGTGAGTGATGGTCCTGGAAATTTTGCGCACATGAAATTTGACTTTTCAACATTTTCCTACTGCAGAACGAAGCTAAATTCTAATTCAAAGTGATGCTGCAAGTGGAATCAAGGGAACATTTTGATTATGGAGTTGAGCTCAGACCCTCCAAGAGCCCCTCCTCCCAGCCTCAGGAGTGTTGTTCTGTAACTGACCCTGAGCCCTGAGCACCAGAGGAGAATAATGTTCCCCTAAAGAGTTTGGTGTGACATATAAATCACTACAGGGTCAGAAAAAGACCAGCAATATGGCTGAAATTCCTAGTCAGGTCACAGAATCTGATGGGTCACAGAATATGGAGAAACATCACTGACATGCACACATACCTTCCTGTGATTGGCTGAGTGATTTTGCACTTATTTTTTAGGCAAGTGGTTGGTTTTTCAATTCCTCTCAATCTTTAAAAATATTAAGATGGCTTACAGGTGAAGCTGTACAAACTGAAATGGACTTAAACCAAGTCTTCACCCTAATATTTTATGATTTACGTTATGGGGACTTGCATTTTGTACCCTTAAGGAAGGCGAGTCCCCACAATGTGGCTGTGTAAACAGATTTATGTCCCCACAACATAATAAAAGGCCACACACACACACAGAGAATCCAGGTCTGCAGGTAACAGAAAACTGAACTACAGTAACCTATCTTATGTAAGTGTTTTGTTGCTTTGTCCAGCAGGGGGCAGTGTGATCTCTGGATAAACCTTTATTGTATGATTTGTATCTACTATCACCATCATTTTCCATGTGATGAGTCATTACTCAGGATGGAAATTAGTTCAAGGGCTTCATACTGCTCTCCACCATGCCAACTCATTTGCTTTTGTCTCAGTTTTTGCCACCGTGGAGACACTGAAACTGCTGTCCTTATTATCCTGCTCTTTTATTAAAATGCACTTATTAGACTCTGAAACAAGGACCAAATGTGCTCACTGTTTTGTAGCGTATATTTGTGTATTTGAAGACAGCATCTTTTGATGTGCAGCCCCAACCAAAGGCATTTATCGTATGGCTCCAGATGTGTTTTTCCAAGTCAAAAAACTGGATTAATTCCATTACTTTTACACACACTGTGTCTCGCTCGCTATGGTCAGGCGCTGTCAGAGCAGTGGTGGATGTGAGAAATTAGGTTAAAACCTCTTTATTCATCTGACCCGGTTGGGTAGCAGGAGCCTTTCAGAGATAAGCGTGCCTGATGCTCTTTTTTCCCCCTTCATTTTGTTAACAGAATTCCTAGGTTTCTCTTTGCCCTGCCTCGTTCCAAAGATTATCTGTAAATGCAGGGCTGCAATCCTCTTTTCCCAGGCACTTTTATCCGAGGTTTGTTATGGACTGAATATTCTCAGTATGCTGCTGTATCTGTATGTTTTTATTTTGGCAAACAGGTGTCTGCTCAGCTAGCTCACTCTCTGATTTCTGTCAAAAATGGAAGAAAGTAAGCCCTGATTCTTGGCAGAAATACTATTTAAGGTCCAAATACTTAATTAAGGGGCACTCCACCAATTTTACACATAACGATCAGTTTACTTGTCATGAGAAGTACGACTTAACTGTGAAAACACTTGTGTAATGTTTCTCTGGAGGGAGCTTTTTTAAGACTGAAGGTGTGGGTTTCTGCAGCCTGTGTTTATTTGCCCCAAACAGCCAATGTAGTAAATGTACAGACGTTAGCTGTAAGCTATCTAGAAGCCAACTGTGTGGGCTGCTTGCTCAGCCTCAGACTGATCTCAGAACTCACCAAGAGTTCATTCAGTTATTTCCGTTGTTTGCCTATTTTAAGTCTCTGTATGTTTATGATGGAGCCAATTGTAACAAAACTTGTGTGCTGCAGGTTTTGGGAAACTTGCCCTTTGGTAAAATTACCAGTGAAGTGATGAGGGAGCACAGGGGCATGGAAAGATTTGCTTTGATTTGACAATCTGTATAGATATCCACGGCACCCAGAGGTTTCATCCTTCACTCTTAAGCCTTGTTTGTACTCGTGCGAGACACCATGACGTGGGTCTCTGCAGAAAACATAATGTAAGCAAGAAGTCAACGAGTGTTACTGGAAGATCGCTTGTTGTTGCTGAGGAAGAATTCATCTGTCTTTATCTATTAAATGTGGTGACAATCTGTCTCCATGAGATCGGAATTATTTGCCTGCTCGGCCAGTCTAGCTTCGCTGGCATTCACGTTGAAATGAAATAAGCTCAGCGCACGTCTCCTAGTTACAGAAATTTGGAGGTGCATGACCAAGCACTGGGACAACTTGCGGAGCCGTGGTGTCATTTTTGGAGTGCAGACCTCGAGCATAAACCCATTGAAACTCTTACCTACCTTTTCTGTCCAACATAATTCTGAACAGTCTGACATTCACAGTGTGTTTCTCTGTAAAAAATAATGATGTTTTGGATGCCATAAGGCTGAACTGGTCACTATCAAGAGTACATGTTCAACCACTTGTGTGTGTGTGTGCCTGTGTGTGTAGGTACGTAAATCTTTTCAAGTGCCAGTTCTCATTGGGCCTGAATGCTCATCTGCCCTTTAAAGGGGCCAAGACTCTAACCCTCACTTTCTTTTTCCATCGAATTTCTTCATTACTTCAGTTTGTCTCCACATATCCCTACATCTCTTTATGGATCAACTCACACCTTTAGACATATATATATATATATATATATATCCCTCAATGCTCTTACCTTCCTTTAGCTCTCCTCCTTTCCTCTCCATGAATACTCTCTCTCTCTCTCTCTCTCTCTCTCTCTCTCTCGGTGTGGGAGGGGGTCTGTTAGTGAGGAGTGGAGGATCCCATCAGTGTGAGCGTATGCGATTGGAGGAGAATAATCCTCTAGTGCTTTGCTTTCTTAGATTTTTGTGAGAGCAGAGTATTCTTTGATGTTCTGCGGATACCATTTGAGACTGCGGCATTAAATGCGGATTTACAATTTCTGTCATAGATTCTCCCATCCCCTCCCTCCGCCGTCTTCATGAGTGTTATTGCTCATTTTCTTCTTTTTCTTTAAACCGCACCACCACTCATTATATTTCTACGACTCAATTTCCTGCACTTCCTTCCAGTGTTGGACATCACAATAAACATACTTGTAGTCGTGATTTAGGAGCAGTTAAATCTTCTTCATGGTTGAGCTACAATGGCATTCTGACAGGGCCGTTTAGCAGGGTGCTTAGCAAGAGGCCGATAAGACGTTGGCAGCCACTTGGAATCAATTCGGCCATGCCTTACACTCAGTAAGCCCACAGTCGCAGAAGTCCCATTCCCATGTGCTTGTGATTAAGCCCGGTGAGTGGGGCTGAAGCAGACATTCAAAAAGCTGCAGAAGACATGCCACATTTGATAAGCCTTTGGTTGGAGATGTATGTATATGAATAACAGTCTCCTCCAGGGAAGCTTCTGCTTAATGTTTCATGGACTTATTTCCTCTGTGCCTATCTGTCATCTGAGATTTGCTGCTGTCTGATGCGTCACACAGAAACATGAGGTGTTCCCTGTGATCTTGGTTCCTCTGACGCAGAGGCCTGAGGTGTGTGAAGGAGTAATAATGGATATGCTTTCACGTACACACTCGTACATCCTGCATTCACGTGGCACGAGCGCAGAAGCGGGACATACAATATTGAGTCCACATTCACTGGGTCACGCTGTGTTCTCATGCGAAGCCCACATGGGTGAGACACAGCTGAGACACACACACACACACACACACACAGATGAGATGTGACATGTTGACTAAATACAGGATAGGATGCACACCATTCAGCCTAGAGTAAAGAATGATCATGCATGACGTGCACTTTCACAGAAGCATGTAGTCTAACCTTTCCCCTGCTGATGAATGAGTCACAACCCAGATGCCAAAGGTGACCTTACTCGATGTATGCGTCTGACTGGAGCCAAAACCAAAGTCTCCAGACTTTTGAAATCATATCTCACATTTTGGATATTTTCATGGACGTGCTCTCAAACTAATTTGAGCACTTTCTGAAAAAGATTACCACGCACTTGATCTCAACCTCGCCGCATCTCAACTGCTCCATTTAACACACATCTCTAGTGTCAATGTGTTAACTAATTATATAACTCACAGTTTGGAATTGAATATTAATGTTAATGGCTTATGTCGTTCATGAATTAATAGTGGACCTTCAGCCAAAGCTAAGATACTGCTCTACTTAACATGACAGTGTACAAAAATGGGTAGGTAACGGTAAAGTAATCACGAGAGATAAAGATGCATTGCTTGTAACAATTCAGGTTATGTCCACGTTACGCTGGCTTAATTTAAAAAACATAACGCCTCATGCAAAGACAAGTGTTGAACACTACTGGTTTCCTGCAACCTAGCAGCTGATTCAAAGTTGATTTTTGACATTGCATTGTTGCTAGGCAAACCTAATTCGCCAGAAATGCAGACAACAACTGGTCTCATGTGCTTCTGTAATGTGCTAATTAGTATTTAAATGAATATGAGTCTCTTGTGTAGCTGCCTTAGTAATTGTGATTTATAGTGCTTGGAACAAACACCGCAAAATTATGTAATGTGGATAAGGGGAAAAGCCTCATAATATGGCATATATTATATACTGTGTGTCAGGACAGGCAAGATGTACTAGCAAAGAGAAATTGTATGTTTCGGGTATTTTGTTCACCTCTTGTAGATCTAAATGGACTGTCTGTAATCACTATGTTCCACTCAAGACATATAAACTATACACCGAAAATGTTTTCCTACACAAAAGCCTCTGTGTGTCATGAATGGCATTCAGTTTCAATATGCTGATGATTGATTCTGCACATGTGGCAAACAATATCAGCTGTGATTCACGCGGGAAAAACACCCACAACAGTATGTTCAAGGTGTTAGATAAGAGGCTCTTGAAATCTTTATTACAAGTTACAGTTTTCCTTACATAGCGGTGTAGACAGGCAGTTTGAAGGCCACTGCACTGACCCTGACACTGCACCAACCTCGCGGGGGAGTGGCCCCCTCTTGCTTCTATTGTCGTCATGGTTACACACAATGGGGGGGGGGGGGGTCCTACAGATGAAGATGTGACGATTATGATGATGATGATGGTGTTGGTTGTCATTGTTTGTCCCCGGGGCTTCTGCTTTCGCAACAGGCCCACCATCCTCCCGCTCATGACCTCTGTCACCTACCCTGGGGAAACACTTGCCAGGTGAGAAAAGCACGCAACAGGAATTAGAAGGACCAGGTCGACTGTATGTGTGCTCCCCCGAGCAAGGTTGTGTTTGGCTGATATGTCCGTCCTTTTCGCTCATTTCATAAATGCGAGGCAGGTTATTTTCCTCCAACTAAACCAGGAACAGGGATGCACGAGCTGATGCATAACTAGTAGAATGGATTTGAATGAGATTTTAATCATATTTAGTTAACTTCAACTTTCAAGCTATTGCATTGTATTTAAACATCTGAGAAATAAATCTGGTTTTCAGGGAGTGTGGAAATGATCCTTGTTTTAGTAACTGAATAACTTTAAAGGCCCTGTTGCAAAGGATAGTTGCAAATTTTGTCTGTCTGCCATTTAGGGTTGGGCAGATAGTGTACAGGGGAACCTTTTCACTGAAAACCGCTGCCTGCTGCGACCGGAAACGAAGTTGGTGAGAGCTGAGAGAGAGCGAACAAAACTGTCAAATTGCTCTCCGTAAAACCGAAACAATAAGCTGAAAGATGCTAAAAAAAAAGAGAGAAAACTACAAAGTCTGGTTATTATTATCGGGGGTTCATCACTACAGGCAACAGCTTTCACATAATCATAACACATAATCATTTGACCCATTGTTAACATAAATATATGGTCAAGTGCAGCTTTAAAGAAAGAACCAATGCTCCACCATCCAATCTGGACAAAACCTATGGCTGTCCTTAAATGTTTACAGGAGCGTTTACATCCAAAGAAGATTTTATTGTAATGCTAAACCAGAAAACTGGCCCAGGAAGTCACCTTGGAGTACTGATGCTGCATATCCATGCTGGCAGACTCCCACATCAGTGGAACAACTCCAAGACTTTCCTGTGATGGCCCATCACCAGTTTGGCTCTCCATTTTTGCCTTTGAGTGAGAGATGTTAATGTTCACATACCAAGAGTGAACTTCTCAAGATCACAAAAACATCCCAAATAAATCATTTTCCTCTTTAAGAGTTACGAAGGAGAGAGACTTGCAGTAAGGAGCAGCAACCTGACTAAAGCTACCTTCATTGATATGTATCTAGAATGAAACAGAGCCCCACAGTGCACTCTTAGAGCGTCTTAATTAAACCTCTCTCCCTGCCTCTTTAATTTTGGGGTATGCAGAAGGATGTTGTTACTCTGGTTCATATCCACTAGTCTTGTATTGGATCATGTTGATGTCATGTCGGCCCTCGGCTCATACATAGTGTAATGAAGGGTGATTATTTGGTTTGAGGCTACAACAAGAAGGTGGTAGAGGAGAATACGTCCCTGCAGGTTTTTCTAATGGGCGAACAGACACCTGTTTTCCGTAGTTATGCTGATACACAGCAAGTTTGATTTCCCTTGACTTCCCTGATGTAAGACAAGACAGGCGAAGATCGTCTGTCATTGTTGCTTTCCTGCTCCTTTTCATTGTTTTGTCGTAAAAAAAGCAAGTGCTGGACCGTCAGTGTGTTTGTCCGTCAGTGTGTTGGCCCACCACTTTTGGTCCAGATTGATATAGCTGTTTGAATGCTGTGAAATTTTGACATGAAGTCTATTGACTTTGATGATCTCCTGACTTCCCTCGTGCCACCATAAGGTTTATGTTTTTGGGATTTTAGTGAAATGTCTTGGCAACTACTGGATTAATTGCCATGAAATTTGGTACAGATATCCCTGGTACCCTGGAAGACACTTTGGTGTTCCCTTAATTTCCCCACTAGTGTCATCGCCAGGACAAAATCAAATTTTTTTTATGACCAAATACCTGCAAACAACACTATAGACATTTCCATCTGCCTCAGCTGTACTTCCAACATGTAAGTAGCCTTTTCGGAAAGCTACGGTACATCCAACTTGGCTCTTAATAATACAGAAGTGCTTGAAAACCAAACAAATAGTGTTATATTGTCAGTGACCAGTATTTTATTCCTCACATGACCGACTCCGTAATCATACAACCATACTTTCCCAACTCTACAATCCATCCCATCTGACGTGAACGTTGCACAAACACAGTCTCCCACAGCCTCTAGCATGGACTCTGAAGTGTTGTTCTGCAGCCAATAAAAGCCTCTCAGCTCGCATGAGTCCAAATCCACGCCATTTGAAAAACCTTCATGTGGTCTCTGGAGTCGCAGTTTCTCGTAAACCACATGGTCTCATCTTTGTGCATGTGATTGTATATATATATGTACATTTGTAGTGTGTGTGTGTGTGCGTGTGTGTCTGAGGTCGCATGTGTGCATGTATTCACTCCCACAGAGACCCTCAGTCTGTTGGCCATAGTACTGTGCTGTCCAACGATCAGGACTTGTGTAGCAGTTTCCCCGAAGAGACATTTATGCTAAAGTTTTCATGTGAGCTGTGCTTGCAGACAATGCAATGATCTGTCTTATAAACTTCCTCCTGCCAAAATGATTAATTCAGTATTTTGCCTTTGGGTCCAAGTTCATTAAAACACTGTGTTAATCTTCTAGTGTGTGTGTGTGTGTGTGTGTGTGTGTGTGTGTGTGGGGTGAGGGGGGGGGGCTTATGTCTTATTTTGGATTTCTTTGGCTATGACTAATCACTGCGTGCTGACTGAGTGATCAGTGATGCTGTATGTGCCCTTACGTGACGCTGGGTCCCTGGGTGGGCTTTTAGAAAAACAATAGGCCATGTTATACATTGACAAAAGCTTATTTTCACTGACTCATCAGGTAATTCACAGACCCTGTGTGGAAGGAAAAGCCAGGCAAGAGAAATAAAAGACTCATGACAAAAGCTCTGATGCATCATGGGTAGGTAAGACTGCACTGCCATCCGTGGATGTGTGTTGCTCCACACTGAAGCAGCCACTGTACTCGCGGACTCCTCAGGCTTGCTTTCTGACATACCCCATAAGCAATTTAATTCCTCCAGAGTTACTTTGTGCTACAGTCCTATCCACTCGAGAGCCTTGACATCATTAATCCATTAAACTTTAAATTCCAGAGGATTTTTAGCCCTCCTGCTCCCAGATTAGCAGTTCAGTGCGTTTCTGTGTCAGTTCACTGGGTTGAAATTAATTTCTCGACTAATTTAGTAATTGCACGCCAAAGCTTTTTATCTGTGTGGAGGATGAGCCGCACCACACTGCCGCTATACTGCAGGCAGGTTAGATGTTTGGAAAAGCTGCGGTTGTGTTCACTCTGCAAACACGGGCTTATTATTACACTTTTGGCTTCAATAGTAGCCTGCTCATAACACCTCATGCACAGGCAAATAACTGACTGACCCGATCAAAGCCGGCAGAAAAATAGACATTTTCTATTCAATCTGTGAGATCCAGATTGTAGAATATTGCACGCTGCGACCTGTCACTGCGAGAAAGCCTGCATCAGTATGTAGACGCTGAAACATGATAATTTGCACAAGCTTTAAACCACTTTCTCTGAATGTCTGCTCTAACTGTGAGTACTGTATTATACAGGATGGCTGCTCTGGATAAGTGCTTGATTCACCGCTACAGCCTGCTTTGCCCATTATGGATAAGCTCCTCTGACACACTGATGTGGAGGCTACTTCTGTCATATGCTGTCATATGTGTGTGTGTGTGTGTGTGTGTGTGTGTGTGTGTGCGTAGACTCAGTGTGAACACGCTCTTAGATCTGTGGGTGGTGTGGGCTGTAATGAGGGAGGGGTGTGATGTGGGCACGTGTGATGATGAGTGATTCTCAATCCTTCTCTCTCTCTCTCTCTCTCCCTCGATCCCCTTCCCATTTACAGTGTGAGTCACTGTGTCTCCCTTGGCGCCCCCGCCACTCTCCAGAGAGGATGTAGACACACAAACACACACACCAATGACAGTTTTGTGCTGGCACGGGACGGCTGGACACTGTCCCCGCTGATCACCGACCACGTCTGACATCTCTGCCTCTCAGCGTGACTCGAGTTCGCCGGGGTCGGGGGCGTCATGCATCACCCAAAAAAAACTGGGTGTCTCCTCAGCCATGTATCCGCCAGCTTACAGCCTCTGAAAAACATGACAGCACTTGAAATGCACATCGGCGCTGTTGTGACACTGACTAGAATTACACTAAATTACCAGTTTGTAGTGAGGTGTAATAACAGCACTGCTAGTCATTGTTCCCATGACGCCGGCTGCGTCGCTTCACTCATATGAGGCCCATCTGCTGGCAGAGGTGTGCAGCTCTGTCTCACAAGGCGTGCATGGACGTGAGGTGCACCCTGTTATCACAGCTCACACACACACACACCCATGCGTGCTTGCCTGTATGCCTGAGGTGTGAGAGTTGTGATAATGGTGTGCCTTGCAAACCCAGTCATCATGTGTCACTTCTGACAGCCATTGCTCGCCTCCTCTGCTTGCATACACAGGCATACACACACACACCGTCACAAATATGTGTGATTGTTGTCACAAAGGTATGAACAACAGAAAGGAGAAGGCTGACAGGTTGTGATGAGGAAACGTGTTGTCTTCTCACACAAGCCACAAAACTCAGAAGCACATGCTATTCAGACATTTAGGAATACCTTGAACATCTTGTAGCCACATTGAGAAATGTTTGTGTCCTTTCTCAGCCTCTTTCAGCCGAGCACATCTTCCACAGAGACAGATACAAAGTTATCGTCTGTTGATAATACTCATGGTGTGACCTCAGGTCTTGGGGCGACTTTCTAAGATGGCATTTGTGCAGCCAGTGCCTGGTGTTGTGCAGTTGGTTAGAGCGTTGTTTTCTCTGCCATCATCCCTAGTCATCCCTAATCCTGTGACTGCAGCTGTACACACAATGGGTAATCCCATCATGACTCAATTGTGTGTGGAAATAAAGACACACGTTGGCCATGAGGAGGAGAGTTATTTGTTAGAGCTCAAAGGGGACCGGGTCTGTTGTTGTGCGTTCACTGGGGACTGGTGAATTGTATTAAATGTTCACCTGCCAATGCGGCCTCTGCTTGGATGGGGTCCAACATGGCTCCTGCTGCTGCTGGAGGAGGAGGCAAGGCTTTTTTTCCCCTCCATGAATAAAAGGTGTCACTCTTTTCAAAGAATTGGAGTTGCTGCATAATACAGACTAATGCGCATGGTTAACAATACACCTCACATGGCAAACACCAGCTTTCCTCAGGGTGAAAGAGCTTTTTATCCGGCCTGTGCCTTTTGCAAAATGTGTTATTGAAGAGACAGACAGAAGTGAATTAGGACGTTTTCGCAAGCAGGTTATGTGCTCAGGGAAAAAAGTCCAAACTGTAGCCTGTAATTGCAGTACAGTGGCGGACCGTTTCACTGAGGGATTTCCTGTTTACAGAGGGATACCAAGCACAGCATGAAAACTCAGTACAACCACAGGCTGTCTAAGTTGATGCCTGTTTGTGGTGCACGGAGCCACTGACCATGCTTGTATGTGTCAGCCTGCCTTGGCCCCTATTTCTGCTCCTGCTTCACTGAATTTTGTGCACTGGCTCAGATAATGAACAGTCCAACCCAAGGGGGACAATTAGCTTCTTAATGTGTCTGATCTGATAGACGTTTGCTCTTGTGAGTGGAAATCCTGTGGAGGAGCGAGCGCTGCCACGTTAAGGCCGTTTGCAGCCTATGAGGCTGGCACCGTGACACAGAGAGGATCAAACTTAAAACACAAGCCTTCTGTCTGATACCGCCGTGTCTCTCGGCTGTACAAGGAACATGAACCCCGCTATGCTTTTGGGATTTGCTGTCTGAAGATTTTTTTTTTCTTGCACAGTGCACCCCCACAGATTCCCACTGCACTTAACACTCGAAGCCGGCAATTGCCTCGAGGAGTTGAATCCAGTACCTTTTGTCTGGAAACCCCCTTGACACACCAATCAGGCAAAGAGGCAGGGCAGACGCTTGGAATTTTAATCAAAAAGAGAATATTGAATTTGTAGAATTTGAAAATGTGCCTCTCAAACAAAATGCTCCCAACCCTCTTTGATATGGAAAGCTACTACTCCTCCCTCCCTCCTTCATGAATTAAATTATTTTTCCTGTCTGTACAGTTGAGTACCGCGGGGCACTATGACCCTCATTACATGAGTTGTACATATGAGAGAAAAGCCTCCACATCTCTTTATTTGCCCTTCATTTTTTAGTCTATTTATTTTCTCCTGAGTCTCTACTGTACAATGACTCCCCAGCCGAGCAGCGACACGGTGGTGCTCCGTGCTGACAGGGTGTTAAATGGGTTTGTGAAGAGGTCTGGAGGTTATATAAGATTAACAATTGAGTGTAATTAATTACTGTATAGTTCACAATGTGTACGTCAAGCTATATTGAGATTAAACCCCCCCAGCAAAAAAAAAAGGGAGTAAGACTCGCTCTGTTATAAGTCAAAATCATAGCAGCCAAATGTCTTTTAGAAGTCTGAGATACTATGAAACCTAGCTTGTCGTTTGATCTTAACAGCTTTCTGTGTTCCTGAACGCCTCCAGTTTTTCTACTCCGAATATTTAGTCTTATTTTTGTTCATTGCCTTTGCCTTTAGTACAGTGGAGGTTTCTAATTTGTATTTTCAAGTACGTTTCTGCAGTATACACATTTAAAAAAAGGCAATACATTCATATAATGCCACCAAATGTTTAGAGGATGGGTGCCTTCACAGATTGTAGTCAGGACTGACAGTCAGACAGCATGTGCAGAGGTGACAAGCTAGAGATCTATGTCTGTGATATCTGAATGGGTCAGAATACAGAATTGCATACAACATTACTTTTGTCCTCTGAGCCATGTGTCAGATTTTAAAACTGAAGGTAAACAAGTTCACCTTTCCTGTCCGGTGTCCTTTGTTTACAGTCTACAAAGGTTAGCACACAGCAGCAAGCCTCTAATCTAGCTGGTAAAATAACTCCACATAATCAAATACTGTGGTAGTAACAATGTGTCAAAGTGTTTTACAGTTAAACTGTCTT
This sequence comes from Enoplosus armatus, assembly GCF_043641665.1. Classification (NCBI taxonomy): domain Eukaryota; kingdom Metazoa; phylum Chordata; class Actinopteri; order Centrarchiformes; family Enoplosidae; genus Enoplosus; species Enoplosus armatus. The sequence continues at coordinate 18,008,877 of NC_092193.1, forward strand.
GCTTTGAAAATAATCTAAGTTAGAGAAATACTCTTTATCACTTCAAAATAACCACTGACACATTTTAATGTAGTTCACTTTATCTTCCCTCCACTTTTTATTGCAAGTCTTATATTTTTATTTTGAGCTGTTTGAGATCATTTGTAAATTTCTAATGATGGCAAACATCCTGAAATACATTTTAGTTATACTTAAAAATGCATTAACTGATTTGTTTTATACATCTTGCAACATTAGCATTGATTTGGAGTTATGTTTCTGGCCACAAGGCGAATGTAAATCCAATATTTACTCTACTTTTAGCTCTATTTTGCTCTCCGACAACGTCAGCGGGAAATATCTGGCTCTTTAGCTACTAAATGCTCCACTATGTTCACCAGCTAGTCGCTAACTGTATCTGTCTTTTGGTGCTGGGCAGGTAGGACACAGTGGGTTTAGAGCTTTTTTGTTGAAAACAGCGGCCTGCTGCAGCTGAAAACAACTCGGTTAGAGCGGAGAGAGTGAACCAAAAAAGCAAATTTGCGAGCCATAAAACCAAAACAATGAGCTAAAAGACACTAAAACACTCCATAGAGCTGAGTGGAACTGCAGAGTTGGTGATTATACCCTGCGGGTTCGTCACCACAAGTGTCACGTAGTCATATGATCCATTGCTGATGTAAAATATTGATTATAGCAGCTTTAAAGACATTGCTGTCATTAACTGGCTTTAACGATGGACAATAAAAACTGGGTGGTCTAGGGCTACTCTCCCCATCTGTATGCTAATGACCTAATTACCTACTACGGAGTCAGTTGCTCACATCACTTGGGTTAATGTAGAACCACACAACTGGTGACAACAATATAGTTGTTTTCACATACTGTATATTCGTCCACAGGATGAAAAAAGGGATTTTCACGTGTGAAGTTGGAGCACTTTAAAATTTCCTCGTAACACAAAACTTTAAACACATATGAAGCATGTTCAGTTTTTCCACCTTGACCTTATTTTATTAAATTATATGCAATGGGACCATATCTCCCTGTTATTTTAGCATGGGTAGATGTAAAGATTTTATCTATTACTTTGAATGACCTGGTCCCTCGTTACTGCTGAGGCTTTTGCTCTCTTACGAGCATGTGAACTTTCTGCAAGTCTCAGCTGAAAGTCTTTTTGCCTTTTCCCTGATCGAAACTAAAGATTAAAGGTGCTTTTGCTGTCAGGGCCCCTATGAGGAGCTCAGGCTGCCATGTTTTAAATTACTTCTTATACTGTGTTTTAATTTCTTATTCCCTTTATTTGTTTCCCTGCCTATTAGAGTTACTTATTTATTCATTTTTTACATTTTAACCTCAATTGTTCTCAATAGATTTTTGTCTTGTCTTCTGAAAAGTGCTACTTCATGAAATATTAGCAACATCATTCTTTGTAAATGGTGTGTGATGCTTATTTTTATGCACCATAAAATCACAATATGACGCACGTTAAATTAATATTAGTTAAAGGAGATTCAAGGGGTTGTAGGATTTGGTTGAGGTGAGCAGAAGGCTGTAATGTATTTTAGTTCTGCTCTAACAGCTACAGTATATGTCTGATGCTCCAGGTTGTGACACTCTGGAGTTACTGTTGGCTAAAACATATGGCGGGCTCTGACTCTGCTTTGTGGACCCTTTAATTAGCCCAGCGGTCCAAATGAGGTTACTGCAGTGAAGGAAAGAAAGATCTACTGAAGAAATAGAGAGAGAAATCGTGTGTGTGTGTGTGTGAATGGGGTGATGTGGGGCGGAGGGGTATCCTGAGAGCACAAAATGCTATGCAATTCATTGCTTGGTTATGTAAGGGATCAATAGTGAAGAAACTGTAAGAGAACTCAAGTTCCCCCCCTACCCGTACACACACATGCAAATAATTGTTCTCCTCTGAAGTTCATGGCTAATTGTTTCTCAGGAGAGGTGCCTGGCATCCTCTGCTGCTCCTGCAGTGGAAACAGAGATGGTGTTGCATGCTGTGTTGTCAGACATGCACAGGAAGAACTTCATGGCTTTACTAGACCTGAAGTCTTATTAACGTTAAAGTCCAACTGAAACTAAATCGCATGGTTCTCTTCTTTTACCGCATTCATGTCTGCTCTGAAAATCACATGTCCTTAGCTCTCCATTGAAGAAAAAAAAAATCAGAAACCAAAACCAGAACATTTATATTTCATACTCTTGGTTTCATGAGTGAAGGCAGATTTTTCATCTCCCAGCAGTCAGCCAACACAACGCCTCAACGGTTTTGCTAAAACGATTAAATGCAGGCCGACTTTACGGTTCAACATCGGCCCTGAGTAGGCAAGACAGCAGCGACTTTAGCGGTTCTTGGTCTGTCCCTTTTTCTGATTTTGCGCAGAATACATACCCAAGTTCTCCCACACTACATCGCTCCAACGTACCGTGGAGTGGCTACCAGTGGCTGCTCGAATCCACTTCGCTGCTGCAATACTGCTGCTGGTTTACGTAGATGGAGAACTTGTTTTCATACAGCCAATGAAATCATTTCACTTTACACTTTGTATTTGCATAAGACATTAATGTCACTGTTCTATCATAGGCAGACGACCATTTACTTATATATATATATAAGGATACGTCTTGTCCTGCACCATAGCTTGTTGAACAAGCAACCAAACACTCACAGGACTGCTGTCAGTTTCCCTGAAGACCATTCTTCTTTTAAAGTGGAACTTTTAAAATCTGTTTAGAGTTCTTGCAGAATGTGAAAGAAGTCGTATCAGGCCCCTCTGTAATCCTCTTTGCTTGAGGCTAGCGGCTAGCAGCTACATTAGCTGCTACCTGTTTTCAAGTCCGGCCCTACTGTTCTGTGATTGGCTAGTACTCGTTACTTTGACGTGTCCTTGTGATTGGATGCTAGCTGTGAGCGTGGCTGACGCAACCAAACTGTTGGTGGTCGAGTTGCATTGTGGCTAATGAAGGTGCCAGGTTTTTAGAATTGCATGGAATTAAAAATGACAATTTTGAATGTTATAGGGCTGCAATGCTAAAATTACTTTTTTCATAAGTTGTGACTGCAATAAAAAAAGCATGACTAATTGTGATCATCGCCTTAACTGACATCCAAACGCTTCTACAGGAAAACAAAATATACACTAATATATACAAAGTTTGAATGCTGTTCGGAAACCCAGCTGAGTACAGTGCAGTGAAGAACCGGCATTTCACTGAACTGAATGTCTATATATGTGTGTCAGAAAGCCAACATCATGCACTGTGGAACTCTACATGACACCTGTCAAGACGGGGAAATGGCTGTTCTCTGTTTTCCAACTCCCCTGCTCCATCAGGATGGCCTTGTTCCTCTTCTCACTGTAGAGACAGAATATCACAGGTTTTCCCTCTTCTTACATCTCTTTCATTCTCACTCTCTTGTCTTATTTCTGCCCTGTTGCTCTCTCTTTTGCACTCTTATGTCTCTCTTTCATTCCCCTTCTCTTTTGTCTTATTTCCTAGCTTTTGCTCTCTCTCTTGCACTCTGTTGCCTTCTGTCTCTTTTTGTTTTCTGCTCTCTCTCTCTCTCTCTCTCTCTCTCTCTCTCTCTCTCCCTCTCTCTCTGTCTTTCTGGCCTGCTCGGCTTCACCTCCTTCCTCTCAGCTCAGCTGCTCTGGGATTGTCCCTGATCACTGGACATCAAAATATCTTCTCCTCATTGTTGCCCTGTGTTCCCCTCATCTCGACCATGTAATATTAAAGTCAGAGGGGACAGCCCTGCTGTTTTCAATGAGTGCTTGTTCACGGCGGAGGGAAAAAAGACAGAGAGCCGGAGAGGGGAAAGCGATGTCACCCATAGCCGAGCCAGCGAGATGAATGCACTTTGACTAAATCTCCCCTTTAGCCACTTATTATTATTCAGAAAGTCCAAACCCTGCTCTACCACAGCTCTAAAACTGCATATAAAATGTGAGGGATGCATTTGTAGACCACAAACAAAGCTTTTTAAAGCAAAAGTGAGATTGAGAACAAGCTTTGACCTTTTTGACTGATTATGTGCTTTGATTACTACTGTACATCTGCCATAAATGCAACAGATTGCCAAATGTGAATGACAATTTTCCTGTGGAGATTTGAAATTTGGATCGGCCATTGAATTTCATGTTCCTGCTTGACGGGTAACCAACTGTTTTTGGGAGTAAATGAAACCCTCACATTCACCCATTATCAAGAAAACCATAGGGGACTGCCTGCTGGGAGAGAAAACACTGACTTTTATTATGGGTCCCTCTGTAGTGCAGCCCACCAATGAGGCTACATAGCAGCACATGTGCAATTAACGCAGGACAGATGGTCCAAGTTCACATCAAATAAATGCTGGAAATGAAGTGATGGGGAGGGAAGCCCGCATCGGCCCATGGGGCCCGCCACGGCCTCACTGTCACTGATGCGTTGTTCAATTTGACATGTTTGATCAGGTGACTCCATGCAAGTGTAGCCACTTTGAATTTGAAATGCATGCCACAGAGTATTTACAGTACAGCACCCCCCTGTGTTTTGTAACACAGGTGGATCCGCATTACAAAATCTATAATTTTATATTACTCTCATACATTATGCATGCGACATGCCATTAGTGAAGACAGGTAGGGGTAGGGCTTGGGGGGGGTTTAATGAATTTTTCAGTTCATGATGATTGGAGGATTTGCATTTGCGGGAGGTGACATTGTGTTTGTTCTGGAAAATTGGTTGAGATTAAGGTTCACGGTCATGGTGTGCCTGTACCAGCTAATACAGTTATAAAGAACTGGGAAACATCAGGTTGTGGTATATGCGTTGTGATCCTTGTATTTGGTTAAATTAATTAATCTCTGCAGTAATCCTGACCCTGTTAAGTCAATTACCTTGTAATGCTGATTACTGATACTGATTAAATACAAATATGACATGTTGTGTTGCACAACGTTGCTTCACATTGTGTTTGACCATCATGTCATATTGTAGTACACTGTATTATATTTTCATATTTTATGTCCATCATAAGTTAGTACAGTAAGAAATTAACATCCACCAACAAATTGCAATTGGAGATCTTGACAGTTCTGTCTTGACCTTGAAAACAGCTGTTGACAATCAACAATCTCAACTCAAGGTCCACTCACTTGCTTGTTCCAGAGCTTTTGACTGAATCACACAGTCTTCATCACCAGGTGGAGGGTGCTCAGTTGTCATGGAGCTGTACATGTAGCAAAGATGAGATGAGACAAACTCCAACTGCTGATGAAGCCTGTTTGATGTGATGGAAAGCTCTGGAAAAAGCGAGTAAGTGGACTTTGAGTTGAGACTGTTTCATCAAATTCTAAGATATCACTACAGGGTCTCACAGATCATTGCAGAATTCCATTAAAGTGAAACCAATTTATGGCAGGAGATGAATATATGGTGCTTAAAAACATTAAACGTCAAAGAGTTTCAACGCTATAAAAGCTACTTTTCTGTCATTAACCACCGCTGCAACATCAACCGCTCACATGAAGGATAGAAGGCCACTTAATGAGCTCTCACACGAAACAAAAAGGATCTGTCCGGCTCTTTAACCAGAAAGCTGTACTTAGCGGCTAGTGGCTCTGTGAGGCTGCACTTAGGCACAGCGGTGGTGGATTGTGCTAAATGTTAACATAAGCATGCTAACATGCTCACAGTGGCAATGCTAATATGCTGATGTTTAGCAGGTATTGATGTTCACCATCTTATTTTAGTGTCTAAGCATGCTAATGTTTGCTAATTAGCACGTGACACAGCTTTGTTGATTTTATTGATGAGTGAGAAAGAGGAAGAAAGTTTGACAACAGCTCTAAATCTCGATTTTGTCAGAATAATATACAACTCTATTTTAATGATAGACTACAATACAACTACAAGAAGTTCAAAGGTTTATTAACGCAAATGTATCTCCAAACTAACTCCAACAAAATAATTGCCCTGCCATTGGCAGCTGAACCTAAAATTTAATTTCAGACTGTGCCAGTCCTAGATTTGTTCTGCATGATAATGGTGTAGCCTTCTCCTTCCTCCAACAAAGAAAAAGACATCAGAGGTCATAAACTGGTTTCTCCATTCGCTACAGACTGTTAATATTCTACCAGAGGCTGTAGTAAAAAATCAAACAGCCTTCACCAAGAAGAGCAGAATATTTATATCTCACCCTCTGCCTGTACAGCGTCAGTGCTGAGAAGCCGTGATTGTAACTGAAGTGTTGCAATAATGACCTTGCTTTGGGTATTCAACTAAATATTAATTAGAGGTTGCTGTGTTTATGAGTCAGCTGTGGTCGTTATGCAATCCAGAATTGAAAAAAACTGCCAAGGGTTTGGATGTGAATTCACCAAAAACACAAATCTGTGAGGTTTGGTGTTTTGGCTGTGCGCAAAATGAAGCTGCTGTTACAGAAACCACATCACCATTTGTCAGTGCAATGTTTTCTTGACACGAGCTAGGAGATGAAAAATCAATACAGTAAAAAAAAAAGAAGAAGTCTATTCATTGGCAGGTTTAATAGCAAGCTTGTTGCGTGCCTCTATCATCCTGATGATTTCCTTCAGCACCTGCAGTCACAGAGGAAGCTGTTTGCAGGGGAGGGGAGGCGTTGGAGTCGATAGCATTATGAGCATCCTTGCTAATTAACTGTTTCTAGTTCCCTAACCAAAGCCTGCAGTCTCTCTCTCTTCCTCTATCACTCCTGCCCCTCCTCGTGCTCCACAGCCCAGTCTGATTTGTATTCAGGTGGCTTCCTCTCCTCCCTGTGTGTGACTCTGCAGAGCAGGTGTCCATGGCTGTGGCTCAGACAATGATAGCCCACTGATAAGCTGCCTCGCACAGACTGATAGGTAGGCAGAGACCCTGTGTTTTCCACTGACGAGAATTAGCTATGCAAGGTCATTTAAATGCAGGGAACATAAACTTGCAGATCCCCATGGATGTGTACTGTATGTATGCACACGCATTGCCATGTGTGACAGCTATGTGGTTTTATTACTATGAATTTGAGAAACCACATCAAAATCCAAACAAGGGAGAACGTGTTAATCAGTGAGCTTTAGAGGTGTGAGTAGGCAGATTTCATTATGTTTAGACAGAGATAGGCTTGCTGTTTCCAGTCTTTGCGCTATGCTATGCTAAGCTGTGGCTTTATATTTATCGTACAGACACGAAAGAGTTATAGATCGTCTCATCTAACTCTCGAAAAGCAAACAAGCATGTTGAACTATTCCGTGTAGACATTACTGATGTGAATAACCGCATATAAAGAACATTAATAGTTGTCGTCTAGTGTAAGTTACTCTGTTTATAAGTTACTCTGTTTAAGGTCCCTTCAATGTGTGTTAGCAGCAGCGTCCAATCCGGTGTTTTCAATTTTGTTTACATTTAGATCACGGACTGTACCTTTAAGCCTCGGCAGCGTTATCTTTTAACAGTTGTCGGACAGATCCCACAGGTCGAAGCGGTCCAGTATTCCCCAGGTGAACCGTTCTGTATGTGATGATATTGTGCTGCCTGATCCTGGCATCCGGCATGATACCACGGCGATTATCTCCTGTAATCTTTAATAACGTTCCAGGGAGGAAGACAGTGCAATAAGCCGCATCTGCTGTTACTGGCCCTGGCCGAACAAGATGCGAGAGAGAGAAAGGGAGAGAGAGAGTTCCTGGTAGGTTTGCTGTGGCAATGAATCCTCTGACCACAGTACAAGGTTAAAACTTCTTGTACCTTTGTTGGTGCTGTTTATTTTGCAGATGAATTGGGTTCAACTGGTACAAAGCAGTGGCCTCAGGGTTATTAATTGTTCCAAAATGTTACTGTTTACCTTTTTCTTTTTTGTTAAACATTAGTCAAAGGTTTGGGTGAACTAATGCTCAGAAATTATTTTATTTTGGTTTCAGTGTCTGTGAATTGTGGCGTCAAGATCAGTCTTTCATTAAAACAAACTAACTTTGTGACTTTGGTCACAGGAGCAATGTTTGTGCCTCAGGGTTTGTCACTCCCCGCTGAGCTGCAACGTTGATGTCAGTGTGCGCATCTGCGTGTATAATTGAAAAATAACTACATATAAATTATAGCTGCCAAAGCAACAGCATGGCAATGTGATGTAAATGGAAACTGAAAGAAAAGTACTAAATTACAACACGTAGTTTGGACCGGCAGAAGTTTAAAGTTGATTTAGTACTTTTGAGAGAAGCTGCTACTAATCTGAAACGGAGATAAGAGATAAATGAGACTAATCTCATTGTTCAAAATGCAGACTGAGCAATCGCTGCTCTTCATGACGAACCCACAGAGGCTAATTCATCCCATCTTTGCAGTTGCCCTCAGCTCTACTGTGCTTTTCAGCATTTATTCAGATAAATGTTGACAAATGACAAAGTTAGCAACTATCTGGTGAACATAGTGGATCATTTAGCTGCTAAAGAACCAGTCCTCCAACCCTCAGTGGTTTGTGGAGACCAAATCAGAGCTAAAAGGGAAGTGAATATTGGACTTATGTTTGTTTAACAAGGTTTTGCACAACACATTTTCCAGCCTCAGTTTAAATGACTTCTTCTTCTTCTTAAGACGAAAACAAATGTCTTTTCCAGTCTCCCTTATGCTCAGTTATACTTACTTATGTGTTTTGTTTGTAACTCAATAATAATTGTTGTCAATGACATTTTGACTGCAGCTACCAGCGTTTTCAATACTAAGGAAAGTATAATTTTATTACTCAGTGTAATTTTTCATTATGTTACTATATGTTTGGACCTGAGATGGGGAAAGCATTTGAATTTGCCCAAAGACCTCTGCATCAAAATTCATGCAGAGACAGTCCATAGAAAAATGTTTGAGTTTGTTTTCAAAGTAGGAGCAAAAGTTCTCCAAATATCCACTATGCCACTTTTTGTGCGTGAGAGTTTGTAAGTCCACGGGGCGACATGGCAGGCTGTCTGCATTATCTGCCTGTGTGGAAATAGAAATGGGCAAACAATCAAGAACAAGCCATAAACTGACAGCATTGATCATGTTGTGTCCAGAGGGGAGGGGGAGAGAGGGTGGCGTTTGCGGGTGATGGCGTGGTTTTCAGCCATGCTGATGGGCTCATGTTTTTTCTGCCTGCGATAATGGATGAAGATTCATGGTGGCCATGGCCGCTCCATGTCCGCCGCGAATCCAGGAAGGATATTTATGTTGACAGCGCTCCTTCTCCCACCAAGCCCGGAAGGAGGATCACACAACCTGTCACTCAGATTGATGTCTCCCCTGACGGCACAAGTTAAAAGGAAAGGAGGAGAAGGTAATGAAGAGAGGATGGAGGATGGAGAATGCTCCCAGGGTTGGAGACGTATAAAGATGATCCCTCGCCGCTGCATCATCGGTATTCAATTCATCACATTGACATTCACATACATACACAAACCATACTGTGTGAACTGGGAGTTGCACCCAGAGCACTGTTATGTAGAGCAAAGCTGCTCTATTTCACAGAGGATTTGTTGAATATGTCTTTGATGTGTAGCCTGTTCATGAGAGAGAAGAAAAGCATGTAGGGAAGAGCTTGGTCATACAATATGGATCAAATGAAAAGGAAATAAAAAGATGCAATGTAATGTCATAGACGTGACCTCATTGCATGTTGTTGCAATATTTATTATTTGGGATATGGTGAGATGGGCAGCTACACTGCTGTTATCTGGTCCCATCATCTTCAAAACGGGACGCCGTCATTCAACCACAACCAAGAATGAATTTTTCTATATCTGCGTGCTCTGATTTCAGAAAGGATTTGTTTTTTATAGCGCGGCCCGCATTGTGCAACAGGCAATTTTTTGTGCATGGCAAGTGCCTCTACATAATGACGAGAGGAAACATAATCTAATTTCTACTTTCATTAACAGGACAGATTGTTCAAACGGAGTAAAAACCATCTCCAATGCCCCCTCGCTACCTCTCCCCGTGTCTCCCTCTCATCCTCGCCCTCCTCCTCCCGCTCCCAGCCTGCTTCGGCCCCATTCATTCCTTGAAGAATGCATTTGAAACCGTGCAAATGAGAACAAGTGAACGAATGAATGTTTCATGAATGCTTTTATGATGAGAAAATGCAAATGCAAATGAGGATGAGTGAATGAATGAATGTTTAATGAACGCTTGTTTAATGAAAAGGACTTATTAACTAGAGCGCTGACTTAGCACTGCACCACAGCCCGGGCCTACCACGCATGAAAGGATCGCATTATATTTTGGCAGGGAGGTAATACAACACATTTAGACGAACAAGCGGGGCTCATCAGTCGGACCTGATTGACAGGACATATTGAATTAGCATTTAACTGTCACTTTCCCTCGCCCGCCTCTATTTGTTTTGGATAATATTGTACAAAAAAATACAATGTGATGGATTAAAATTGGATGGGCCGTGCCAACCGAGCCACATTTTTGGCTTCTGTTGGTGAGCAGGGGATAGCGGCCCACACATGAGGGAGATATATCATTCACCTCATTAGCTATTGTCATATTTCCCCACATCTCACACAGAGTGGCACAGAAAAACAATGTTTAATTTCACCCTCATGTCCTCTTGAAGAAGTAACAGCCGTGTGTGTGTAAGTTCAAGTGTGTCTGCATGCTTCTTTCACACTTTCCTTATCTGTGTGATTGTGTGCAAAGGCTACCGACTTGCGCGCCTTCAAATGAGTACTACCTCGTGTTTGTGTTTAACTCTGCTTGAAGGAACGTTTAATCGTCACGTTTAAAGCCAATGTGGTGCAACTTCTCTCTCTTTATGGGATCCTCCTGCTGCCTCCATCACTCTCTCTAGACTGGCCTCATCACCAAGGTAAATCCAGTAGGAATGATTGGCTGATACATTGGAGATACCTGGAGTGTTTTTTCCCACTCAAATCTTTATCGGCAAGAGATTTGCAACACTGCATAATAACAGTAAAACAAAATCTTTCCATCGTCCATGCTGTCCTGTGGATTAATTCATTCTTAACTCCTCTCTTAACTATAATGTCCATTTTCCCTTTATTTTCTTCCAGTTCTTATTCTTGTAGTCTCAATATATGTGTACATTTTCCCATTACCATTAAAAATAGCTTGAAATAGGTGTTATAGAATTTTATATTGTTATAGGTGAAGTGACAGAGGTGAGTCTGAATACAAAAAAGCAAAAGCCCCCAAAGGGCCATGACCATGACTGAAAGCCATTTCAGCCTTAACCACTAATAACCAATACATGAATAAATCATTTATAATGATAATACAAATCTCTTAATGTATTCTATTGAAATTCAATGTCAGTGTTTGGTGCTGGGTAGGTAGAGTACAGTAGGTTTTTTTCTATTGCTGAAAACAGTTGTTGAGAGCTGTGAGAGTGAACCAAAACAGTAATGTTGTGGGCGATAAAACCAAAACAAATGGCTGAACGATGCTAAAAACAACATGGAGTTGAGAGGATCTGCAGTTTGGTGATAATTCTCTGTGGGTTCGTCACAATGGGCAACACCTTTCACAATACATGTAGTCATAGTCATCATAAAAATATTGATTAGAGCAGCTTTAAGAGACATTTTTCTCAGCCTACCACAGACAGCCATGTTGAGTGCCATTGTTCCTCAGGGTTCCTCGCCTTAAGGCAAATTTGGAAGTTTTGAAGATATGCATGGATATGGATAGATTTATGATAGTACAGTACGTACAGCATTTTGAAAAATGTAACTCAAAACAGTTCAACGGTACATTGTGTCCTTCAGGTCAGCCAGAGAATGTAAAAAACAAGGCTCATCATCAAGCGGCAGGGTGGCACCGTTTTATAATCCCAGAATGAATTTAAACCTTTCAGCTTTAAATGGAACCATATTATTCCAATAACCGTCATTATCCCTCATATTAGCTTAGCGGAGAGAACACGCCAAATGGCAAGGCCACTCTGTCTCCTGTTTGACCTTCCACACCCACACTAACACTCCCTGCATATGCTCCCTCGCCCCCCACCCCCCGCCCTATCTCCCCATCTCCCCATCTCCTCTCTCTCCCCCGTTGCTACAGTTGCGTTAGGGGGAAATGGGGCTTAACAAAAATATTGTCAAACTGCCTGGAAAGCCGAGGGGAGGAAGCTGGGCGAGCATATCCAAATAGCCTCCATTTGAATTGCTAATTTGAGCTCCAAAAAAAAAAAGTGTTGACAGAGCTGAGAGTGGAGCAGAGGAGAGTAGGTCCTTAATAAAGCAACAGTGTTAACTCTTGGGTGAGCGGCTTTAGAGCGAGATCAAAGCATTTTAAAACAGGGCGGACTTAAGCTTCTTCAGGGGACCTTTCTCACCCGTACACCTCTCTCCCTCCCTCTCCCTCCCTCTCTCTCTCTCTCTCTCTCTCTCTCTCTCTCTCTTCCCACTAATTCTGTCCCTTCAGTCGCTAGCCTCCACAATCCCCTTTTCTCACAGCTCGGGCTTTTGGATGAGAACCTCTACTTCCTCAAAGAGCATGCAAATGTGTGAATGTATGTGCAACCGAGACAGAGAGCGAGGCAGAGAGGAGAGGGAGGAAGAAGAAGGCGAGCTTTGTTAGAGATGTCTAAATTGGGTTGCCTTTGTGCAAATCCACTGATCTCTTTCAAATGAAAAGGAAAACATGTGCTTTTATCCCACTAATAGGCTGTCCACACAGGAGGAACCCAAACATCAAAAACCCATAGATACCCATGTGGAATACGGGTCGGGTGAAACTATTGACCTAAGCAAGACACCTGACGATGTTTCAGGGCTCTTGAAACATGACAAGATGACAACAAAAGCAAAAGAGAAATGAGCATCTTCTATGGCCATGGGCCAGTGTAACGGTAATGGGAGACAGACTCCCCACATTATCAAGTAAAGGGTTATAACGTGTTTGTTGTCTTAGCAGGAGTTAGACAGGAGGGTTGATATCAATGGTCAAGTGCCTGTTAGCTTGCGGTGGGGGCCAGAGGTGAGGGGACACAGCTAGCCCCCAGCTAGCTAGAGTTGAAAGGTGTGTGAACTATACGCTGGCAGCGTGTTAAACTACATGTGTTAAATACAAGACGTGTTGGTGTGAATGAGCTGGACGTACTGCATATTTATTACAGTAGTACATTTATTATTTATGCTTCTATGACTATGGTATTGGTTGGATATTATCTGTTTTATACTTGTTTCATGTTTTATGTGCTTTATGAGTGAGTGTTTTTACTATTTTTGTTTTAGTGAGCTCACTAAGACCAATTCCAAGCAGTCATGTTGAAGTATTGAGTCTTGAATCTCATAGCTTTTGCTGTTGGGTAATTAGTGATATGTAATGAAGTAATTGACTATATTCTTCAAGTAACTTGCTGAACACAGTTCAAAACATCACCTGCACATTGCTTTACTGTAGTTATATAAATCCAGTCTTGTGCACATTAAGCTAGATTTATCCATCAGTCTTGTGTTCCAGTCAAAAATGACCAATTTACAACTTAACTCTTTAGTAGAGGTGTTTGCTTTTTGTCTGATTGATGTGCCGTTTCATCTTTCACATTAGTTATTCAAACATTTAAAATCAATAACCACAGTGAAGCCCACTTCAGTGTTACAAGTTTCCAGCTTTGTAAAACATATAGAATATCTACTCCTCATTGAAAATATGCAAATATTTTTTCATTTCAAAATTTGGACTGGACACAAAATGTCTCCTCCTTCACTGAGAGGTCCATGCTTACTGTATGTACACTGGAGGCTTCAGGTTTCCATATCACACTTATTATGAGTGGAGGGGGACTTTTATCTATAAAGCTGTAATAGAGAGTAAAGATCTGAAACACTCCCACCACTCCAGCAACATCTCCCCTATCAGGAACCAAATATTTCAGGCAAAATATTATAAAGATTAAAAGCTATACATTTCTGGCATCTGCTACAGCCACACATTCACACCCATAATTCCTTCACTCCTGGATATCTCACTCCTCCCCCCATGTGAACCACGTATTACAACCAAAATAAATCTGTCTGCTATGAGATCAAAGAGAATATTGTGTCCAACCACAACATGACTTGAGACTACACTGATCTTTCCTCTATGAATAAATAAGGCTGCTCACATATCACTCTGTGGTAGTGCCATATTGATTTAATTTTGGATCACAGCCCTGATGAGGATGAGGACATTATATATTTAAAGACGAAGTGGTGGGGGGAGAAGTCTTTTAAAGTGAGCCTGCTGAATCTGAAAAATGACTTTGACTTTAAACACTTTTTGTCTGAACTGTGTTCTTTGTTATTTACCCAAAACTAAAAGTGAATTATAGTAAATGAGACCCAGAAACAACAAGATCCAAATAAATTCTTAGAAGTTCTTTATGTTTTTTTTAATTAGATCCTAATCAATGCCTTTTAATTGTTTAAAAGTAGTGATATAGAGGCAGTCAGTTTTGGACAAGAACAGAAAGGCTGCAAACATTACAAATAAAACAAGAACACATAAATGAATGTAAGACAGAATATACACGGAGCATTCATTATTTGAACAACAAAGTACTTTAAATCTGTATCACTTAACGAGAGGAAAAATATTTGAGTTAAGTGAAGTAAACCTACTTCATACACATCAGGTTCACTCGCAGTAAAGAAGCAGTGCTGTAGCTCATCTGATGTTTTCCTGACTCTGTCTAGAGACGACTCTGTCTGCTGGAGTGCAGCTCATCCAGGCTACATGAAGTGTAATGTAGGTCAGATGTGTGAGCTGCAGTGCCGGTTCACAGCGCTGACCCAGTAACGAGCCCTGTCAGCCCACCTTACCTGGCACACAAGGTTAGGTTAGTCCCTCTGACTGTGTCATACAGCGGCCAGAGGAGCAACGAGGCTGGAGCATCCAGCTGTCTGATCAGCTGCCTGATCAGCAGATGAAGGCATCCAGGATGTCAGTGTGTGGACAGCTGGTTCTCAGTGTAGGGTCCAGAAAAAGCCCAGTGGTCATTTAGGGATTTTAATTCATACTTATTATGAGTAACCATCCACAAGATGTCTGTTTTTTGAGGGATGGGGCTGCGGATGTGGTGATATTATAAGCTCAAAAACAGTGATGTCTACTTACTACAAATATATCTAACACGTTTTATGAAGATTTGTGATAGCAGTTTATTATTATAATAAACAGTGAGGTAGAGGAAATGTAATAGAAAAGAATCACAACACAATGAAAACACTGTGGCAGTATTAGTAGTGGGTCACTCCAGAGGCTTGAGTCCTGCCAGCAAAGGCACGATCACCTCTGGGACTAATTCTTGACCTTGGAACAGCCAGGAGGAAAGCTTCTCGTGTTGTTACTCCTAATCTATGAATCAATCAATGGCCACAAGAAAATGTGCACATCGATCATATTATTTCTGTAAAGGTAAGTGACTGCGTACAGTATGCTGGCTTTTGTTTAGTACATAGCAGTGCAGCCACAAAGTTGCAGCTCAATTTAGCAACTGGTGCATCTTAATAAAGTCACTCTGTGTGGATTAAACCTAACAAACAAAACTCACCCTGTCAGTCCACAGCTGCGCTAGCAGCTCTGGCAGCTTGCACTATTGTTGTTAGCTAAATGCTAACACCAGCATTGTAACATGCTCACAATGACATGATGCTTATGTATAGTGGGTATAATGTTGGTCATGGTCACTGTCTTAGTTTAGCCTTTTAGCATGCCATTTGTTTTGCAGGTATTTGGTCATAAAACGAAGTATTGGACAAATTAAAATTTGGACCTGATGGTGGCGCTAAATGAAAAGTTAAAGGATCACTTAAGTTATTACAATTCATTCTCTGGGCACCACTGGTATCTGTACCCAATATAAGAATCCACCCAATAGTTGTTGAGACATTTCACTAAAAAACAAAAATGTCATCTTCATGGTGGCCCTAGAAGAACAGTCATCACAATCAGTATAGATTTCATCTTCTAGGCACCACGAATGTCTGTGCAGAATTTCATGGCAACCCGCTAGATAGTATTTGAGATATTTCAGTCTGGACCAAAGTGGTGGACAGACCAACAGACTGACATTGCCATCCATAAAGACACACCGTCAGTGTGGCTGAAAAGACACATTTGTCTTCTCATTTTCATCTTGGAAAGGCAATGTCCAGTTTCTTTTTTCTTATTCAGTTTATGTTGAGGTTTGAACTTCTGTGGGGGGGCAGGAAAAGCCACAGTGCGTATCTCTGCTCATCTTAACTCGGCAGTTTGCTGCTTCTTTAAAAAGACTGTGCATCATTACGTTCTGAACATTATGAACCACACAGTTTTTATGAGGAAAATGTCGTCTGCCAGTGAATGTTATGAAAAGCAAAGTTACTGCGATGTTCTAACCATAGGTTGTATATAAAGACGGACGACATGACACCTTGATACCGCAGCTCTGGCTCCAAATATTTTGGCTTCATTTTTGTACTGTGGGAGAAAGTGGAGACGCACCGTCCATCTTTATATACTGTCTATGGTTCTAACCAATCAGCAATAGAATACAGAGGAAAGAGTAAAGGTATAGTCCGACATTTTGTGAAATACACTTAATTGCTTTCTTGCAGAGAGTTAGAAGTTGCCAAGATGAGAAGATCGAAACCACTCTCATGTTTGCACAGTAAACATACCGCAGCTGGTAAGCTTAGCTTAGCACAAAGACGGAAAACAGAGGGAAACAGCTAGCCTGGCTCTGTCCAAAGTTCAGCAGCTAAATGTATCCAGTTACATCTTAAAGTTTAAGTTTCATTCTCAGTGGTTTTAGTTTAGGATTTTATGGTACAAGATTATGATTATAAAAAACACTTTCTATTAAAAGCACTGTCTGTGTCATGTGACATTAACTGCAAACATGGTCTTTATTTGCTGCGCAGGGGACAAAAATATACTGCAGACATGAGCAGAGATCAAACCCAATGTCTTGAAAAAGGTCAAGCTCCCCGAACGTCACAACATCAACGTGAAAAGGTAAACATGTGGGGGTCCGTGTGTCCTTTTCACCATACCTGTCTTTTCTCCTGTGAGAAATTGAATTAGCAGGTGGTACATTAAGCAGCTTATGTTTAGTTTGTGATGATCACCCTCCCCCTTCTTTTTACCACTGTTCCTCGCTCCCACTTTTCTGACGGATGTCGAGTCTCTCCCCGAGCTGCTCCACCTTACTCCTGTACCTGCCTGCGAGGCTCCAACGACGGCTCTGTGTGTTTGTCGACTTAATGCTGGAGCAAGGCTCTAATCTGCCATTAAGACAGGGGGGGAGAAAGGCTTACTGGTGTTTCTCTTACAAATCCACTTCCAGAAAACCCCGGCAGAGATGCTGCACTGCATCCCGACGGATTAGTGATGGGGCTACCACCAACAGGAAGAGTGGAGAGGAGGGGAGAGGTGGGGAGAGGAGGGGAGAGGTGGGGAGGGGAGGGGAGAGGGGAGGAGAGGAGAGGAGAGGTGGGGTGGGGAGGGGAGGGGAAGGAGAGAAAAAGGTCAAAAAGAAATAACGTGATGAAGGAAAGGTGAGGATAAAAAGAGGTGAATGGATAGAGGGCTACAGGAACCGCCAAAGACAGTCAGAGAGGAAACCACTGTGAGAAAATGAAATGAGTGTATGTGTGTGTGTGTGTGTGTGTGTGTGTGTGTGTGTGTGTGTGTGTGTGTGTGTGTTCAAACGTTGCATTTGTGTGTCCTTACGTGGGAATACACAAGCGAGAGAAGTGAAAAGGAAAATGACACATGAAGGCAGGGGTGTAAGAGCAAGAAAACCAGGACAAAAGGGAGAACAGGGAGAGATGGTGGTGCTGCGTGGGTGCACTGGTTGTAGAACGAGGGGTTGTGGGCTGTAACATTTAATATCTGGTATCCACACAGCGTTTGCTTAATGTTGTGTGCAAATATCAGTTACTGACAGGTCCCCGCTCTGCGTCTTAACCCCTTTCAACCTGTTCAAATATACAGCAGATTTACTCCTGCGCTCCTCCTCCATCCTCCTTTCTTCGCTCAGCCTTTGCTTTAATGATGGCCAGACTGCGCGGCCTTCCTAGTGTCACTGTGATGCAGCCCAGGCATGACTAACACCTTTCTGAAGGCTGTCCATCTGTGGTGGGAACACTGGAGAGCCAGAGCAGGGGTCTGAAATGGAGCAGTCCTGACAGGCAGATGGCTCAGCTCCTCCATGCCAGGACTGTGCCCAGCTCCCTCCACCCCCGCAACTCAACCCCTCTTGGCTCAGCCCATCTGTGGACTGGCCTTGAGGGGAATGAATATGGCCCACCTGGGCTAACTGGGCCCCCGCCCCCCCCCCGATACAGTGCCCATTTTGTCAGAGGTCCGTCAGAGCCTAAAACACACTTAGCAAAGGAGAAACCACCCACGCTCGTCCAAGGAGCTGCCCCTCTAAAGGTAAGTGAAGGGTGTTTTTTTCTCCATCAAACACTCTTGGCTTTCCGTGGGCAGTTGCCATGGCTACGGTAAAGTAAGCGACCACCTGTGGGCTCGCTTCTGATGTAAAAGAGAAAAAAGGCAAAAAGAGACAAATCAACAGACTGCAGACTGATTGACCGAGAGTACCCTGGAATGAATCCAACATTTCAGATGCTCTGATGTTTCAGGATGTTCACGCAGGCAGATAAAAACATCTTGAATCAGCACACAGGAAAGTGTCTGGATCAGACAGATAGGGACTCAGTCACAGTGGGCATGGGCAGCAGATTTTAGGCCGGGTCAGCGCAGCCCAAAACCCCAAAGCAACTCGCTCTGCAGACTCCTCTCCTGCTGGACATCAATCTTCAGAGCTGCTGTCTAGGCAAAGAGCAGATTTGATTTCTCCGCTGAACAGAACTCAACCCTTGACCTCCCTCCCCTCAAAGCCCTGGTAGCCCCAAGTAGTTGCTATGGTTACTGTAAAGCGGATGGTAGTAGTAGCTGCAGCCCTGCAGGATGCCGAGCCGCTGTGAACATTATAGGAATAGATATAAATTTGTACAAGCCCCTCGCAAAGTGTAATTGAATGTAGTCAGGGAACCCGCCCCTGTCAATAAATTACCTATTTATTTCTGGCCTTGAAGAAGGTGACTGCGTGTAATACATGCCAGCACACTGTGCAGCGTGACGCTCTGAGCAGAGCAGCTCTGTTTAAAAACACTGTCATGTCTGAGCACTTGCCACTTGTGTGTGTGCGTGTGCGCTAACGTGTACTGTATGTGTACATACATGTGTCCAAGCATGTGAGTATGTGTTGACTTGGTGCCAGTGGGTTTCCTCGTGCCAGCACCGCAGTCTGGTGAGGCAGAGCGGCATGTCGGCTGCACAGCTGTGCGTGGGCAGCTCCCATTGGTCGAGGTTAACGAGGTAGAGAGCACATCTGCATCGGAGCATGCCACGGATGAGTGAGGCCACAGCAGAAGCTGTCATGCTCGCTCTCTCGCTGACTTGCCTGCATGTATTTTTATGTGTACGAGACAGTGGATTTATTTTCATGTCAGGAAGGGTGTCACTGTGTCAGTGGAAGGGAAATATCATTTATTCTAATACAGGATTATTTGCATTAGTCTCCCAAAGCATTGACTGCACGTGTGTGCATATGCATACAGAACATACGATCCAATGAGGCAAGTCAGTGTGTAGTTAGGACCTGCTTCATCTGGAAATAGTCGTTTAAATGCAAATAACAGTTAATTGTAACCACGATCGAAGAAGAAGTCTAGCCTGATTTGACAAAAAAATCCCAACTTTCTAGCTTTTACTGGAGCTTTCATCTATATCCCATGTCTTCATGAATGGAGTGTGCTCAGTTGATATGGAGATGGATCTGTTGACAGCTGAGTAGCTCATCCACAGCACATACAGTCACTTTTTTCCATAGCTTTGATCCATACCAAAGGGTCTGCATCAGCAGAGCTCAGTAGCTGTTATGTTTTTTTCATCCACTCAGACGTCTAGACAATCTTTTTACCTGCAACACACCGAATCAGTGCTTACTGGGATGTGTCTGCTCATGTAGAGGGTTGCCAAAATAAGCAGAACAATCAAGAGTGTGATTCCGATTCTTAAAGAATATATTTAAAATACAATTACAAATAGAGCTGCATGGTCAGTGTACGCTGGTATCGCAGTTATTTTGAAAGACTTGAATGGGCACAAACGACATTCTGAAATGTCACAGTAGGAAGAGGCACAAGAGTAAATAATCAAATGAATGACTGTCACACTATCATGGCTTAGAGCCATTTCTAATGTTATTAGTAACACCTTCTGTTGCTCCATTTATGCAATGTCAGCAGAACGGGAAGAATAAGAAAACCTCAGGAAATCCCAACTTGGGAGTGCCCTAGCATTATTCCAAGATAGGTTCCCCATTACCTTGTAGTCACACTATTTAAATACCCTAAATTGGCTACTTTTGCTGTGTTACAAATTTGGAGCAGGTCTTTAGATTTTTATTTCGATGTAACTGCCAGTGATTGTGGCTTTGCGACCATTTTGCTTCAGGTTTGTTGACTACCTCTGTAGTTCTTTTCATCCATAGCTGTCAGAAATTCCCGATATCTCTGACTTTGAATTACAACTTGGAGGCTGGCATGAACGGGTTTTCCCACTCGGCTGCTCATGATTACTGTCAAAGATATGACGTGAGTGTGAGATATGACAAGTCAAACCGAGGCCTGGATGCTAGCTGGAGTACTCCAAAGGAAACCATGGATCCTGTGACATGGGGATCTCCTGCACACATTCTCTGCCTTGTGTGCAGGTACATCCTCAACTAAAGTCATGTAAGAGTCAGTAAAACAAAGAGTATGATCATAAGTGATGCCATGATGGTCGACATGCTGAAATGAAAGTGTGTGTATGAGGACAGACTGTGTCATCGCTCTTACTGGTGATCAGATGAAGAAGCTGAACAACAGAGCAGTACAGGCTGCAAACCCTATGTTCAGTGTAAATGTCAGATCCTGAATATGATCAAAAACAGGATGAGATTCAAATGTGCATATGGATGTCAGAATCAGAAATACTTTATTGATCCCCGGAGGGGAAATTATACCTATGTCGTCTTCAAAAGAGCTCTGAAAAAAAAGAAAATCTCTGCTTTTCTAGGTGACTTTTCATTGCGAGATGAGCCGGCAAACACAGAGTCTCTCCTCGAATTACAGGTGCATCGATTGAAAAACAAAATCAGCAAACTTATCACGGCAAGGGGTGCAGTCATGCAAAGGCAATAAATTCTGGGAATAAACATGCGCAAACCGCCTTGGCAAAGAGGAAGGAGAGATGATACGCCTCCATTCACTGCTCGTCAAATTTGAGTGGTTTCATGAATACAAGGATTTATTCACACACCTTTTATTTATATGCATAGCGGACATTTTTGCAAAGTTGTACATCCCCTCAAGAGGTGGAGGCTTTTGTTGTCCTACAGGCCTATCCCACTGCAAACGGTTCACGACTTGTATTGCAGCATCAAAAGAGGACTGAAGGACATAGAGTGGCCCTGCTCCTCATTGTGGACTTCATCTAAATGAGAGCTTATGCTTGTTTATTCATGTGCTGCCCCTCTACGGTCTACTGCTAAGCATGAATGCGAGCGTACAGTCATGCATAAATATGTCTTTGTGCTTAATTGTGTTGCAGTGCACAGTGGTATCTATCTAGGACAGTAGCATGTAGTGATTGTTGCTTACACCGCCTATTTACATTAGAAAGCCCCGTAACAATAGGCAGTCTCACCACGTAGATCCGATAGCCGGGGGTTTTAACGTTGAAGCCCATCGTCCTTATTGTCTGTCTCACCCGGGGAATGTAGAATTAACAGATTAGCCAACTGGATGGGGGTAGAGGAAGAAAAACGCCTGCATCTGCTGTTTGATTTAGAAAAGGGAAGACAGTGGTGATTGTTTGAGCAAGCATGCATGAATTCATATGTCTATTTGAGGATAATGACTGAAATCATATGTACACAGGACCTGATGAATGTAAGCAGGCCTTGATAACGTGCTGAAGCAAGTGTCTCCCGTTCCATTTTTCCACCTTTTTTCTCAGAGTCTACGTGTGTGTGTGGGGATGAGTCTATGAACTGAAGCATGTGTGGAGAGAGAGCGAGACGGAGAGACAGACGGAGAGAGAGAGAGAGAGAGAGAGAGAGAGAGAGATAGCATGGAGATGAGAGGAGAAAGAGAGAGGGCAAACATATTCCTCTTTACCTTGGATTCACTGGCTGAGTCACTGCAGATGGAGGGCATTTTTCATGCTGCATTGCTACACGGCTCTCTTTACTGCGTTATTTTTTATGACACTCCTCCCCAAGGATGTTGGAGTCTTAAGGAGGCCCCTGACTGTGATTAATATAACAGGCTGCCCATTACCGACTGACATTTGAGTTCTTCTCCTACACCATTACGCATCTGCCTCCATCCCTCATCGGGCGGGTTACAGCGACAGCCGCACGTCACGCTACAGTACGTGTGGAGGGATAGCAGTTAGCAGAATATTCAAACCTCCATCTGGCTGTTTCTGTATCTATTTTTCATTTTACCCTCATCGTCTTCTACCTTTGTCTCTCCCTCTGTCACTCACTGCTCCCCTCAGATCCTGTTTCTCTCCTCCTCCTTCAAAGACACTCACACGCGTAGCATCTCTCTCAATCTGGCTGATTCCTCATATGTCTGCAATCGTTTTCCATTCCCAGTTGTAGGTTGCAAAAATGGTACCATTGGCCCGGATTAATGTTAGCCGTCCGCCATCAAACATCGCTTGTTTTGCGCTGGGAAAGTTTCTGGTGTAATTATGGAGCGGATTCACTGTTTATTAGGATTTAGAGTTGTGTTCTGAAGAGATGTATCGCAGTAACGCCCCCCCTGGAACAAATCAAAACTGGGTCAGAGCCTCAAAATACCAGAAGAGGAGCCTTATTATCATTTCTGTGTATTGTCAAGCTTCATATTCTGCCAGATAAAAACTCTCTAAACAAAAGGCTGGCACATGTAGATGAGGATGCGGTGGGAGGAGAGGGAAACCCAGAATCCCAGATGTCAGGGAAGCAGGCTCTGTAGGGGTGTGTGTTTGTCCAAAGCAAAGCCTTCATCCTCTGAATAACCCATAGTCAACATCTTGGTGAACTGACTTGGTGAACCCTGCACGAGTTAAACTCCCAAATCTCTAGTGAATATCTCGGGGCAGCCCTGCACACATGGAGCAGTGAGTGGAAAGCCTACCTGTGTGTCAGTGTGCCTCGATTTGCATCTTGCGTGCATGTGTGTCATGTAAAGTACGTGTGGGTGGTTAAATATATATGTCAGTTAGACGCAGAGAGGTGTGCAGCAGCTGCACCCATCTGTCTGCATGTGCACAGGAGTGTGATGATGCCAAGATGTGTATGTAGGAGTGCCTGTCAGGGCTGTGAAGGGGAGGTCTGAAGGCATTTGGATGCGCTTGATGGAAAATCAAATACTCTCCGACTCCCTCCCTCCTCGCCTCGACTCCCAGTGCGGAGCTCCACTTTTCCCCGACGTGTTCCTAAAAGACCGGCGTGGCATCTGGGTGCCGCGCTGCAAAATATACCGATCTCAGCTCGTCATTTATCTAAGATTGAGTCTTAACATCTTGTTTTCCTGTGAGCGCATGTGGCAAGAAATGAGAACATTTGAGCTTTGCAGAGCTTGTTCATCTGTTTCAAAACTGTTAATGTCTTAAAATATGTCAGACTACTGCATTAATGTCATAAAATAGTCACAACATATCCTTAAACTATGACGATTTGCATCGGAAACAAGTGAAATAATCTCCACCCTACTGACTGTTTTCTCACGGGCTTTAACAAAAGTAGTTTTTGTCCAACTATACTGGACTGATATGGAGCCCTGAAACTGACAAATCGCTGTACAAGGTTACCTGACAAGTCAAAAATATAATGAATACATGAATAAATAACACTATTAGTTAAATAATTCAAATGGAACGTAAAAACAAATGGTGTGGTTTTATTATATATGTTTTAATATATTTTTAATCTAAACGTATTTATTGATTTGAAATAAATTATTATCTTCATCAACTTCACTCTCCCATTTATCTTTCACTGTCTTTCATTTTATTTTTCAACTGCTTTATTTTGCTTCTTTTTTTTTTGGTCTTGGTACACATTCAATTCCCCATTTTCCTCATGCAACATTTCCAGTTTTCCTTATGCTTATATAATAATGACACGGGCGTGTCCATGGATGTTCAGGTCAATGATTGTTCCTGGATTTGTGTGTGTATTTATGTGTGTGTAACATAAATAGACCAATCGAGAGGACTTTCTTCATAATAGTACACCCGCCAGCGCAGTTAATGTTACACTGTCGCCGGGCTGCTTTAAATAATGTTTCCTCTCCATGGCCACTCCGGGACTCGGGAACTACAGAAGTAGTCAACAAATCATGGTAGTATGGCTGCAAAGTTAGATCTAAATAAAATCAAATACACTAATACAGTAAATTCAGCTGATTTCAAATGAACTATACACTGTCTTATATACTTATATACGTATACACTACAAATATGTAGAGCAACAAAAGTAGGTCATTTAGGCCATATCCGGTGTGACTACACGGCTAGCAGTGGGTAACCATGTTGGAATAATGCGTGAACACTCCCGAAATAATGGAAGCTTGACCTGTTGCTCCTAATGTACAGATATTGCGCGAATGCCGAATCATTGTATAAAAGCTAAAAGCCTTTTAGCTGACGAGCTTGTGCTAAAGAAGTTAGCTAGCTAGCACTACCTGGAGTCACAGACACCATGCTTCTATCTTCGCATCATTATCTTCATCTTTAAGCGCATGTCTGATAGGCCTTTTTGTCAATTTCGGTGCTCCGTAGACTGAAAGATGGACGTTTGTGCTGTGCAGCAGTGACAGACACAGCATACTATTTTTTGAGTCTTATTTCCAAAATTGGAGATGCTCGGCTGAAGCTGTGATTCCCTCCTGTCCTGCATTTACTGTCTTCAGTTTCTCCTTCTCTGATGCATCGCTTTAAAGAGCATCAGGGAAACCCAGTTCTCTCTCTCTGGATTCATTTGACACTTTCGTATGTGTCTTGGGATTTTATGCAACACACACCCACACGACACACTGAAAAACACACTCACACGCGTGGGGTGAAACACACACATCTGTACATATACACAAACATATACACTCCCTCTATGCAGTGCAGTAAATACAATGATTGTATTTTGGCTCCATTTTCTCCAGGGTGGTGACAAGTCTTTTTTCCACTCACATGGTTGAAATGAAATCCAATTATATCTGTAATGGCTCTCCAACTCTTCTTCTGCTTTGAAGGAGTCAGCTTGCTTGAGTCACCACTGTTGGACCCAAATGTGCTCAGTAAATCAGCGATGCCCAATGGCGCAAATGTGCAATAGAGACAGATGTAGTGTGTGAGTGTGTGTGTGTGTGTGTGTGTGTGGTCCATGGCTCTTTTTTTAGGCAGCTAATGTTAGGAAGTGACTGAACTCTCGTCAAACTTTGTTACTCTGCTAAGTGTGTCGCATGTTACGACGATGGCTGTCTATTTGCATATTTTAATTAAATAGCTGGAATTTGGAATTAATCACTTCCTAAATTTATGGGGTAATTATATGGTGTTTGTCCTTGACTTGGCAGCGTCACCCACCCATGAATAAATTCATCATAGTCTTGTGAAGACAGACAAAGTTACGCTGACACCTGCAAACTTTGTTTCCTCCACTTACCCCTCAATTACCCTCTTTTACTTTCTTTTCTGACAATATAAATCACATACTGTCACATTGTCTTTGTCATCGCGCCCCTGTGACAATTTGATCACAGAGATGTGTGGGTGGAAAGAGCGCGTACAATACATGCTTGTGTGTGTGTGTGTGTGTGTGTGTGTGTGTGTGTGTGTGTTTGTGTGTGCTGGGATTTCTAAATAACCAGTGCACTCGCTAAAATAAAGGGCCTCTTTGACAAACCGGACATGACCGAACGTTTGTTTCCATGGTACCCTGAAGAAGCTGCTGTGTGCTCAGAGTTGCTGATTGGGCGAAGACAGTGCCACCTCACTGTTTTCACTTGTGTAGTATGTTGGAAATATTCATGTTTGCTTAGATAACGTCAAACAATAAGAATGTGGCACGAATGCTGGAGCAAAAAAAAGATGCAAATAGCCCATGGAGTTAAGACTTTGCCAAATTCTACAACAGACAATAATCAAGATGTTCAGACCCCAAATAACTGGCAGAACATATCGGCACACTATCCTGTATCCAAATAGTGTACAGATGCAATGTAACCACATTGTGTCAGCGCTTCTAATTAAGAACGCAAGTTCAGCAGATGGATATAACTCCAATGCCTTTTCCCTCCCAAAATGAAAACTGGCACCTGTCATTGTCCATCTGCTTTACTTCCTTTTCTTGTGATTTAATATCACCAGCTAATAAACCGGTCACACCCTGAGCTTAAGCTTCCACCATGTGTATCCTTCACGCTGTGGTTAGATCGAATGCTACCACGCTGCACTTTGGATCATTTGGGGAGTTCAAACCTGATATTTTGTGTGTCGCTTTATAGGAATGATGCATTTACACTTCACAAAAAGTCTGGTGGTTTAAAATGGTTTAAATGACTCAGTTCACTGCTGATGTTTTGAAATCCAGCTATGACATTCAAGAACATTCAAGAAATCCAAGGTTAGTTAGAAGACACAGAATCCTTGTTTTAAACCTATGAAACTATGGTATGTAGAACTTCTTTCTACTCAAACAGAAAACAAAGCAGAGGTCCCATTTTTACAAGTGAGTCTTTTAAAGGCCAGTAGATTTCCATGGTCTGATTATTCCAAGTTTTATGAACCAGACTTTCTCCCGACCTTCATGACCTTGATAAGACAGGTGCTCGGGGTACATGAGATTAATGAGCTGGTTTTGTGGCTTTCACACTCATGCAAGTCACAACAATGGCAGAGAACATCAAGACACAAAAGCACAACAAAGCTAAATATGGCGAACGTGTTAGCAAACAGCTGACTTTTTATACTTCCATCAGACGCAGAGTAACTATTAGAATTCATTTGGAGCCGAGTTTGCATCCATCTGACAAATGTAAGTCAAATATTTAGCCTCCTATCACCTCGTTAGTCACTAACTTCGTCTGGGAGCGGCGAGTATGAACCAAAACAGTAAAGTTTGGGCCAGAAAACCAAAACAATGAGCTGAAAGATGACGAAAACAGCCCATAAGGCTGAGGGGAACTGAAGATGGGTTATAATTCTCTGTGGGTTTGTCACTAGCGACGAGCAACTCCTTATCGATTATTGATTAGTGCAGCTTTAGTTTAGCTTTAGCTTTGTGCACCATTTAGCATGCTGCTACAAGTTTCTCACTCACTACTCATTCATTCAAAGGAATGTATGCTAAATGTCAGCATGGCACACGTGTGTGAATGATCTACACATGACATCACCAAGCACCAACCTCTGGGCCTGAAAAGTGAAGTCAATGTGGAAGAGCTTTAAACCTGCATTATTTCTAATGGACAGCAGGGGGCGACTCCTCTAGTTGCAAAAAGAAGTCCAATTGTATAGAGGTCTATGAGAAAATGACCCTACTTCTCACTTGATTTATTACCTCAGTAAACATTTTCCTAATGAGTTTATGGTCTCAATCACTAGAAGACTTGAAGTCTTCTTCAATTCAGCATGAGTTTGTAATTTATGGTCCCATTTAGAGTAAAATAGACATTAAAGCAGGGTACCTTGTGATTAGAAAGCAGCTACTTCACACAGCGTAGCCAGGAGCCAGGTGGAGTCAGGTTGCTCTTATGGGTAGACGTGCATATTGTCTTTGGGTTCTCAGATCCCCAGCTCCAGCGTCTTGTCCAAATATGGTCACTTATGGTTCCAAAATAACAAGATGGCGACGGCCAAAATGCCAAACTCGAAGCTTCAAAACGGCCGTCCCCAAACCAATGGGTGATGTCACGGTGGCCATGTCCACTTCTTTTATGCCGTCTATGGGCATGACACATGACGGTTTACTTGAACAACTTGCTTATCTCCTTCAATAAAAAATGGGTGCATCACTTCAGCACAGGTGCTCCGCACTTTGTCCCCTGAGGCCTCCAGACCTCCTGGTGTCTCAGTACATTATGATTAGCCATGCAACAGGAAATGAAGAGGCCTGGCGTGAGACTGATAAAAGGAGAGGAACTTTTCAGCCGCCGGAGCAGCCAGGGTCAAGGGTCACATGTCATTTATCGATGTCAGGCTTCTGCCCGCCGCTGCTCTCTGAATGCTAATCACTCACACACTGCTACAACAATAGGATTCGACTTGATTGAAACAGTCCATTAGCATAGGACTCAGTGGAGGCTGAGCACAATGCTGACAAAACAGCCCGCTCTCCTCAATAACACGCTCATTCAGTGACCGTTTTCTTGTGTGAAGAATACAGCTGAATGGCCTCATCAGTGGTCAAGTCTTTAGCAAGCTACAAGGCCGGGAAACACTGTTGCAAATCAGCATCTCATGTGTGTCTAATAAGCATGTTTTCTGCCGTTGAAGTACATGTTGTGTCGTGATCCTGAAGCTGCTACTCTGTCATTGTAACCAGGAACTAGTTATTGATCAGCTTTCACTCCAAGGTTTCACAGTGGGGGCCACCAGTAAACCACCTCTCCTCTGGGAGATGACGAGTCATCTGCCAGGGTGCGGTGATGAGAATTTTGACTGCGGTAATCTCTGGATTGAATGGAGATTAACCGCCATGTGGGGTGATGACTCTCTTCTTTGTCTTTTTTGTCTGGATGGGGATCTGCTCCCCTTATCTTATCGCTCTGCCTCATTTCTCTGGGGCAGTTCCCCGCCGTTATCAGCACAGCTCCATCTACATGGAAATCAAAGCCTTTGCAGAAGTGGAATACGATTAGGAAGGGGGGAGAAAAGTCTAATCTTCCCGTCTTGATTCATGCTAATAATGCACCGCAGCAACCTACGAGGAGCTGAGAGACTGAACAACAACAACAACAACAACAACAACACACACTCTCCCTGTTGTTATGAAGGTGGATGGATGGCTGAACAAGGTGGCATAAGAGCGATGTGTTCATGTGTAACTCATGAAACATTTCATCTGTGAGGCTTCTTTTTGTCTGTGGGCCTTGAAAATGAGGATTAACTCTCGCTTCACAGGACCCAGCTGCCTGATACTGACCTCCTTTGTTTTTTTAATGACCAAAGAGTAGATGCCTGTGTGCATTAGTGTGTGTGTGTGTGTGTGTGTGTGTGTGTGTGTGTGTGCACAGTAGCAGGGGTGGCCGCTAAAGGGAGGGCGGGTTACAGAGGGGATTAGAATGCACATAGCGGCCTCCCTCCCCAGTAAACAAAAGTACATGGTACTGTACAGTGCGTGTGTGTGTGTGTGTAAATGTATAACATGCCACTGCCACTGCTGGTGACACCAGACAAAAAGAGGAAGACTGAGTCCATCTGTGAAAGCAGCAGGATTAAGCTGTGCTCAAGCCAAGAGCTACACGTCAATCAACCGCTAAGTGTACGTGCGAGTGTGTGTACTTGTGCCAGTGTGTTACACACACACACACACATACAACTGTACAACCCGCATACACACACAGCTCTCGTCCGGCAGTGGGGGAGGGGGGACCCCAACACTGTTGTTTTCATTTGTAATCTGTGGGATGGAGGGAAGCCAGCAATACATCAATCACACTCTGTGGCTGCAACACAACAAGAAAAAATGAAAAGAAAAACTTTTTTTTTCATCGTGTGTGAAATCTTTTTGCAAAAGCATGAATCAGATACGGCTGACATCTTTTTTTTTGTGATGTAGGACGTAGAAAACGCTTTAAAATGCTTCTTAAAAAAACAAGAATGTTGACATTTAAGATGTAACAAAAAATATTTTTTGATCTGCTGGAATGTCCCAGACAGTCTCGTGCACGTCCCCACGCATGGGTCACCCCCCCCCCCCCCCCCCCCCCCCCCCTCCCTACTGGGTGCTGTCTCTTTGAGAAGCTTGTTGTTGCGCTGTCGGGACCCCCGACTGTTCCCCCATAATGCACCAGCACTTCTGCATGGCACCCTGTCGGGGCCAGTCTGAAGCCACCAGTGTGCAGGCTGCAGCCATTCACAAAGGTCAAGGCTGTCACAGGTGTGTATATGTGTGTGTGAGGGGGCTTGACCTGGATGTAGTAGCCCCCTCAGTGGCAGAACATGAAGGTGGGGGGTCATTATGCCCCCACGTGCCGTGTGTTAGTGATTGAAACTGGCTCGCTCCCCTACACCTTTCACCCAGGCGGGAGGGGGAATTGAAATCAATACAGCCTATGATGAGGCGACTGGGGTGGGACAGGGGTGAGAGAAGAGGGAGGAGGGGGAGAGCTTGGGTTTGACGGATGGCTGGTTAAAGGGGGACGATCAATTACTCTGATGGATTGCTTTTTGGGGATTTCAGAAATGAGACGGATCCCTGCTCCTTAAAGACCCGATTGTCCACTGAAGGAGCGGGAGTGGACGGGCGACTGCTCCACTGCAGTTTGCATAACATCCTGCAAGGCTGGAATATCATTCACTTACATCTTTGTTGTTGTGAGAAGTGGCAACTGGTCCCTCCTCCTCCTCCTCTCCTCAATCCTTTATTTTTCGAAAATGTTTAATCCCCTTCCCAACCACCCCCCACCCCCCCTCCACACATTCTCCCTCTAACGGATCCCCTCTCTCTACATTATTCTCTGTGCATTTTAATTTTTTTTCCTGTCACCGGGGGCCCAGTTTCCCCGCCCACTCTCCTCATTTTCGCCTGAGTCTAGAATAGTGGAGCCAAGAAATAGTTAATCTCTCCGGCTGCTGCTATGATTGGCCGCTGTATGCAGCCTTCAGCCTCCTTGAATGAGAAACAGGGGTAACCAGGCAACTTCAGAGCTGGAGAGAAGAGGAAGAGAGGAAAGAAGAAGAAGAAGAAGATAGAGCTTTACGGAATCTTGAACATGTAAAAAAAGCGAGGCAATGTGATTTCACCTTGTGTGTCCGGCAAATGGAATTAACAAATGGATTTTCTTAAACGCTCTCTCTCTCTCTCTCTCTCGCTCTCTCTCTCTCTCTCGCTCTCTCTCTCTCTCGCTCTCTCTCAATGGGGGGAAAATAGAGCGCTCAAATGAAGGGGACACAGATGTGGATTAAAAGGCATAAATGGGACACTCCAGAGAAGCATCCGCTGGGAAAAGGTGAGTGGCATCTCAGTTCTGGGCTTCTCCGTTAACGGGAGTCTCTAAAACTGCGAGGCTGTTTAAGGATGCACGGCAGCTCGGCGACATGTCAGGATTTATGGATAGGATGCGTTGGCCGCTGAATGGAAATGGGTTGCGGAAACAGTCCGCTGTGGATGACTGGGAAACAGCCACATATGTCATCAAATGAAACAAATGAGATCAGAAATGAGCTCGCGAGTCAGTCATCGGTGGTGCTTGCTGGATTGGATTTGAATGTGGAGTCCTTTAAAGCGCAAACGCCGGTCGCCTGTCAAATAACCTGCTGTCCCACATTGAATTGCGCACGAATTGGAAACATTTGGTTTCGGAGTGATTTCGATGCATGACTTAGGCCTACAAAGGTAGGTTATGCTGCTTTATAAGATGTCCTCTAAAGATACAAGTGTCAGGGAAAAGCTCAACCACGTCTGAACCCCCCTCCCCTCCCCAAATATTCAAATGAAGAGATGTCCTGCTGCAACAGCAGTAAGTCATCTTCAAACCACTGCGTGTTCTCCGATGCTGGGTGAATGAGTGAACGGTGACGCATACGTGGATACATGTATTGATTTCTGTTCGGAAGCGGTTAGAAGATGCTCAGCGGGCTGCATTGGGGGGGTGAGTACCTGTGGATGGAGGGTTGGATGGGAGCGCGCAGCGCAGCGCAGCGGCACCGGTCTGACCGGCAGCGCTGAGCCAAAGTCCTCCATCAAACCAGTGCATAGGCCTGCAGAGGAGGGAGTCCTCTGGTCTTCATTCATGTTCAAGGGTCACTGTGGGGGTAAAAACAATCCTGTTAATTGTAGAAGCGTCCAGGTGTGGGAGGGGGGTGGACGTCTAAACTGCGTCAGGGCGTGCAGTTGTGAGATGGATGAGACATGGTTGGATATCAGGGGCCAATGATTCTCTCTTTTTGCATAGAATACTCTTGGATTCAACTTCGTATAGTCTGTCACTGTTTTTGGTGCCCTACTGACTATTAAACCACCAGGAGCCAATCAGCACTGAAATAATATTCTATTATCATACATGTCATTTTATATGACATGACATTATGTCATTTATTTTGTTGTTTATTGCAAAATACTTTGTTGTAAGACTAATTTTAAACAATTACTTGAGTAATCTTCATGAGGGCCTACCAGTGGAGTGTTTTTCCAGGATTTTAACCTCCCAAAAAGCACCCCCCCCCCCCTTGGGTAAAGCCGAATATGAGCCAACAAGACCAGTTCAAATGCACAATTCAGTGGTGGACCATATGTCTATCATGATGCCCGGTGCTTTCTGCTTGAGTGATAATGTAAGAGCAGGCCTATAGATGGGAAATGGCCTTGGCTACTGCTGTGGAAAAACAGTAACAATACAGCTAGCAGCTATAAAACAAGCTGCTGGTGAAGTAATGTGGATCACCTACATCTTGTTTTCTCAAATGACCACAAAGTCGTGTTTATGTTGTGGCTCGGCGGGATACAAACAAAAGTCGTCGTTAGCATTTTGACATTGGTGCCAAAGTTCATTGGCAACTTCTGCCAATCGGCCAAACTGCCTTTAGTAATCTCCTTACAGAGGATGTTCTGCAATAGATCCTAAGCTGCACTCGCTGGCTCGATTGTAGGACACATGTGTTGCACACGCACACACACACACACACACACACACACACACACACATGCATACAGTACAGTTTCCAGTTGTCATCCCAAGACAGTTCTTTGCAGCACAGTGTGAGTTGTGGGGCTTACGATGGAGCTGAACAAAACACTAGAGAGCATTAACTTCCCCAGTAAGGGCTTCTTTGTTGGGTCTCCCGGTGGAATCGAGACACTTAATTTAGCTCCTGACAGTGAAAGCAGTGAGAGGATATGGGAGTTATATCTTATCCGATTAAGACCATAATGCCTTTTCCCCTTTTGCAATTATTGTAAAATGGTGAAAGTGGTTTGGTTATGTCTTTTTCATGTTATCTCGGCACAGTTGCCACAATGCAGGGACAACATTTGGGCTGGGTGTTGTTTTGCACTCCTTCTGAAATCCTTGGGGTTGTCTCGCCCATTTGCCGTAGCGTTGCCTCCTGCCTTTTGTCTTGCTGGAAGCCTGGTGTGTTATCACATTCGTCGTTTCTCTTCATATTGCAGCGGCATTACCTCAACTTGAACTCCCTTAAGATTTCCCAAGTGCTCTGAGATAATGCATCTAACGAACAGGGGTTACACTGACATTAATGTAGCGTTTCAGCATTAGACACACTGTTGCTGGAGTGGCCTAAATCTTTCATAAAAGTGGTTTTAATGAGCTCGCAAGATTGTGTCTGAGTTCTCATTTTGCTGGTGGCCTTATCACATCTAGTTTATTCATTAATGAAGATGTGGCCCCTGGCGGAGGCAGGTCAGAGGTGATCTCAGTTGCCTCGGTTTGAAAAGGCGGAGATTGCACAGATAGTGGTGCATGTAGGATGCACATGCTCCATTGGGAATGTAATCAACATGACAGGTGCAACTGAAGTTGAGAGTGCAATGGGAGGGTTGTGGCAACCAAGCTGTAAAAGTGGATATAATGAAAAGAAACTCCAATCTCCCCAATGGGAAGTTTAAAGAATAGGTTGACATTTTGGGAACTACTGTTATTCACTTTCTTGCAGAGAGTTAGATAAGAAGATCCTCAGTGGAGTCAACCAGTGGAGACTCCAGGAAGTTACTGGTCCTTGCCAAGGAATAGTCCGGCACATAACCCCCATAACAATTGATTTTACACTTAGGTTTTTGTATGAATCAAACAAACAAGATATAACGGGTTAATTAGAGAGCGTCAGAGCTGCTGGTAGGCAGATTTTATTACCTTTGAACAGAGCCAGGGTAGCTGTTTCCCCCTGTTTCCACTCTTTATGCTAAGCTAAGCTAACCAGCCACTGGCTCCAGCTTCATATTTAGCTTAATGTCGTGACATGGCGGTATCAATCTTCTCAGCAAGAATATTTCCCAAAATGTCAAACTATTACTTAGACATCTTCCAGGCAGACCTCGGACAGGGTAATCCAAACAAAACAATCCTCCCATATTACTCTCTCAGTCTCTCGCTGACATCAACAAGCTGTTGTGCAAAAACCAGACATTGGAAAATATTTAAATGAACATTTCCTCTCCAATATGTTTGGACCTGTTTCAGTAATGAAATTGGAAATAGGCCCACATTGAACACAGCCCCCACAGAGTAGAAGATATCATCTTGCACATTACATTTACGTTTTTTTTTCACCGTATGACAAGGCTGTAAATCGCAATTCTATTTCCATTTATATCTTGTTACATATGAATTCATTACATTTTCTCCAATATCCATTTAGATATTATGCAAAATGGGACCATTCTGTTTACAGAAGCATCAAACCTTATCAAAGTGCACCTCAGTTGAATTTCATGTCGAAATGAGAAAAAGCGAAGAGAAAAGTGCTGGTTATCTGAAGAGTAAAACAATTAGGCCAGTAATTGTTGCTAATGGCAGTCAAGGCTTATGTAATGTAATCGATTCACATGTAATTTAATTTCACTTGTAGGCATATGTGTACATTCTGCAAAAACAGCAGTCAGGCACCATTGACTTCAAGTGTTTTCTCACCGTTATGTCCCTCATTGCACTGACCCTGTTGAGTTGACAATGAGGCTGTGACCTCGCCACTACAGAGAGTCTTGCTGGAATCAAATGGGGCAGTGAATTGCCAGCCCATCACACAATTATTTCCATTGTGTGGAGCTGGGTGGCTAGTAATCCTTGTGCCTTGGCCTGTAACATCGGGTGAGTGAGTGAAGTGTTCAGTGTGAAGCCAGCAGTGTCAGCCTGCCTCCCATGTTCAGCCGGAGCGGCCCGTCACTGCCCGCTTCACTTCCAGAGGACTGGGCATCTTCAATGCATCAATGACACCAGCCATCACAAGGGACATGTAGCATGTGATAGCAGTGATTCATTAGGACTCAATTAGCTGGGAGGCATGGGGCGCCCTGCCATATGTCTCGAGGTTCTACGGCAATCTGTACCCACTCCCTACTACTGTACTCTCAACTGTCTTTGGCACTGTACAGTCTGTACATGTGTGTTGCATCTGTGCTGTACAGTACCAGCACTGGGCTGCAGTCTGTTCCTTTTCACAGGGCCGTCTTCTTTCATTAAAACAAGTCAGTCGTAGAGATTTAGCAACTCTGTCTCCAGCCACCCAGGTTCGGGGCTGGAAATGAGTCACAATGACCTTCAGCTCAACTCATGTTGCGCCAGTTGGCTCCGTATGAAATACTCATCCATCTACTGAAGTATGAGGCTGCAGAGCTCCAGATACTGTAAATCTTAGGAGGTAAGAAAGGCCCCGCTCAATATCGACTCCGCCTCGCTTGCCAAGAGGCGGCGTGTGCTGCCGACAAGATCTATCCACCCTCAAATCTAGTTTGTCGTCTTATCTGTGCCAAGGTAAAAGACCCCCTTGTCCTCGTCCTCCGTGCCCCCACACACCCAATCAAACTCTTCCACAACCCGAAATTAATGAAATTAGATTGGAGCGGAGAGCAGCCTTAAGGAGAACAAGGGCAATGAACACACCAAGCTCCAGATATGTGATGTGATGCGATGAGGCACATGCACATGCTGTAAAATACATGCAAGCTGGCATGTGATGTGTATTAATGACTGATACTTCCAAGATTTTAAAGGTCAATACTGCTAATTTGGTATCAAAGCTGCCATTGGGCTATTTGTTACACTGATGTTCAATTTTTAAAGGTTACGCACATTTAAAGTAACAGGCAGTTTCAGCAGCTTTTGTGACTTTTTTTGAGAGAAATGGTTGGGATATCATGTTGAGACGAATTTATTCAAATCATTCAGGTATTTGATTTGATTTGACTACAGAGGCCTGCTGGCCTCCATCTGTACCTCCCTCACCTGCCCAGGTGGAGAATGAGAGAGAAATATAAATAAATTATACCTCAACCACACATATCGATAGCCTATAGCTAGCTACCAAGACCCACAAGCTAACAGTGCACTTTTACAGTACATAATGGGATTGCTTAGGTGGTCATCTCAAATCCCATTTGATTGGATAAAATATATCTGCCACCGAGTGCAAGATTAGTCATCAGAAATGTCGAACCGTTAAGCAGGAAGCTAAAAGAAATACATTTGGATATAAAAACACTCAAAAATGTTTTCACGTATATCAAATTAATAAAAACTTGGACTTTAATTTTTTAATTTGCATGCCAAGACATAATCTGTATCAGAGGTACACACTGAAACCAAGATTGATGATAATTATTTTCCAGTTAGAATTCCAGTGTTTGAATTTTCAAGAAACATGTTACTGCACATTTGAGTGAAATAAGAAAATGCTGCATATCTTTGTGATGTTATTATAGTCAGGGAGGAATCTCGTATCAGCTGCTGACGACATGCCTGGCAGATGACAAGACAAATGTCGCTATCAGCCTGATCCGATATTTATTAGCAGACCACCACCTTGGTGTTCATCATGTAAAGGCCTGACATTGGTGGCCTATGTTTTCCTAAATATATGCATCAACCTAGTATTGGTTCATGTCCACAATTGGGCCAATTTGTATTTTACGTGACTTGCTCTGAGTGAGCGATTTCCAGAAATGGAAAAGGTAAAGTGTGTTTTTTTGCAAATCAAAAGCGTAACTTTTCAATAATGCCAGGAGCGCGTGAGAGAGGAGCCGGAGAAAGGAAAATCGAGTCAAGTCGGAGCAGCTCTGCCCCAGTTGTAGGCACGTGCAGCCACCCAACTGCACTCCTCCAGCGTTTTCACCGCATTACCCAGAAACGCTACGTTCGTGTGACCCAATTCATCAGCCTCTCCTCCCCATTCATCTGCTCTCACAGATGCACTACGGGAGGCTCCATAAGCAGCAGAGCATTCATCACCTCTGAGTAGCGAGGTCCTCCGGTTTCATCCCGTTGGCCTGTTCTACAACCCCATTCCCCACAGGCGGGACAGCGGCTCCATATGTGGCTGATGATTATAATAGTGTGGCGGGGCTGGCAGCAGCAAGCTCCGCTGTAGCTCAGATGCATTTGTGCGTGTGTTTGTGTTTGTGTTCCATAAAATATGTAATCAAATATAAGCTTAGCAGGGTTTTTCTTCCACTGACAGTCAATTTAAATATTGTATCTGCCACATCTCCTTACCGCAGTGCTTTCTCAACCCCCTGGAGGTAATTGAGATGTTTAGTTCAGCCTAGAGGAGCTATCCAACTCAATTCTCATGTGATTTCATATTCCCTGATTCCTGTTTCTTCTTATAGAGCACAGCGCACTGCTCTTGTTTAGATCATTTACAGTTTGGAGTAATCAAACATTAAATGACAGCAAAAGTGTATTCACTCGCACACAACCGAAGCATCTCCTTAATGAAACTGTTAAACTTTATGGCTGTTTTGGAGGTTGTAGTTTGTGGTGTTTCTGGCATTTAGTCGCCCGTTATGGACAGACAAGAAACTGCTGTGACACAATTCAAGACCGCAGCCTCCAAAATAACCATAAACACCTATAAAACTGTTGAAAAATAACTGAACATTATAACCTTCATATATTACTGGATGTATGTTGTATTAAGACTGCATTATTTTTTAGCTTTATGTACCAAATAAACTGGCAACTGAGCCTATAATGAAGAAGTTTAAGCCAGTAGGTTGTCTGTTGGTGTTACTGTCATGTGGCCGACATGGAAAACAAGCGGTACGAAGCAGAAAAGTCCATTATCTTTGACTGTTTAATTCATCTTTCAGTTACTTCACTGTCAAGATGTAAGAAACCTATAAATAGCGGGGGGGGGGGGGGGGGGGGGGGGCGCAGTTGAGTAGCATTTGCTGAAATCCAAAAACACCCTCTGGCTACAAACATCTACAGTCCTCTCACCCTAACCCTGTCTCCGTATCTGCCAAATCACAAGATGTTCATACAGAACATGTCTGCAAGATATTCACAGACAATGTCATTTTATTTGTTCAGGCACTCAAAGCTTGAGCTTGGTTAAGGTGAGGAAAAGATAGCGAGGTTAGTTACATACAGGGCTGTACCCAACTCAGAATTTTCTAATTAGATTTGGCAGTTCAATACGAATATTCGACTATTTGGTCCTTTTTTTCATATAGACTATCAAGCAGTGCCTCATTGATTGGATCCCTCGGGTCCCCTAAAGGTCCGGGGGCCCCACTCGGCTGCAGTTGCTCGCTTTGACCGATTGGTAATCCAACCTGAGACCAGCTTCCCTGACCAACTCTAAAGGGAGCTGACCCTTAGATTGACATTCATGGAGGAATCCACCATTTCTGGATTTGGTTTGCTAATGCTTCATTATCATCCTTCCTTTATTCATGTCGTTAATAGACAAAGGGAGAGGAAAAAGCCATATTTAACTCAGTGACTATCAATGAATCTATAGAATCTGACACGTAAGTAAAATGTAGAATGAATGTTTCACTCTTAATGGCTGATGACATTTGGTTTTCCTAAATGTCTGCCCTTGCTGAGTAATTGCAGTTGTTGTAATGTGGAACTTTGTACCTTTTTTAATTAAATGGAGATCTCTCTAGTAGTGGCACCCGCAGGGAACAGATTCTACACTTTTGATGTGGAGTTGCGCTGAGCGACAAGCATCTGGCACAGCAACATCGGTCAGCATGGTGTCTTCTGACAAGACCCTTTAGATCACTTCTCATCAGAGCATCACAGCTGGAGGCTACCCTGATGTTTCGCTCTAATCAGCCATCAAGTGTCATATTCAGAAGGCTTCGCTCGGGCTCGTATGTGGCCTCTGCTTTGGGTTTATACAAAACAACACAAGCGAGTGGAAGAAGCAGCTCCTCGGAGAGACAACAGTGGCACTGCTCGTATGTGTGTGTGTGTCCGCGATCTGTGTGAGATCTTGACCTTGCGATGCCATTGTAATGAGAGGCAGTCGAATATTTCACTTATCATTAGCGGCATGATTAGCTGCCAATGGGCTGTGCCTGGCGTGGTTTAATCCTCTCAGTCTCCAGAGTGCGATAACATATGAGATGACAACAGTTTC
Source organism: Enoplosus armatus (assembly GCF_043641665.1). Taxonomy (NCBI): domain Eukaryota; kingdom Metazoa; phylum Chordata; class Actinopteri; order Centrarchiformes; family Enoplosidae; genus Enoplosus; species Enoplosus armatus. Next base: position 18,048,216 of record NC_092193.1, read on the forward strand.
ACACCCAGTTTCACACCTCCCATGGTTCCATACGTCGCAGCAGCCTAATCACTCATGAGAGATTAATGAGAGACGTTGAGGTATGGTGGGAGATTCACTAATTACACCCCCACATACTGTATAGTAGTCGGGGGAATAGACAATAGTGTGTGTGTGTGTGTGTGTGTGTGTGTGTGTGTGTGTGTGGGTTGTGTAAGCTTCTTTTAAAGTGCAGTTTTACGAGATACCTGTTACTTCGCAGTGGGAGAAGCTACAACAAAGGTACCCTCAAGAGAAAAGAAGAAATATTTAAAAGTACTGTGGAAAGTGTCTACAGTACAGCTGGAAAAACTAAATCACACCACTGCAAAATACAGCTAATTGGAATGTTAACAAGAGTTGTAGCGTAATTTATTTGAAAAAAAAACCCAACTATTCTTTTTGTGCTTTGCGTAGCTCCTACAGCTGCCTGCAAGAAAGTAGTAGAGTCATGAAAGTAAACTAAATAACCCATCTGCGTTATCACAGCAGAATGTGGCACACATGCTAACTTTCCTTTGTATGAAATGTCAGTCACTCCTATATTTTCTCTCAGGCGTATTTCTGCCAGACGCAGCAGTCAGAAAGGAAACCCAAACCAAGAGTTTTCATAGAGGAAAGAAAAGATGTTTCACAGAAGAGGGATTTGTAACATCTGAACCGTGTACCATCCTGATCACTTTTTTTCTCACAGTTAGGCCTGTTCCTTTAGGGACTGTATGAAAATTATTGGGGAGGGGCGGGCAGCTGAATCTTGCGTCACTCTAAAACAGAGCTATGCAACCAAATGACCACGCTAAATGACTGATAATGTCGCTCTGTAACTGCTGGATGTGTAAATAAGTGTTTGCTAACAAGTTCACTGTATCAGCTTAAAAGGTGATGGTATGTCAATATTGTATTTGCAACTGCCTAAGTAAAATTTTAATCTGAGCAGCGAAAAATTCAGAAGACCCTCCCTTCATCAAAGAGGAAAAATGCTCAACCCTTCAATGTTTTTGGACAGCCCTCTCCCTCCCTAATCATTTTCATACAGTCCCTTAGTCAGCTCACAGTGACAACACTAATGAGGAGCTAAAAATTTAGTTTGACTTTAGTTAGTCCAAAATGTCACACAGTTTTCACATTGTGTGTGGTGTGTCACATCACGACAACATCGATAAAACAGCGTGACAGTAAGTAGAAAAACAAAAAAGGTTCCTGTTCGGTGCTTCCCTTCAGCCTTATTAATGCTGTCTGGCAGACTGCAGGTAATGTTTTTGTACTCAGCGGTTTTGATCATGGAAACTTTTATCTCAGCTACGCTGGATCTCCGTTGTGTTTGATAGTCATATTACCTGTCCACTGTGCTACTGAATCAAATTTGTGTCTTTTAAATCAGGAATACAATCAGAATGACAGCGAAACAGTTATTCACAGTCGAGTTTCATAAAGAGGCTGCTTACGTATCTTAATTATATCCATGACCCATGTGCAATTAAAGAGGACTACTTTTGGCTATTTATTTAGTTCAAAGAGAACACAAAGGGAGGAAAAAAAAACCTAATTGTCTCATTAATTACTCTCCGCATGAAATAATGACCAAACCAAGGTATCCACAGTTCTTTTGTAACTCACAAAAGAAGGCAGGGGTGGGGGTGGCAGAAAAAATAAAACATGCTTCAACCTCTTTTCACAAATAGGCATTATGCTGGAAGAGAGGGAGACAAAGAAAAAGAGGGCAGAGGAGAACAGGAGTGGGAGGGAGAGAAAAAAAGGGGGTAAAGATGGAATTGAAAGAGTAAAAAAAAAAGGCAGAGAGAGAGATTAAAAATGGTAAATACAGAGCAAATCAAAAAGAGAGGAAAGAGAGGAAGAACGAGAAAAGATTGGCTGCGAGGTAACATGGTGTTTGTCCAGGCCTTCTGGAGCCTGCCCAGTTCTCTCTCCCACCGAACGTGGTAAATAGCCTGTTTTAACACACTGTTCAGACACTGAGACACAGCACAACAACAAACCAAATCAACAGTGAATTAAAGACTCCTCTGGGAAGCTGCAGAGTAACATTAGAGGAGGTGTTTTGAAGAGCCAGATCCACCAATTAACTGTTCTGAGAGGGGTCCAGGAGTCTCACGCTGGCTATGTTTCCAGACCCCGCCACATGCGGTGGGTGGAATTAAATGAATAAAAGAGGAAATGTAGCCTATCTTGTTTTCATGCTATTGTTTACTGTCACCATAGGGAGCTAGTGACACTTTATTAGCCTGAATATGTCTGTTATAGAGGCAGATGCAAACTAAGAAATGCAAACTTTCAAAATAAACCCCATTCATATTTGCATCTTGAGACTTCTGCTGTGTGAGCGCAAGTGTATTTGTTCATTTATGTCATGTCTCAGACTTGAAGAGACCACCCCCCTCACACACACACACCCTTGTTGCTCTTCTTCCATCTAAATTGGGCCCAGTTATCCTGCAGCTGAGCTGGTAAAAAAAAGGATAATGCAGGAGCACTTCAGAGGGCAGCTCCTCGCTGCCCTCTGCGTAGCTGTGCCTGACCATGCTGGAGCCACGCCTAACTGAGTGCACAGCTCCGAGGCCTTCGCTGACATAAATCTGCACAGCAAAGCAACTGTGTGGCAACGCTTATTTAGTTTACCAGCTGTAGCCGCTGAACCCGAAGCAATGAGGCCCTTTCCCTCAGAAAGTAAATGAGAGCGCTTCAAATGCCCAAACTGAATTTTTTTGTATGTACCCCCCCCCCCCCTTCGCTCGCACACTTGACTGTTCCATCGTCAGAGGCCCTCCATCTTGTCAGAATGAGGTGAACTAATGGGCCGTGGCTGAACAGCCTGAGCTCAGAGGCTATCAGTTCCCCCTGGAAGGCCAGGAAGGCAGAGGAGGAGGAGAGGCAGAAGAAAGGAGAGGTCCTTCTCTTCTTTGGCTACAGTATTGCAGTTTTGCCTCTGATAAATCCTCGCCGAAATCAAAGGGAATGGTTGTGTTATAGTGCAATGTTAAGTGGTTGTCCCCATTTCTTCTGCTTTCATTTTACGTAAATGTTATTCACATTTGTGCAAGCTAAAAGACAGCTTGATAATTTACTCATCTTTGATTGTCATTGGGCTGTCCTGTCTAGTTTTGATGCTCCTAACATCTTTTGGTTTTTAGCCATGATAGTGACGTGGCTCGATGGATGACAATGACTGAAATAGCTTAAATATAATATATAACATCTATTGGATGAAATTTTGCACAGACATTCATGGTTCCCAGATGACGAATCCTGCTGACTTTTTCTCTAGCGCTACCGTGAGGTTGACATTTGTGATCTTGAGTGAAATGTCTTGAGTGACTTCATCCAGTGCCATCATCAGATGAAACTATCAGTGTGTAATACGTTTGTTTATGACTACATACTAATAACATTCCCATCAACCATAGCTGTTCTTAGTGTTTAATGCCAAATAGCTAACACTCTAAACTAAGATGGTGAACATTGTGAGCATTATACCTAATTAACATCAGCATGGTCAGTCAGCATTGTGCAGCCTCGCAGAGCTGCTAGCATGGTAGACTCTTGTTACTGTATACTTTTTTTTCTATGTCTCTGTGGCCTCGTGTTAATAGATTGCAGCGTTGCCCCAAAGACCCATACGCAAGTCAACCCCTCGCTAGTCAGGAATCTAATTAGTCCAACAAAAGCAAATCATCCTTATCTTAGATCCAAGGGCTATCAGCTACTTGTAAGGCCATATGAGACGACCTTATTGTTGATTGTGAGGCTGCGATAAGAGCTGATGTAGAATAGAATAAAATGTCCAGCCCTGGAAAAATAGTCACAAACAGTCACAACGGCACAGATAAAAGGCTTTAGGTATGGAGAGAATATAGCAGTGGTTGGCCCACCTTCACTGCCATGGGTGACACAAGGTGACACAGCAGGAATATTCAGAGGAGCTTTGCTCGGCCAAGTTGTGACAGTCGTGTCCCACTCCATAAGCTGGGGGGCATTTTGTAACAAAGATGACCAGCGCGAGGTGCCAAAGCTGGTCTGTCGAACAAACGTTCCGCCGGCCCCGGGCCATGCCAGCCTTGGCCAGGAAGAGACAGAGATGGTCCGGGGGACGGGGGCCTTCCCGCTCCTCAGCAGCCTCATGCAAGCTGGAGAACACAGACTGCGCCTTCCGTCGGGACCACAGTGAATGGAGGTGTAATTGGCCATATCCAGTGATAGATGGCTGTTCAACCTTTGTTGCTCATCGGTGGCAGGATGCACTGAGGCTCATCTCACAATATGAGGTTGATTGTGCAGTCTATTAAACGCCTGTCTCAGGAGGAAAGGTTACTTACTGGAATGCCGGGGCTTAAAAAAATCTCAAGAAGGATCAGATTTAAAAATGAATGCGTGTTCAGTGATTGCCCATTATATTTCTGAGACGGTAAACACGACTGGAAATCTGATCACACTTAATGAATCATTTTCAGCCATAGAGACGACTAGGAAGATAGAACTTGCTGTAATTGGAAATTACACCCTTTGTCTCTGAAACATAAATCAAAGATCTAAATTATAGTTTTTATAATATTGCAAACAAATTATCATATCAAGCAAATTCCCCATTGCATGTGCATTAATTACATAATTATGAAGAATGAAAGCAGTAGCAGCAGTCTATATGTTCTTTTTTAATCATGAAGCCAATATACAATGTGACTGGTGGAGTGTTTTGATTGACCTGTACTTGCACTCACTAAAGGCTATAGGCATCTCTCTGGCAAACTGATCAAAACAACAAAGAAAGATTGGTTTCTCTTCATGAAAAAAAGATTCAGATCACATCTCATCCCAATACACTGAAGCTGCATGACAAGATATATGTACCTGCATGTTGCCCGGGGGGTGTGGTGCGCCTCGTGAAGGTATACTTTCAAACTCTCCTGAAAAATCAATGGCTTGCATGATTGATGTGCTTAATGCTAAGGAAGAGAGAGTTGCCATACATCAGGTTTTCTCACAGCGGGCCCCTTTTTGTTCAATAATCCGGTCACAGTGTAAAGATTCTGACGCAAGTAGGAAACAAACATCTCAAGAGATGATTTGTGAAACACAGGCAGACAGAGACAAAGACGGCGGCGGGTAGATGGAAGGAAATGAAGAAATGCAAGCAGAAATGAAACTGACTTCCCTCAAGGAAGTTTTCCTTTGCGCTTGAGAGAGGTAGTACTAAAATGAACAAATTAATAAATAAAGTGTGGCTTTTGTCAAGGGCTTTTGACATCCCCTAACAGTTGAGAGTAGCTGGAGAAACGAGTGATGCTCGTTAACTATGACCCAAATCATAAGAGACACTGGGAGCTGTTAAAACACAGAGCAGATTGAGGAGTCTGGGTGACCTAGATAGCATTGGTTTTGACAAGCATCCGTACATCACATTAAATCGCTCTTCCGTCTAATACAATGAGGCATATCTCCCTCGTTGGTAATGAAAATTACATTCTGATAAGGTTCTTTGTGACATGGAAAATACCTCTCCCATCGCAGACACTTCAAGGCTCCTCCTGAGATGCACTTATGGGGAGATTGCCCCTTCGCCTGGGCCTGGGTGACATTATCTGTCTCATAAGCACACATGAGGGGTGACACATGGTCTAGACAGCCATGCACAAGGAGAGCCGGTGGTGATGAGGCAACGGCAATGACCTGTTGTTCAAGGAAATGAAATGTGTCTTACCATCACAGTTCATTTTGGAATAATGGGAGGGTTGAAGGACTTGTCTGCGGGACGAGAAGGAGGCAGATATAGCTGTAGAGAGACTATTTCACACATCAATTTGTTTTATACATACATACATACAGGAATGCACAAAGCTATGCATCAGTACGCAGGTTTTGGTTTGCCTAACCCAAATTTAAAAAAAGAGCATATTTTCTCACATACCTTTAGCGTTATCTAGCCATGTTGCCGTATTTGTGACCTCAGCATTACTCCGTATTTAGGCTGCAGTGGCCAGAGTAGTATGTGAAAATATTGTATTTAAGTATTTAAATGGGATCTGTGGGATCACAAAAATACCTTATATACCTACCAAACTATGGGCAAATTTAGTGGGGAGGTCTCTAATGTGGCTGCTAGCCACAGCTTCATTTATGGACCCAGGTTTTGAGACATCCGTCTCTGAGCTTATTGCCACCACCACAATGCACTGGAGGTGAATGGAATCCCTTTTGGGTTTCTCACAACATTGAAAAATTACATTTAAAAAATTCAACTGCACTAAAGGCAAAGCAAATTGTAGCGATGGCACAATTGCATTTAAAGTCAACAGAAAGATACAAGTAGTGATAAATCACTCTGTGGGGCGCACGATTAAGCAAAGACACAACCATGTTCAGCTTTTTCTTTAAAAATGTGCCTATGCTGAGGATTTATGGCACCACTTTATAGAAAGAATCTGGCAGAAATTAAGAGAAAGAACTCTTGAGATCAGTCACAGTGTACGTTGCTAGCTAGTTATCGCTAACATCTTGGCTGTTTTATCACTTTGAGTGAATAAAAAGGGAATACAAACATTGCAGTGGTTAAATGATTCCTTCACCTTCAGAGAGCATTGCCTTAACCTGAGGAAAGAAGGAGGTAAGATAGAGGACATGCTCTTTGTAATTTGGGTGACCCTTTAACAAGCCATGTTCAGGCAAAGTGTTGAAAGACAGAAAAAAATCCTTAAAATACAACTCAAAATGACACTCGCACTCACATTGTAGCTCACTGTCACCACACACTCACAATGTCACACAATGTCAAACAGGATAATGTGTGCCCGGTGCTCGATGTGCAGCAGCTCTTTTTCAGACCAGGGTAGGCTGAAGGCCTTTCTCCAACAATGGCCCATCACCATGCCAACAGAAGCGGTGCCAGCTTGGCACGGCCCCCGTGTTAGCAGTGGCTGATTCAAGGGCATTAAAGCACAATGTGGGGGGGGGGGGGGGGGTCCAGTTTATAGACGACTGTGCCAGGATTTCCACCACAGTTTGCTTTGAAACAGCCTGTCATTCATCGCTCGCTGCAACTTCCCCTCCTCTCGTGCTGTCGGCCTGAGCTGGGAGCATTTACAAATCCATCTTCTGAAGATTTGCTTTGCATGCACAGAAGCACCGGTCATGCTTTAATGTTCTATATTTACGCAGAAGCAGTACATATAACAAGAGCATCAAATATTTTGCCACAGGTCTTCTCCAAGGGTGGGCACGCACTTGCTGCACTCTCATTAAGGATTGATGATCCAGAAGAGATAATAACATCTTTGTTGATTTGTTAAATTGGTGCCTGTCATTTTATATGTTAAATTAATGCTGTAATGAGTGATCAAGGGGCATGTGTGTCATTTTAATTCTTAACCACCTCCAGCTTAATATTAACTGTCATCCCTGTCTCCTCGCCTTGCAGTGCTCGGAGCAAGTGACTGTGATGGGCTGTCGGACTGCTTCTGAAGTGCTCTACCAAAGAATAATATCCACTCCTGACCTACTCTGAAGAACAATATTTGATTCAATCAATGTTGCAGTCTCCCCTGAGGGGAATTACTCCTGAGTAATACGTGGACCCTCAGAAAAGAGCAACAGTGGACCATGTGATACTTGACCTTCACGGAGAGAACTCAGGTACACTCCAGAAGATGTCAAATCTGATCTGAAGCTGCTCTGGATAGGATTGCCCGGCTCATAATTCAATCATCTTTTCATGTGCTGTTCAGCAATACTCAAACACCATGGGCCAACAGTGACGGAGCGTAGTTATCAATGCTGGATCTTCATTTATTGAGGAGTACCAGACATCTCATCATGGATTTGAATGAGATCTTCTCCACCAAAGTGCGGCTATAAGAAAGACTGGAGCGGGGGGAATTGGACACTGGGAGTTGGGAGGATTAGCTAGTGTGCTGCTAACCCATGGTGGATCTGCTGTGAGCAGGACAAGGGACTCAGCAGTGGAGGATGTCAGCGGAGGCCGAGCTCCAGCCGGGTGTCAAAACCAGCCAGCGAAGGGAGTCCAGGAGGATCAAAGGTATGTGAGATTCTGCCAAACTCTCTCCTCTCTGCCACAGTAATGCATTAGTACAATTCTGTAATACTGTAGTGTAGAAGTGTAGATGCATGTCAAATATTGGGTTCATTCATGTTTAATTTGGGGGATTGAGATAAAAGTCAAAAAAATGATGTTGAGGAAAAAGCACTCAAAAGACGACCAGAAACACGTAGAAAAGGTTGTCAGGACAAAAGGGGAAACTGGCAGCTTTCTCATGTTTGGCAGGCAGTGAACATAACCTTAAGTCATGTTTGGATGGAGCTAAATAACGCTGGACTACATGGAGAGAAGCTTCACTCAGTCAAGCCCGCCGAGAGGCTCCCTGTCTCATCCCAGGGATCCAGATGTAGTAACAGCTATTCCATGTAGCCCCAGGGTTTGGTAGCACCATGATTTAGGTGTCATGGACAGGGTAATTCACACCCTGTCGCTTTGATGAACAGCATAAGTGATGTAATAGGACGAGGCATTCTCCGAACGTTCACCGGGAGATTGAAATGGGATTGAATTGGCTGAGAGGAGGAAAGAAGAGGCGATAGAGAGGTAGAAAGAGGGAGATTCACTGGGAGGGGGAAGGAAGTGAGCAAGAAGAGGATGTTTCTCTGCACTCTTCTCTTCATCCTTTTTTTCCCCTCCTCATTTCTCCATCCATGAATAAAGCCACTCCAGCTTGTCCAGTAAATCTGGCTTCTGTGGGCTGGCTGTAACGAGGCCGCGGGGCCAGGTCCTCCGTGGCTGTTTCACTGGCCCTGTCGGCTTGCTCAGATAAATGGCTGGGCTGGAAGAGGGCCCATTGATTTGAGTTAAGTGGAGGGGGGAGAGCAGATCGAGGGGGCTATTACACACGTGGCCATGCGGCTCATCAGAGGGGGCTATCAGCACAGGCTATCAGCTCCTGACTTTACCATGTTAATCGCACGTGCTGCAGGGTCCATTGTCACAATCAGCAAAGATGCTATTTAGATCCATATAAATGGAAATGGGGCAACATAAATGTATGCAGGCTGTCACGCAGCACAGCAGGCTGGGGGCCAGGTGAAGGACACTCCTGATGACATATATTTAGACAAAGCACTGTTGCTATGGGTGGGAAACAACAGAGGAAATTGTGTGATTTAAAGGATAAGGTTGCCGTTATTTTATATTTTTTTATCTTACCAACAATCCCCATGAAAAGACAGAAACCAACCATGTGTAAATCTGTTTCTTAATACTTTCTGACTTTCCGTCTGTTACACTCAAGCCCATTCATTCTCCTTCAAGATGTAAATCTGTTTTTTTTCTTTCTTTTTTTTTTAAAGGGTCACAAACTGTCGTTTTTAACAAATGTTACCCAAACAGGAGTAAATAGTGCAGTATTTACAGCAACAGATTAGTGTATGTGTGGTTGACTTAAAAAATCTACAGTGCCAATATTCATTGTCTTGAAGGAATGTGCCCCCCAGTGCAACATTGTTGTTTATTTAACAACCTAACACTAGTTAAGAAAACAAATAAGTGTATTTTCAGACAACTGTGGAGTTACGGGAGGGAATATGGTCCTCTTCTTTTGGCAGAGGCTAGCCACCTCCTCACACCTCCAGTTGGTTGTTAGTTTTGGTCTTTTTGATAATAAGGAAAACCTAGAATATTTCCAGCCTTATTCTTTAATGCATGTGCTGCTTTTTTGCATATTGCCTCGTAATTCTCTTAAAGATTATTTAGTATTGCAGAGGAAAACAGAACATTTAGGGCGACACTGGACACACTACCTTGTGTTTTGTTTTAGTCATTGCACTCGTCCTTCCTTTCAAAACCGTTTGAAGAAATTAAAGCTCACTGCAGCAAACTCTTGACTGCCATGGTAAAGCCAAAGCTCCCCTCCATCCATCAACAGAATTGCTTTACATGCGTGACTTTACTCGATCTCCATAGCAACTGTTGCTCCCCCACTGTAATCTGTGCACAAAAAAATGATTCATTTCAAAAAGAGAGACAAGAAATGGAGGACAGAGAGCCATTGGGGGGGGGGGTGGGGTGGGGGGACGCAGCAAACAGACATAGAAAGAGGCAAACAGCAGATTAAATCACCGGTCAGCTCTCATACTGAATGTATGACATTGGAAAGATTGTGAGAAACAGTGCAAATACTAATCGTTTCACCCTATTCAAACACCATTTCCCACATTTGACCAAATCATTTTCTGGTACACTTATCCAACTGTTCACGCTGCTTCACCACGACTGTGATAATAGCATCGTGGAGCCCCTAGCTAACGAATGATCTCGCCCAGCACACATCGATACCTGCATGTAGCTCTGCAGTGATTCAATGGTCTATTCACTGCATTGATGATGTGCACAATACCCCTCATTAACTCCGTAACTGCTTTAACGGTCAATCATTAAACCAAAACCTCCATCTCGTGTTTAATGGCAGAGATTGGGTGGAGGACTTCTGACGTCAGTGTGGATTGGACGAGGGAACGCGTGCTGCTGTTTGTAAATGTGTATCTGTGTGTTTGCTGAGGCTTATGAAAGTTATTCTGTGCACATGGGGGAGGCAGATGGCAGGGACAGATTTGCCTTCCTCAGACATCCATTTTCTTTACTGCTGCTTAAAATCATCAGCCCCCCTTCAAATGTCCTGCGCAGGGACGCACAAAATAATGGTTAACGTAGTAATGGAACGTTGCATGGAGGTGAACGCGTGACTCGCCATGCACTCTCATTATAGCTCAATGGATGCCGTGTGTGGCCTACTAGCAGACATTGACAGAAAGAGGCAGACAGACACAGATACACTCAGAAAGGTTCAAAGGTTAAGCTGCCTCGATGCCCAGATCCCCAACAAAAAGTTTCTTGTTGCCAAGTCCTTGTATCTGGAGGGGCACTTCTGACTCTCCATCTGTTGCCATCTGTCCCTTCGCTGTCCCCATTCTAGTGTGGCAAGGAGGAGGATGCAACACTGTGATCAGAGACAAGCCCTGAAACAGTATGGAGCAGGGCGAACAGTAATTGTTCTCTCCATGGTCCTGGTGCAGGGCCTGTGTGTCAGGTGGCTGTTTAATCCAAGCGCTATATTTGAAGATTTGCCGATTTTATGGCATTGAAATGTGCATTAGATCTTTGGAAAATTAGGGCAACAGGAAATATTGGAGGGAGAGAGCTGAGGGAGAGGATCCCAGGCTGGATTCTAACCCAGGACGTACGCATCTCAAACCACCAGGACTCCCAAATGGCAGGCATGTTGTCCCGTGTGTAGGATACACTTAGATGCAGACTAACAGTAGACTATGCTTTAGGCAGCCCTCTGTCAGACAAATTATGAGCATCAGGCTTATGGGCCAGAAATATTGTGAGGACCATTCAACCTTGGGTAATTGTAAATCCAGAAAGCCAGAGGAATATGTGTCACCTCCCTCACACACACACACACACACACACACACACACACACACACACACACACACCTTCTACCACTCTCGTCTCCCTTCTTACAGTGTGTAACAACATGAAACAGCATGCCCCGCAGCTCTTTAGTTTTCAAATACAGCGCACTCGCTCGTCTTGATCTGAACCCAGAGCACGTAGCGTACAAGTTATGCCACTGTGTCAAGACTCTCATTCAGTATGCAAGGCCTACTTTTTTTTTTTTTTTTTTCTTTTTTTGAGGATCTGTGCATAAACCTCTAAATCTCTCCTGAAGTGTTATTAGGGGAAATGGCATGCTGTATGTAAAGAAACAAATGGCACAGAACATCTGGTTAAAGCTCATCTGAGAGAGCCGCACTGAATTGGACCGATCGTGTTTAAAATGCAACTGGAGCAGCATGCATTTTACATTACATTACAGAGTGTATGAGTCAGTAAAATCAGGATGGAATACATAATAATGTATGAATAGACTACCGTCACTGTGTGAGGGATGGTTTTAATCAGGTGCATCAATAATTATCGTAGGAGTCCACTGCCCAGCAGGGTTTAACCGACAGCACATGTATAACAATGTCTGCAGTTTGTCTTTTTAGTGAGATTGCCATCAAAGTGGGAATGTTCATTTCTCTCCGTGGCTGCTGTGTGCGTTCCAGGCTGCGTCTGGTTAATGTTCAGAGGTACACGGTGGCTGTATATAAAACTCATTATCCTCTGGCAGGGAAACAAGTCTGAATTAGACCCAGATTTGACATTCACTTGCTTAGAGACTTTAATGACTTTAGCATCGTCAAGCACCCCTCCCCCCCCCCCCCCCCCCCCTTTAGAGAATTGTGCCCTCATGAATTAGTGAGAGGGTGTGCATAGCCAAGACAAGCGCTTGCATTTGAACTAAGACGTTTTTTTTCTTTCTCTGTTTCCACAAGCCATTTCATTTGCTCCGTTTTCTAAATTTTTCATTTTTCTTTTGGATTTTTCCTTGGAAATTGCTGGGAGAGAAGAAGGAATTCCATCTGTGTTCGGGTAGATGTGGCATGGATGGCAGTGCCGTGTGTTTCTGGGTGGAATAAGGTCATATTGGTGTAATATGGTTATTTGAGTGCAGCCTGGCAGTCTTTGTTAGGGAAGTTAAACCGTGGTCTCTTCTCGCACACAGCTTAGCCAGCCACTTAAATGTGCGGCTAACTGATGTACTGTGCGGGCTCGTGACCTAGAATTGTGCGAGCAAGGCGCCTGGAAACTGTTAAATTCTCAAAGGTGCCGGTGACCTTGATTTCGAAATCCTGCTATCTCTCTGTGTAAATGCGGTGGGAGTCAGTGTTTTGTGGCTGACAAACCCTGCACAGGTTATGAGGGGACGGTTTATATGTCGTAGACACACGAGATAGAGCTCGAGGCTCGCACCCTCATAATCAAAACAGTGCGACGGCAGAGAGCGCAGAGACAAAATGAGAAAGGTGTCAGTGTCAAGGTGGTGTCAGGGCGGCTGCAGAGATTGACAGACAGAATAATCAGCGACAGGGATGGGATGAAGAAGGGAGGGGATGACACTATAAAGCCCGAGGCCATCCAGACACACATTTGCAAATGTCTCACACCACCATCCCACCACCCAACATCCATCACTCAGGGAGGGCCTGGTGGATTGTGGCTGAGCGCTGGACCGAGATGATTCCCCTCAATAGCAGCCATTCAAGCTGGTTCGTTACTGCCAATAGCACCCATGGGAACTGTGGGCGTGGGTGAGGCGTAGGAGTAAGCACCCCCCCCCCACTCAGCCACCCCGTAACCTTCCACCCGAGCTTTCTGTATTGATGCCCCACAGTGCCCTGCAATATGTGACGGTGAAGTGTTCTCAATGTTCCTGTTGTTTTCCCATTTAGTCCGCGGGCTTTATCCAACTTCATTTTCAATTTCAAGTTCAATTTTCTTTCAATCTTTGCTCGCTGCTGCTAATTTGCTATTCATTCAGCATTTCCTATTCCATAAATATTTATACCAGGCAGAGCGGCCAACTCACACGCTCACTCACGCACACACGCACATGCACACACACAGTAGCCTCTATACCTCAAGCAGGGCATGATGCTAAAGTTGTAGGGTTCAACTGAGCTCACATCCTTGTTTCCTGTAATCACCCACTTTCATTTTCTCCTCCTTATTTCTTGTCCTCTCTCTTTTTTTTCCTCTTCCTCTCCCACCCCAGGTCAGGACCGCACTGAGGCGGGGCTTATTAAGCGTTTCCGTGGAGATGGCGTGCGCTACAAGGCCAAGCTGATCGGGATTGATGAGGTGACGGCGGCGCGTGGGGACAAGCTGTGCCAGGACTCCATGATGAAGCTGAAGGTGCAGTTCTGTGTGTGTGTGTGTGTGTGTGTGTGTGTGTGTGTGTGTGTGTGTGTCTGTGGGGACATCATTGAGCCTCTTCACTCATCTCAGTCAGATTTGGAGAACTCATGCTCGGGCATGTCTGTATTGTCTGTTGAATGAGTCATGGGAGCTGTCTTGTGCTGTATGTGACTCACTGAAGCTCTGTAAAGAACTGACCAGACGGAGCAAATAAAAGTCCCGCCGTGTTATTCCGTAGCTCTTTGTCATGTAGAAAAAGCTACTGTACGGTTGATGTTATATTTTTTGCAAAATGGCAGCAGCTTTGTACTTTATTTTCCCTCTAATAGGCTGCTATATTTTTAGCGTTGCTCAAAGCTCTCTGCATTTATTCATACAGCTTTTTCTGACCTTGGAGGCAAACTGGCTTCCCTTTTCTGAGCAGCTTAAAGCAGTATGTCACTTAAGTAGGAAATTTTCACTTTTTAGCGTGTGACTGCGAATACTAAACCTCCAATTTGTCTGCCTCTCGTATGTCGTCTCATGTCAGTCACAGCCTTCTATTTTTACAACAAAGTCCATGTACTTGTAGCACATATGCAAACTGTGATAATGTGACCCAGATAATATTTTAGCCAGCGTTCTTTACAGAATGTAAGTGAATTAGGTCAAATTCAGCCCTGCAGTATGTGACAAAGTCGGAAACAAGTCTGTATACTAGTGAATGTGGATGAAAGGGTCGAGTATTCTTGAACGTATTTTGAAGTATGTGTACTAAAATGTTCTGTAAATTCACTGCTCACTCAGCCCCGCTCCCCTTACTGTTGCTAAGCCTGTCAAGCTTTCCGTTCTCGCACATGTGCAGTTTACAATGATAACAGGGGTAGTTTTACTGCTTGAAAGTCTCAGTAATTTTCAAAACAATGGGTCCTTGATTTTAGACAGGGGTAGACAAAAGCAGGCTTCTCCTTTCTAGCTGCGACCGTCAATTTTGACGGCTGAAATGATGGCTGATTGCAGTGTAGAGCTAGCTACTCCTGATATTATAAATATGATAAGGGAAAATGGAAGATCAGACTGTTATTTCATTCCAATTTATGCTTGATTGTTCGTATTTTCTGGCTGGGGTTGCTGGAGTGTACAACTCCCCAATCCAATACAGAGCCGCCAACTTTAGCCTACGGTGCTGTAGTAGCATCCAGGACCAGTGGGTAAATAAACAGCGGATGTACTAGTCGTGAACGGGACTTTTCCCACAAAATAATGTCGTTTGAAATGGCCCTGGCCTTGGAAGTTAGCCTTTGGCAGACATGCTAAAGTCCTTACAATTTTGCTGTTGTATTATTAGGGTAAAAAAAAAAGGAAAAATATCATCCAAACTTTTTAAATGCCAAGTATCGCTATTCGCAGAGCCCCATGCACACCACGTCAACATGTGGGCAAATGCCTGGTAACGGTTGCTAAGTTGTGATTGGACA
Organism: Enoplosus armatus; assembly: GCF_043641665.1. NCBI lineage: Eukaryota > Metazoa > Chordata > Actinopteri > Centrarchiformes > Enoplosidae > Enoplosus > Enoplosus armatus. The sequence continues at coordinate 18,063,519 of NC_092193.1, forward strand.
ACTAAGAGGAGGGGTTTAGCTAACGGTCAATTGTCAGTATAAATGACATATTACTCAGAAATAGCATGCTTCTGCTTTTCAAAAGTTTATTCTGTATCCTCTTAAATGCCAGCTGTGTTTACTGGCTCCAAAGTAAAAGGCAGGAAATACTTATCACTCTCTTTGTTGGGGGAAAAAAGGCAGCGCATAAGCATCTTTGCAGTAGGTGGCTACGGGATAAATCCTTCTCCAAAAGAGGACGTATATGCATGGCTTTTTAAGTATCTTCTCACAGACTTTGCTGGAGCTTAAATGTGTGGGAAGCCCCTCGAGAAGAGCAGTATAGCCAGAAGGCAAAGTCTCTCATCACCCATATCCATTCCAAGTGATATGTCCAATAAAATAACTTTTTCCCTGCCTCGATCAGACATTTCAGAAGTGCCCTCCGTATGACTCCGGTAGTCACCAGCCACCAGCCAGTTACACTCAATGGAGCAGTCGATACAGACCTGCTATTATCTGGACAGGGGATAGAGGAGGGGACGGGGTCTCTATTGAGCTGCCTCTCGCTGCCTTGTGGACTAATCCACCAAATGGAGAAGCCGATGGCTGACTGACACCATTGACATCCATTGACTGTCCCACCCTCCAGCCTTTTTCTCACTTACACCATCTCTTCCTTATCCCTGCTGCTCTCTTTACCCTCTTTATTCTCCTTTTATCCCTTCAGCGCTTTTCTCACATGAACGTACATTTATGTATGCGAAGATGGATGGCTATTTTTGTCGTTAAAATCTCCCTGCAGAAGCAGACCTTGATGGTGATTAATGCAACCCGTAACGGCTTGGGTTCTAAATATTAGCACAGCTTTAAAAGTAGAAAATATGAGGCGGAGGGTAGCTGATGTACAGAAGAGGTGGACCATTTGTCAACGTTACTGGGCCTGCAGTTTTGTCAGATGTACAGCAGGCAGGACTTTCTTCTCCTCTTTTCCCTTCTTCTCTCGCAGGCTTTGTTCTATGAAAGACATGTCAAGCACACAGGTGGTGTAACGGTAGAAATGCTAATTGTTTTCTTTATTAGACTTGAGAATATGAGAGAAAAAAAGGAGCTGCTGAGATCCATGGGAAAAAACGTACTTCAAAGGCTGGATTGGTTGTTCAGTCAGCACTATGTGAAGTTGTCGGAGCGAGCTGGTTCGGTCAGCAGCACGATTCATTCTGTCAGCACATCTCACCTTATTGTTGTTAGCTAGAACTTGTGTTATGACACGTTGAAGTGCAGTAGACCTACTTTAAGAAAAGGGGGAGAGAGAAAAAAAGGTGCTTGGGGAAAAAAGGCCGCAATAATAATAAGACTCACTGCACAAGGCGACGTGTGAATTCCTCTGAGAGTGAAGCTTCAAGAAAAGGCACATGAAAGAACATTCTGTCCTATCACACCTTATGTAACTCCTGTCACCCTACCTCCCAACCCCCCCCCCATCTCCCGCTGTCACACTCACCTGAGTTAGAAGAGAAGAAGGTTCACCGTCTTCTATGCTGAGCTCATATCCTTTCATCTCCTCACGTTGTTTCCTTTAATCTCCTGCAGGGAATGGCTTCCTCGGCACGTTCCAAAGGGGAGCACAAGCAGAGAGTCTTCTTGACGATCTCTTTCGGCGGGATCAAGATTTACTGCGAAAGATCAGGGGTGAGTAGCATGTCAGCGAGTGGGCCCCGTGGCAGTGCTGCACCGCGAGGCCTTCGCCAGCTGCTGCACTGTGAACCTACAGTATAGGACATCCAGAGGGCAGACGCTTGCACGGTTCAGTACACAACGGCTGCCAGGGCCGCCATCTTGTAAGCCTGGCTGGCACGGTTGACATATCAGTACAACTGCAGTACCTGCACAGGGGGAACATGATTCACAAGGTCATGCTGAAATAAAATGAGTCATTTTCATCACTCCAATCCAAATTCTACTCCAAATATCAATAACATGCTTTTCACAGGACAGTTTGCCCTTTAGCTCATTAAAATTGAACTTGACAGCATTAAATTACAGGTCTCGCCTTTGATATTTGACTATGGTTAAACTTGTTTAACACATACGCTAGTAAGATTAGGGGTATGCTACAGGACCCACTTAAGATCACTCAGGCCTTGTCTTCCCCACTAATGATAGCGCAGTGAGCAATGTTATGGTGATGTTATGAGACGGGCTGCTTCCGCCCTCCTTCCTGGCTTTCATCCCCCTGGCGGACTCAGAGGCCTGCTGTTCCATTACAGGATGATCGAGGGGCTCGGCTCTCCCCCGTCCTGGGGCGCAGTGTTGGCTAGATAGGCCCACTCTGCTCATCAGCGGTAACCGATAATTAGCACTCAGTTCCACCCCTTAATGATCATTGCCGCTAATGCTAATTACACCACGGCTCCACCTCAGCTGTCGTTAGCGCTAAACTGATAATTATGCAACGGCGTTTGTCCCGTGGCTGCCGACCCTCACCCCACCACCAACCGTCTACTGCCCCCCCCACAAAAACCCCCCACCCATCTTTGATAATGTCTCTTTTTAATATGACTGGTGGTGATGGTGGCGTGTCTTTTGCCTGTAATGAAAAAGAACATTAAGCCTCCTGCCGCCACCAACCAGCTCACCAGCTTTTGACAAGCTCATTTGTTGTTTTGGAAATCATGCCCCCTAATGCTCTTCATTTTATTTACTGATTACTGGCAGTAAATAACACTCCACACTTAATATCCCTCTTGAGTTATTATGGTGGAAATGGGGATCACTCCAGCGCAGGCAGCGTCAGCAGGCATTTAGATGGAAATACTTTATGTAAAGCTGACATGATTCTCCGCTGAATCGAGTCGACTAGTCATATTAGTTTTGTATTTTACATTAATCTGAGGCGTTACTAGCGACGCTCTCCGCTGAATATCAGCTAATATTCCAATGAAAGCTCCTCCCCAGTGCCTAAGCTTATCTCTGCTAATAGTGGACCAGCAGGTGGGTGTGCCTGAGTGACAGCTGGATTACTCTCAGTGTGTACAGTATATAGGGGTGTGTGTTTTGTGAGCTTTCTGGGGGGGGGGTCTATTTCTTGCCAAGTGTTTCAGAGCTGCCCGTTAGTCATAAATGTGGAAAATACATCATACAGTAGATTTTGAAAATGGAATTGTCTCCTGAATTTGGTGTTTCTCAATCACCAAATCCTGCTGATATCAAAGCTGGGCATAAATAAAGAGATGTCTGATGCAACAGCACAAAACAAACATCAGAGGGTTACAGATTCTGTAGTATAAAATTTCTATAGTTCTGTGTGGTAGAGATTTGAACAGCCTTGAATCTCTCCTGCCTCTGTCAGAGACTTTTAGGCTCACTCTGTGTTGGTTGGCTGCGTTTGGCTCAACAATATGCAAAGATGTTTAAAGTAGCTTTGACCTACTTTTCGTGCCAACACACTGTACAGTGCTTGTACTATAACGGTGCTTTAAAAAGGCAGAATTTCAAATGAAACAAGATATGTTTTTGCATCTTTAAGGAGCGTTTGGCATACTGTAGATTGTGTGATTGCCCTTTTTCACATGGCTCACATGGGCTTTCCTGTAACACTTTACATCTCTGCCATGTAGGTGCTCCTGCATCACCACTCAGTCCACGAGATCAGCTACATCGCCAAGGACACAAGGGACCACAGGGCCTTTGGCTATGTCTGCGGGAAGGAGGGCCACCACAGGTTTGTGGCCATCAAGACTGCACAGTCGGTAAGTGCTTTCCCACTCTGCTAGAGTTGTTTTAGGCAAGTCCAGGTCAAGTCTCAAGTCCTTCACTGCAGTTCCAAACCAAGTCACAAGACAAGTCCAGATGCAAGTCTTAAAATGGCACAAGATTTGAACAGTTTCATTTTAAAGCTGTGTTACAGGAATAGTGTTTTTACACTGGTGAGACCATGCAGTAATTAACTATTAAAGCTGTGTGGCTATATAACGCCATCCTGGCACTGTCAAAAACACTAATATTTCATTTTTGTCAAGTTGGACACAAGCTGATGTGCAGTCACAAATCTTCAACTACAGCTCACAAGCTCCAGTGGAGAATTGTGGAACACACAAACTGGTTTAACTGTCCAGGAAGAATAGAAAAAAATAAAAAAGATGCTGTGATGTCAACTGTAGGTTAGTTCAGTAACTTGTAAAATGAATTGTGAGTTGACTGATTCTTTCTAAATGACTGTGATGCAGGAAACTGTGCCAGTGCGCTCAGTTTTAGCCATTCTAATCTAAGAAACAAACCAATGCCAACAGCTACTCATCACCTCTAATGTCAGGTGTACTTACAACAAGACACCACTTGACCAGATAGATACTAAGTAAACAAGCAGACACTGACCTCGTCTTCATTTCTGTTTGAGTGTTTTTGATTGAGCATGAATTATTATCATCACTGCGCTCTCTCTGCTGTGTTGAGCTTGTGACGAGGTCAGAGCCAGATGCCACGTTCTACATTCACATAATGTATTCTGTGTGAGTTGGCTGACTAAAATAACATATGAATATATTAATAAATACATAAATAAAATAAAAATACAAAAAGGAAATACATACAATACATAAAGGTCACCTCTGAATTCTGTTGCAGGGTTAACTTTTTGTTTTCTGATGTTTTTCCTGATGATTTTAAGATCATTTTCAAAAAATGTAAATAATCTTTCAGCACAGCTTTCGGCCATGTTTCCCTCTTGTTGCCTGCTTGCCGCCTGCTTGCCTACTTGTTCATCTTCCACTGCTCTTCATTGACCTGGATGTCATTACTATACACCTCCTCTTGTTTCCCCGCATCTCTTTTCTTTCCTTCACTCCCCTTTCGATTCCATTCCCTAATTTTCCACATCCTCTTCTTCCTCTTCCTTCTCTCATCCAGGCGGAGCCTCTCATCATTGACCTGCGCGACCTCTTCACGCTCATCTACGACATTAAGCAGCGGGAGGAGATGGAGAAGAAGGCCCAGAAGGACAAACAGTGTGAGCAGGCAGTCTACCAGGTAGGACACTCAGAGCACACTTCTGCTTTTTTTCTCAGTTTCATTTCCCATTTGGAGGCGCGATCACACGTTATTACTCAGCCAGCAATTCATTCACACAACACTTTCAAGCTCTGAAGTACATCGCAGACTGTGTTTGTTTGCACCGTTGATTTCTATGTTGAATATCTAAATATAATGGAACAGGTTTAAATAGGCTTTTTATTTTCTGGACTTTCTGAACTGGTTTGTGTGACAGGAAATGTATGTGTTGGTGTGCCTGTGATATACCAAATCACTGTTTCATTAAAAACGCAACACACTGTCAGTCTGTGATTATGCTTGATTGCAGGAAAAGACAGAGTTGTTTTCCGTCCTTCCTTCGTTTATTTTCTAATGAGACTGTAAAATTGGCTGCGCTGTCTTACTGATGAAAAAACAAAATGTGTCATCTGCCTTCTGTCCCACCACTGCACAGACCATCCTGGAGGATGAAGTGGACGATCCCGTTTACCAGGTAGGTCTGTAGGCACACAGAGCAGGAACCAAAACATCGCTGAACTTGATGCTTTCCTAGCTTCACTGGTGCTGTTTTCACTCTTAAAGCTTGGAATTAAAAGAAAAACAATTAATCCTTAATTTAAATATCTCCTCCAGTCACTGATCTGCTTGAATTAATGATTCATGATATTTCACCATTCCAGTAATACACAGTAGACCATCCTAGTGGACAGTTTTGTTCAACCATTCAACTCCCATTTGCCAGTGCAGTGTTGTAAAACCATATTTTTTAAGTTGATCTGTGTCAATGTTCTGATTTCTTCCAAAGACATGCCCCCCCTGACAAGTTGTTACCCCCACCCCCTTTTCTTTTTGTCCTGTGCATTTATTTGGCTGAACATGTTTTTTTTTTCTCTGTGTTTGCTCACACTGAATACAGACAACACTAACTCTTACTCTGAATGCTATGTTCAGTGGTACGTCCAACCACCTCCCAGATCACCTCTGTTCTTTGCTCTTGAAGTGTGTTTTGCATAAAATCATTCCATTTGCAGATTTCGATTATGTTGATGTTGGTTGACAAAACTCCAGACTGTGGCCAGAATCTCAAAGGAATACTTTGACATTTTGGGAAATACCCGTATTTGCTTTCTTGCTGAGAAGATCAATCCCAATCTCATGTCTGTACAGTAAATATGTAGCTGGAGCCAGCAGCCAATTAGCCTAGCTTAGCATAAAGACTGGAAACAGTGGGAAACGGCTAGCTTGGTTCTTTCCAAAGGTAAGAAAATCCACCAACCAGCACCTCTAAAGCTCACCAATTAATACATTATGTCTTGTTTGTTTAATACGAGCTGCAGTGTTAGTTTTGACAAATGTTCACTAGTTTTAGTCAACAATGCTAAGCAAGTCTTGCTCACTTAGCATTGTTGCAGCTACTGTACCTGTGTTCTGCAGAGCAGCTGATCATTCAGAAGTTGCTAAAACGTCAGATAACATATTGATATTTCTTCAGCGAGCATCTAAAGAAAGATAGATGAATTAGATTTAGATGGTTGACCGTCAAATGTAATCTTGAAACTTAATCATTCCTTCCAAGAGCAACACGAAAGATAGCCAAATGTTGTTATAATTGGACAGAGCCAGGCTAGCTGTTTCCCTGTTTCCTTCTTAATGCTAAGCTAAGCTAAACAGCTAGCTAGTTCTAGCTACATATTTGTGGTATCAGTCTTCTCGTCTTACTGTCGGCAAGAAAGTGAATAAACATATTTCCCAAAATGTCAAACTATTCTTGTAATCCACAACATTTATTACCGTCAACCGTAAGAGGAGATACTGATCGATTTGAGGACTTATGAGTCTTCACTCATGGATCTCAAGTGAATATTCTGACCTCTGGGTCTATTTTCTCTCAAAGAGGTGGAGCATCACATTGCTGATGTTGAAGCGAGACGTCTAGCTAAGACCTCCACATTGCCTTGAACTACTGCCTGACCTATTATACTTGTGCTCTTTCCTCTTCCCACCTCACTCTTTTTTCTTTCTCTCTTCATCTCCCCATTCCTTTTTCCCATGCCCCATTTTTTTACACCCTTTCACCCTTTATATTCTTGATCTCATTTCACTCCCCATTCGACGCCATCCTCACTCCCCTGTGCTTTCATTTATTCTCGTCATGTATCACTCCCTCGTTGTATCTCTCTATTTTATATGCCAACCTTTCTCTCTGTCTTCCCATCTCATTATTCTCTGCACCTCTATGCCTTGCCCACTACTTCTGTTCTATAGTACATAGTGTTTGAGGCTGGACACGAACCCCTCCGTGGCCCCCAGTCAGAGGAGAGCGTTTATCAGGTACAAAGACAAGCACTGCCCCCTTTTGTTCTCCCTCTTCATACTCTGTGATAGATGATAATAGTAACAGTACTAACAACATGACTTTATAGCACCTTTCTTTCTAAGAGGTTACAAAGTGCAGATTGTGTTCTGGGGATTCAGAATTAGATCAAAGTTTCTGTTTTAATGTGGCCAAAGATGAAAAGCCAATCAGGAAAGAACCGAATGAAGCTGTGAGATCTATTGAAAAGGGTTCGTTTCATGTTGAAGTTATAATCCGATTTGGGAAACCCATGGTTAAGAGCAAGTTTGGTTTCACACAGCAAACACTTCTACTTTGTCAGAAATACAACAGAAGAGCACCACGAGTAGTTTTTCCTCACAACAGCAGGACACAATAACGTTGGTTACTTTGCTGAGGAGTTGGAGGTGTGCAGCCTCTCACCTGAAACTCTTCATCTAACAGCTCACTGTGGCTGCTCTTTCTCGTTCCATTACTCCCTGCAATTGTTAAAACTTTTACTTTGTCTTGCTTTGGAGATTTTTGATGAGCGATGACAGTCAGCGCTAACTTCCGTGACAAACACATGCGCGTTTCCCGTGGCTTCTTTGCAATAAAAGCCATTTCACGTGAAGCAGCGGTAGTTGCCATTAGCAGTAACTTAACACACCTCTGACACGGTGTAAAGAGAGCAAACATTAAACAGTGCGGATGTTTTCATCATTGAGATAAAATTACACTGGATTACATGCATACATCGTGTCCTGTGGCTCCCTCGTGCGTGTGAGAGCAATAGGAATCCAGCATGGGAATGGCGGACTCCGCCACTACCAATGTTAACTACAATATTGAGGAAAAAATTTCAGGAAAATCTTAAGGATTATAACTTTAAAGATGCTAAAAATAAAAAGGCAGCAGCTTCGTGTTTAAAATGATGCCTCATATAGAATCTATGACGGCTGCAGATGAGTCAAGGTCAGTTGTTTAGTCTGGATAGTTCACCAGAAGCCTGTATACCAGACTCCTTTTATATATCCAACACTTTGACCTTTTGGCTTCAGACCATTTGAAGGACCTGCTAGGACTCCAGGGACCTGTCGTATGGTTTAATCCTACCCCCCTCCCTCCCTTTCTCTCCCTTTCTCCCTCTCCTCCTCCTCCTCCTCTTTTTGCCTCTCTGAATCTTGCGTTCCTCTGAAGATGAAAGATGCAGAGAGAGATTAATCACTTGCCATGCCATTTGATCTCAGAATGAAACAAGATCAATAGACTTGGGGAATACGTAACTGAAAGTTAACCAGTCGAGGGAGCAATAGGAGGGAGATGCAGCGTGGTTAAGAGTAACATATAGTTCGAATAAATGTGAGGGAAGTATACAAAGGAGGCCAGAGCTGAGGCATTTTCGTATTGTCAGATGAACCAGTTGAGACATACTGTTGCAGAATAACAATGGGCTTTCTTAATGCTCACAGAACCAGCACACACCATCCTCGAGCATTGTTTGCAATCAATATTGATTTAAGTAGAATTGATTCAAAAAACAGCTGTATAATTTGCATAATCCCATTGCTCTAAAAGATAGAATTACATCTAAAAAATTGACTAAATAGAAATGGTGTAGTCAGCTTTTTCTTTTTCAATAGACGTGTTTCAGTTCTTCTAAGCTCCTGTTTTTTAATAATCCAGCCTAAACATAAAAAAGGTGTTGCTCTGTTACTTACGTTTGAATCGACCTCCAATCCAATGCAGGTCCCAACCAGTCAGCAGAAGGAAGGGATCTATGATGTCCCAAAACGCCATTTCATGACTGTAGGTGTTTTTGTTTTTTTATTATTTGTTTCTTTACTCTTCTACTTGCAAACCTCTCTGTAAGATCCTCTTGAAGGAAGTGCCTTAAGCCCCCTTTGACAGTGTCCATTCGTAATATTATGCTCTACTGTATTTAATAGTTATGTAGTTATGTATTACAGCCTACAGGCTCTAAAACGCATCTCCCAAGCCAAGGACGAGTCAGACTGGTGTCTACGCCTGCATTCACTTTCTGTGATGAGGATGAAACAAAGCTACATTGGTCATGCCTAGCCTGCTCGCAGAGATAAGACTAATTGATTGGTCAACCAAAGTCGGACATGTCAGCAATTTCACAGGACATTAGAGAGGCAGGCTTCGTATCCAAAATCCAATCCTGAGCAGAATCGGACGCATGTCGGGACCAGATGGTCGAGACAAAAATCAGCTTGGAGTCTGTTTGCCGGTCCCATCTGACTGGCAGTGGACTGACTAGATGAATGAAGGGGTGGCTGTTCCGTCTTCCTCCGGAGGATGAGGACGAGAGGTTTGTAGGTGGGGTGGTTGTTGGGTTGAGCTGCATGCAGTGTAGTCACGGCTACATACAATCAAGGCTACCAAACACTCATAAAACCTTAATGAATAGCAATTTATTTTTCCAGCGTGAATTGAATTGATCGGAAGAACAGCACATTTTTGATCCCCCCCCCCCCCCCCCCCCCCCGCCCCCCCTTTTCATCCAACTGAAAATATATTTCATCTCATCCTGGTAGGTTTTACCACCATGCAGTGACCACGCTATTACATCTCTCAAATCGCCTGTAAACAACATTCATTCAAGCCTATTTCGCCAAACACTCACCCAGAGGGAATTTCCACGCAACTTCTGAAAACAGCCCTAGCAAAGTGCTTCTCTTACTCTGCGCTGTTTGTGTGCTTGTTGCTCAGCGTATCAAACAGATCAACTGTCCCCGCCCCCTTGCTATCTCACCCACACAGTCCATGGCCACTATAAGTAGCAGCGCTTCCACATCTCTTAAGTGTTACTGCTTGTCTGTTCATTCAGTTGGAGCTTTTTGAGAGCCTCGAGCTCCCCTGATGTGTGTCAGTGCCTGCAGGGAGAGACCTCTGTGTACAATGTTTACCTTTTTTTTTCAAATTCTGACTCATTCTGTGCCCCTCAATGGTCCCAAAGTGCCGTGCAAACTGTGCGACTCCGCTATGTCCCGGTTTATTCAAGGAGGACATAAACACCCTGTTAGCAGCAAAACTGATTGCTGTGATTCCTCCCTTTTCTTTCTTTTGTTTAAATCTGTTGTGTTTGTATCTGTTTATTTCTCGCATGCAAATCCTGCGTGTTCTGTGTGTTTTTGTGCTTTTCCAGTGATTCCATTGTCTGCTTGTGCATGGCCCCCAGAGACATTTCATGCAACTTAGCCATCCCATAGCCTCTTCCATAGCCGCGTCCCCTCTCTTTTAAGTACAGCCAGTGGAGAACAGAGGGGACTAGAGCAAGGGGTCACGTCTGCCTATAGGGTGAGGTGGCCTCATTGTCTTGGTTGGGTGGTTCCAGGAGCTTCTTCCTTTCATTCCTTCGATGAAATGAACACACTCCTCCGTGTATGCGTCTGCTCACGGAGTCGAATCAGCATGATAAAGCGGCCCCAGGCTCTCACGGGGGCCCTCTTGATTGGCAGACATAAGAATATCTAATCAGAGCCTGTTTTATGGGACTGAATAGCCTTTTACCCACTCAATTATAGCGAGCCATGAAAGATTCATTTTAGATCCATTTTCTGATAATGAAACGAGGGGATAGTTGTTTCTTGCCATCCACAGCATAAACTGCCTTTGTGAATGGATTTCAATCCCCACACCTACCCACCCATGTTACCACCATACCCTATCTGGAGATGAATTCAAGGTTTCATGACTGTGCAAATCTCATTGTCGTGATGTATCACCGGACTTTGTCTCTCTCTCTCTCTCTCTCTTCCTCGTCCCTTGGTTCAACTCACAGAATATCAACCACTTTGATCTTTTCGGCGACATGTCCACTCCTCCCTCGGTGAGTGCTGCCACACAAAACCAAACCCTGGTTAACTTAAGTTTATAGACTCACATGGATTTCATCACGACAGTTGCATCTAAAATACCTGAATATGCGACAGCACTGCAGATTAAAGATAAATGTGCAGCGCTGTGACTTTGAGGTGACTTTGAGGTGACTTTGATAGTGGTGACATCTGTGTGTGTGTGTGTGTGTGTGTGTGTGTGTGTGTGTGTGTGTGCTTTGCCTCCCAGATGCCCCCATCACCTGCCAACACACTGGACCCTAGCAGGAGCAGCCGCCAGCAGCAACATACTCCTGCTGAGATGTATGCCCCCTTCAGCCCCACCTCTGTGCCGTCAGGTAGCTACCCAGACTGATACGCTGCATCTTTTCCACAATACAGAACATAAAAGAGAATAAAGTGCTGGTGGGGATGTCTTTCTTTGATGTGTAGTTTGTGAAAGGCCTTGCCAAGCCTTGGCAGGATGTGGATTTATCTCAGTTTTTTATAAGGACCACACATCGAGCAGCAGTGTGATTATGCTGTAACCGACGGAGATACTGTGTAAAGTGATGTGTCTTAAAGGACCACACTGGTCGTTTTGCATATTTTAGCAAAACCAGTGACATTGAAGTTTTCCAAGAACGTTCCAACGTCATTTAAAGACAGCGCCTACTGAGGAGCGACCCTTTTATTGCAAGAAACAACTTAATTCGCACCATCCTTTCACAATGTGTCTGTCCATGATAACATAGCTTATGAAGTCAATGCTTTTTGCCAGCTAACTCTCATATTTCAGAGGTTGTCCTGGAACACTCCAACAAGGAAGCACTTTCAAGACGGTCCTTGCTCACAAATGCATTACCATGCAACAGTAACAAAAATATGAATGTGAAAAAAGTGCACTGTTGATTCAGTGTGTGCATGTGATTCACACTTGGGTTAAACCAGGTGAAGTCTACATATGGGCCTGTGAGTTTACCTGAGGACACCATTTTGAAACGTCACAATTGTACTTAATAATAAATCTTTGAGGCGTGCATACACTACCTTGTGAAGCAAGTTTGGGAGGGAAATCAATGGAAGCCTGTGGCTGTTTGTAAGGCAGGAAATCAATGTAAAAACTCTGCAGGCATGTAAAGTGTTCAGCATGGGCTAATGGGCTAAATCATTAAGCGCGACTCGCAGACGGCTGTAAAAAACAGTCTACGGTACCACTAGTATGGACATTTAATTTAAGAAACAGGGCCCAAAGTCTGAGACTGTAAAAGCTTTAGAATGCTGTCCTTAAATGCACCTTTTTGTTATTAACGTCAGCATTGAAAAGCTCTCATTGTTAGTCAAAGATTGCAAGACAGCAATATCAATAGAGGAACATTCTGCAATTTTGAAAATCGATGCACTGAACTTATAATCACAGGAGACAAAATGTATTCTGTGCTCATAATAATGATAATCTCCACTTCCTTTTCCTGCCTTAATATCCTTTAATCATTTTCTCCACCTTCTTCCTCTTCTTTCTACTCCAGGTTATATGACCATGGGTCCAGTGCAGGCAGCCCAGTGGGCGCAGCAGCCGTTTCCTGCCCAGGCTCAGACTCTGGCCTTTCCTGTTCAGGGGCCCCTCCAGGTGGCTCAGGTCCTCCCTGGTGGTCAGCCAGTCATCTGGAGCCAGGCCAACATTTTCCCGGCTACTCAGCAACAGTGGGCGGCCATGGCGGCCTACATGCCAACCCAGACCGTGGGCGTGGGGGGGCACGCCATACCAGCTGCCATGCTCCAAGGCCTGGTACCCATTACCACCATGTGCCCCCAAGCCTGCGACCTATCAGCCCCCTCCTCTGCCATCACCAGCCCCCAGCACACGGCCGACCCCGCCCTGCTCCAGAGGCAGCTGAGCCTGGGGAAGGAAGGCCTCTGCATGGACTCTGATGCAGGCGAGGGCCCCTCTACATCAGGAGCCGGAGCAGCAGGTGTGGGAGCTGGAGTCGCGTCAGCAGCGGTGAGCAGGTGTGGGACACCGGGCCTCATGAGTGTACCGGACACACTGGTCTGCAGTCAGCTGCTGCCACCTTCAGCTGCCGCGACCCAGGAAGAGGAAGGGAGCTGTAGTGATCTTGACCTCTCTAGGATGACCTTGAGCCCAGGTACATCCACATCACCATCTACTGAATCTCGTAAGTGTTCTTAATTATTGTCCTCCTACATAATTACAGCTTACTAAAACATCATCTGTACCACTTTATATGAAGAGCATGAAGCAGTTTAAAAAATCTAAAATCTCAGTTGAACCATTTTTATTAGCATTGGATGGCAATGTCACTCTGTCGGTCAGTCCACCACTTTGGTCCAGACTGGACTATCTTACTATCTTACCACTGCCATGAAATAGGGTTAAAAGACAACAATGATCTCTGAGGTTGAATCGTAATGACTTTTTATTCAGTGGTCAAAATGTTCACTTATCCAGTGAAATATCGCAACATCTACTTGATGAATTGGTACAAACGTTTGTACAGACATTCATGGCTCCCAGATGGTGATCCCCAGACTTTCCCTCTAGCGCCACCATGAAGTTCACATTTGTGGTTTTGAATGAAATGTATACAAAACTATTGGATGGAATGCTATGAAATGTAGCACAGACATGACCCCCTCAGGATGAACAGTAATGACTTCGGTGATCCTCTGACTTGTGCATGCTAACACTCTAAACTAAGATGGTGAACATGGTAAACATTGTAACTGCTTAACAGCAGCATGTTGTTGTTGTTGTTGTGAGCATGTTAGCACGCTGATGGTAGCATTTAGCTCAAAGCACTGTGAGCTGCCAGCATGGGTGTAGACTCTTAGTCTTGTTTTATTGTAAGAAACAAACACACAGAGGGAGAAAGAGAATCATGAATGAGGCACCGACAGCCAGGGGAGAGAGAGAGGTCCCAGGATGGCTGATGGTCCAGCACAACTAATAAACAACTAACTGAAAGTTAAGGCAAAAAGTTTGGATTTCAAGGCCTCAATGGAGTAAGACTGTCTGATGTCATTAGGGAGGTTATTCCAGAGGAAGGGGGCACGATAAGAAAAGACCCTGCAGTCAGCTGACTTCTCTGGGGACAGACAGGAGCCCTGTAGTCTGAGAGCGGGGAGCACGGGATGGAATATAAGGTTTAAGGAGGGATATGCCCATTTAGACAGTTGTGCTGTATTTGATGGTATACAGAATACAGATCGTCAGGTACAACAGAAAAGAAAGTCGATGGGATGACACGCAGTAAAGGTCATGGTCTAGTTTTGAATCCATTACTTCTTAGTATAGGTTTTGCATGTTGGTAGCTTGATGCAAAAATGTATTCACAGATTAGCAGATTAGCACTGAGCAGTAAACGCTCCACGTTTTGGTACGAAACAAAGGTGAAATCCTATCCTTCCATCGTCTTGCTGTATTTTAATGCATATTTTCTTTAATGCATTTACTGAACTTTTCTTATATCCTCTCTTCGCAGCATCCACTCCAGCCCCTCAGCAGAGCTCGTCTTCAGACTGCCCCCCCTCCCAGGCCAGTGACCCCCCAACAGATCACTCCCCTGTAGACCCAGAGGGTAACTCAAGCAACACCAAGGAGGAACAATCGGTGCGTGCTAACCCCCCCCCCCCCCCCCAAGGTCACATCCCAGTCAATAATATTCATGGATTTGATTTAAAAACTGACTGGCATGGTGCTATAATCTATTATTGTCATATGGATGATCTGTTCTCAAGTAACGCCGCATGTAATCACACAGAGCAGAATGTCATGTGATTAGTGGGGCCAAATGGGATTGATTTTACCCTTTTTTCAGAAAAATGTCAAGTCAATTAGACATGAAAGGTCAAAGATGATTCAAGTTTCTTGATTAGATCATATATAATAAGGTAACATTATGTTTCGAGGTAATCATAGTTGTCGTTATTTTCCTGAATGTTTGGCTGATGTCGTTCTGGGAAATGTGGGAGAAAAAGATGCTAATTTGGCAGTATGGAGAATGTTGATTATAGAGAGATGAAGTTGATTTTGCCAAAATCTTATAGCTTTCATTCTCTCTCTTTCAGGGCTTTGTTGTTACAAGGTCGATCTCTCCGGTGCCCAGTGGAGCCTCTGATCCTCCGCAGGATCAGACTGGTCCACAGGAAGACAGCTAGAGAACAGCAGACACTGAGTGGGTATTTCATGGTCCGGTCCCCTCCTCTCTTATTGGCCTTGTGTTATCTATCAACTACCTTCACGTTGTGTCATTTCATGTATTTTCTCCCCTGCTCTTTTAATCTCCAACGTCCCCTCTCTTTTTTTTTTAATAACCCTGCTCTGTGTTTCTTTATTAGCTTCATATTTTCATTTCTCCCATTCTCTTAAGGATGAGTGGTTTGCTGCCAATTGGAGAAGAGCCTTGGTTTAGTTAAATGTTTCTGTCATTATGCCCTTCTGCCTCACCCATAATGAAAGATGAGGAAGGCCCAATGTTTCCACCTGGTGGTCAGAGTTGTAACTGCACATATACAGCTTTATGATAATTGGGTATTTTTTTTGTCTTTTTAGGAGATGGAAGCTCTCAAGGCCAAGACAGAAGCTCACGAGAAAGAGAAGAAGAGAGAGATGATTGACTGTGAACAGCAGCATCTCACAGCTGGATTACACAGACTTCTGTTCGGTTTTTTCAACCTTTAAAGGATATTTTGGCAGTTCTGTATCAATCTGGCTGTCCTAGGATCTGCTTTCCTCCAGAGGCCACATACTGTACTGTACTGCACTCCTCAGCATGACAACCAGACTTTGGCTTTATCGTTCAATCAAATAACCTTTCAACCAGGAAGTGACCTTTGACCTTTGACCGAAACCTACAGCAGGAGGTGATCGCACCCCCCCTGTAACGGATTAATGAGTTTATACCTGTGAGGATACGTTAAACGGCCATGGTGACACTGACGATGCAAATTATTATTTTTGGAACCTTTCACGAGGAGCAGCGTCCTACTGTATGTGGCTGACCCTCAGTTTGTCAACCGCCACCAGCAAGGACTGCACACAGCAGATGGATTTGCCAAATGTTCTCATAGTGTTGCTCCACCGATTCGTCCACTTGCATGAACAGACTTAATGTGGATTCAGCGGACTCAGCTGTGAGCAAAACTGTTCTCTGCAGCTTCCGTCAAGATCTGAAACAAAGTTTAAAAAATCTAATTTTTTTTCTTCCCCCTTATTTTATAAGCTGTGAATTCTCACTTGATGACACCAAGTCATTAGAGGTATTGAAATGACTTTGAGGCATCAATGTTGAAATCTAAATTTGCCAAACATCTATTTTGTAAATAAGAATCTTCCCAGTCCCCCTTACCTGAGCCTCTGTGCCATAACATAGCTCTCTGCCTCTTGGATGCCAACTACCTGTGTTTCTCTCAAGCAATGCCCTACCAGCACCTCCATTTTTTTGACGTCTGGATGTTTGTTTTTGCTTTTGCTGCCATTGACTTTTTATTTCTGAAAACGTCTTTGGTTTCTGTTCGGTTGGTGAGATATGAACTGTGAATCTGTGTTACATGGTCATTCAAAATAAAGCCTGCTGTTTCCTGTCTCACTCATTTTGGACTTGACAGATGAAAGAACATGAATGCAAGAATAGCGACAGAAGATCTTACTACTTCTTAAAGGTTGCAGACTTTTTTTCAAGTAAATAGGAGGCAGATTTCATCCTGCATCTCTTTGTTTTTAGATATTCTACATTTCCAGCTAAGGTCGCATTGTTTACAACTTGCCTCTTAGAATCATATCTCTGTTTGGTTTCTTGGAATAAATTAGCAGAATAAACCCATACTGATGTGATGTGGCTAAATAACCACAAGCTCCGAGACAGTCGAGTGCATTTCTATGCCTTATCAGGTTTATTTCTGTTGTTCAGTCACTGTTCTTCTTGTCGGGTCATTTGTATACAGTAAACAGGTCATTGTTGTAACAAAGCACTTGGGCGTATTGTAGGTCTGCTCCACCGAATGGAAATGGTCAAAAAGAAAGGTAACATTATATAATATGAACAATAGAGACATCACTATTAACTGCTAGACTTACAATAACAAACGGTAACTGTACCCCTGCTCGTGTAAGAAAAATGAGAAATAGTCCAAAATATTTTGTAAATTTTATTTATGGGATTAAGAATTGTCATGAAAAAGAGAAAAAAAGGACTTTTGTACGTCTATGACTTCCCCATACACTGTACCCATGCCACTGTTCAGTCACAAATAAAATATCATGTGATTCCCACTTTTCTGCTTGGTTTTCTTTTCTGTCGCTTACCTCACGCCATCTTTCTAATGGCGCACTGTAAAGACCACAGAGGCTGCTCTCCTCACACAAACACCTGAGATATCCTCCATGCGGTCAAGCATTGTCATGTGACTATTGTTATGTGTTACATTAGTACAATCCTCACATTCTTTTTTGGGCTGACATGAGGAGTAAAACAGCGTTGTTGGAGTAATTTCAATTGTGGCCACTGTGTGGCGCTGTGGGTGGCTGCAGTAGCCAATTTCAGGGAGATACTAATTTGATTCAGGTGTGGCGCACAGGGAGGTGAATGGTTCTTGACCGTAGGCAGGTAAAGGTGGAGAGTTTTTTATGTTGAGAAATGTACTTTTGTTGTACTTTTGAAAATGAATGGATTAGCTTATCCGAATTAAGTTTTTTGGCTTTTGAAAAGTTTTTGAGAACAAAAGAGCATCCAAGGAGGAAGCACGCCACCCACACCACAGCCACACATACAAAACTGACCAACAACTAGAGGTGCGTCAACAAGCGTCATTCAAAGTCTATTCCAAGTTACTGTTTCTAATATATCACTATATGTTACATTATCAGATTTTTTATAATGATGCCTCTGTGTATTTAGCATTGAGCTGGTCAAAGAGAAGCTAGATTTAACTACTTTTCATACAGTTAGGTAGTTTATTTCAGGGGTTCCCAACCTACAGAAAAAAAGGGACTGCTACAAATATTTGCATTTATTTTTATTTAATATTTGTAAGTTTAGAGGGGAGATCACTTTTTGTGGAACTCCATAAACATCTTTTTTTTTTTTTTTAAGTGTCACTAGCCAAAAAGATTGAGAACCGCTTAATCTTTAGCAATGCTTTGTATTTTGTAAGCTTATCATATGTTTATGTTTACAGAATCTTAATCTGAATAGTAACTCCAGCTGTCCATATAAAGGTAGTGGAGTAAAAAGTTGTAAATATTTTCCTCTCAATTGTAGTGGAGTACAAGTACGAGTATAAAGTAACATAAAATAAAAAACTACTCATGTAGAGTACAAGTACCTCAAAAGTGTACCTAAATACAGTACTTTAGTTATTGTACTTAGTTTCTCTCCACCAATGCTGTCCTTAAAAACATGGATCTACCAGTTGCTCCCCACAGCACATACTGCTATGATAACACATGTTATCATAGTGTTTATTATCATTACATTATTAGTAATATCAGTAGTATTAGTGACCCTTATTAGATTTGAGTTAGTTTTAGTCTTATGATGCTTTTCACTGAGTCAGTAAACCACAGCTGGGTCTTGGGATTGTGTCATTCTGTAAAATCCACATTGAGTTAAAGTTTAAAGGTCGTAAGTACAAAAACATGACTCAGATGTAACAGGAATTCACTTTATTGGAAAGCCTTCATTTCCCACCACTGACGCACGTTATCTGAAGTGTATTTTCTAATCATTTCAGATTCATCGCATCGCCACTGGTTATACACAATAAAATATATGATAACTGGAAAGACATGCAGACCTCCCGGTTTTCTATCAAAGCAGGCTGCAGATTCTGAACTGCTACATTATAAACCGCGTCAACATGTGTTAAATACGCACTGACACAAGGCCAAGTTTTGCGGCTCCGAGGCCTGCAGTGTTGTGTATTCAGCTCCAACTCTGAGTCTAACGGCAGCAGTGAGTTCATAACCAGGCCAGTATTGATCAGCGTGTTTACACAGAGAGCTGAGCAGTGCCATCTCCTCGTTCACAGTCAGTCATTACACACAACCATGAATGCACTCAGTTTGCAGTGCTGTCTGCTCCATACTTTGAGCTTGGCACTTCTGAGGTAGGAGTTTTATTTGTCTGTTTATCAACAGATTGTCTTTTTTCATTATCCGGTTAAGTTTAATTTCCATTGAGGTTAACCGTTGTCAATGCTCAAACATGATTTCCAATGTGAGATTAAAAGTGATTTATTTCACTTTGAACTCTAAATCGAGACTTTTCTTTGATTAAGATCTATCAGTAGATCTGTCAGTAGCCAATCCTACAGCAAGATACTGCGGAAAAACAAAAAGGTCTTTGCTCCCAAAGTGGTAAAACTGTCTGTTAATGACCATTTGTTTGGATTTGACTTACATCTACATGTCACAGCCAAGTTGCCGTCACAACAGTGAGCAATGAAGAGCCGAGTGTTCGTGAAGCTCGGGCAGTGGGCGATCAGGTGGTAGTTCAACCGGTGGACTGTGTTCTATCAGAGTGGAGCACTTGGTCACGCTGCGACACCTGTCAGAAAAAAAGAGTAAGTATGATGATACCAGACAGGTGATAGTGGGCCTGGGGGACATCACAGCTACAATACATGGCATGCGTTTGTTAGCCCGTCAGGACACCACAATGCTTGCCTGATGATCTGATAGCTGATATTTTGTGCTGATGTTTAACATGTCTAAATTACAAGTGCATTCAGAGACACAGTCAGACAACGAATAAGCCATTTTAGCAAACTGTGATACAGCTAAATATGGCTGAAAAGTTTTAGCTCCGCCCCCTGAACACATACAAGCCATAAGAGCCAGTGATTGTGAAGCATGACTGGAGCAGTTTGTCAATCAGCTAATGCAAGCGCAACTTGCTCTGTCTGAACTAATGTTATGCTTGATTTAAAAACAAGTTTTCATTGTTACCCCATAATGTGGAAAAGCCTCTGAATCAGCCTGTAGACCACCGTGTGACACCAAAATTCCCCACTGAACACATGTTAATGATATCATCTGTTGTCACCAGTTTCTGGTGTTCCCCAACCATCTTCCTCTATTCAGAATAGAAACATTAAATACTTAAGTGAAGCATTTCTTTTATAAAAAATTCTTCTAACATAAAAAGAAACATTTTGGAAAATGCACTTTCCTGCTGAGAGTTACGAAAAAATTGGTACCCTCTCATTTCAGTAATTTAAATTAAATATGAAGCTAACTTTTGTACGTCTATGACTTCCCCATACACTGTAGCCTCGGCATGCTATCAATCTTCTCGTCCAACTCTCTGCAATAAAGCAAATAAATATATTTCCCAAAATGTCAAACTTTTCCTTTTACTAAAAACTGTTAATCTCAATTTAAAAATCAAGCAAAAATGTTCAAAAATGAAAAAGACACACTGGTTTTATGGACTGCAGTGAAGTAAATATATGGTCAATTGTAATGCAGCGGTTATCAAAGATGAGATTAGATCTCGATAAATAAATCATTCCTATAGTGTTAAGATTGAGAGATCATTCAATTTTGCAGTCTAAGGCAGTACATATTTTGACCCTTGTTGGCTTTTTTTCTGCAAGGTAGTATTCCACTGCTGGCAAGGGTCTCTGCTGATGTACTTCAGTGCTCTATCTCATCCACTTTACAAGGAGGCGGATTAATAACCTTGACATGACAAAGTGAAAACAGCCCTCTAATGGGATTACGGCTGTTATAGTTCCCTGAGGCAGTTTCCGAGCTCTTCCACCACCTTTATTGGGTAGCAGCGAGCCTTCCTCTGTGTTTCTCTGACCATTTATGCGTTTGTCTCCCTCAACCATCCAGTTTCGCTATGCTAAACTGGTCCAGCCGTCGCAGTTTGGAGGGCAGCCGTGCAATTCTAATGGCAGGGAGGAAGAGGCCTGTAACGTTCCAGACCGCTACACCTGTACCAATGTTCCTCTGTGTGAAGGTTTCCTCTGCACCCAAACAGGTATATCCTACACCCGTCCATAAATACTCTACTCTCCTTCTGGAGAACCATATAGCATCATGAAGTCTCGTGTTATACAACCACACAGCAGTGACACTGGGTGTTGGGATGTTTAAAAATTCAGGTCACAAGATGAAGAAAATTAATAATCTGTGTTTGATGTGGGTGAGTCATCTCAGACTACTTTGCATTTTAAGAGCTTTGTACTTAAAGGAATAGTTTGACATTGTGGGAAATTATTTGTAAAAAGTTACATAAAAAGACGCTAAATATGAAGCTGCAGCCAGCAGCTGATTAGCTTAGCTTAGCATAAAGACTGGAAGCAGAGGGAAACAGTTAGTCTGGTTCTGTCCAAAGGTAAGACATCCACTTACCAACACGTCTAAAGGTCACTTAAGTCACTGCCAAGATATAGTCCGTCACATAACCCCCAATAAAATCACAACTTGTCACCCCTCAACACACCTCATCTCATTTGTTTAATCTGTGTATAAATAAAGTTATGGTTTTACAGGGGTTTGCGCTCGACTATTTCGTGGCCAAGCGCAGTGACTTCCTGGACTGGTGTCAACCTTTCCACAGAGCCCGGCTAGCTGTTTCCCTCTGCCTTCAGTCTTTATGCTAAGCTAAGCTAATCGGTTGCTTGCTGTAGCTTCATATATAGCGTACACACATGGTATTGATCTTCTCATATAAATTTCAGCAAAAAATCAAATAAGTACATTTCCAAACTGTCAAACTAATCACTTGATCTTGTTTTGGAAATTAACCGCCCATGCCTCTCCTCTGCTTCAGGTCGCTGTATTCACAGAACTCTGCAGTGTAGTGGGGAGGATGACTGCGGGGACATGTCAGACGAAGTCGGCTGTAAGAATGTACATAAGCCCTGCAGGGAGGAGGTTGAAGAGTATTGGGGGATCGAAAACCTTGCCAAAGGGTGAGTTAAATTCCCATTGGCCTGAAATGTGAGTCCCAAACATTTTCGGGGACTCAGATATGTAAACATGTTGCTCTTTTCAAATCAACCTTCTCACCGTTAATGCTGTTGCTGTTACCCTTCTTTCAGAATCAACGTCTTGAACAGTAACCTGGAGGGAGTGGTGCTTGACAACAGATACTACGCTGGCAGCTGCTTGCCACAATTCATCCAGGACGTCAGATTCAGGAAGCCTTACAACTTGCAGCAGTACACTCTACAGGTGGAACCGGCTGGCACTCGCACTTTTGTATAATGAGTATTGAGTTGGAGTTGATTTACGCGATTATAGTTTTTAATAATATCTCACCCTTTATAAGGAATCTATAACTTGTAACTAATGTCTTCATTAATGGTTAATAAATCACTTACAATTATTTTATGGATCAGTTATAAGAACAATTTCTAGGCGTCCAACTTGTGGAAAATCCCTTTGTC
This sequence comes from Enoplosus armatus, assembly GCF_043641665.1. Classification (NCBI taxonomy): domain Eukaryota; kingdom Metazoa; phylum Chordata; class Actinopteri; order Centrarchiformes; family Enoplosidae; genus Enoplosus; species Enoplosus armatus. The sequence goes on from NC_092193.1 coordinate 18,086,109, forward strand.
TGATTGGACCATATTACCACTTACCTTGGTAAAAGGGCTGCACAGCAACTGGACAAAAATCCATTCATCAACAACTTATTAAGCATTTATTAACATTTATAACTGCATTATTATTAGATAGAAAGGACACCTGACAAAGGGATTTTTCACAACCTGGAAACCTACAATTTGTTCTTATTAAACTTTATAACTGCTCTATAAAGCATTAATAAATGATTTGTTAACATTGTTAACGCTATTAGTTACAACTAAGGTTACCTTTTATAAAGAGGCACCATTTTTTCTTAGTGTAGGTTGCTTCAGCTAGGCTTAATTTATAATAATCATTGTTCTTCATTCTTTTATCTGTTATTCTATGTTCTAAACATAGTTTACAGGAAATTCATTGTTTAATTATATGGTCCTGCTTATTACACACTAAAGAGGACATTTTGCGTCCCATGTATTTACAGACAAAAGGCTTGTATGATTTCACAATGCAGTCTTTTAAGTCCTACTCTGACTACAAGGACTACACCGAGAAGGAGCGCAAGACCCACACTTCCTTTACCTTTGGCTTTGCCGTCCCTGGCGTAGCTGAATTCGGCTTCAACTTCAAAAATGACAAATACACCAAGTCAGTTCAGAAGCTCCGCCGTGCTTCTGGCCAGGTGAGATATCATTTGTTTTTTTCTTCTCTCCTGACCCTTTTCTCAGACACAAACTCCCAAGTCATGCAAAACATCTGCAAATTCCCACTCCAATCTTAACCTCAACGCTGATTCTCTCCTCAGACAAACTCCTTCGTGAGGGCCAAAGCAGAACTGGAGTTGGCCCAGTACATATTGAAGTCAGACGATTTGATGCTTCACCCTGAGTTCCTGCAGCGCCTTCGCTCCTTGCCGCAGGCCTATGCTTATGGGGAATACAGACAGATCTATAGAGACTACGGCACCCACTACATCACAGAAGCTGCCCTCGGAGGAGATTTCGAGCACACCATTATCCTGAACAAGGAGAATCTTCAGAAGACAGGTAATAGATAAATAGTGGCTCCTAAACTAGAGTCATGGGGGATCCTCAGTCAAATCGAGTTCGGTTTAATTTCTGTATTTACTACACGTTGCTAGAAAGCATAATTAATTATGATCACATTCTGGGGTTTTGCAATGGTAGTGACATCATCTATATCTTGTCATCCTTCACACTGAAAACTGATGGTGGTAAACTGATAAAACATTGCACTGAAATGTTTGTGAGCAATAATGTGATTTTGAAAGGCAGTGTAACACAGAGTGACAGAGTTTGGCTGTTCTAGATTATTCTTTGGACGACTACAAGCACTGTGTGCAGGCAGGCATTAAGGCTGGAGCCAACATCGATGGTGTTTATTTGTCGTTGGGGTATCAGGGTGGAGCCTGCGCCGGCATGCTGAATGAGATGGGTGGTGAGGTTCCATCTTTTATCAAATGCCCTGCAAAATATGTTGTGTTTTACATCAGACACGTGAACTGATGCTGAAACTCTTAAGTCCAACCGTCTTTCTACAGCGGACACACTTCATGGCAGCATGGTGGAGGACTTTTTTGCTGTCGTAAGGGGTGGAAGTAGTGAATCCATCACTGCTTTGGTGTCTAAAAAGCTTCCCACCCCGCAGCTGATGGCGCTATGGGGTAACGGCGTGCGTGCTAACCCTGACTTCCTTCGCACAAAAGTGAGTTTCTCTGTCTTTCACGGAGTCCCATGTTTTGTGTCTCCCTTGTCTATTTTTGTTTTTGTTCATGTTACATGCTATGGTCCCATTTATTATGCTCTCTTGTCTCCCACAATCTCCTGTGACATCAACACCTCTTTTCGTTCTTCCTTTATATTTCACCATCTCAATTTGCAGCTATGACAAAACAGTCCACATGGAATATGACCTGACTAATTGATCCAGAAACATTTACAAAAGAGTTGGTCAATGGTGGAACTGGGATTGGCCCAGTTACAGAGAGGCAAAGTACAGCGAGGCTCATCAGTAGCAAGTTGAAGAACAAACAGCAAAAGATGGCAAATAGCAACTGTGCCAAGTCCAACAAGGCTGCCTTGCTCCAACATGGTTGAGTTTCTGCATTTGCAGGGCAGAGTTGAATTTGAACAGTAAAAAGATGGTTTAATAATGACATTCATGTCTATTAGACACTGCCGCTGTATGAGCTGGTGACCTCTCGAGACTTCACCCAGGATGGCACCCTGAAACAAAACCTGAAGAGAGCCCTGTCAGAGTACCTGGCAGAGGCTAGTCCATGTCGATGTGCTCCCTGCCGCAACAACGGAGTGGCCGTTTTGAGAGGTACCTCAGAGGATGTAATTGTTTGCTGTTCTTGACAAATGTTATGGTCCCATATTCATCAGTTACTGACTGAAAACTCGTATTATTCAGACCTTCTTTCCTACGCTATTTGTTTTCACACTCATAGTTTGGGCTAAAGCTTAAGGGTACATTAAGTGACCTTCATCACCCACCACAGGTGACCAAGGAAGCCAATAACACCAACAGAGCTTTCTCTGAACAAGTCTGGCATTGTTTGTTCCCAAACACAAAATAATAGTGCAGAAAGTGACTCTGATGATGATTAGAGTGATGCTAATGATGTTTGTGATAATTAAGATGGTGAAAAAAGTATCTCCACCTCCCTCAACAGGCACCAGGTGTGACTGTGTGTGTCCTACTGGCTACACTGGACGAGGCTGCGAGACCACTAATAGGCCGAAAGGTTAGCACTCAAAACACTGCATACATGACATCATTTTTCTTTCTATGCTCTAAACCCACTGAGACACTGACACAGTGATATGAGATGATATGGCTCTATACCGTCTGACAGATTTAGCCATTGAGGGCAGTTGGAGCTGCTGGGGTGCATGGTCCTCCTGCAGTGGAGGAACGATGACGAGGAGTCGGCAGTGTAACAACCCAACGCCCAGCAATGAAGGCCTGACATGCAGAGGACTGCAGCAAGAGTCCACTGAATGCTTTTAAAATCTGTTCAACAGCCTTGACGTCAACCGTGACATAAAGATTTATAAAAACTTAAGTCTGTGGTGTGTTTGTCTTTTGACTTCCTAGTGTGACATAATGAATCATATTTGAAGAAAAAGAGACTTGTGAATGGTATGTCTTCAATGAATGTTTTATAAAGAACGTTTGTCTAAATAAATAGGTAGGTAGATAGATAGATAGATAGATAGATAGATAGATAGATCTGTCTGATGCACTCACCTGGATTCAGCTTCTGTTACCCAAACCTTAAACTTAATTAATGTCACATACAAGCATCCAAAATTTACAGTTTCGCCGTGCTTCAAAAAAGTTCAGACAGGAAAACACACACACACATAGTAAAGTCTGCAAAACACATTTATTCCTACCTTGAAATACAGTATGTCATACAGTGTGTCCTGATAAGTGACATTCATTTTATTTCTGAGAGCTCTGACATTTAAGAAAATATTGTGAAAGAGCAGTTTTTATTAATTGGAAAAACCACTTCACAGATTATCTTGAATTAGCACTTAAGAGCATCTGAGTCTGAGGGAAAGGTCCCTCTAACAGCGCTGAGTCTGAGAGGAGGAGCCCAGGCAGTTTGCTCCGCCCCCATCAGGCACAGGATTATTGCAGGTTCTGGTCCGAGTCTTACTCCCTGATGCACAGGATGACCAAGCCCCCCAGCACGACCATGACCCATCTGTCTTGGTATCTGTCGAGTAAAATTAAGGGTTGTTTTTTTTCAAAAAAAGGATATAGATTTGGAAACAGGATATGTCTTCACACTGTCATCACTCCATCACATCCTCTGAACCGAGGAGCCAAAAGTGAAACAGGCGGCAGATCAGTTAGCAAATGGAGAATAGTCCCTGTCGTCGTACGAGAAAATACTGTACATGCAGGAGACATTTTACAAGAGGTTTGCGCTTGTTGTCACGCAGTCAAATGGGCAAAAAGTCTGAACTGATCCAAATGAAGGAAATTACCAAATGAACAACTTCCTGTCAGAACTGAGAAGTTACAAAGTTTAGTTTCACTGAAGTATAATTTTGAGGTACAAGTGCTTCGCTTGACCTTGTACATTTTGTGAGACTGAAGTTTTATTCCATGGCATTTTAACACAAAATATTTGACTTTTTATACCACTACATTTAGCTGACAGCTGTAATTACCAGTTCACAAAACAAGGTCTGGATGCATTAAACCCTGTACTTGCTATCTGTACTTTAAACATGAAGCTACAGCCAGCAGCCCGTGAGCTTAGCTTCGCACAAAGACTGGAAGCAGGGGGATGCAACCAGGCTGGCTCTAACACACACGTTATAGCTTGTTTGTTTAATCCGTACAAAAACCGCAGTGTAAAAACAAGCTGGGGGGTTTTTATGCTCTGATCTACGTCTTGAGTGGGCATAGTGACTTCCTGGAGTCTCTGCTGGTGGCCTGGCAACCTCACGCTCACTGCACCCAGCAAAGAAGTGTGTCGTTTTTTTTTACAGTTTTTACACAAGATAAAAAATGTTAATTAATGAGCTTCAGAGGAGCTGGTAGGCATATTTGTTTTTATATTTGGACAGAGCCCGGCAAGCTCTTTCCTCCTGCTTTGAGTCTTTATGCTAAGCTAAGCTAACTGTCTCCTGTCTCCAGCTTCATATTTAACAGACAAATGTGAGAGTGGATATCTTCTCATCTTACTCTCAGCAAGAAAGCGAATAAGCGTATATATCCCAAAATGTCAAACTATTCCTTTATTCAATTAAATTATTTGAATGTGTTTACCTCCATTGCTTTTACTTATGATCTATTACTTCTAGTCTCACCTCTTCTGAGAGTCTCCTCACAGGCATCTCCCCGGTAGCCTAACTTACAGACGCAGCTACAGGAGGTACCCTTGAGGACAGGGACCCCGTCGTGCCTGCAGGGGGCGCAGCGACAGGAGTCGAACTGCTGCAGATACTCATCCAAGCCCCGCTGCAAGTTGGCCAGTCTTGCGCCTACATGGTCAGCGGCTGTGCTGAGGCGCACTAGCTCATAGATTGGCATGGTCTGGGCCATAGGGGAGGAAGAACAGAGACAGTAATAGGAGAAAGAGGCAACTTAATAAAAACCAGATGACTACACCAGCAAAGGCACAAAGTAGTGTGAGGTCATAAAGTGAGAATGTAAATATAACTTTGTTTTGTTTCTTCTCTTTAGGAGCCTGTTATGTCATATCATTGAAAATGTTTCTTCCAGTAAGTTACCTCATATTCAATGAGTGTTGGGCTGTATTTGAGAGTCGCTCCCCATTTCCTATAGGTTTCAGGGTTCCTTATAGCCAACAGGCCACCGCTGCTCTCTGTGATTCCCCCCTTCACTAGAGTAACAATGTCCTCAACCACACCAGAACTAGAGTCCTTGCCTACATTTCAAAATAAAAAAAATAAAAATCCTATTTGTAATGCAAGCGCTGATAACACAGTCCTACAACATACAGCAAATAAAGTCATTTAAACTAATTAGGGATTAAGCGTTTTAATGTCTCACCGTGATCAAACGATCCGCCTTTAAAGCACGGTTTCACACCCACTTTGAGTCCTGCTGTTGGACCGCTTTCGATGGGAAGGCTTAAACCAATAGAGGCACCAATGCATACACCAGTTTGTTCACCCTCCATGTCTGTGAACAGGAGAATTCAACGAATGAAAGGTTACTTTACATTACATTTCCTATTGGATGATATTGATTAACAAACTGGAAAGCCCACAGTACGTGATTCTGCCATCGCTGTTTTGTTGACAACCACGACATATTCAAGGGTTCCTCCCATAGTTCCCTCTGTGACATAGTGGGTGCCAAAGGTGTTGAAGAAACGGGAGTACATCCCAAATTCATACTGCTCAGGGAGCTCCATGAGCGAAACGTAGAAGTCTTCATGAAGCATCAACTTATTGCTTCTCATTTTGAAGTGGGCCGTTTGCACTCTAGACAAAAGCCTGACGAACCCTAGTTCCTGAGGACAAAAAGACATGTTTTTATAGAGTAAAGCTGGGGGTTTTCAGAAGTACAAATAGTAATAATGATGAAAAAAAGTTTTATAAAACTGCAACATATTTATACCCCAAATAATGTCCTTTTTTGACACTTCAGAGACTCTTCTAACGCTGTTTAAAGGAGTTTTTGGGTAATACATGTATTTGCTTTCTTGCAGAGCGTTAGATGACTCTCATTAAGTTTGAAGCTATAGCTTGGAGACTGTTAGCCATAGCTCTGACCAACCAGCTCACTAATAAACACATTATATCTGGTACAATTTAAACAAACAAGATATAATAATATATAATTAGTGAGCTTTAGAGGTGCTGGTAGGAATATTTTGTTACATTTAGACAAAGTCAGGCTAGCTGTATCCGGCTGCTGGTGGTAGCTTCATATTTGAGAGTGCTATCAATCTCCTCATCTAACTCAAACAAGCATATTTCCCTAAATGTCAAACTATTGCTATAAAAAAATACCAAACCCTGGCTGTAAACAATTAATAATTATGTATTTAAAACATGAAACAAAACTAATTGCACTTGTTATAGATATATATAGATCATACCTGGCTTTTATACTGCGATATGTTCCGGAGGAAGTCTGATTCAACACTTGCACTCAGTCCCAGTTCCACATTATAGATCCCAAATGTGACACCGGCATTGGCAGAAGCCATACTCTTCCTCGCTTTTAGCATGCTCATCATATCTTTAAAGTATTCCTGAGAGCCTTCTGACGTAGCTTCAGCCTGTAACAGGTTAAACCGAATGTCAAAAAGTCTTGGCTCAAACAGCCCACTTATGAAGTTACACAAAGAAATAAATAACAACATTACAATACCACGAATTGGTAGGCATGGTAGTTGTAAGGTTTCCTGTAGTTCTTCTCATCGTCATTGTAGTGCAGGTTCTCGCAGAATGAGTCATAGACAAATTTCCTCCATTCACCATTATAAACATATTCACACTGTCCTCCAAAGTACTTCGGGTCGATTACATGATCCACAAAGTCTCCAGTCAAGACGTTGTAGCTAGGTAAAGCGGAATAATTCAAATTATTCATTAAGCAAAGGTGTTAGATTTAGTGAGAGATATGTCAAGCAAAAGAAATAATGGTGTGATTTTCTATGTTGTAAAGCAGTTTGGTAGAGTAGTGAGTAGAGATTGAGTAGTGATTGTGATCTGTTGATAATGCATGTGCTTATTTAAATAGTTTTTTTACAACTGTCCTCGTGCTTCATGGCTTTGCATTTTCATCTGTCATATGATAATGTGATACAAACTAAATAAGGTGAGTAATAACAGTGACACCAGAGATAGCTGTGCAGTATTTACCCTTGAGTGCCACGTTCAACACCAGGGATCGGCATTAGGGTGGAACACTTGTCGTCTCTCTGGTTGAAGTCTTCACAGCCCTCTTCATCAGAAAAATCCTCACAGTCTGACTCTCCATTACAGCGTAGGGACTGGCTGATGCAGCGCCCTGGGTAGACAGAGAGACAGTCTCACTCACACAGATTTATTGTGCATGCGTGTGCACACACAGACAGACAAAACACCTTCAGCTTAAAGGGAATGTGTTGTCTAAGTGGTTGTTGATGGAACTTGCCAGTTTCTTTGCAGGTGAAGCTCTCTCCACAGTAATCTGGCACCAGACACTGTGTGGTTGCCACTGGACATAGCAGCTTCTCCCACAGTGTCTCAATGCACTCGGTGCCTCCAAACTGTGAGGGCTTCTCCATGTATTGGAAACGGAACTGAGACAAAAAAGTTAAAAATGAGTTAGCACTTAAAATCACTCAGTATTCCCATTCCCTTATACCATTGTTGAGATAAAGAGTCACACAGACACACTAAGAAGGAAGTAGGAAATAGGCCACATACATTACATTATGTTCATGGTGGTGCAGTTAAAATCATATAAATTCAATGAATGTTCATTTCTACATTCCATGTAATTAGCTAAGAGGCTCCAAGGATCATAAATCACTCCAAGCATTACAAAACCAAGGCCCACTTTTGTTGACCTTACTGGAATAGGAGAGCTGATTTTTGTTCCCTTTGGACCTATTGATCATCTCATCCATGATATATTGATCTTTCCAGTTTAAACTCCAGTGTTTTTGGAGAGCGTTCCAGTTTTGCTATTGCCAGGCATTGCACCCATAATAAAGGTTGTAATCATAATTGTCATTCAGCGTCTTTAAATGTTATGTTAATATTGCGAAAAACACCATTACCTTTCTGTCTGTGCAGGAGTTACATGGAGTCCAAGATGACCAGCCCCCCAGCTTACAGTTGATGGGAATTGGTCTGTTTACAGCTCTGACCTTCCTCGTCCCAGCCCCACTGGACCCCCCAAAAACACCAATATATAGATATATCAAATCACTGCTATACAGATGTAATCAAGTGAATTTAAGAGGAAGCAAAACTAGGAATACTGCACCTGTTAAAAGCAGTGGTCTGTGGCCTCCTGGATGCATTCACTACTGGGCTAAAACTGATAAACAGATGCAGTGTGCATAAAGTCAGGAGTAGATTATTACATATCTCCATGCTGAAAATGAGTAGCTAGTCCTTAGGATTAAAATGCCACATCACAAAACAGCTGTTGGGTTGTGACTTCTACCACTGCAGCTTTGACCAACCACTGTGAATGATTGATCAAGAGTAAACACATGCTCAGTGGGGAAAGGTTTTTCTATCAGGATCTATCACCCCCATTTCTCGTTTTCAAACCGGCAAACACTCCAATGGTCACACATGTCCCAAAATACACAAACACTTTCTCTGTAACAAGAAAAGAACTTAAAAACCTCAAACTGAAACACAAAGATTTTCCGTCTCCTTCTTACAATATTTACAGTGAGGTGGTGCATTTATTATTAGTATTATTGTTGTTATTATTATTATAACAATGTATTTTACTTGGACATCAGTGACTGTATTATTGTTATTATTATTATAACAATAATAATACCTAACCTATCATACAAACTGACGCTTCTGATTCGTCATTCAAACAGCACGAACGTGCACGTTACCGTGTCACGCGCAGCACGCAGGTGCGTCTCACGTCTCGCGGCGGCGCTTTCAAATTGTTTGTATTAGCATAAACAGTTGGACTCATCTCGCTAAAATTTATCACCGTAAGTTAGCTGACAGCGTCCACGTAATTTCTGTTTCGACCGCTTTTCAAATGTTCAAACCTGAACAGTGATGTACAAAACGAGCTACAATGGAAGAGGTAACTTTTTAAACATTTGTTCTGAGTAACTTTAGCTTAAGGACCGTTAGAGGTTAGCTAAATGTCGGTAGCCTTCTTACCGTGCCCTGTGCTAGCAGTTACCCCATGTTTAATACAGTTTGTTTCACACAAGGTTATGGCTTAGCTAGGTTATCACAGTATTGTACCATAGTATATTAAAGGGTCGACACTGCCAAACATTTTCTCATTCGCCTCAGGTGGTATCTAGCTATGCAGATAGTTTGGGTTTTATTTGGCCAGGTTTTCAGATATCCGTCTCTTGAGGCATCTGCCTCCACCTCAAAACGATGGCTGCAAATTGACTTTCTTTTGTGGTGCTCACAGCAGTGATAAATCACATTCAGAACAATCAGCTGCATCATCATTTCTGAGGAACAGTGTTATTCTGGATAACCCATAGACCTCAATGTTAACAATTCATTGCGTGTCCTATGGATAAACAATCATTTTCATTATTGATTAATCTGTCTAATGTTTCCTTGGTTCATCAGTTAATCGTGGTTTGGAAAATTTCAGAAAACTGAGCAAAGTGTTCATCACAATTCCCAAAAGCCCAAGCTGACCCCTTCAAATGTCTCGTTTTGTCCACCCAACAGTCCAAATCCCAAACATATTCAGTGAATATCAATCATAGAAGACTAAGGAAACCAGCAAATATTCACATTTGAGAAGCTCGAACCAGAGGATTGAGTGAGAAAATGTTATTTGTAATTGTTTTGTGTCAGCATTGGGTTATGGCTCTCTAAATTAACCATTTAATTATCTTTGAAAATAATAGATATATTTCTAATGATTTATGATATGATTCTTGATTTTTCTTTCTTAGGACGGACTGATCAACTTCAAAGCTCTGAGGGCCAAGTTTCAGGAAGAGGCCCTCCTGGCTCAATCCAAAACCAGTCGACCAGCTGTTGCAGAGAAACCCAAACACCTTCTTCCTCCTGGAGGTCACTGCAGCTCCGTGGTTTGCAATATTAATATTGCTGTAGAAAGCAAGACACCAGTGGTCCCCCGGGTCATCTTCAGAGATGGGTTGCAGGCATCTGGAGGCAAGCGACCAATTTCCTTTCCACCACAACCTCAGCAGACCTCCCCCTCATCCCAGCTTGCTAATGGAAACAGCACAACAAGGCAGTCTCTCAAAGACCGACACCTGCCTCTGGTGCTTCCTGTCCTGCCTGTAAAAGAGCAAAAGACAGAACCTCCAGCCAAAAAGGAGCACAAAGTGGAACCAGAGCCAGGGAAAGAAGTCGCCCCACCAGCTAAAATAAAGAAGAAAGGTTTGCTGCTTCCTTTCAAGTCAGCGAAAGCATCAAAAGTCAGCGCAGAAAGTGGAGAGGAGCCTATGTATGCTGATTTGACCACCAGACCTTCCAGTGCTCCCGGCGAGTTGCCGTCTGGGGATAAACAAACCGCAGAAGATGGGGTTTCGCTCCAAAGTGACCAATCAACCGCTGAGTTCCCGCTCTCCAGCCCAGATATCCCAATCACCCCTACTTCTGCAGAGACAAGTGTTGACTCCGACAACAAAATTATTAGCACCTTGGAGAGGGCCAAGAAGAAGTTTTCCCGCAGGCAGATGTTGATCTCTGCCAAACATAAGAGCTTGCGTTCCCCTGACTACGTCTCAAGAGACAAGGCGTTCCCTTCGCCACCAAAGAACATCGAAAGTGTCAAGCCTGAGCTACCCATACCCCCACCAGTGTGTCTTCCACCCCTGGCTTGTATTTCGGCCCGGCCTTTCTTCAAAGCCAACAACTCTGCACACAGTAATTTATATTCATATATTCAGTGATTTTTTTTTTTTATCCACATCAGCCACCTTTTATCTTCTTACACTGTTTATTCAGATAAGATTTCTAATGCATTTGCCATATTGTATTTCCCAATGGCTAGAATCTGTGTTGGATAAGCAGTTTGGCAGGGACAAAGCTGAACTTCCCTCTGTCAGGAGTGGTGAACCTCATCCACCCTCTGCTCCCCCAAAGAAGCCTCTACCTGACCTGAGGTCACTGGGGCCATTGCCACCAAAGCCCGTCAGACCTCCATTAGTAGATCTCAACTGTTACCACCTACCCACAGTTAACGGTATGATTTTTTTTTTGTTTTCCATTTCCATGCTTTATTTGACTTGTTTCCCCCCTTTTGTGATACAGACTGAAAAATAAAAGTTGTATTTTACTTGGACATCAGTGACTGTGTATGATCCGTACTGCAGTTTGCATTATACTTATTTGTGGTAAGGCTGAACATCTGTTCAAGTGCTGATTTTGGTTTCTTATTATAGAGGTGTCCCCAGGTCTTAGCCAAGCACCAAGTCAAGAGCCAGAGTCCGAGCACCCATCATCTGTGCTAGACGCCCCAGAGTTTCCAGACTTTGAGAATTTAGAAATGGAAACAGCAGAGGGTGAAGCTGTTGACATTGGTGCACTTGAACTGGAGGCCTTAGACTTAGTCAGCACTGACCTTCCTGTACTCGATGACTGCGGGTTTGCTGATTTTGAGGATCCACAACCTGACGTGTCAGCATCTGATCTTTTAGAGCCCCTCATGAGCACAGCAGTCCAAGATCTGCACCTTGGCAGTCAGAACATAATACCCCTTGATCCAGCCAGCTTCCTTGAACCAGTAAACCTTTCAGAGTTCTCAGAGCCTGCTCCACCAGAGCAGTGGTCTCAGAGTGAGGAGGGGACCATAGATCCCCCTTCTAACTGTCAAGCTGACGAGACTGATCTGGGAGCTGCTGAGAATCACTCTGCTGCAGAGGAAACAGACAATGGTAACCACGCAGCATTGAATGATGGGATTCAACCACATCCAAGGTGACGTAGTACCAATTTAGTCACATTTTAATATGTTAAGACATTTCCTGTTTGTACAATTTGATTGTTTTCCTCCCTTCTAGTGTATATCAACAGGACTTTGAAGCATGCAATAATGTGTATGAGGATGTCGAGAACATCAACAAATTCATTTTGGGCCAGAACTCGCGTAAACGAAAAGGTGGTCTAAAGAGTAAGAATGTTTATTTAATACAGTGTTTCCTTTTGCAGGCATATATTTTCTCTGTTTAACGTCCTTTTTGACCATTTTTTACAGATCCTTATGCTGACAACCACCCTATGGTAACAAATGTTTTATCTAATTGAGAATATAATCGTCTTAGTAAATAATTAGAGAGCAGTTAAGTTTATGGCCAGTGACACACTCTGTGCAATCAAGAAATAATGTGCTTCTGTTTAACAATCATCTGTGGTAAATTAAAAATCATCTGTGTTTATTTCAAGAAGGAGGAGGCGTCTCTTAACATATGGCCACGGAATCCTTGGTATGTTTTTTTTTTTTCCCCAGACATACAAGTCCTGTGTTTTATCATTGACATTGTTTTTTTGCCAGAAGGAAGGCAGCTATTGATTCTCTTACTGTGGTAAATCAAACTGCAGGGGCAGTTTATCAGGAGAACATGCTCATTTGGCCCATAATCATGTCCACAGGTATGTTAGAAATCTCTCTGTTGTTGATGTTTTGGTAAAAAATACAATGTTGTACAGCAGGTCATATCCATTTTTCACACTGAAAAATGTTATTTCTCTTGTGGTGTTTTTTAATAGCATATTGTTCCATTTATATTTCAGATGGCACATGTGATCTTTATGGACTGTAAGCTATTTTTGCCACTGAACAGTCTTGATTTGTTTTCAGTAAGGAACGCCAAAGCCCCAACACTGCAGACCATAAAGAACAGAAGAAGAGGGAGAAGCAGCGACTGGAGAAAGAGAAAAAGGAGCAGAAAGAAAGGGAGAAGAAGGAAAACGAAATGAAAAAGAAGTTCAAAGTAAGTTAGGCAATCAAATTAAGAAACAGCTCCTGTGTCTGATATTGAAAGCCCTGGAATGGTCTATTTTTATTCAGCTTGATTTAGTCATTGATTGACTTGTTGAGTCTACATTTCAGTAAGTGTATTGGTATCATAATGACGGTGAGTAAAAAGCAGTTCAAAGTAATTCAAGGCTGTAATTTACAGTATATAGTTTGGCATCATGTATGACACCACGCTCACTGCTGAGATCTGACTCTAGGTGACTGGCGAAGAGGAACCCATGTATCACGCCAAGGTGATGGTGGCAAGCAAGGTTCGCAAGAATGACCTGCCTGTGAAGAGCGGGGACACAGTCAGCATCATTCGCACCACCAACTGCCCCAAAGGCAAATGGTTGGCCCGAGACGCCAATCACAAGTGTGAGTTTAGACATGTATTGTTTTGTTTTTCATGTGATTATGAGCCCAAGAGTAGTTGAGATTTGAGATAACACAATGCATTGGTGGTGGTGGTTGTTGTAACTGCTCTCTCCTGGGTATTGCAGACGGTTATATTTCAGTGATGAACGTGGAACTAAATATCAAGGAGATGTTGGAACTTGGCAAGAAGGCCCAAGCAGCTGGACGAGGAGGCAACCTGGAGGGAGATACCATCAGCATAGGGAGCAGGTACTGGGTAGCTCTAATAATAAAATTCTTCAGTTTCTCAATTTAAAAAACGATTTGTAACCAGCCCTCGCTTTTCAGTCCAGCAGTGTGTGTTATGATCATTGATTCATAACTCTTCTGTTTTGTTTTACAGATCCTCCAGCCACCCTGTACTAACAAGCAGCTGTAAGTGTCAGTAGCCTCTGCACAAAGACATTAAGCTCTATGGTTAGCTTATTGTAAGACTGGGTGTACTGTCACCTCTAAGCCTAACCTTGCATTAGCTACTCCATCATCTCGAAAAGCACAACAGCCTAATAAACACAGAAGTTAACTGGATGATACAATGTATGGACTTGTTGACTGACAGAGAGCAGTTGCACACACGTGACACAACGCAACGCCTGGTCTGAATAACTTAACTAGTCGTCATATGCTTGACAGCCATGTGTTATTTTGTGATTGTGAGGGAATTCCATGCAAGATGAGGGTTTTGGTTTCTACCCTGCCAAACATCTATCATCAGCATGCACACTGTGCTTCATCAAACTAATTTGTTTTTTTCCCCACAGTCACAGATGACAGTGAGGAGTGGGCATGTGAAGATGAGACCCTCTCACCCTCCAATGAAAGCCAGTAAGACTGTCCTTTTACTGTGGCTTAAAGTTGCTTTAAAATTGGCGTTATTTCTAAGAGGAATGACAGAAACCATTGCCCACATAAGAGTAGATAACCACTGGAAGATATGATTGAATTTATGTGGCACACAGTATATATAATTATTTTCTTTCTCTTCATTCTATATAGTAGCTTTCCCCAGCAGACGGCCTCAATGCCTGAGATGTGTGAGTACATTGTATATCCACTCCTTTTGAAGTGAAAACATGCCTCAGCCTCGAGGGTTAAAGGGAAATGCAAGCTCTGCCTGTGGTTGTTTTATGTTATGCATTGACATATGGCAGACTGTCACATGCCTTTGATGTGCACTTTTACCATGCCATTTCCTTACTCACTCCCCCTTCTGTCTTAACTGTCCTTACATAACTCACCCCCGTCCCTCCCTCACCTACCTATACACCCACCTCTGCCCTATATGTGTTCGCTCTGACAGCATGTGGCCATGTCAGCGCCCAGCACACTTTGAGCGATGCCAACCTGGAGGACCTACACACACAGTAAGTCTCAAACATACACAGGTGTCAAAGCAGATACCATGGCATGTTTCTCTTGCATGAGTAACTAAATATTAAACATTGGAAAGCAGAATAGTAACGTGGAGAGCAAAACATACATTGGTTCTGGAAGGAGGTAAAGCTATTTGGTACTATATGATTTATAGTAGACACCTAGTAGACAATAGTTTGTGCATTGAAAGACACAAACGTAGGTGACACACTGAACTAGGGATGCAACTAACAATTTCATTTTTGAAAAATCTACCGATTATTTTCTCAATGAATATATCAAAAATTTCTTCTATAAAATGTCAAAAAACAGTTAATAAACGCCCATTGTGATTTCTCAGAGCAGAATATTCAAATGGCTTGTTTTGTCCAACCAGCAGTCTGAATCCCAAAGGTATTCAGTTTGCTGTCATATATAGCAAAGCAGCAAATCAGAATATTTGAGAAACTGAAACAAGCAAATATTTGGCATTTTAGCTTGAAAAAGTATTAAATGATTCATTGATTAGCAAAATACTAGTTTCAGCTCTACACTAAACAGCCAAACACGTGGTTCAAAGCTGGAAATCAGATGCTTCCTAGTCAGTGCATACCAGATTTGAATGACCCTAAATTGTCTAATCAGAATCCAGTATTGGAGAGTATTTGTCCATCCAACATTGTATGTATGCTATGATAATATTTTGTTAAAATAAAACGCATGCACAGCCTAGTTGCAACAATGCCTCCAGCTAGACAACATACTTAGCAGTAATGGCTGGGTGGTAAAGCCCTCTTGATTTTAAGGGTGTAAGAATTTTTATATGTAAAATATAATATACATGCATTTAATTAATTAATGTGAAGACGATAAAATTGAAGGGTTATTTTAAAAGTTTATATCAATTTATTTATTATAAAGCCTGGCTGCTTGGACTATTCAAACGTATGTACGAAATTAAAAGAAAATAATTATACAGACATAGAATTGTGTTCCTAAAAATATAAGGACAAATCATCTGATACATAATGATATCCACAGGAAATAGTCTATTCAGAATTTTATATAAATTGCTAGTTTTAATTTTACAGTTAATAGTTATGTGTTATTTTTAGGCAATGAATATTATGAAATATACAAAAGATATTTCAAAAGAAGTAGGCTAGTTTTTCCCTTTTTTTGTAATTGTATGTGGGTGCGGTTCATCAGTGTGTGTGTATAAAATATATATATGGTAAAATAGGGATCCTGATCCTCATGAGCTTAATAAAGGTCGTATTTATTTCAGTCTATTACAATGTATTGTATAAGTGCTCCTCAGCCCCTGTTCACCATTGATGAGTATGAAACGTAATAGTCACAGTTGTAAAACAAGTCCCAACAGTTTCTTGTCTTCAACCTCTAGGACGAGACATGAGGCCCTGCAGAAACTAGCCATCTTCTTTCAACACAGCAAAGATGAATTTGGTGACATCCCTGATAATGGGGGAGCAACCCCTACGAAGTACAGTACTCTCTTATACCTCAACCATTACTTTCTTAAAAGTTGTCTTTTTAAGTCTGCTGATGTTGACATATTCAAAATCTGTCATCAACAACCCTGTTAATAATATAAAAAAAATGTTGTTTTTTTTTCCATTTTATCCATTCTATCCTATGCAAAGTGCTGAGCAACCAAGTAAGTTTACAGAGTTTAATTTTTTCCATGAGTCCACTGTTGTGTGTCATCACTCATGTCACTCTCTCTGATATGGTGAAGCTAAGATCAGGGTACTCACAAATCTCTTTAAGGATGCTACAGTCTCAACACTGGTTGGCATCTTGCCTGTAATGGAAAATAATTTGTGGGGGTACATTTATCTGATTCCTGTAGCCTGGAGACATGTTGCAGGACAGATTGCAGAGACAATCCAAAGTGAATGTGACATTTGTATCTGCTTGTCTTTATCCAGACTTCTTGTGTGCTGTTGAGGAGCCTCCATATCCGTAAGTGTTGACGGTTTCCCCTCTAATCAGCAAGTGAAGCTTGGCTCCGTTTGATCTGAGCACTCATAGAGTTTGCCAAAGAAGCACAGACAGTACTTCAGGTTCTTTTGACATCCTCTTCATGAACTGTGATGTCCCGTTGTGTTTTGTATGACAGTGAACAGGAGGCTGACTTCACAGAACTGGAACTCCTTCCTCCCCCGCCACTATATGCCGACACCTTCTGATTACCACGTCGGGTAAAACAGGAATGTCAGCATGAACAACTAAAACTGTACAGTTCATCTATTGGGATTTGATACCATGAAGAATATCTGCCATGGAGACCGGTTTGCCATGTGTTTGAAAATGTTTTTTGATCTCTACAACGGAGAAAAACCATCATGAGTAGAGCTGCAGATGTGACTGTACTATAATACTGATTTCGCCTTTTTGTTCAGTTTGTTGTGCATATTGGTGTTTTCACATTGTGTTCTACCCTTTGTTACTGTTATTGGAGCACAAATGTAATCATAGCACTTTAACCAAAATAAGCAAAATAAGTAGCTTAAATTTAAGGATTTGTTTGTGCATATGTTCTTTGCATTTGGATTTTCTTTTTTCTTTGTCACATCTAATAAATATTTGTCATTGATTTCTGCTCTCCTCATAATGTATACAGTGTCACTCCTGCAGACCTGCATTACATACAGTAATCCACATTGTCATTGTGTCTATTACATCTTGTGACTTTCATTTATTTTCTTCTGTACAGAGAAAAACAACAGTACTTGTGGGAAAACAGACATCCAACTTGTGCTCACAGCCCTTTTTTTTTTTCCATTGTTATCTGGCCGACTTAGCGTTATGACCTCCCCCCCTCTTGTTTCTGCTGTGTTGCTGTGAGCATCCCCCAGCACCAAGAGGTGAGTGTGGGAATTGGCCTGTGTGAAGGAGCTGGCATATGGCATTAATAGAAAGGGGAGGGGGCTGGAGGAGTGGCTTTCTTGGAAGGCTGTCGCAGGACTCTCACTATAACCCAAGGAAAGGAGTAAGGGATGGTTAGAAGTTAGAAGAAAGCGTGCTGTGACTGTGAAAAGACAGACAGGGACTTTTGATACTGCGTATTTTCTCAGTAACAGACTAACAGTACAGACTTGCGTAACTAGTCCTCCTTAGGATATAAGTAAACTCGTTAACCACTTCTAGTAGATAGTAAAAAATAAAGTAAACGCGGCACTACGATAGCTAGTAACAAGAGTTGTATTCCCTTTTTTATTTGAACCACATAACGTTTTAAATGCAACGCTGTTTGATATATGAGAAAACTATGGCAGCCGAGACGAGGAACGGCGGGAGTTCACTGAACAACAATAACTGCAAAGACCACAGCAGGAGGAAGCTGCTGGTCGGGGTGGACCTCTTCTGCTTGTTTTTAGGTGAGAGTCCCACTGTGTGAATTACCCGTGTCAATAACATGAATGTTGTGTTACGTTACTACCGTTGTCTCTCAGCAGTAAATGTATGGCTTTTTTAATTAATCTTTCTATTGTTTCTTTGTAACTAATATTAACTTTACAGGACTTGAAGCTAGAGGACATTATATTACCCTTTTTGACTCCTCAGCTCATACTGTCTTTATCTGCCATAGGATACAGTTTCCCTTCATATAGCTATAATATGATATTCCCTATAGTTTATTTATGCTTTTTAACTAAATGATAATAATACGTGTATTTAGAGGAAAACCGTGTTTCTACTGATACTGTCTTGGTAGGTTAAGCTAGCTAAATGTCAATTGTTAGCCTAAATGTTTGAAATGTGTTGGTTAGCTTCACTAGCTCGCCAAGCTGTGTTACCAAAGCAACAAGTGATGCCCCATCTGCAACTGTAGCCGACACATTTAGCTGTAATAGCTCTCAAAGCTACATTGGCTTAGCTAGTGGAAGTCTGTTTTCCTTCTCCAAAGAAAAATAGTGCTGGTAAAGGGGAAACTAATAAATTACCCCAGGAGGGATATATTTCTTTGGTCTCCACCCACACCTGTACTGTACCTCTGCTTGCTTTGACTCCTCATTATATTTTCCAGAATGGCTCACATTCCACACCAGCAGGAATTCTCTTGATCTCCACATCTGGCATAATATATTTGTGTGTGTGTGTGTGTGTGGCGTAATTAAGGGAAGTGGTGAAAAGGTCAGACCTGAGTGAGTGTGTGTGTGTGTGTGTTCATCTGCAGACACTGGGTTAAGGTTGTTATTATGGGTGAAACATGATGTTTGAACCCAGAAGTCCCACAAAAGGTTTTCCCATCCTTGAGGCTTAAACCTTTGACCATTCACTAATTTCACTCTTTTATTTTCTTCTCTGATATAACCATATGTTTTTAATGGGTTGTTCTGTGGAACATTGGTGTAAGAACATGATTACAAACAGCAAAGCAGTGTTCAACTATAAAATAACGTTGTTGCAACTGCATGGGAAAAGCACCAGCTATTGTGGTCTAGTTTTTGTCTCTGTGGAGGGCAAATCCCCATGATTTGCTCTGCATGTACATAACTTCCCACAGAGGAGCTTGTCAACAAACCAGCAGTGTTTGTCTGGCTAAAGATGTGGTGTAAAGAGAGCAACCATAAGGAGGAAATGTCGGATCGGTACTGGTAAACACCACTCCTCTAGTCTCACACACTGATTGCAGTTCTAGTGTTACTGCGTCCGGGGATATTTCTCTCCTTCTGCACGTGATCTCCAGTGACCATGATCCCAGTAGACCACCAGTGCAAGTAAAGATAACATTTGTCAGTGCAGTGGAGGAGAAATTCACCTTGATTCAGTGGTTTGTCACTGAATCCTGACAAATTATGCTGAAGAAAGTAGAGGGCTGTTATTTAGTCGTTGTTGTTTTTAGCTTGAAGCCCTGGTGAGGTGATCAGGTTCAGTTTACATTAAGCCGTAGCAGGTGACTTTCATGTTTTCCAGTTAATCGTCTTATAATGTTTCCTTGTGCTTTTGCCCTGGTTTAGCACGAGGTAAAAGGTGGTTAATCAGCTACAATTGCACCTATATTTTTAAGGTTTGTGAACACAGGCTCTTCTTTTTTGATGTTGAGCAAGGTAAACAGGAAACAGTGTGACAATTGGAGTTAAATGGTCAGTTCACCCAAATATTGATCATATCTAATGCTTGTGGTATTTGTGTTGGGGTAGTCTCAAATGTCTATAGCTTGATCTCGGTCAGATACAGTAAAGAATTTGCACTTAAAACATTTTTAAATAGCACACCTACTGAAAGACGTTGAAGTGTCAGTTGATATACAGTTAAAGAAGTTGAAGCTTGAAGATTCAGTTGAACTTCAAGCACTGAAAGAAGTTGAAGTGTCACTTGTAATGATAAATTGAGCTGGAAGGGTCTGTTTTGGTTGGTGCTGCCCAATGCTGCCCAGTTACAACAGCCAATATGGGCCCCAAGAGTGAGGTAAGTCTCAGTTCAAGGAATGGTCAAACATGGCTGTATAAACGTTTTAATTTCTCACACTTTACAACTAATCAAACACCAAAAGAATTGAGTTATATGTGATACATTTTGTCACATGTTGGAATATTTGAAGACCGGTACACAATGGTATCTGCCGTTTCAAATTGAATTGAGTTAACTCTAAAAAAAAAAAATGGGAATAGAAGAGGAAGAGATATGTAAACTGCTAACTGCCTGGTGTGTAATACCTACTCTTCTTTGGAAATGTGAATAATAAATAGAGCGAAAAACGGGTGAAAAGCAGCAGTTATAGCCACCGGCAATTCAATGCAAATGCGCTTCTATTCAACCAAAGCAGACGGACCAGCTTTCCCTCCCACAGTGGAACTATGAACTATGTTTTGCAGCCGGCCAGACAGACAGGCAGGCAGACAGGGAGCAGGTTGTGTGGGGGCTGCTGCGAGTAAAAACAACTGCATCTGTGTATACACCACAACTACCTCAGACATGTATACATTTCTACGCCAACAGTGAGAGATCCCTGCAAGTGGAAAATGTGCGTCTGTTTATTTTAATAGTCACACTTGGCGTTTTGGCCAATGCCTCCAAAATATGGTGGGGATTTAATTCAGCGCGAGGGTTATACATTGATTCGAGTTTCCACAAACTACGAGCTACACAGAACTGCCAGAACTGAACTGGGGGAAAGGCAAATGGGCAAGCGTAGGAAATTCTAACTAGTGTGTCTTAATAATACGTTTTCTCCCATATTTTGATGTGCTGAAAAAATCATCATCATTCTTCATTTATAGTGTTTGCTTATTTGCAGTTAGGGTTCCCCAGTTGATTGTTAAGCGAAGTGCTTTAGGGCAAAGACGACTAGAAGACACCTGATGTTGACATTAGGAACTGAAAAGAAAAAAGAGGAGAAAGAAAAATTCTCCCTCCAGCTCCAGTTCGATTTTGTTTGTTTCTGTTGTCTTTGGGTTGATGTTGAGCTAATGCAAAAGACATACCCACGCCTGCTGACTGGTGTTGTTGTTGGCAGGACGAGAGCACCCTCCTCCTCCTCATCACCCCCCCGGCTGTTAGAAGCGGGAAAGGAGGAAGAGGGTAGGAGGGGAAAATCCTAACATGCTGAACTCTCAGAAGGATTGCTCAGAAAACCCAGCTGAATGTGTGGAAAACTGGACCTTACAGCATCTCGTTGGGGTTATGTTTTGTTATTTTTTTTCTCCCTTCTTTCCAATCAGCTGTTTCAAGCACTTGACCCAGGTGCAGATTCCTTAAAAGCCGTGGACATTTTATTTCATCAATCCATTTGCCACGTCTCTGTCCCTCTCCATCAATCTCTGCCCTCTGCCTCTGGCCTTGTGGTTTGTAATTCTGGTCTGAGAATTCTTTTTAGAGGCGTCTGCAGGGGTCAGGACTCTGGGGTTAACATGTTACACACCCAACACTTTCAGCCGTGTATGCTTTTTCTTTTTTGTTGTTGTTTGGGCAGCCGAAGTGCCTGTTTTGGGAAGGCCTGTGTGGTTCTGTTCATGGCCAGGCTAAGCAAACTAAAGGGATCAGACATTTGGGATTTAGCGCCCTTTAAAGTACTGTATATTGTTACAGTCACAGAACTCTGAGACATACCACCCTGATCTTTCTCTCGCCACCAGACTTGCTTTGGAACAGATTGTAGCTCCGTCCAGGTATTTGTTTGAAGAGTGAGAATGAGAAAGAGAAAGTTAATTATGTGAATCCTGCTGAATGTGGAGGGAAGGCCGGCACTCTGGAGTTCCCATCAGGCAGCAGAGCTCCGTCTGTAACCTGAGCTCAACCCAGCTGGACCTTCAAAGGCCAGCGTCAGCTGTGCGTGTGTGGATGTAAGGGGTTGAGGGGCTCAGCAACTGAAGCGTGTGTTGACATTTGCTTTGAGAAATCATGCCCCCCCTCCCCAAACCACAGCCATCCCCTTCAGCAGCTCTCAGCACTGACCTCTACACCCCGGTGCTTTTGGCTTTTGAGACCGAGAGACAGAGGAAGAGAGCGTGTGAGAAAGAGAGCGCTGATGTTTGTTTTCCTTTGTATCGGCAGAATTATTCAGAGAGTGACTTGAAAGCTCCATCATCAGTTAAATGCCACTTTGAAGTGATTTGAAAGTGTGTTTTCCAAATTCTCTCAGAGATTTGAGGCCTCTCCTGGGTACCACGTCCACACTCAGATTTCAAAGTCTTCCATTGAAGCCTTTGGTAAATGGGGAAAATAAGCTGTCCGTTTTGGCTCGCATCTTAGAAACACCCACTCTGTGTTTGTTGTCAGGAGATAAATTAGATCCTTTTGCCCCTTTAAGTGGCGAAAGACACTAAATTGATCAGACGCAGACCCCCACCCCCCACCCCCACAAAGGCATCTTAACGTGGGCCTTTTTAAGTGCACTTGAAAGCCTCGGCAGGAAAGGAAGGAAGACTCTGATAGTGTTTTTTTTTTCTTGTCAGTCAGAAGCAATAGTCTCCCTCAAGAACATGACAGCACTAACTCAGCCTGTTGTTGTTCTAAACGTAAAAGCTTCACTTAAGTCTAAAACAATGATGTAGCTTTGATTTTGGCATTCATTTCAACAGATTTTATTTTTTGTTTATTTTGGCTCATTTTCTCATGACAGCATCAGTGTCAGATTTGAAAATGGGATGAGCTATATGACATGAATACGTGTCTGCTGGGCGTTTTTAAGCTGTTGGTATGACTGTCTGAGATTTCCGTGCCTTATCTGTTTGTCTTCCTGTTGATGATGTCTATTGATGCAGCTGTCCACTGTTTTGGTTTAAAGAGCTGTCTGACCCCTGCTCGTGTGTGTCCAACCATACAGTGTTGCTTGTTGCCGTGTTTTTGCACAAATCTCCCTTCCCACCTTACCAGAGAGGATTCTTCTGCAACGACAACAGCATCCGGCTGAGCTATAAGAGCAGCACGGTGTCCAACACTGTGCTCACAGCCGTGGGCGTGGCTGTGCCCGTGGTCTCAGTAAGTCCTGCTGTGGTACTGTGAGAGAACGAGAGAGCATATGTTGGGACACTCAATTCATCCAATGGTTGGCTTGTGACACCTCAAAAGACATGATTGGTTCGACAGGCTCTGACTCACACTCAGTGGTTTTGCATGTTGTACCTCATTAGCTGTAAATCATGTATACTGTACATTTCTGCCAACCATTTTCCAAAGCTACTGTATATTATCATAAGCTTTAAGATTTATTTCCCACCCTAGGCAGCCATTGCTTTCCTTTTATTTCACTGCAGTAAGAAAATGTATTAACTGTTACAGTAATTTATCAAGTAGAATTACCAAAGATTTGCTGAGCTTGAAGGTTCCCTCTAATAAAAAAATAATTTGTAAGGATGCAACTGTCGATTATGTAATCGTGTACTCTGTAAAATGTCAGAAAATAGTGAAAAATGCCCGTCACAATTTTCCAAAGCCCAAGTAAATGTTTGAATACATTTAAACAGCTTGTTTTGTCCGATTTAAAACCTGAAGATATTCAATTTACTACCATAGAATACTACAAAAATTAGATAGTATTCACATTTGAGATCAGCTTATTTCAGCTCCAGTAGTTTGACCAGAACATTTGTAACTCACCGTCCACTTACTAAATCTTCATCAGCAGATGGCGTTTGCTCAGTTGTTATGGAGATGATGCAACAACTGAACCATTTCTATGACAATTTACGTAAACCCCATTCGCTGATGAAGGATTGTTCCACTCCTCTACGAAAAATAGACAATATAAAGACTCTAAGTTGGGTTCCTCTCCTTGTATTTGTAATTTGCTATTGTTAAGTTGACTTGCATTTCCACAAGACAACAATGCAAGTTGTAAGCTAAAAATGTGAGCTGACTAAAAGTGTATTTTAAGTTTCTTTTACTTCCAAATGAGTGGAAACCACTGGCAGCCTGGAGAGATAGATATTAGTCTAAAAAGATATGGTGTGCTTTGGAAAATGGCCTGCAGTACAGTAAAGCGTACATGACTAACCGGCTAAAACACACAAAAAAACACAGGTGTGGTCCTTTAATACATCCAAGAGTCTGCTCAAAAGGCCCCACTTATTCCTTATTTCTTAATTAGTCACAGATAACCTCAGAATGGATTGAGCCAGTCCCAGATGCTCCCTTGTTGCCTCTTGCTTGTACCTGCGACCTCTGTAATTTACGTATCATTAACCCAGCACCTCCATCTCCCTCTCCCTCACCCTTCCCCACCCACCCCTTTCTGTCTCTCTGTGCCGCTCACTGCTTCTTCACACTAGCCGGCCTGCCTTTCTTGGTCATTGAGACCAGCGCTGTTCAGCCTTACCGTAGAGGGTTTTACTGCGATGATGAGTCCATCAAGTACCCGGCCAAAAACGGAGACACCATTAGCGACGGTGTGCTTAGCGGTGCTGGCATTCTAATCACCATCCTCTCTGTAAGTCACCTCACTCTGATCGCTAATGTCATCATCACTCTTTTATGTTTCAGCAGCCTGCACCATTACTAGCAGCACCCACTGACACCTTATACCAGATGGTTGACCACATCATTTCTTATCCTCACTGCATTGTAATATGATAATATGGAGATTTTAAACTGTTGGATCAATTATAGTTACAACACATGTTTTCCTCCAACCAAACCACGCACATTTGCACTTCTCTCCTTGTTCAGAGAAATACACGCTCCATCAGAGGGCTTTGTCTGACAGTTGACTCATTGTGGTTATAAACTGAGATTATCCTACATGATTACCGAAACAATACCTCTCCATACCTGCGCTATCAGTCCCTCTGAATGGCTTCAGCACATTTTAGATAAAAGATATTTTGTTCCAGGCTTTTTCTTTGCGAGCCTAAAATGACTCAGTTGATTAAGGCACTTGAGCTAGTGAAGTGTTGAGTAGTTTGTTGCATTCTCCTGAGAGGAAACAGTGGGGGTGTATCAAAGATCTGCACACTAAACCGTCAATCCAAAATCCTGTAATTCACAATCATTTTTCTCTGCTCAGAGGCACAGAACCGTATCACCCTGTCTGCTCTGGACGTTTTTTCTGCCATTTTGAGTAATGCATCTGTCTACATGGCTTCGTAATGGCTAGCATTTCAGTTAACACAGATAATTGTGACCCAAAGCAGGGTTTTTTTCAGCCTTCGTTTTTTTCGCACTTGTGCTTTTAAGAACATGATTGTGTACTGGCCTTTGAGCTCTCTCAAAACACTGAATTCACAACAGTACGGTGGCACAAATAATCCATTGTAGATACTGACACGCAGCTTCTGTTGTGCTGCTGACGTGCTACTGTGTAGACAAGGTGTAATAGCAGTAGTCTTTGTAGAAATCCACTCTGCATTTCCACTAAATGAGTGTAGCAAAACATAACACGTCCCTACATTCTGACATCCATACCCAAACCCACCCATATCCACACCTAAGAAAGAAATACACATTACACAGAGAAAACCCCTACATCTCATTGTTTCCCTTCACACATGGGCCCATTGTCATGTCTGTGGCGGGGTATATTTTCAAAATGATGTGAATTATGGATGATTAAGTGAAGCAACAGTAAAGTGACCATTTAAAAAGTGTTTCATTTTGTTTCTATCTGTCTTGACTTAATCTAATATATAAATTAAATTGACCATTGGACTGCAATACCTTAGCAACCACTTAGCAACCACCTACAAAAACTCTAGAAATCACCCTGAACGTATAGCAACCTTGTAATAACCGCCTGCAAAAGCATTGGGAACCGCTGCTAACATCCTAACAGCAACTTAGCAACCAACTAGCTACCTTGTAGGAAACGCTTGTAACACCTTAGCAACCTACTAGCTACCACATTGGAAACATTTGTAATGACTTAGCAACCAACTAGCTACCAAATTTGAAACGCTTGTAATACCTTTGCAACTATTTAGCAACCATGTGCTTCCTAGCAATGTCTCAACAGGCACTAACACATTAGCTACCACTTTGAAAATGCCAAGTAATAGGTAATATGTTAGCAATGGGCTACCAAAAACAGAATCCTGGGACATGCACTAAGCAGCGGGCACTGTTACTCAGAGCTGTTATAGCATGTGCAGTTGTCACCTGGCAGACCTGCAGAAGCTGCCTTGCCTCATGGCATGGCCAGCAGTGCCCTCCTCCTGGAGAGCAGACTACTATATGGGCTCGGGCCACAGGGGTTTTCATGGTGAGAAGGACTTCTGGCTCTGTGTAATTATGGTTGACGCAATGGTTGTTCAGTTAAATGCTGTAATTGGTGGGGCGGAATTGTGGTGAAGGCCCTAAACAACAATACTTTGCCAGATATCGCATTTTCCCCCTAGCAAAATGTGACTTTACAATCCATCTCCCCCAGAGCGTTCTGGCCAGCCTTTGTGTTTTCTGAAGCAGAAAACACCAACATTTAGGTCATTTAGTGCTTCATTTCCCACTGAGAAACACAAGAGGCCACATCCTTTATAATTTATGCAGATTCTTTTTAGAAGAAACGAAAACACCATGGTGTCACTTTGGAAATACAAGACATTTGACATGAGCCACAAATCAGCGTCTTGCCCCCTTGAGGTTTCAGTGTAACAGCTACATATCCTACAATGCCAATTCATTTATTCATTCACATAGTTAAATCTTTCACACGAGGGGAACCAGATGTGTTTTCTCCCCCTCTCCTCTTTCCCATGAAAGCAGCTGGGCTTTATCGAGCTGGCTCCAAAGGCCTGGATGGTGGAAACAACACACTCTATCAGCTTGTTAAATCTCCTTAAAGGCTCTCCCTCGGCAGAGAGAGTTTCCCAGAGTGAGACTTATTCCTGCACCCCTCAGAAGAATGTCTGATGAAACTGAGATACTAACATGAAAACAGCCAGAAATCTGAGCCGTTTCAGGGAGACAGCCGGAGCGATGAAAAACAAACGTGCCCCCGACGTGCGCCTGGTGGAGTCTGGCCACCAAAATCAGACACGTCGCCTAGCTCAGCGTTTCTGCTGATTAGAACCAGCGGTGCCTCCCCCGCTCCCTCCCACTCTCTTCTCCTCTCACCTTCCTCTTTCTTCCCCTCATCTTCTCGTTTATTCTCTTCTTGTCCTGTAACTCTTTTCTTTTTACTTTCTATCCCCCCTTCCTATCACTCTGCCTTCCTCCCCTCTACTTTCTCCCTGGAACTCCCCCACACTCTCGTTCTGACTCCCTTCCACACTTTCATTTGTGAGCTGCTGGAAGACAACAGGGGATGAGGGGGTTGGGAGGGGGTTATTGAGCTCCAACAGCTGTTGTGAGTTATGGCTATCCAACTCCCCCCTAAGTGTGCCGTACACGTCAATTGTCGGTTTTAGACGGTGGTTTATTTACACACTTGCAGAAAACTATACATGGTGGACAGTTTTGAGTTGCCTCCCACATCGCCTCACTGTTTCCTCTCAGAAGTAGAATGACACAGGTAAACACATTCAGCTATAAAGTAGCCCTTTTCAAACCACTTCAAGAGAAGTCACTGAACTCTATTTTAGCTGTTGTAACAACATCTTCATCCTGAAAAAAAGTTATTTTGGTCACATACATAACTCAGATTCTCCACTCTGACCACCAGAGTTCTCTATATCCTAGTCCCAAATGTCCACCCTCAACCAAGCACACACTTTGATGCACACTTCCAATAAGTCCACAAGAGCTTAGTGCTGTTTTTCTGTGACATTTGGCAAGAGCTTCAGAGCCCGATCATGAACCTTTCAAAACTTTCTGTAATTATTTTACTTTTATTGCTTAAGGGAATTACTTCAAGCAAAGTCTGCATTCACAATTTACAGTGTTCAAATGTTAAAAACAGTGATGACAACGGATGACTGAAATGATGAAAAAAAGACCCTAAGAGCAAGTGTATTAGGCTATTATTATATTCAGATAATGTATATTAAATTACATGTGAATTATGAGGAATACACTTTACTGGCCAAACAACTCCCTTTGTCCAAGTAGCATGAAAGTGCTGTCCAATTCCTCATAAAATATTTTGGCTCTCCTGCACTCACACATTTTCACTGAGCACTCAGGAGATGTGAATTAAGTGCTTAGGAATTAGGGTGGACTCTGGGACTGGGACCATGCCAAAATCATGATATTCACTGACGTTACCGTTTCTTCTGTCACCCAGATCATCATCGGGGAGAGCTACAGGATCTACTTTCTGAACGAGGGGTCCAAGTCTTTTGTAGGGAACCCCTACATATCTGCTCTCTACAAGCAGGTGGGCGTGTTCATCTTCGGCTGTGCCATCAGCCAGTCCTTCACTGACATTGCCAAAGTGTCAGTGGGCCGCATGCGCCCTCACTTCCTCGATGTGTGCAAACCTGACTTCTCCACCATCAACTGCTCGCTGGGCTACATCACTGACTACCAGTGTCAGGGGCCAGAGAGCAAAGTTCAGGAGGCCAGGTAGTTGCCAAATATGGAAACTTATTTTAAAGTGTTTTCAAATACATAAAATATTTAAAATATATTATTTAAGATGTTTTTTTTTTTTTTCAAGTTTACATATGTATTTGTACTCATGTTGACAGCTTTTACATTGTAAGCTGCGGTACATTGCTGATGGTCTCTCATGCTTTTCTTCTCAGGAAGTCTTTCTTCTCTGGACATGCATCATTCTCCATGTACACCATGCTTTATCTGGTGGTGAGTTACTGAATTGGTTTTAACACGTACACTTTCTGTTGTGTGACTACACTTCATATTGAACACAAATTTCCCTCCCCAGATATTAAAAAGTTTCTATCTATATCAACTCACAACTCTGTCCATCTCACAGTTTTACCTGCAGTCTCGCTTCACCTGGCATGGAGCTCGCCTGCTGCGCCCCCTGACACAGTTCACCCTCATCATGATGTCTTTCTACACCGGCCTGTCCCGGGTCTCAGATCACAAGCACCACCCGACTGATGTCCTGGCGGGTTTTGTACAGGGAGCCTTGGTGGCCTACTGCATTGTGAGTGGTTCTGTTATGTTGTAATATTGTCGTCTTCTATATTGGATTAGTTCAGAAGTCATTAACAAGTTGATGTGTGGTTGATATGTTATTTGTAAGTAAATAATAATGATTATAACTTCATTTATGTAACCTCTTTTAAAAACAGGTTACAAAGTTGTTCACAGACACGAAAAAGAGCAGCGCAGCACTCAAAAAAACGGCATTGTCAGTTGAGTGAAGTATAAAAGGGGCTAAACGATTCAGCGCTTTTGAATTAATCAGCTCACCAGCATCTTTGAATTAATTCTAAAATCCAACTGGAGTATTGTAGATAGGGTGCGTGTAAATGGGAAACAGAAGGGGACCTAATACAGAACTCCATGCTGTATCTGGAAAGGAAAGGAAGTGAAATTACCTTACAACAGAAAACTGTCAGGGAGAAGGGGGGGGCATTATTATTTGTAAATGCAGTTTGTAGCACACAGGTACTCATATTAATTGATTTATGTATCTCATGTTTAGTCTACTGTCCATATTGTTGTGTATCTTACATTTTCACTGCACATTTGCTAAGTTTTGTTTAATTTGTAAAAATACCTCCCCTCCAAGACAAATGTCTGCATTGTCATAGTTCTTGGTAACAGCATTAATTCTGCTTTTGAAAGTGCCACTTTACAATGATGTTCAAGGTTTTTTTTTTCTATTCCCCCCACAGGTATTCTTTGTATCTGATTTGTTCAAGCCCAAAGGTAGACGTTCTAACCTGTCGCCAACCCCAGTGAAGAAAGAGCTTGTTCCTCCTGCAGACATCAGAGAGCGGAGCAACCATCTCATCATGGCATAGAGAAGGCTGCAAACTGACTGTACATAACCCTGACCTGTGCCATTTAAATCACTACAACAGCCACTGGTCAATACTGGATCAAATGAACTCCAACAATCTGGATAATGCAGACAAATATGGAATCTTGAACATCTCCAGAGGATGAGAAGAGGCTGCGGAAAACAGTCAAGCAAGTTTTGCTTTCTCAACGGAAAATGTCATCTTTTTCCTCTGTTTCACCAGACATTTTAATGTGGAAAAGAGAGAGGACCGGGGATATTTGTTCCCTCTTCTGTTATGAAGATTATTGGAGATTCTCCTCTGTCAAGGCCTTTCCATGGACAAAAAGTCTGAAATCAAACAAAACCGCGAAATGGCAGCTGTAAACAAAGCTGTGTGTGGCTTTTGTGTGCCTTCTCCCCTCCGCTGCATCCAGCATGGGAGCTATACTAATATTCCTGCCACTCACTCACTGTGTGACTAATACAAACAAATCACGACAAAAAAACAAATTCCTTGATTTCATGAAGGATGTTGTTTGGTTTTACTACAAACACAAGCATTGTATGTGTGATTTATAGCACGATTTTAGCAAACTCAGTACTGTTTGTCACCACTTGAATGACCTGAAGTGAAGCTTTTGGAAAGCTTTGTAAGACTTTGTAAGCTTTTATTATGTCCATAATGTAGTGTTTGTTAGACAGTGCACATAAGTTACAGTAGGTGGGAAGTACAGTGAGAGCGTATGTGTTGGATGTGGGCCTCTTTCTGCTGGGTAGGACGAGCCCCCACTGAGCCATTTAATGAAATGACTGTCTGTTATATGTACCAGACGGGTGCTCACAAGTGTAAGGTCAGGTGTGTGTGTGTGTGTGTGTGTGTGTGTGTGTGTGTGTGTGTGTGTGTGTGTGTGTGTGTGTGTGTGTGTGTGTGTTTGGGTGAGGCCTTTCTGTGAGCGTGCCAGTGTGTCTTAATGTCATGTCTATATATTTCAGTGTTTATAGCCTACAAATGTGCCTCTCTTCAGCCAGAGAACAGGCACCTGCTCCAACAGACACATGTAACTCGAGACAGGAACACTGTGGGGAAAAATAGCATCATATACAGTCCATGTACTTTACTGTTACTAATCATAGTGATGATTCACATCACTGGGAAATCCTGTGATAGACTGTATGCCACACAGGCATATATATATATACTTAAAATAAAGACAAGGACTTCTGGAGTAGTAGTTACTTACAGCAGCTTTCACAGTACCAAAGCACAATTTAGCAAATAAAGTAGACATAAAGTATTATTTTGACACATCGTAACTACATAAAATCTCTTGTAAAGTAATACTGTAGGGCTTTGAATGAGGCTCTGCATTATCATAGACGTAAATCATTACATTGGTATACAATTTTAAAGTAATAATGATGCTAATGTGTTTGCATGACATTAATGTAATTAACTTTTTAGTCAAAAAATAAAGACAGTCTTAAAACCACTGACTGAAAGCATCATCCTACTCAGTTTTATGTCACTGAGACAAACTTTGATCTGACTTCTGCTTATAGAGAAACAATTTTTGTTCTTCATACATTCTTGAAAATCTTCTATATACAGCTATCTTTGGAAGAAATGCCCACTATGACTTTGTGTCGCGACCTGTGTAAATGTAAAACGTGCTGCTTTAAAGAGGCAAAGCTTGGCAGATGTCATCCAGTAAAGTTGACAACTTGTGAATATTGATGTTTATGAGAAAAAAAAACAAAGCTCTCAAAGCAGACAGCTTCAGTACATGTTTATTAAAAATAAATGCCTTTCAATATTTTTGTAATGTTGTGAAATTTTGTACAATGAAACTGTAAGACATATTGAAGATAAAATGTCTTTAATAAAACACAAAAGATCAAGAGCAGCGTACTGTGGTGTTTGTTTTACTCTTTGTGTCATACATGAATAAGAATCTGACTTGTGCTATAATTCAGTAGCCGGCCAACTGTGCGTGCAACGGACACTGGGCGTGGGGCAACGGTAGACTTCCACGCTCGGCTTCCTGTGGGGAAATAGTATACATTCCAGGCTTTAGCCCCTCTCCCCAATGACACTCTGGAATAATATAGACTCCACACACAAAGTATGCCAGAGTGGCAAAGTACATTAACATATGAGAATGGTTAGAAGCAATATAATTTGCCTTTAGTGTGTCGTATTATCCTTATAGACCGCTTGGTCGACACACAAAATAAACCACATAGACCATCTACAGGTTGTACCTTTGTACTCTAAATTCCTGCATGTGTCAGCATATCTTGAGCTGGGTTTTAGGCCAGTGTGTTCACATGGTATCCTAAGCTGATTGCTTTCACTGTGGATCAGGCACTTTGCCCAGACGGAGATCAGAGTTGATTAGTTTAATAAGCTGCAAAATGTGTTTTGTTTTTATGACCACACCAGGGGTGAAAGTATTGTGTAGCAGCTGTCTCGTCTTATGACTACTACTAAAAGACTGTTTCCAGTGTCTTAATTGGGCACAAGACTACACCCTACAGAGTGTGTGCTCTGTGGTACAGTTTAGTTTTTTTAACTACTCTTTCAGCATGTCTATCTAGGCAATGTTGGTCAGTCAGTTCACCTTTTTGGTCCAAACTGAAATACCTCATCAGTTGTTGGATGGATTGCCATAAAATTCATTCATGGTCCTCAAAGGATGACCGACCGACTGACTTTGGTGATCTGGCTTTTCCTCTAGCACACTATAAGTTTGACATTTCTGGTTTATAATGAGATTCCTCAACAACTATTGAACAGATTGCATGAAATACAGATATTCATGCATGGTCCCTGGGAGATGAACCCTAATGACCTTGATGATCCCCTGATTTCTCATCTAGCGCCACCAGCAGGCCAATATTTTCACTTATCCAGTGAAATATCTCAACTAGATAGGTTGCCACATATTTTTGTACATTCATGTGGTGCCATCATCAGGTCAACATTTCATTTCGTTTAGTTTATGACCAAAAACCTGCAAAACTAATAGCGTTCCCTGCAGCTTCAGTTGTACTTGTTTAGTGCCGATGTTAGCACACCAACACACCAAACTAAGATGGCGAACATGCAAAACATGTTTAACATCAACCTGCTTGCATTGTTACTGTGAGCATCCTCATGTTAGCATTTAGCTCAATGCTACACTTCATGTAGTCGCTGGCGTGTCTTGTTACGACCATCCAAGGAGTGACACACGGTTGTGTAGCAGTTTCCTTGTGTTATGACCACTGCTTAATTGGGTACAAGACTACACCCTACAGGGTGTGTGTTCCTTCTGGTACATATTTGTTTTTTCATTTTGCTAACTTGTTGACATCCTCTGAGTGCATCATTTCCATCTCTCTCTGCGTCTTCCTCTCTCTAAAGCAAACATGGAGGGTAGTCTGATCTAAGTGATCTAATGAAGGTGTAAAGTCTCATCTGCTACCAAACATGGCAGTGCCTGTAATTCCCTGAGTGTTTCTCTCTCCGTTCAACAAAAGTCCACATCCAGTGCCAAAAGCTTGACATAATGTTTATCTTTGTGAGCCAGTCCTGACCCACTCCATTAAACCATCGGTGGTGCAAGATCTTCACTTGTAATTGAAAGTGACGCAGGCTGCATGCTGGGTATGTTTTTTGTGTTATTCACCAGACCAACAAATAGCAGTCCTATGTTCTTTCACATCCTCAACTGTACCCATTTTTCTTTGCTGGGATTCAAAGAGGATTTCTTGATCAGCGGTGCTTAACACTCTAATAATGGAATCTTTTTCATGTGGTTTGGAGAAAAAAACAGTTGTTGTGTTTTCCCACTGCAGTTTAACCCCTATTATTTGTGAAGTAATTGCCCTGTGTGATTTACAAATTCTTCTCATGAACTCTGTAGCACTGTTGTGGTTGCTCTGAAGTAATGGCTTATTCTCTTTCTTGTTTACCCCCTACACACACACACACACACACACACACACTCACACACACACAAACACAATTAAACCACCACCCTCTTTCCCACTAAGATTGTTGTTAGTCACAACTGTTATCACTTAAATGACTAAACTGGTGTATTTTCTCATCACACAAACACATTAGACTTGTTTTGTTTCTTTGAGTTGTCTTTTTACTACGTGAGAGCTGTTTTTGGCTGTTCATGTGGTGGTTTGGTCTAGTTATTAAGGAAAAACAGCAATAATGAATTTTCAGTTTTTGTAAATAAAAAGAAAAAAAGAAAAAAAGAAAAAAAAAGAAAAATATGACCTGGTTCATTCTTCTAGAAAGGCTGTACTTCAGAAAGTTTGGCCTGTCTGCTCCTTCAGTCAACTTGAAGCCTGTCATAGAGTCTGACGCCACATGACATTATTGGCAGTAGTTGCTGAGGTCATTTGTCCTCTCCCTGACAGATGGAGGGATGCTGAGAGGAAGCGAGGCACACCCTCCAAATGTCCTGGCTGATAAGTGACCTCATTACAGCTCCACTGGGCATGTTTTTCTTATTCACAGAACACCATGATGATGATCCCCAGGAGACCTCTGCTTTTGAACAGTGCCAAGCTCTCGGACTTTCTGAGAGTTTTTCTTTGCTTGGCTCATGGCACACAATCGGTTTTATCAGCCCTGAAACACTTCCATACGCACAGAAGTGCGCCACATCTTTAATCCCTCTGCACTAGTTGTTTACAAGAACATTCATTGCTTGTAAATGCTCCGTTTGAGTGGACTGAAACAAAAGCAAGGCGAAGACAGCAGTCCTTAAACATGTTATGTAAGTCCCCTTTATCTGCCCCTCACTCATCCACACACAATACACGCAAACGCCCCTCATAAAAACTACTCTAAACCCTAATGTTAGCCATAATACGTTGCGTCCGTGCCCAGGAGCCCTCTGTCTTGGAGGACTTTGGGTTGTAGTGCTGCAGCTGTAAGTCATTCCCTCTCTCGGTCTCTCTCTTTCCCTCTTTTTCTCTTCATCCTCCCGTGTCTGGAGAATGTAAACATCAAGAGGGAGGCCAAATCTCTGCCATCGCAACTTTTCTTACAGCTGATATGGAGACAGGGCAACAGTGACCGCGCCTGAATCAGTCTAATGTACACAGAGGGTAAAGTGTGATTAGTGTTTAGGATTGTGATGCCGCGACATTTTGTTGACAGTTCCACTCTATCCAGGAGGTTTCCAGCTCAACATCAACATCTCAGCCATCCATCTCATGCAGGGCGTCCATTGAAGGGTTTCAAGGAACAGAAGTCACACCACGGATGTAGAGCTCACGATCAAAGCCATTCCTTCTTTAAAGCGTCTTTTATTGTGGGGCCTAAGGATAATGATGTCGGCCAGTCTGCCGACAGTAACAAATACTTTGTCCCATGCAAAGTACAATATCACAACAAAAACTTCTGGGAAACAATTACTGGCATGTACTTTGTTCTGGATATTTGTGGTCCTCAAAGCATCATTCCCAGTGACCGCCCTGACCTTTTGTCTGGTGCCACCATCATGGTCTTTTTCCTTGGATGGACTTTATTTCAAGACAAGGCATCCAAAAAACTAATGGCTGGATTTTCCAAAAGAAATGCTGCTGACCTTTCGTTTGGGATACTCCATGAGCTTTCTTCTAGCACCACCATTAGGTAATATTTTAAAACACAGTGTAGTAGTCAGACTTTCATTAACTTTTATTGTTTCTATTGATTCTATGTTCCCAGGGGACAAACCCTTTTGAGTTTGCTGATCTGATATCCTTTCCTTTGTGCCAGTCTTACATCACACTTTCCACTTGCACACAAGACACAGTGTGACATGCGGATGGTTGATTACCGTAACATTTATTCAATACAATCATGTTCTCCAGAGAAAGATCCCATTTAAATTTAAACTTTTGTAAACTTAAACTTTTGAATTCAACTTTACATGTTTTGCTCCCCCATCATTCCCAATGACTCTTGAAACTTTACCTTACAACCAACTAACTAATTTTTGTTTCATGACAAGGCATCAGGGAGAATATTGGCTAAATTTCCAGAAAACGTCAGTGGGTATTTGTGAACCGCAGAGGACAAACGATGACTAAGATTTCAGGATTACAGGACATTTAATTGTCAAATTGCCAAGCAATTTATCATTCATGTCACATCAGCCATGAGGCTGAACACAGTCATGTTCCCAGGAGAAAATCCCTTGTAAGTGTGGTAATTCCACAACTAATCTTTTTTCTAGTTACATCCTGAGGTCAAACTTTAAAGTGTCAGTTCCCGAGGCTGAGTGTTGGTTTTATCCAACTATTATTGAGTGGAGTAATGAACTGGGACTTTTTTGCATTGTTTTCTATTTGATATCATGTAGCAACTTCCATGAAATCTCCAAACACACACTAGCATGTTACTTGAAGTTCTTTAAAAGCCATTTGTCACACAAACCCCTATTCCATGTACCCCCAAAGATGTATACCCCCACCCCAGTCCCAGCCTCTCAAACTGATTTCCAACCCCAAAATCCCAAGGCCATTTTCCCCCTCTTATTTCTTTCTCTGCTGAAGAATTTGAACAAATTACCTCCACATGTGTCTGAAGGAGCCCCATGGGAAAGGGGCCAAGCAGAATATACTGCTGACAGGCCATAAACATTGACTTCATCAAACATTGCGAGCAGCGTGCTCTGATGCTCTCCATATGTTCACCTGGCACCGGCAGCCATTTGCTGACAGCACAGCAACATCTCACCAGTGAGGCTCTTTATCTTCTTATGCCACATGTTGTTCAGTATCTGGGATGAGGAGGTGGAGGCCGGCCACGCTGGTTGCCATCACCAATGAGGTAACATGTCAGCATACAGAGGAAGGTTTGTGTTTCCTCAGGCCCTCAAATGATAAGGCAATCGAGAGATAACAGACATTTCATGTGTCAGTCAGATGTAAATGTTTCTTATGCACAGTGTAATGGTGAACAAAATCCCAGAACCCCCCCCTTTAGGGCCTCCTATTTTCAGCCAGTAACCAGAGAAACGGCAGAGGGGGAAGCATGAGACAGGACAGAAAAATGGTGAAAAGAGAAAATAAGGGAACAGAGAGGACGACGGGGTATAACTTTCCCTGTGTGATTAACTTTCAGTCTCGGGTACCACCACTTCTCACTGAAGCCTGTATTTCCTTTGGCACCTGGCCAGAGGCTTTTTGACCTTGTTCACTTTCTTTCTCATGTCACTCGGCAGGCGCTCGGTTGTGACCTTTCCGGCGAACGAATGCATGTCTCTGGAGAAAGATCGTTTACAGGAAACCTTCACGGGCCTTAAAGAGAAAAATCACCCAATCAAGTGCAGCTATATTTCACACAATCATCGATGTGTCTGGGGCTAAAGTCCTCCCTTAATGCTGACCTCCAACATTAGGAATGTATGATTCACCGGGGGAGGAAAAGGGTGCACCCTGCTCCTATCTAGCTAGCTCCAAGCTGCACTATAACAGAGCTACAGGTCGATCCAGAGGAATCCTGTCAGCGGGGTCCTCCTCCTCCCCAGGCGTCTCTAAACCCACAACATGCTCGGAGAGAGTGAGGGGGAGAGATCCACCAAGGGTTTGGCAATAACAGCCTTTCTGGGTAGAAGTGGAGCTATTAAATTGCAGGGGGTTTCATTGTGTAGCATTCCATTTGCATCCATATTTAATGGTGATTAGAGAGCAGAATTAGAAATCCAACAATCCGGTCTGCATAAGACTAGACCAGTATTACTGTTGTTCCGTAGGACAATGACACTCGACAAGTAAAACGTCTTAAACAGTTTTGATCCGCAACTGACTGGGACTCTGACTAATCATATTAACTTTTCTTAAAAGATGATATGGTGTAAAATGTCTTTCCAAATCGCACTCTAAATGCTGACTTGGTGTAACGTATTTGGCAACAGTAAAAGCACAGGCTGTTGACTCACATTATTATCGTGATCTTTGAACCACAGGATGACGCTTATAAATGTGATTGTCAGCATCAAAGAAAACATAGCATGTGATGGCCTCAGTCTGTTCCATTAACCTGTGCATTTAAAGCTGCACTAAACAATCAATATTTTTATATTATCAATGTAATGACTTGTCTAATGTGAAAGGGGTCGCTTGCATTGAAACAACCCATGGAAAATGATCAGCCAACGCTTCTTCCCTCGTTTTTTACAGAAATTTTACCGTTTTGGTTTTAGGCTACATCCAGCAACTTAACTTCAGTTCAGTCTCGCCACTCTCATCAGTCGTTCTTTTAACAGGCAGCTGACAAAAAGCTTTAAAAACCGACTGCACACCACCTGCTCAGCACCAAACCAAAGTTAGCAACTAGCTGAACTTAGTGGAGGAGTTAGCAGCTAAAGAGCCACATATTTCCCTTTGAAGTTGGAGGAGAGAGAAAACAGAACTAAAAGGATTTGGACTTATTCATCAGATGGTCACAAAAATGTTAAAAATACTAATGTTGCTTTGTGTCTGCAGGATGTTTGCTAACACGTTCGCCATTACAACTTCAATATTGTGTTTACAGCTTGTTGCGTTACACCCAGGTGGCTGAAAAAATCAATTAATTAAATTAAAGGGACATTGATAGTCATTCTTAAAATGAGAAGCACTCGCGTGTTCTCCCTGTGGTATCAGTATTTCATAATTAGGTCTAACTGTGTATGCATGCCTAAATGGCCAGGCATCAGACTATTTACAGGTAAAGACCAGCAGCAGGTATAATACCTAAAAACTCAAAGGTACTTTTGATGTGGAACAGATGAATCCTGTAATGTAGCAGCAGCACAGCAGTCTTTGTTGTTAAGGTAGGATTTATTGCAGGGCTGTTGTATTAGACTGCATTAGTGTAAGCTAGGTGTACCCAATAAACTGGAAACTGAGTTTATTGTACTATAAGAGGCATTAAACTGTGAAATCCTAAAACATATTTCATATTCCATACATTTTTGTACTTAAATACAATGTACCACCGTACGCATTCACAGAGTTTCCAGCATGTGTAATATACCATGGAAGAATGTGAAGTGACATATCCAAAATGTCACAATATAAACAGAACAATATATGTGAGTGACAAAATTGCATAAAAAGCACTCGATCTTTAAAGAATTCAATAAAACCCAAGATAACATTACATGTAGTACAGAGAAAGCAGAAGGAAATGTCACAAAGCTTGGCAAAGCTTACATTAGGTGCTTTTTGGACGTCCCTCACTATACTTAACCTCTTCACCCCCACTGGTCCTTCTGAAAGTCCATTATTACAAACACATGTTGCTTGGAAAACAATGTGAAAACCATAGTGTAGTCAAGATGGCAGGATTAAGAAAGACGCAAAATAGAATGCCACTTGTTTAGAAAGGTGTAAAGACGATATAAAACATAACTGAAGAATTTCTGCAGGCACAAAATATGGGCTTTGGTCAGATGTGTTAGAATGTACACTGACATAAAGATGAACAAAATCTAAATGAGAACGGTACCTTTAAGTAGCCATTTGTATAAATGAGGCTGTACGAGGAAGGACAAACCAGAATCACTTAAATTCTTTCATGTGGTGCAATGTGCTGCAAGTTTCAGAGATAGATTTTTTTTCTAAGGGAGGATAGGATATAAGGGGTTTTAAAAGCTCTTCTTTTTGGCAGAGGGTTCTTTAGCTCCTCCTAACCCGGGGCGATGGAGACGCCTGAGTGATGCCTGGCCGCTCTCCTGGGCTCTGGGAGGAAAATCCTGTTTAATGTCTCCACAATAACATTCCCTGGGGTTATTTATTCAGGAATGTTAATGTGCTTAGAATCTACTGGCCCCCGTGGCCTCTGACACGGGCTCCTCTGGGCCTTCCTATCAAGCATTCGATCAGGCACGGCACAAGCTCTCCGGTGCCGCTGCCATCTGTTTAAACAACAAAGATTGATGCAGCAGGAATCTATTGATGACCCTGCAGTCAGACAGCATGGGCTATCTGCGTCTGCAAAAGCCTGCCTTAGTGCATTCACGTGATGCTCATCTCTGTTTATGTTTTGCCTCAGTTTGACATTGCAATGTGCACTTTGGAAGTTGATGTATTTTAATATAGCCTTTCAGCGGAAATTCATGGACTCCTCGGTATGCCTCTCATGCACTGTAAACACTGTATTTATGCGTCTTCTCAGCTCCAGGATCTGTGCTTTATGTCATGGTTTGAATAAACACAACACAATTACAGGATGTAAATGGGCCTCTCCATACATATGAGATCCATTACTTTTCCACACTCATTTAATCTCTCTGTAGCTTTCTAAATGGAAACAGATGCGCAGAGCAGCGTGATCACCTAACTAAAAATTCATGAGCAGCAGGAGTTATTAACTAACCGTTTCATCTTGAGCCTTTTTTACACACTTCTTAAATATGTCAGTTAGATTCTTAAAGGAAGAGTTCAACACTTTGGGAAATACGCTAATATTCGCTTTCTTGCGGAGGTTTAGATGAGAAGATTGAAACCACTCATATAGTCATATAGTAAATATGAAGCCAGTAGCCGGCTAACTTAGCTTAGCATAAAGACTGGAAACAGGGTGAAACAGCCAGCCTGGCGCAGTCCAAAGGTAACAACATGTTGTATCATGTGCTGGACTATTTCTTGGACCAGAAACTTCTCTGCTGGTTGCCAGCCAAATGGTCCGGACCAAGAAATAGTCCGACCCCCCTGTAAAACAGCAGTTTGACA
Organism: Enoplosus armatus; assembly: GCF_043641665.1. NCBI lineage: Eukaryota > Metazoa > Chordata > Actinopteri > Centrarchiformes > Enoplosidae > Enoplosus > Enoplosus armatus. Next base: position 18,127,013 of record NC_092193.1, read on the forward strand.
TTTTTACACTTCACAGCTAATAATAATGATAAGCAATTAAAACCAAACTTATCAGAAAAATGAACACTTGAACAAACATCAGCGTGATAAGAACTACCTTAAAAAACAGAAATCGTTCTTGGGAAAAAAAAATAATTTGACGTGTCCTTCGATCTTTTAGTTTGGCCCATGTCCCAGCGGCTAACATGTGAAATGCAAAATGTATTTCCCAAAATGTCAAACTCAACACTCAACACTGCAAGTTTGGACGGAAAAGGAACAAAGTTCTCAAATTTCTTGTGCATTGTACATTTTGACATGTGAAGATTTCCATTCTTATTTTTCTTGGGAAACTTGAACAGACGTGGAGTGTTTTCTGACCTGATCCAGGCAGAACCATGTGAACCTGGAGGATTTCCTGGCCCAGTGGCCTCAGTTGTTATGCTAATTATCTGACCCTTGACTCAATGCATGCAAACACACACACGTCACGCGTCAGGCTTATTCACTGGGGAAGTAGGCCACGAAGATGTTCTATCTTTTCCACATTAAGAGGTTCTCCTTGTGTAACAGACTTCAGGATGAATTCAGTCCACATCAGTGAAATGTGGTCTCATGTTCATTTTTCTGCTCTTCATGTTTCAGGTGGTTTGGCAAAAACTTGTGGTTAGGGCAAATGACACACCCTAATAAATCCCACATCCTCTTTATGATTCACAGTAAATCACATTTAAGTGCACCGACAGATGCTGTAAAATCTTATCTGCTCATAATGCTGGCCTTTCAATGACATCCACATTTTGGCCATTTTTTAATGTTGGTGTAAGTTTATGATTTCCCTAAAACTGGAAGTCAGAGGCCCTGGCTCGTAAAAAACATAATTCTTTCTGTGTGTAACATTTTTATGATTACCCTCTACCTCATGTAACGCCGACCTTAAGGGTCACTCTGAGCTGCCCTGAAAACACTTGCTTATACGTGGGTAATATTTTACAGCCTCCCCCTGGGGTTGCAGTAACTCGATTTTTTTTATCCACTCTTCATTCCACCTTCCAACTCACTTTTTCACTCTTAGAAATTACAAGAATGTTGTGTCAAGTATGACAAATTCGCTTTCAGCAGTACGCTCCGTGAAATCCCGGGACGTGTTCGCAGCAGGCGAGCGTTATTTGTCAAGAAATTTGAACAATTAATGGCTGAGGCTCTCCTATAAAATTACAGAAAACATATTCTTTATGATTCCTAAGTAGATGAGATGACCTCAGAGTGTTGTCTTAGGCTCAGTTTTCAGGGTTGCTGTGGGTACTGACAGCCTCACAGGCGAAACTTGATCTGCGCTCTTAAGAAAACAGGCCTAATGAATGTGTTCCCAGGGGTGCACAAATCGGGCATTGATTGTTCAGCCTCTGAGAATGTCATCAAATTCCTGAGCGCTGAGTAATGCTGAATGTCTGCTGCCACCTACAGGCCTTTTGCGAGGAAACAAAGCTATTTGAATCGAGCTGGCTGATTCTCCAAAACACATCCATTGCCAGATCAGGTCAGAAGAAGCTGCAGGTTATGACCAAAAGTCAGGTGGCAGATGTCCCCTCTCTCCCAAAGACTTTCATGGTGCAACACACAGCTAATGTGGAGGGAATATTCATGCCTCGTATTGTGTCCATTAGAAGTAAAGGACTATCTATTCGAAGCTTTCAAATCATGAACATTATTGGCTGCTGTAACAGTTCAGTAACTAACTGGTTCAGATCTGTTTATGTATACAAGCATTTATTATTATCTTGAACCAAATCTCTCCAGAAGGTCCTCGGCTTTGTTACTCAACTTGAGTGTTCCTGGTTTTATAAACCCTGTCAGGTTGTGTCACTTCGGGCTCATATCTGACCCTGATTGTATGCAAAATATGTGTAAAATTTTCAACATGTATACAAAGTACACAGTGAAATGCAAAACAATGGCATGGCCAATGGGAAAACTGCACTTGCTGAGAAGGATTGTGTGATGCAATCCAATCAAATGTGGTGAAAAGTGTAAGTTAAAAGGTCAATGACAGCTAAAGTCAAGTTTTCCCCAACTTTGATTTTGTTCAGACATATGGGTAACAGTAACTAAAAAGCATATTTAAGCATAGATACGTATTTTAACACAATCCTCCCTCGTATTCATTCTCTCTTCACCTGGGAACTGCCCACTACAGCTACAGTGTTTTATTGGTGGCCACGGAGCCACTCCAGTAAAATCAACCAGGGGATTGTGTTGCACCGTTGAGATTTCAGAGTAAAGGTGACTGAACTTTATGAGCCTCTAAACTGTGGAGCAACTCGCTGAGGGAGGTAAGGCTATAGGCTAGAGTCAGATTTCATCTTTTAAATCATACGCGTGAGATCATGATTCATTCTTTAAAACATAATTCTACCCACTTGTATGTGCATTTGTACATTTTGTTGTTATAGGTCTCCAATTTGTGTTAGTTGTGGCACTTTTGCTGCTATAGTAGTCATTTCCTGTATGCAGTGAATGCTGTTATCACAAACTTTAAATAAAGATATTTTCTGAACATCATCCCAACAGTAATTTTCCGGCCAGATCTACAGCCATCTCCCAGCCACAACTGCATTTCTTTGTGTGCATGTTTGTGTGAGACATTCACTTAATCGGGTTCATGTCTGTTAATTACATCCTCTATAAAACTGACAGTGCTGGTTCTCAGACAGAGCTACTTGGCTTGTACTAACTTCTCCACAGGTCTGTGTTGGATGCAGCAGTCTTTGTCTCCCTCTAACAGCGGCCAGTGGTAAAACCCTCCTGACTGACCTTTCAGATAAAAATAACTTTTTCTTCTGAAGTCTCACTTTCGTTTTCTGTGAGCTGTTGAAGCATCATAAACTTAAACTAAAAGTCCCTTTACCTTTTGCTTCATCAAAGTGTGTCAGACGCTCCTTAAACAAAGCACTTAATGCACAACAACTGGCCTTAACCTCAATCACCAGGAAGCAGGAAGCTCCCATAACTGTTGCCCTGCTTTAGAAAGGCATTAATATGGGGCAAGATGACAGATGAATAAAAATAAGTCATCTATTTGAGTGGGTGGCAGATGTTAGCTTCCTCGCTGCTTATTTGGCCCGGCTCTGTGTCTGAAAGTGGGCTGTGCAACTGCACGGACCTGCTTCTTCTCTTTGGAAAGTTTTAAGCACATCCAAAGTACAAATTAAATATATTTTTATGGCACAAAACATCTCATAACACATTTAACGCTAACAAGCTGGCTAACAGTCGCTAGCCCTGACTTACTGACAGAGCCTGTTAGAGCATGGCCTAATTCCATTCATACACGTATCTTGCTCATGCTAGACAGTATAAATAAATGTATGGAATAAAAGTAATACAAAATAAGCATTGGGGGATAACCTTCCTTATTATCCACTACAAGAAGTTTCACATCATTATGTGGACATGTATTTGACACACTGTCTGCATCTTATCTTATCTCAGGTTGCCATGACTACATATGAAATAGGAGTTGATCCCAAGATAATTAACTCAGGGTGAGTTTCAGTTATTAACTAATGATATTATAGGCTGTGCACATCCCTTAGCCTACATTAGGCCTACATTTTATTAATATAGATGTATTGGCTTTACATCCAGTATACATGTTTATAGGCTACATGATAGAATAGTCAGAAATGGGCTATATTAACCAATGTGAAATTATTTTTTCGTTTGTTCTTCATGTTGTTAGACTCTAATCAAAGTGATAAAGACAATCAACGTGTAATGCTTCATCACCAGCAGCTTGGTGCGCACAGGTGTTGCTGAAGCCTCTCCATGTGAAACTCCCACCATTGTTTGAGGACTACACAAAGAGCCTCTCCACTTTCCAGCATCACGTTGTGGGCTTACATACCAGCAATACCTCCGCAGTGTGAATGGTGACAGCAGTCAGCAGGACGGGACAGATGATTTGCGCGTTCACACTTCCAGCGCTTTCATGGCTCGCTCTGCGCTTCTGCGGCGGGTTTGTCGGTCGTGATCGTGGTTTATTGTGGAGTGTTCAGGAACACAACGTGTGGACTTTGTTGTTAAGTCGACAAGTGTGGGAGATGCATGGGTGTGTGTGTGTGTGTGTGTGATTTAACCAACTTCTCGCAGTGGAAGTTGGAGAGCTGAAGCGACTTTACGCACAAGCTCCTCTCCATCCAAACAACACTGATCGTGGTACCGCGCAGAGGCAGATGGCAGAGGAAATCCTCAACGATTCCTTCCCAGATCTGAAAGAACTGGAAAATAAGGTTGGCAGGAAAATACCGGAAAGCCTTCTGATTTGGATGAGGGATGCTGCGGACTGCGAAGACGGTTGGAGGTCCGAGGAGGTCGACGGGGGAGACCGCAGCTCTGCCCTCAGCGACAGCTTCTCGGACAAAATAAGCAACTTAAAACAAGAGATGGTAAAGACTCCTATTTCCTCAGCAGTGAATTTATCCGATTATAGACACTGTATGCATGTTTCTAAATGGACAAAACAGTTGCCCTCCTGAGGATGATTTGAACACTGCCACAACTTGCCCAACTCGTTTCAGAAATCACCTGCCCTGTTCATTCTGATGGCATGTTTCTCTCTGAGCTGCAGAAATGTTCCCTTCTGAGCCACTTCACCTGCTCATTTTTATTCCTAATGACAGACACTGTCACCGGTCTGTCCACCACACCCCTCACCAGGCTCCTCTCTCACTCACCTCCATTCATCTGACACATTCTGACTGGATTCCTCTGCTCATTCTCTCTGATCCTCCCTCATTCCTCTCAGTTCCTCTGGTTTCATGTGTTGTAATGTAAATGAGCTCACAAGGCCTCATTGGTGGGGGGACAGAATTAGTTCTGTCCAAGGGGCCCCTGAGCCTCCCCATATGTATACCTGCAATTATATCATTCTTATCTAGCCTAACTCTACACTTTTCATGCAGAGGTGGCTGCGTTCTGCAGATGTGAGGATTCTGCAGCAGCTGGTGGCCGTGCACGAGGGCATCGAGGCCATGCGTTGGCTGATGGAGGAGCAGGGGGCGTTGGTCAGCCGCGGCAGCAGCTTGACGGGCAGCCTGAGCAGCCTGGTGACTGTGGAGGAGCACGGGCCCTCGATGTCCCCCTGCAGGTACAGGACAGTGTTTAGTTTGGCAGGTCTACAGGAGAATGTGCACTTGTTTCTATACAAACTAATATCAGAATATATCAGTGAAAAATTGCATTAAACAAAGTAATACCATGACTTACGTTAACCATAACCATGTGTTGTTTTAGTGGAGGTGAGTCCTCATTACCACCGGGGGCACTTGCATTGCAGGAAGGCAACATTAGGAGTTACCATTTGACATATTCATCAGTGTTTTCCAAAGAGTACATGACTTGAATTTTCAGGATATGAAAAATAGAATAGAAAACACAGGCCAGCAGCAGTCAGGTAAAACTCTTGAACTTGAACTGAGAGTTTCCTAACAAATCAAAGAAAGTGTTTGCCCGTCACATGTCAGAAAACGAGCTGACACTTACTTCACTAACCAGTGATTCAGAATTTAAGCAAAAGCCCAAAGATACTTTAACAGCTGAATCATATTGGATGTAGATTTAAAGCACGTTCAGCTTCATATGTGGCTCAATATTTCTGCTGTTGCTCCCGCAGAGAAAGCCCGAGTCCAACTCAGGATTTGACTGAAACCACCGGCGAGGAATCAGAAAATCACCCGCCACACTGTGACCATGATGATTCAAACCACAAGACCTACTCTGACATGCTGAGCCCCGAGTCTACTGAAGCAAGACCTCTGAGTCCTTCCACCTCCAAGTTTGAGGTCTCTCGATCGACACATGGCGGGCACGGTCAGGCATCATGTAGTCCTGCCAACGCTTTGGATAGTGCCAGTTTACCAAAGTCACAACCACGGTACTCGAATGTAGCTCCATCACAAGACATCAAAGCCGGTGCTGACACCATCAGAAGAGCTCTGCTCAGATCAAGCAGGGCAAGGCCAGAAGTGAGAGCGGATAGTTTTGCCCTCACTGAGCAGTCAGGGGAGACAAGGACAGAGCTGCAAACTCAGGAGAGTATTCGAGCGTCTCTGAACAATATGATGGAAGAGGAGGAGAGCGCGCCCAATAGAGAGACGGGTTTGCTGGGCTACGATGCTCAGTGGTTCTGGGTGGAGTCACAGGACGATGTGACATTTTTATGATCTTCTATGAGCACAATTTAAATGAATAATCTTTGGTTTGAAGCTATTCCCCTCACCAGTTAACTGCCAGTAATGCAGTGGGATTTAAAATGCACTTTGACACTGATGAATGAATGATGGATGATGCTTAAGAATGATTGTGTCACTGCCTCTGTGCCACTACTCACTCTGTCGGTGCTTTTGGTTTGGACTTACGCTGTGTTCATCATTTTTTTTCATTTTACTTTTATTCAAAATTAAGGAAATCGCAAACATGAAGGAGCTTTTTAAAAAGATATCTAGAAATGTTATTACCTTGTCTCATAAATGTTTCACACACTGGGGACTTGACTTTTAAAGATATTGATCGTGAACTTAATTTGATTTGTCTGATCTTATTTATAAGACAAGAATGGCAGTCAATCATTTATTGTGCTTATTTCTCATATATTGGTCAGTCTCCTTGAAATCTTTCACAATTGTGGATATAATGCAGCAATAAACCTGTGAGAATTTGAAAGACGATGCTATTGTTCTGCTTAAATTGCTGTGCAATCATGAGTCTAACGTGTGTCTAATTGTATGTATGGTAATAAACAAGAGTATCGTGAGTATAAAAAAGTATTTTTTTGATGGTATTTCATGGTAGACATGTTAAATGTTCTTATATTTGTGACACTAATGCTAAGTCCTAGTCATGTCGCTTGTTCCCATCTACCTTTCTTTCAAGCTTGTACTCTTAAGTATCAACATTATAATTAACAAATTCATGGACGAAGCCTATTTATTTGACCTAGATCCCGTTTGTATATTATATTTTTCGTAATCAACACGTTTTTTAATGATATTTGCGCATTGTCTCTTTTAAATTTACACAAATTATGAATGAAATGCCAATTCGTTACCAAGATGTTCACCATGTGACTGATCTTTCCGATAGACCGCAAAGGCAGCACCCGACGACAATCGTGACGTCGTGTATTTACACAGAGACCAGGAAGTGTCGTGCAGGCAGAAAGGTTTCCCCGCGATAGATTTGTGTGACACTACGGGTGGATAAAGGACGATGTAATGGTTCAGACACTCATAAAGGAAACATGGAATTTTATTTTCTACCTGGTCTCCTGGTCGTGGCCCTGACGGCTGGGACTTCAGGAGACGGTAAGTGTTCCCAGCAGAGGAAACTGGTGTTAGCATGTTTGCTAACTATCTCGGCTTGCTACTTGACCTGAACGCCAGAGACCTTTGCACGGTCTCACACTACTCTTACACTCACATGCACATTGTTAAAGAGATATTTTTGTCAGCCCTATGATTGGTTTGGAGGGGACAGCATGTATATTTACAGTTTACGTTCAACGAAGTTTGGTGTTCTTTCTTACCAACTTTGTCACTTCTGCTGTATACATTTGCATCTCCTCATCTTTCTGGTTGAATTGTGTCACTTTTTAAAAGACTGTTTTTATTGTTAATTGTTCCATTACACATCTCATCTTCAATAACATGCATCGTCGTAGACATTAGTATCTACAGTTCTAGCATAATGTGGCATTTCCTTCAATTTCTCCTTCACTTTGATCACCTCCTACAAATACAATATGGATATTACATTTGAAAAAGTAAAGGAAAAAAAAGAAAACATCTACATTAAAGGTTCCATATTGTAGAAAGTGAGACTTCCATGTCAGCTCTAGGTGCTGTGTAAATACTGTGAAAGTATCAAAACACTCCGTCCACGTCTTTTATTCTGCAACCTATGTCTACCATATGAGTCTAACTTGACTACACCCCGTTTGTGCACTTTCATACAATGAAGTTTTGTACCCTGCAGATGGACAGGTGACGTTTGTATCGGAGCTCTCGTCCAAACCAGCTCAGAAGTTGTCAAAGTATGGTTGGTACGGCAACGTGAGGCTGCAGAGGTTTCATATACCGGAGGAAACGGCCATCGCTCGCTGGCTGTTCTCTGTCACCAAGGGCCACAATTTCCACTGTGGACAGCACAACGTCAGCATGTGAGATAGTGAAGTGAATCTGCATCGTGAAAACGTCTACGTCTTTAGTCTCCACTATCCTTGTTGATTTGCATCCTCTGTTTAGTGAAATTAAACTCTAATGTCTCTCTCTCTCTTTTGCAGCCATATTCGTTGGGGTGCCCCTCCAGTTATAAACCCAATAGGGTCGGTGTTTCCCAATGCAACACTGTGGAGCCCCTGTCTGTCTCTGATCCTACCGGTGACATCACACAGCTCCACAACCTTTAACCTCTCCAATCCTGCTCCCGGTGATTGGTATGTTGCTGCTCACTTGCCTGAAGATGACGGGCGCATAGAGCAGAAGGTTTGTATAGAGCTGCTGTATACCGTACATGCTTGTTATTTTCAGTTTTTGTTGTTATGAGTCCTGATTTTCTAAGGATTTCTTTCCCTGGTCCTCACTACTGCACTGTAACTCTGGACATTCAGTATGCATACAAACATTGTTCTAATTCAAATTTCTGTAATTTTCATGAAGAAAGATTTGACACCAGTTTTGTGGCCTGGATGTGTAAAATCTACTCTTAACTTCGTTCCAGTCTTGCTCTACTCGTTAATTTCCCTTTTACCCCAACCTGTTCCACCGGAGCAGGGGGTAGGTGGATTGTTTGTTATGTAAAGTTACTAAACCACATTCTTGGCCTCTGTTCATATTGCAGAAGTGCAGCTGGTAGTCTTATTTACTTATTTATTAATGGCTGGCCTTGAAAGAACATTTCTATTCACATCTTGTATCTCTATATTTGTATTTTTCGTATGCATTAGTCCCCCATTGTTTTACTGTTTACCTTACTACTGACCTATTACTCTTATTAGTTTGTTATCTTTAAAACACTTTGAACTGCCTGGATGAAAGGTGCTAGACCAGGTTTGCTTGATTAATTTAAGAGAATTATGTGCCAGTGTATATATATATATATATATTTAATTTTTTGTCTTTATCTCTTAGGGCTTTCCGTCCTGCTCCTATTTCTTCCAGCCTCAGCTGTCTATCAGGAGAGCAGTGGACACACCCATTTTACAGCAGGGCACATTCCTCCAGCAGACGGCAGCCCCTGACAGACCTGCACGCCTTAAGTATGAGATGTCTGCGTGTGCACGTGTACACATTTTATTTCCTGTGCTCCCAGCCTTTGTTCTGTTCTATATTTTTCTTAATGTACTTGTATCTGTTTTAGATTGTATGTTCCAGAGTTTGCCTCTTCCCTCTCCGTCTCTGTGGCTGACTGTTCGTCAGGGGAGGGAGTAGACAGTGGAAACTGTTCACTGGTCCTCAGGCTCGGCTCCACCTCTCTGCAGCATCGCCCAGTAGGGATGAACTGCTCAGGGATTGGCTGCTCTGCAGCTCTTTCTAAACCACCTTGGCACACCTGGTTACGAGTTGTCGTGGAGAGCAGCCAAGACAACCGTACTGTGACCTTTAGTATTGTCTCAAACTACACAGGTGAACACAGAAACATGATCCCACACCTTAAACTTCAAACATTATATCTCTGTTCTAATATACTGCCTGTGTGTGTATTTTCTTCTGTCTGCCTCAGTGGGATGTAAACCAGAAAGCATAGGCCTGAAAGCAGACGATGACATCAAAAAGCTCTGTGGCAACAGCAGCTATACCAACTCAACGACAGCAGGCAACATCTCAATGGTTGCAAACGCCGTCGCCTTTAGCAACGAATCAGCATCACTGCTGACACCGTTGTTGGCGTCGGCGTGTGTGTGGAGCATCCCTGTGGTCTACGACGAGGTGGATGTTCTGTCGCTCCGATTCACTCCTGCCGGTGGACCCAACGTCAGCGTCTCAAACACACACCCCACCCTGCTCACCTACCCCCTGCAAACACAAGCCACTGGTGGTACACTCAACCTACAGCTCACACTCAACACTGTGAGTGCCACTGAATGACTACACAAACAGTGTTCTGATGAAGCCTGTTAGATCAGAGAATCTCAGAGTTAAGCTGTCATGCTCTTTTACTTTGATGTGTGTGTGTGTGTGTAGACTAATGTCACCCTGGGGAACAGCAGCAGTGTGGTGGCCTGTCTCTCTCCCTGGGCTCCAGTCCTCGAACTCAACCACTCTCAGCCCTGTCGCACAGGTAGCACAGATAACTGGAAACATTTATTCACGCTCACAAAGGAAGTGATGCATTGAATACCAGGAAATAGGACAGGTTCCAACTTCACTATGACTCAGAAATTATCACAGGTATATTCCAAGCAGCTATGAGGAAATAGGTGTTATTTTGGAGTAGTATGTACTCTTTAGACAACAAATTATGATTGATATATAAATTAATATAGCTTGATATTTGACAAATTAAGCCTGTCTCTTATATCAGATGCACATTCATCAGATCCCTTTTGGAATTTAACTGATGGCTCAAGCAGGAAGCTTGAATTCTCTTTATGAAAATTTAATTTGAAGATACTTCTCATTTGTGTGTATGTGTGTATCTGCAGCTTTGTTTGGAGGACATGGTGTTCATGTGAATGCCAGTGTTCCTAAAGCTGTTGTCAGGCTGCCTTTCCCTCAGTCAACAACATGGTACCTCACCCTGCAGCTCACGTGCAACAGGTAACGTGCGCATATGTGGCATTTCTCTATCGAAAAATGTGTATCTAAAATATTTCTGAATATTTTCTGCACTTATGACGTTTTGTTCTTGCGCAATCTCCCTCAGATAAGGATAACAAATCACTCAACAAGCAAAAGATGTTTTTGCAATTCACACATACACACCCTGAAACAGTCTACACATGCTGTATGTAATGCCTCTGTAGACTTATTCATGTTAACATTATATACATTTTCACACACATTAAATTCACTAATATTTGCTTTCTTGAGTTTTCCTCATCCCTGTGAGTTGTTAAAATCTGCTTATACATTAATACTTTTTCACTTTGACATTAGACACACACAAGACATGATATGTTTTATGCTACACAACAGTATGTTACACACTTGTGTATACTTTTACATACATTTTTCATATTTGTAAATCTATATTTAAAGCACCAATTGCTATTTTTTTGTCTGTATGAATCTGGGTTTGTGGGTAGAGGTCTCAGAGTGTTTGATGAGCTATCTGTATCTTATTCATTGTTCTGTGTGTGTGTTTTAATATGTAAATGTGTGTTTTTGTCTTGCAGCAGTGACTGTGGTAATATGTCAGTGGTGTCTGTGGTCCCAGAGGTGTTTATCAGTGCCTGTGTAGAGGACTGTGGGACGTATGGTGAATGTAGACTAATGAGATCCTACAGCTACCTTTACGCTGCCTGTGTCTGCAAGGCTGGTACGACACACACACACACACACACACACACACACACACACACACACACAAACAAAGATACTTCTATACCTCTATACTGTCATCACTGTATCTTTTTTTGTCATTTATTGATTCATGAATTAGTTTAATTGTTTGTGTGTGTGTGTGTGTGTGTGTGTGTGTGTGTGTGTGTGTGTGTGTGTGTGTGTGTGTGTGTGTGTGTGTGTGTGTGTGTGTGTGTGTAGGCTGGAACGGTTGGGGCTGCACAGATGATTCGACAGCTCAGTCGTACCGTCGCCAGTTGACGTCAACTCTGCTGCTCACGCTCAGTAACCTGTCCTTCCTGCCTGCCATCGTGGTGGCCATCAAACGCTGCTACTTCACCGAGGCCTCCGTCTACCTCTTCACAATGTTCTTCTCCACGGTAACACACACACGCAGAAACACACATACACTCGTATATTCTTTTGGGTTTACAGTTTACTGTTGTGCAAGAGGGGAGTTTCAGGAAATCAAAGCAAGCATCTCTTCCTCCAAGCAAGTGTTAGCTTGTGTCATCACCTGAAGGTGACCTTAAGAAAAACTGATCCTCCTCACAAGACTGTGAAGACTGCCAGCCACAGTTTTTCTTGCTGAGAAAGTAGCGTTGAGGCACAAAATGTACCTCTTTTACAAATATTTTTATGACCTAATTCTATCTAACACGATAACATTGATATGGTATAGGGATATGTGCATTCTCCAGCCATGTCATCAGCTAATAATGATCAACTAAAAGTACTACTAAACAATAATTTATCATATATATATATATAAATATGTTTTTGAGAGGACGATACACTACAGACTTCACCTTGTTTAGTTATTAGGTATAGCACTTAAAGTTAGATATGATCAGCTAAAAATATAGATTCATCTAGACCAGATTACACACAAATTTTAAACATTTTTACCTTCCAGGACTTTTTCCATGTGTTTATATGCAACATGGGCTTAGCATTGGTTTGAAAAGTGGAGGGGACACAATAAAGCGGGGGTCTGGGGAAGAAAACACACTATGATTATGATGGGTACCATGCTTAGTTTAATCATTCTGCCAGAAAAGTGGTAAATATACATCAGATTTATTTTTCAAAATGTTACTCTCACAGTTTGTGAAGAGAGTGGTAACTCACGGCGCGAGAGTGGGTCCACTTGATGACTATCCCGGCGTACGCTGGTGTCGCATCAGCTGGGCGGAGTTTGCCATCAAATTAATGTAAAATAAGCATATCGGTGACCCGGCAGTAGTAGACTAATCAAGCGGACCCAACGTTATAGTATATAGTAACGCTAGAGAGCTACCACGCCGTTTCCCTGGATTTAAAAAAGTATCTGTGTGGGGGGGGGGGACATGTCTCCTCTGTCCCTAGTTAATGTCATGCCCTAAGGTCAGATGTAACTGTTTGTTTTTCTTTTCATCTTCTAGTTCTACCATGCATGTGACCAGCCAGGCGTAGCCGTACTGTGTATAATGGACTACGATGCCCTACAATACTGTGACTTCCTGGGGTCAGTCTGCTCCATCTGGGTCACCATCCTGTGCATGGCTCGCATCAGAGACACATTCAAATATGTAAGACACAATACTATCATCACACGTAACACGAGGATTGATATGAAATTTTAAGATGTGTTTAATGCCGTCTTCTTCGTAATACCCTGTGTGTGCAGACTCTGTTCATGCTCGGGGCTCTGCTGATAGCCATGTCAATGCAGCTGGACCGCAAAGGTCTGTGGAACCTGCTGGGCCCCATCCTCTGTGCCATACTGTTCATGGTCATTGCCTGGGTAAGACATACGCCTCAATACTACAGGGAGTCTCTGAAACACTGTCTGATGGGAATCTGCTGCTGAATCCAGTTCTCTTTTGTTTACAGGTGTACCGAGGGGTGCGGCGACGACACTGTTACCCGCCTTCTTGGAAACGCTGGGTCCTCTACCTGATCCCCGGGGCACTCTGCGCCCTGATCGGGGTATGTCTTTACATTTTTGCCGAGACGGAGGACAACTACTACTACACACACTCGCTGTGGCACATCCTGGTGGCCAGCTGCGTGGTCTTTCTCCTGCCGCCGAAGGAGAAGAACATGGAGACGTTGGGCTGGAGCAGGGGCTGGAGCTGGAACTGGAGCTGGAGACCCCGGGTTTGTGGGTACACTCTCTGTCAGAGCAGCAAGGACGAACTCTACACTGTCACATAGTGGGACCAGAGATGCTGGAGGAAGCAGTGGCGAGGCATTGATTGTTAAACAACACTCCAAACATTCACACAAGGTAAAACAACAAGCATGTGTGTCTGTTGACAAAATCTTACAATCTCTTCCGAGTTTCTTACTATCTTGAATAAAGCATTTTAAAATCAGATTTAGACCTATATTCTCATAGGTCTACCAATCCCATGTTCACATTTACAGAGGGTTTGAAATAGTTCTCATATATGAATAGAAAATATCTTAAATTAGCTTAAAAGATTTGCTTGCAGACATCCTGAAACACACACACACACACACACACACACAGACACACACACACACACACACACACACACACACACACACACACACACAACACAAACACAAACACCCCATTTAACCCAAAACCTCCAAGGTGGTCCACTGCACCAGCTTAGGTGTGAACAGGTTGCATACCACCTGACCTTTGACCTCAGGACCCGGAGTTTGTACATATTGTGTATGTACATATTTTACTAGGCTAGGAAATTCATGTTTGAAATATTTATAAGGAATAGCACTTTCTGGAGCTCTTTTAAATCTTTATATTCAGCCTATCATAAAGTCGACTATATTTATAGATGATATAAACACTCATCGTTCTTGTATCCACCTGTATTTTCATTTATCCCACAGGACTGGGCAATTCAGTCCATTTCAGATGTGCTTGATTATCAATTGCCAAATAGTTTGACAAAACAATAACACTGCTTTCCAGCTTTGTTCTAGAACTTTCAACCATATATTATGGTCTTCATCAGCAGTGGAAATAAGTTTTTTTTTTATCCTCAAAATGTATCATTGCAGAACACTACTAAACGTAATCAAAAACATCTAATAGAAATGATTTAAAGCCAGTGAACTGCTTCGTCCATGTTGTCAGATCTTAACTTTCTTCCATGTTTCTGTGCAACACGTTCTCGGCCATTGGCCAGCTGAAATTCAGGGGCTTTTAATCGAGTGTACTGGGGGACAAATTAAAGTGTAGCAGTTTGGGATACGGGCCTCCTGTGACTCCTTTAAAAAAAGATATATACTGTACATGACAGGAAGTTATGTTCGTGTACAGATTTACACGCCACTTGTGGTGAAACTGAACGACTCAGTGTCCTTTCTTTTCTCCGCCTCTGTTTTATTTTCCCACTCTAAAACCTCATCAGCCCTTCCTTTTTTTTATTCATTCTGATGCACTTTTATGTTCAAAAAGCTGGTTCCACTATGTAATGTACGTAAGCCCATATGTGTATGAATGTGCACTTGATGAATGTATATTCAGATTGCTGTGTCCAGTGCCTCCTCTCACCTGTATCTTTCTGTGAATGAGTGCACTCTATGTACTCTGTGTGTGTGTGTGTGTGTGTGTGTGTGTGTGTGTGTGTGTGTGTGTTTTGTCTTTTGCACCAGTAAAGACACTGAACACTTTCCGTACTTTATTTCATGTAAGACATAAAGTTTATTTGTTGTCTTATTCCTATACTGTGATGATTTTCTCATTGTGATTTTTGCACAAGTGCATGTTGAATGTTTCTGTCGTCTTGCTTTCATTGTTGAAATATTTTTTTTGAGTGTGAATGACTTTATTTAGTTTTTACATTTCAGTAGGAGTGTCGAAAAGGCATTCTTCAGCTCTCACTGCGTGTTAGGATGAAGAAATGTAATGTCCCGTGTAAACATGACTTTACTTCCTTGTGCTGGACAGCTACTTTTCAATCTGTTAAAAATCCAAACAGCATTTAGCCTACCAAAAATAAATCTGTTGGATAAAGAGAAGTGTTTCATGATTTGTTTTGTTTTTTTATTGCTGTTTATGTGGACACAGTTTTTCTTTCCTCAGGCACACACACACACACACAAGAGAGGATGGGGAACGGAGGGAAGCAGATTATCATAATCCTCAGAAATCTAGGAAGTGCTTGTGCTTGAAATACACATTTCACAGTGTGTGTGTGAGTATATTTGCTTGTGTGTCCATGTATAGCTTACCTCCATTAGTAAATGTGATGGGCTCTCAGGTCCCACAACGCTGACACAGATCAGTGCTACAGATCACACCATGAAACCTAACTGCTCATTGTTTTTCTGAAAGACAAAATCAAAGTAGCAAAGGCCGACACGTCCTGACGTTTAGTCCCTGGTGTGAGTCGAGCTTCAGAAATGCTGGATCCTACATTTGCCCATAATGCCACTCAAAAGCATCTTTCATACCACCTAAATGCCCTCATCCTTAAAACTCCATGCCCCGGGTTTGTAAAGCAGGTTTACCTGTACTATATAGGCTTTCACATACCCTAGCATATTTATACTACTGTCCATAGTGTACATATCTGATTTATAGTGTACAGTTTAATTTAAAGTACAATAAAGTAAAATCTAATCTAAAAACTTGAAGTGTCACCAAAAAGGGAACCTTGCGTAGTAGTGGAGATATGTTATCTTAAGTCCTGCATAGACACAAACATTTCTTCTCCACAAAATTATGTTTATTTTTTCTGAATATTCTCTCTTTTGAGATGCTGGATACTTTCACCTCGATGGCCCTCTCCCTTGAATAAAATGATCTGGGAAGGAAAAAAACTCGGGCCTTAACCTGTGATGAGGGGTAAACATTTGGTAATTTTTAATGGTCACAAGCTTTGACCACATTCAGCCAGTAGAGGGAGCCAGTCCAGTAGAGGAAACTGCAGCTCCCATGGGATCAATGGAGAGAAGAAGGGAAGGAAATGAAACCTGAAAGGTTATATTAGTTGTAGAAGAAATACGTTCGGACACAGTAGCAGAAGAGAAAGAGAACAGCATGTGCAGACTGATGGCACTGTGTGAAACAGACCTGAGCCGATGTTTTTCTGCAAATAGCTGGTTTGAAGCCTCTGGAAGTCAGTGTCAAATGGACTGACTTACTGAAGCTCTATTATTCAATAATATACATTTTAGTGATGATGAAGATTTCATTGTCTAAAACTGTATTTGATTAACTTTTTATCTGGTCATTGTCTAAGTTATATAGCAGTTCTTTAGCAGTTGATGTGTATAAATGCCTGAAGGCTACAAAGAGACAGAACATGTGAAAGAAAAGAGAAGATATGAACGAGACGAAGTCAAAGGAAAGGAAGAAATAGATTTAAAAATAAAAGCCTGATCACAGATCCACACACACTCACAGTTTACCACAGCATGCAGAGCCGAGGACACAACACAACACTGAATGCTGTTGTGACATTTTATTGGGATGACAACATGCTCGAGCAAAATTAACAGCGACGACCATCACAATATGAAGCTCTGGCATGGAATGAACAAAACAAGCAAACTGTATGATCATCACAGACATGCTTAGGCAAACTTTTCACTGCATACATACAGTATGTTACATCTCTACTGCTCTATACACAACCCGATTTCCTAAACCTGCTGACGAGAGACAGAGTAGATTCTACATAACAGCTATTGAGGGAGGAAGTCAGTTTGTATTTATTTATGTAGCGCCAAATCATAACAGACGTTATCTCAGGGCACTTTTCATATACAGCAGGTCTAGACCGTACTCTTTATAATATTAGGAGTCAATATCAAGAACACCAGGACAGACTGTTTGGACTGAGATGGGATGTAGATGCAGGATGACTATGCAGCAGTAAAGGCTATAACAGCAGCACTAAAAGCTCTTTCTTTCCTCCGCTGTTCGTTGCTCGTGCCCTGGGTCTAAGATGTGATGCTGCTGAAGTATGCATTAACACCTGTGCTCTGAGAGGAAGTTGTAAATGTCGCAGTGGTGAAAGAAAAAGCTCTGGCTTTCACACAGCCAGTTTGACTTGGAAGAAAAAATCAGAGGAGAACTCCTTGGGTGGTTGCTACGGTACCCAACCGAGACAATGTAGACTGAGGTGATTGAGTCTGACAGGTTTTTTCATCAGACATGGGAGCCGGCTGCAGAGTTGGTACCTGCTTGCCCGGCCCCCTTAGCTTGCCCGTCTTCCTCCGTCGCCTGGGTGACGGTCTGAGCGGGGGAGGGGCTAGAGTGCCGCTGGCGTCTCATGAAGGGGAACACACTGAGAGGAAGGAGAGAAAGAAAGGAAAAGTGTAATATTAGAGAATGACTTTATTCAAGTAAAAGGAAAGTAAGAGTGGTAATTCATGTGAAATGTTACCTTTTCTTTGTCTCCTGGGGGACAATAGCTTTGGCCAGCATGTTCTTGTATAGGTCAGACTTAAGATATCTTGGGTAAGAGTCCTATACACACAAACACAAACACAAACACAATGGCATCACAACATTTCCACCTAAGCAGGTTCTAAGGTTCTAACAGTGAGCTGACCTTAAAAGTTGCCATTCTGATGCATGTGCTTTTAGTTAATTCAAGAGAAATAAATACATTCCACATATTTTTTTTTCCACATGAGTTTACATAAAATGTGTGTTTTGGCCAAATAGAATGTGTTTGCTCCACAATTTTTTATTTATCTTGTACGTCTAGCAAAGTTGACATCGTATGTGACGTCCCTCAGGGACCGACACTGGGTCCACTGCAGTTCAGGTTGTACATGTTGCCTCTTGGCCACAAAATCCGAAAACATAATGCAAGTTATCATTTTTACGCTGATGACACACAATTATACCTATCCTCGTCACCTGGAGATCTAAACCCTGTTAAATCACTGCTTGAATGCACCACAGACATAAAAAAATATTGCATGTCCCACAACTTCCTGCAGCTCAACAAACACAAAAGCCTCTTTGGAGAGTGCTCTTAGATCTCTGCATTAGCTTCCAGTTATTTTATTTCTACGAGCATATTGTGATCATCTCCCCTAGAATGAAACATGCTCTATAAATTAAGTTTTCCTTGCATGTTTGTGAGCTTTTCAGGTTGAATTTGCCCTGATAGAAAAAGTAAGTTCAGATTTTTCAAGCACAGCAGCATGGATTGGGAAATAATTACCTGTAATGTAAAGTATACTGGACTTGTGGCAAACATGCAAAACCATTGGTATGGTCCTTTAAGACAAGTTATGACCAGTGTCCTATCTTTCAGGATCCATATCCAAAGGGTAAAGGATCAAATTACAACAGGTCAGAGCTCAGACCTTCTTCATGAGGAAGTAGATGTGCATTTGTGCGTCGTCCATGACAAAGCGATGCGGGTGTCTGATCCCCTCTAGAGTTTTATCCATCGTCTTACTGTCGATGTTGACCCAGCGGGCAGCCCCAGGAGCCAGGAAGTTTCTGAGTCACACGCAGAAGAGTGGCTGTCATCTGAGAGTGAAAATAAATGTGTATTTCTGTATGTTCGTGTGCTTGCGCACTTACTTGTAGACCTCCTCCACTTTCTCTATGATCCTAGAACTTTCTCCATGTCTAATGTCCTCGCAGGCCTGCCAGAAACACAGGTTCTCCGCTGGCAGAGAGACAGACAGTGAGGTGTTGGGTACGTGTGGAGGTGAAGAAAACAACAATGACGCAGGAAAAAGTGACATACAATGAGACTTTTTATAGCATGGCTGCCCTCTGCGGAATACCTTGGCCCCTGGCAATATTTCAAATGTCTGCATGGATGAATAAATCTGCCTTATGTCTTTATTCTTCTTCCTTATCTACTCTTTCCATCCTCTCAACTAACCATGTCATGAAATCAATCTTCTTTTCCGCTACCTCAACCCTTCCATCTCTCACTGCTGGGGTTGGAAAATGTCATTAGAGGTTAGATTAAGAGGTTGATATGAATAACAATTCCATTTGTCTTTCTCTGTTTGTCATTGTGATACGCTTCTCCATATGCCAGTTTATGCCACATGACTGTGATTAAACCTGTTAAACAGAAGTTTGATCAGAATAGAAACAAGAAAGTACAAGACGTTGGGTTGCGTCCTATCATAAAACCTAATCACCAAATGTTTGAACAAATTCATCTTTGTCAAATCTGACAAGACAGCCATCACGATTCAGGACTAGCTGTGGAATATTGTGTCATTGCACATGTGAGTTATTATTTGTATTTTGAATTGTCACTCTTCCTTACCACTGAACTCTTTCTCCAGGTAGGTCATGAACTCCCGCCTCCCCATGATGTCATTGAGAAGCTCCATGAAGCTGAAGCTCCAACGTTCCACTCGAAGACGTGTCGGTGTGGGCACCCTGCTCACAAACACATCCAGGCACAAAGGCTTCCACATGACAAACTACTGCGATAAGAGATGCTTCAAAAGCTGAAACCAGCCAAACTAAATGC
Source organism: Enoplosus armatus (assembly GCF_043641665.1). NCBI lineage: Eukaryota > Metazoa > Chordata > Actinopteri > Centrarchiformes > Enoplosidae > Enoplosus > Enoplosus armatus. The sequence goes on from NC_092193.1 coordinate 18,147,006, forward strand.
ATTTTTTGACTGTGTGGGCTAGTATAGTGGGCTGTAGTTTGGACTTGTTATAATGTGTGTGTGTGTGTATTCTCTCACATTTCTGTATTCATTGTCCAGTGTGCAGTGTCATCAGAGATCCAGGGGTTACTGGGAAGGCAGCCTTGCATAATGGGATCGTGGTTCAGGTACTGCTCGCTGTATTTCACAAAACTGCACTCACACACACATATACACACACACACGCACGCACACAGTATTATTGTATTAGGGCTGCAGATCATAAGAGTTAATGGCCACTAATTCCAACTTGCCTCAGGAAGCATCCATTAGTGGCTCTTACAGTGGGAGCACTAAGCCTTATGTGCATGTGTGTGTGCGAGCTTGAGATGTAGAGTTCGGTTCAGGCAGCATCAAGTCCATTACTCCACGTGTGTGTGTATGTGTGTCTGCATATGTGCGTTCATCAAGCCGACACATACCCTTCTAGGCAGATGGATGACTTCACACGGTTTCTTCCGAGGGCCCTTCTGCAGGTTTCAATCTGTAAACAAAGGCAAATAAGGACACGTGCAAATGTAAGCACACACAAAGCGAGCTATGATATACACTCAATGTACTTAAAGTGAGGGTGTATAAATGATGTATGATGTTTACCTCACTTTTGTAGTAGTCACTGTTCTATTTCTGTTAAGAGAAACACAGTGTCATCATTTTAGGTCACACAATGACTGCATTATACATTAGAAGGTGTCCCTGTTTCTATACTGCCTGTGTTCACCCATACAGACAATGGCTTCAAGTATTGAATCATGAGATTGTATACTGGTCATAAAATAATCTATATTTAATTATCACCACAGGTGGATATTTTTCTGGACTGATTAGAAGTTGTTCTAATCAGCCATGTGGCACACAATGGATATGACTATCGTGTCACGTCAGGGCCAAGATATATAAGACTGTAATATAGTGTGATAGTCCATAGAATAGCACAGCTTGGACACTTACTTTGAAACAATCCCAGCAGCGAGAAAGAAGGAAAGCAATAAAACAAGGAGAGACGAGATAGACAGCAGACGTGTTATCACATTAGATTTTTCAGAGGGGAATAAGTAAGGAAGTAAAGAACTGTGATGTTGTAACTGACCAGTGTAACTCGTGAGCTGAAGTTATTTGGTCTCTCGAGACCCATGTCCAACACATTATGTGCCCCAGGCTGAAAAAAATACACACACTAATAACTAAGTATAGCATGTTTGTCATTGAGCTTGTGTTTATGTGTGTGCGTGTCTCTGATGAGAATATGCGTGCGAGTGAGCACTTATCCTTCCTTGAGCTTTCCACTCCACTAGCTCCGACTTCTATTCTCAGGTTTCCCTTTCTTTTTCTCCGTGCCCTCGTCCCTAATTCATGAGGGCAAGACAAGATGGAGTTCCTCCTCCAAACCTTTGTCCTCTGGTTCACCCTCTCCTCTCCTTCACAGTTCCTCTGCACTTCCCATCATCCCTTTCCTCCTTCCCTTCCTGCACCCCGCTTTTTTCTCCCCTTCTGATCCATATCCCCGTCTCCGTCTAAGAATCAAATGGACTGCTGTGGTGTATAACATTAAGAAAGTGGAATATGATGATTATTCCTCTTCTGTCTCTCTCTGTATCGCTTCATCTCTCTCTCTCTCTCTCTCTCTCTCTCTGTCCCTCTCTGTGTGTTTCCCCCGTTGTCAGCTGAGGCTTTTACCAGATGGGTTGAATATTTTATGTAGGAGGCAGAGGGGACTGGGAGTGAACATTAGTGGGACCTCTGACTGTCCCGTAATACACGTTTCTACACTTGTAGCATGGTATGTTATAGTATAGTATAATACAGTATAGTATTGTATACTGTACAGGAGTGTAGTGCAGTAATATAGTATAGTAGAGTAGAGTGAAGAGGAATATAGTATAGCATATTATAGTATAGTATAGTACATGTATGATATAGTATACATTCTAGTCCAACACAGTAGAGAACACCATATTGTAGAACAGTATAGTATAGTGTAGTGTAGTATAGTATAGAATAGTTTAGTGTAGTATAGTATAGTATAGTGTAGTGTAATATAGTATAGTATAGTATAGTATAGATAGTATAATATAACATAGTATAGTGCAATGTAGTATGGTATAGAATAGTATAGTATAGTGTAGTGTAGTGTAGTATAGTATAGTACAGTATTGCATAGCAATTTATAGCATAGTAAAATATAGTATAGTGTATAGTATAGTATAGTGTATTGTAGTGTAGTGCACTGTAAAGTATAGTATAGTGTTTTGTAGTATAGTGTAGTATAGTATGGTGTAGTGTAGTGTAGCGTTGTGTTGTGAGGTGTAGTATAGTGTAGTATAGTATGGTATAGCGTTGTGTTGTGAGGTGTAGTATAGTGTAGTGTATAGTACAACACAGTAGAGTATAATAATAGTAAACGTACCGGGGGTCTGTTGATGAGCCAGTAACCCTGCTCCTGACATTCTAGAACAATGCGGTCAGCCTTCCTCCTCTGTTTGGAGGCTCTAAACATAAATCCCATTGTAAGTTTGAGTGTGTGCATGTGTGGGCTTGTGTGTGCGTGTGCATGTGAGTGTACCTGAGTTGCTCTCTGGCTTGCATCACCACAAAGTCCCAGGTGTGGTTGATCCTCTTGTGCAACACACTGTACCTCTCCTAAAAAAGGAAGAAGAAAAGGCATGAATGAGAAAAGAAAGAAACATAGAGAAAAGAAGAAAATTAATAATGACATAGGTCTGTTCCCCCAGACTTACTGCTGCATAATTCATAATACACACATACTCTCTCTCTCTTACTTACACACAGAGACACACACTTTCCTCACCTTTTCATATTCCATGAGTTCTCCTTGTTTTCTTATGTTCTTTTTAGCCAAATAGATTGCTGTTGGGACATAAGAACGAAAACAAAAACAGCACAGAAAGAAAGAGATTTATGCCCTGATCTATATCATGCGTTTTACCCAAAATGGAAGCTTTCTTTCTGCGATGATGGGTGGAAATTGGTTGTTTCCATATACATAATATGTATGTATGTACAAAGGAGTTTTACTTGTGCTGTCCCTTCACCCTACTGAGATCCCCTCTGACCAAATCAGTTTGTGTTTGGCATTACCATAGTCCAGCTCCGAGGCAGGCCAACGGGTACTAGTCCAGAAGTATGGAGTCTGAGAAAAACAAGCAACACTTTTTGAAATTTCTGCTAGAGATTGATAGTGAGGCGGGTGGTGACAAAGAGGCAGCAGAGAGTGGCAGATGGATGGAGGATTAAGAAGTGGGCTAATGGAGTGAGCGGGAGAAAGGGAGATCGGCAGTGATGGAGAGAAGGTGACAGTTCAGTCAAAAGGGTTGAAGCATTTAAACTGGTAGAAGGGACTGGTTTTTTTTCAAGCCGGCAGAATGAACATACTACATGGGGGGTGATCGACTTACCTGGAAGCGGTAGGGCGACTCATCAGGCCGTAACACAAGAGATCTCGGCTCCTTGAGAGGGTAAATATACCCGTATCTCACCAGCATGCTGCCAACATGCAGAGCTTCTGTTGAACGCCACAGAAGAAACTCATCACTAGTCTCACAGTTTCTACACACTTTTAATGCTACCATAAATGTTTCTTGGACGTCTATTCATAGGAGACATTATCATTTGTGGTAAGTGTATCATGTCTGATGGCATGTTGATTTCATTGGGGATAAAGCTCTCAAACTGAAGAAACCGTATGTGGAAAATCAATCATGTTAATTGGCCGCGAGGAATAAAATTTGTATGAAATGCTGAGGGCCTAATTTGTCATGCATTTTTTTTGTTTTATCAAACACCTGCACCCTGTCAGCAATCTCTCTCAAATCAAGGCTTAGTTCCAGTGATGAAATGCATCATCAATCTTCAGTCTCTCCTCATTTGTTAAAGAGCCCTACTTTTATGACTGACAGCTACCAAAAAAAGCTATGCGCTGCATTTTAATCAGCTCTTACCACTCTCTCTCCCTTGCTGACTGACTCCTCTCTTTCCTCCTTCAGTCTGCTCTGAGGCAAAAGGGACCAGCAGACTACTTTTTTTCCAGCCTCTAATTTAGTTCGGGTAGGGTGAAGTCTCCTGAGGGAAAAACCTCCACAGGGACGCTAATCAAACCCAGATCATCAGGTGAGTTAATCAAACTTGGATCCTCTGGGGCTCACCCCATTCCTGTTTACTGGAAACAGCAACCCCAACAATATGCAGACACACACACACACATCACTACCACGTCAGCTTAAGAGAAAACACCATATCCTGGCAACACGCTAGCAACGACACACAACAAGCCGGTCACACTGAAACAGAAGAATCACAGCGAATACTCTCTCTATCACACACACAAAATGTATGTATCAGTGACTTACCCTCCTCACAGATATTGTATTTCTGGGTCAACCATTCAATTATGTCACGGCCTGAAGAAATGGAGAGAGACAGAAAGAAAGGAGACAAGAAAAGAGGACAAAATTCTGTAAGCACAGCACGGTATTCTCCAAAATTCACTGCTGCATTATGCATATCCGCTGGGACGAACACAAGCTGCAATGTGCATGTCCACACACATGCACATACAGATGCTAATGCACACTGACATAAAGGGACACACACACACACACACACACACACACACACACACACCTGTCATGGCGTGTGGAATGACAGTGATAAGGAGCCTCTGGTTTCTCATCTTCATGCCCATGTCAGGGTCCTGCATGGCCACAACCACTTTCTCCATCTGTCAGGGGAAACACACACACACACACACACACACACAGATGCACACACACACATACACATGAGTATGCAGATACACACACCATAGAAAACAATCACATAAAAAGTCATAAATTCAGAAAAAACAATGTTTATATTAAATGTTCCACCCATTCATAACTTGTTTTCCTCCTGGCACCCGTTCATGTGTATTGCATGTGTTCGGATTCACGCAGGGTTATATCTCTACAGTATAACAGTCACGTTATGAAAACAAACTAAAGCAGACAGAATCGTGCAGTCTCACCTTTCGAAAGCATGCCATTTGCTCCCTGTGCCAGCCTCCTTTAGCCAGGGTGTTGATGGTCATCTTGCGGGCTGCTTGGGCTCACTCGACGGGACGGTAAAGTGCAGAAGACCGAAGTGCAGCCGGGAGCGCGCGGCAGAGAGTGCACCACTGTCCCCCCCCCATCAGGCGGCCCGGTGCCTGGCGGGCGCGCCCCCGTGTAGATTAGAAGGGATTACAGTATGTGGCCAAAGTGATTTTCAATATGATATTTCTGTACAACTGCGAAAACAACAGCTTGTGTATACGCGTCTGTAACTACGTCAGTGGGGCAACTGAAATATCAACTGAAATCTCATCAGAATCCCAGTACTGCTAGCCACATACTTAGCATCACAAAGAATTAAACATGTCCAGCTTCCCTTCTCTCAAACGTTTAGTTTTGTATAGTTCACAGTGTTTACTTACTGCCTACAATGAATCTCAACAACTGCAATATAAATATGAAATATGAATAAGAAAATGAATAATGTGTTATAATTTGTTGGCTAAAGTAGGCTCATTTATAAATATCTCAAACGACTGAAAGATGAAGAGGCCTAATAAATAATAACAATAGTTTTTCCCTTTATGTAATTCTGTGTGAGATAACAAAAATGTCCGTTTTTACAAAAAGAAAACCTTACAGTCTTTGTTGGGTTAATTAATAATTAAATTACTGTAAGCATATATTCTTGATAGCTAAAATTAATTGCACAGTCTTTGTTGACATTTACTAAACAGCACATGCGTTATATTTCGCGGAAAACGCCATGGCAGTGGTTTCATCCCACGCAGGCTTCCGTAGCAGCAGGAAGTGGTTCCGTCGTCGTTTTGAGCCCATTCACTAGTCTCATCGTCGGCTAATTTATTAAGTAACATTATATTAAGGTCTTTTTTGCAGCGGTAAGGGCTCAACTGAACATACGTGTTTTAGTGAAAAGGCGGCTCCGGTGGTAACTAACGCATGTGGGATTAGCGGAACAGAAAACAGTCTTTTTAGCTATCCTTGCTAACCCTAGCTTTAGCGGGATGGAGGACACCGACTGACTGTGGAGCTGGTCCACTTGAAAATTGTTGAGTTACAACCTTGAACCTACAATTTGCAACACTGATTGATATATAGACATGTAACGTTAAAAATGGTCTTCGTAATTACTATTCTTGTGTCGGTGTACAGTCGTGTTTCTGTTGTGTAACAAGTAAACAGACTGAGGATCAGTGCATTATCGTGTTATAGCTAGATGTATTTAGTTTATTGTAGGTTTTCTCCGCAGCAATTAAGAGACATGTATGCAAGACTTTGTTAAGGCAAGTCTACAGCATCATCTTGCGTAACTTGAATGTTGAAAATCTCGTTAATTACAACGGTTTAAATCACTTATCCTAGTTTGAAACGGTTCTTCAGCATGCCACTCTTGAGCTCTCAACACACTTTACTTGTAATGAAGATTTCAAGTTTGTCAAATGTTGTAATGCTTTCTGTCAGGTGGTGATGGGTGACATCCGTCAGTCGTTGCTGCCTCGCGATGTGCTGAGCGCAGCCAAGGAGCTGCTGTATCACCTGGACATCTACATCTGCAACCTGGTGCAGTCAGGGAGGCAGCCTCCGCAGGTCGACTCCAAAACCCTGGAGCTGGTGGAGGAGTTCATTCTGCATGCACCCAAGGACAGAAACACCCCAGCCAGGGTGAGGCATGACCCTGAAATGCTCGTACACACCAATGTACAGTATAAAAACACACGTGGACAGCCAATCAATTGTCTGTGTTTTTGTTTCAGAGGATGAGCGCTCTCCAGGAGCTCCAGCTGTTGGAGATCATGTGCAGCTGTTTCCAGGAGCAGAGCCGTGATACTGTCCGCCAGCTTATGTTCTCCGCCCTCTTCAGTCTCCAAGGCAACCAGGCAGATGAAAGTCGCATGGCACTGTTAGGCAAGCTGGTCTCCATGGCGATCGCTGTGGGCAGGGTTCCTATCTTGGAATGTGGTGCTACCTGGCTACAGGTGAGCATTCAAACACACCTTCATGCTTAAATGTGTGTTTTGGTGCGTTGGACTTTTACACCTTGAGTGTGAGGCTAGTCCAAATTAAGTACTGTACTGTGGTTGTTCTGAGCGTATGCCTCTGGTTGTGTGTGTGTCCTGCAGAGAAGCCACCATGTGTACTGCGTGCGCCTGGCTCAGGTGTTAGTAGACGACTACTGTAGTATGGTGCCAGGCTCGGTGCCTACCCTGCAGAACATCCACAGCGCCAGCCCACGCTTCTGCTGCCAGTTCATCACTGCTGTCACCACCCTCTATGACCTCACCTCAGGTACTTTGGTGGGATAACACAAAAAGTGCATAAACATCTAAAAACTGGGTCCTCCATAAAATTGGATTCGACCAGAAGTCATTTTAACAACGTCTATGTGTATGTGTGTGTGTGTGTGTGTGTGTGTGTGTGTGTGTGTTCATAGAGGAGCTCACTCCTCCTTTAGAACTCCTCCAGATGATAGTGTCGTGGATCCAAGATGACCCTCGCCTAGTCCTAATCACCTTCCTGAACACGCCCCTCTCTGGCAGCCAGCCTATCAGCTCACTAGATGTCACACCATTAGGAGGGTTGGTGCGCTGGTGCGTCAAAGCACCGCTGGCCTACAGGAGGGACAAGATGCTGGCGTTAACCAATGGCTCCACTGAGAGTGAGCCAGAGGTGGGGCCTCTTTTCTCTGCCCTCCATCTGAGTGTCCTACAGGTGTGTGGTGTGTTTAGATACAATTGCTTACGGTGTATGCAGTATACAAGACGTCTCATACACATCCAGTGAAGATAATCAAGCCATTTTCCCATGCCGTTCCATCTCCTGCCACATTTAGGTCTTCATGCTTTTGCCGAACATATTAAATGAGAAGGGGCTTTTCGGCCGCCTGGCGCTTCTCCAGTTGGAGTCCCTGGCCACGCTGACCTCAGACCTTTCCAGGCTGTTGGACCAGGCTGACAAACACGCGCACACGTCGTCCGCCGATACGCACGCACTGTCCCAGCTGGCCCTGGACAGGCTGGCACAAGCCCTGCAGGTGGCTATGGCCAATGGAGCAGTGCTCTGCTCGAGAGGTAAGACTGTGAAAAAGGATGGGTGGAAAGATAAAAGTTGTACAGAAGTAGAAGCTAGAAAAGTAGATAGAGGAGAGGAAAAATGGGCCTTCAGAGAGCAACAATGCATGAAAGGCTGCAAATGTGAGCTTGAAGCAATTTTTTAAGCATTTAGTAACTAATTAATTGGTTTGGTCGCTTGTCATATGGATTGTCTCATCATGCTGTGGTGATTTTTGAGTGCTTATTTCATGCTGCCTTGTCTCCACAGAGGACCTGAGAGCCATCTGTTCCCGCCTCCCACACAACAAGTAAGAACCATTTACTGTCCACTGCCCATTCACCTTGAAACGATTTCCACTGGTTACTTGGTTCCAGCTAGAACAGCGCAGCAGCTTCGGGGTTATCTATCTGTTTAGAGAAAGTCTATTGTAATAATCAGTACCCACATGTGAAGAGTAAACCAGCTAGCAATTCGTCCGTGTTTGCAAGCAAGCTACGTGGACTTTGTGTTTTGGTGGTGCCGGTTGTTTGTTGACGTTAGCAGACTCATTTTAAGCTTTTAAGCTGTTTGCGCTGTAGGGGAGCTGAACATGGAGCTGAAGAGAGGCTCAGGCACTCTGGAGCGCGCATAACGCCACGTCCTTTGAATTTTCCGGGGAAAAAAACGTCCCAAGTCCTTTACGTAGAAATCAATCCACAGGCTGTTAAAGGCAAACGAGATAGTCGGGGAGGGTCTCGTTTTTAAGTGACGTTACACTCCGTTCACACATTGGCAATAAAAAGCGAGTAATACATGTAAATTGTTCCATATAGTACCTTCAACAGATAGGCTATTGCAATAGGCAATGCAACCATTTAGTTAAACAACACTGTAATGTTAATTAAAATATAGATCTAATTCCTGTAATTTAATAGGGTTAACAGGTTAAGACATTTAGAAATTTCTGATGCCATTTCAGGCTGCTTTCTTTTCTAAAAATAGTGCCATCCTCAGCCTGTTGTGTATTGAGTATTTACTGTATGTTTAAGAACAGTAATCCATTTTTGAAGCCAGAAAAATGGCAATTCCCATGTGAGCCAGAGCTGTGCAGCAAAAGAATCTTTAATGTCATCAAAGAGTAGTTTCGATGGGGAACCTACATATTGTGGATGTGTCTCAACCTTCAGATGTTTGTACAACACGTGCTTAAACTTGACTTCTATTTGAAGTTTTTTGTTCCATCTTAACATTTCCTCTCTCTCCTCTGTCTCCTCTCGTCTCTTTGTGTACTTGTATCTCCAGTTTGCTCCAGTTGGTGTTGTCAGGCCCAGTGATGTACTACAACAACATCCACACCCCTCCACTGGCCTTCAGCCCACACGCGGCTCACTCCCCCATCGCCTCGCACCCCGCACACCCTGCACACCCTGCACACACCCCACACACACCCCTTGCCACCCACCCCTCCTCTCACCCTCAGTACCCCGCTCAGCCTTTCATGACGGGGATAACGTTCCCCTTCCGACCCAGCCACTAAAAGAAATAATATCCCACTTGTCTGCAGATGTGAAGTTGTGTGTTCATGTATGTGCAGTACGTATGCGGATGTGTCTGTTGGCGTGCATGAATGAAGTTGGTGTGAGTGATGTGTCATGTAGTATGATGTTAATAAACAGATTTGCTTTTGCTAAAAGTCTGGGAGGCTAACATGTTTGTCCAATAAATATTTTTTTACTTCACTTCTACTTTTAGGTGTTGTTCTTTATAGCAACCACTTGTGGTCACTGTTGTCCTGTTCCCAGCTGCAAACACAGCACATCAGCTTTCAAATGTCAGACGTGTATTTCAGGGTTTTATTTGAATTGATGCAAAGTACAAGCTTTCATGGAAAGAGAACTCGGCTTAATTATGCTTCATGCAAATTGTATTGTATGGAACAAGAGTTCTTTAATGTGTAAAATATATTGTTTGTATGGTTAAAGCAGAATCATCGTTAGTGGGAAAAACCAAACTGCTTGTTATAATCAGACTCTCATTTAAATTGGAAAACAAAATGAAATGTACATATAAGGGACCCATGTACAAGTGCTGGCATACACACCGCCAGAGGCTACATGACTCATGCTGAGCACAAAAAGGCACAAATATCTGAAGGTAGACTGTAGGCTGACCAAACGTGGGTCGTTATGTAACCAGAGAGTTTGCTGGAGCCGAGCCCTGTGTGCATAAGCTTGGCCCCTGGTATTAGACAGATAGCGTATCGTTTCTCTGCATCCCACCAAAAAAACCCTCCCCGGGACCCCCCTGTTGCCCTCATCCAGATGAGAATTGCATCATCCATAGTAGTCTCTGCACAGCATCAGTGATGGCTGCCTTTTACTTCAACATTTGAGTGCATTGCACAAAGGTTTAGGACAGGTGTGAATTGGAGATGTAGTAAGGGTAGTTGGGTTTTGGGAATCCTACTGGGCAGCGTGATGTGTGTACATCCCTCTTTCTTTCTTTTTTTACCTTACTTCCTCATAGTCTACTTTTATTCCTGCTCTGCACTTGCTAAGAAGGAAATAACCCTACTGAGAGATGTGAGAGATTGTGTGCTCCTGCTCAGTTTTGTTGCCATAATTAGCAGTCACTACTTCCTTATCTATTCTTACAAGAAATGTCTCACAATGGTGCTGTCTTTAAGACATCAATCAATCTCAGACCAGCTCCGTGAGAGCATCTTTGTGTTTCTAGCTGTCACTTCACACGGTCTCTCACAACTGTATACAGTGGGTCCTGCTGCAGGCTGATTGTACTGTGTTCATGCAATGTAGATCGTACTGTGGAGTACTACTCTGTAGTGTTCTCCCTGCAGAGCTCATGGGCGGGACAGTGATAAGGATATCTTTTTCTGGGAACGTGATGCATTACAGTTAGGCTGGCAGAAGGTGACGACAGATAATATTGAAGTGAAAAAGGCGGGATCGAAGAGAGATCATACGTGGCTTTGACAGTGTTGACAATGCTCTCAATGCCTCATTTTGTCCTCTACTGCACCTTGTATATGATTGCCTTATTCTTCCACCTAACATAATTCAGCCTAAGTTAGAAGAAATTAGTTTTGCCAGTGCACCGTAGCACCAAACATAGTGGCCAGAGAGCAGCAGCTTATTCATGGGTTTTAGGAGAAATCTTGGTTTGGGTTGGTCCACTTCCCCCCTCGCAGGTGTGTTGTGGTTATGCAGTTCTGTCTCTGTCAGCAGCTGCAGAATCATGGTTTCCTGTAGGAAAAAAAAAGACCAAAGGCCAAACACCAAATCTGATTCACTAAGAACTCCATTTTCCAAGCTAACCATAAACCAGATGTGTGAACTTTAATTTTCGCGTCGCTCTGAATGGAACCAGGTCAGTCATTAGCCCGTGAGTGTCTGCTCTGCTTAGGCATTTATCAGATGAATGCCACAATGAGGTGTGAAACTCTAAAACTGATTCACGCTTGAAATAACACAAGGCAGAAATAGCCTCTATATTGTGATTTTGCACAAGTAGAGCCCATGTGTTCAGTGGTTGATCTATTTGCACTTCCTCTGCCATCAATACAGTAACAGGAAACGGTCTGAAAATTACCTGCAGTTTCAGAATTAACTCAGCACCTGGCAATTCGAAAGTATATATAAATGAATACTTGCAAAATGAGAGGACATGAAACCTTCATCAAAGAATAAGAAGACAAAGAAAAATCCAAAACTAATCCCTCTCACCTGGCTTGTGGGATTCATGTAATTGACAGTATTCTGTAAGTGAATATGTGTACAGCATAAGGTATCATTAACGGGCTTGTTTTGTCAGATCCTGCAACACAGGACTTTATCCATTAAAGATTACTCGCCCAGCTGTGGTTGCCTTGAGACCAGCCTCATTTGCTTTTCTCAGAGAAAGGATCACCGTCACTGAGTTTATATCCTGCAAAGCCTGATCTCATAATTGACTTTACCTCGGAAACAAACAGATCTGACTGTTGATTGTTTTTGAAGAGGACACAAAACTGTTTTTTTTATGGGATTGAGCTGCATTATGGGAAACGGAAGACATTTCTTTCTCATATTGTCTTGAGCTCCCCCAAGAAACTAAAGGCTCTGCTGAGCTCAAAGTGGGTTTTATAAGCAGCAGTACAGTTATTATATTACAGCATTATAACTGAGCTCATCTTGGTTGTGTGTATATATATATATATATATATATATATATATGATGTTCAGCAGGTAATATTTTCTAGGTTCACACTATCTTAGTAAGCATGCACACATTTGCTAATTACACAACACATAGTATAGATGAGGTAGTATTGGACAAACTGAAAAGTTAACCTGATGATAGTGCTAGATAAAAAGTCACCCAAGTCATTAGAATTTATCCTCTGGGGACCCTAAATATCGGTAGCAACTTTCACAGCAATCCACTGAATAGTTGTCAATATACACCGAGTGTCCACTTTATTGGATTGCATAAGATTGTACAGGTGTACCTAATGAAGTGGACACTGAGTGTATTTCACTCTGAACCACAATTTAAAACCCGTGTGGCTAGATGAAAAGTCAGGGGAACACCAAAGACAGTAGGATTCATCCTCTGGGGACCATGAATGTCTGTACAAAATGTCATGGAAATCCATCTGACAGTTGAGATATTGAAGTGGTGGGCCAATGGACTGCCACTACAGCGTCAACAAATCTGGTCTTAAATCAAGTTTATCTGCAGATATGAAAGAACTGCGAGGGAAGTCAGGAAGTTAGGAAGTTCCTCAATTGTGTTAACAGTTGTGTTGTTCCTCAACTGTGTAAACAGTTTATAACACTTTATAATCTTATGTAACGTCTCTTTGTCCTATGACAGAGTTGGTTAACATTTATTAAGGTCGGTTAACTTTTCTTGTGCTTCTGCTTTGGACTAAACCCAACAGTTAAATGATTATGTAAAACAATTCTAAACGGCACTGAATGACAAAAGAGGATGTTTTCACATGTAAGAGGGGAACTAAGGGGTTGCATGAGGTGTTTCTTAATCATTTCAGCACAGTGGTTTCAGTCCTGCAGCCTCCCGAGTCTGTTTATACTGTACATGTGTTTCTTAGTAAATTAAAGAAAGTCCAGGCATTTCCAGTGAAAGCCCGGACCTACCTCCACCTTGAATTATTATTAAAACATGTCCTCTATCGTTTTCACACAGTTGGAGTATTGTTACAGCGCCATGATATTGTGGAAAATCTGTTAGCTTGCTGTGCAGTTCACCTCCAACATATGTGGAGAGTTAACAATTCAACCAGACAACACAGGCTGGGGCATTATTACCTGTAGCTTGACACCATCCTGACCACATCAGAGTGTCAAGTAATGATTAAACAGGAAAACCGTCTCTATGGCGACTTTACATTCTTGGCCTGCGACTGCATGAAACTACAACGACGACTTGCTGTAAAAAAATGCTGTTGAACTTTCAGAACTCTAAATCCTTGACTGTGAGACGGCTCTTTGTAAGAGAGGACAGACATAAATTCCCATCATGTCCACTGTTTTCTTTAGCAGGAGATACACAGCAACTTTATGAGCATGCATGCTCTAAAAACCAGTGGACTTTAAGGTGGTTGTTGTTGAATATAGCTACCTGGGAAATATAGGTCTTCTTAGTCGCATCGGCTCCTCTTTCGTGTCACTTGAAATTTCAAAGCAATGATGGAGAGTGACCAAAAAATGTGGGAAATGTTTTCTGAGGGGAATTTATTAAAACCTGAGCTCAGACCACCCAACGACTGGTTTGCACAAAATATATGTTTGTGGCCTGGTACCAGGCATAAACATGTAATTACCGAAGATACCCAAAAGAGCAATTATAGACAGTAACACCACCTTACTGAGGCTTCTGGTTCAATAATCAATAATTAAAAGTCATGGTAAATAAATGGGATTGCAAAACCAGCTATCAAAAAACAAAAAGAACCACTTGTTTACAAAGATTTACTAATAATTTACCACCACCGGCGACTGCTTTGCTCCAGCCCACCACAAAGGACCAATCACAGGGCTGTTGATTTGTCTGCTATGTCTGTATTAACATAACATTGGGTGATAAAAAAAACAAATTATCAATATTGTCTCCATTTTCAGCGCCTGGAATAGGAGTGTGTTTTTTCTACAGTACAGGCCCATCAAACTCTGTCTTTGCACTAAATCATTTGCCAGTGTTGGAGTGTTTCCAAACCTTGCACTTGCACTGCATTACTTCTGGATATTAGAAAAAGGAGCCAAAATGGTCCCAGACAACTTAACTGGAAATAAATCTGTGCGTCTGACTTAGTCAGCACACCCATGACCAAACTAAATAGGCTTGCACTTCCTTTCCTTTCCTTGGGCTGATATTTCCACAGCTGCAGCATAAAGAAAACACTATTTTGTGGACTGTGGGGTCTTGAAAAATGTTAACAAATCTGGGCACACTGGTGTTTTGTTTGTTCTCTTTTCAAGGTGAACAGCAGATGGAAGTCGCCGATCTGTCTGTGACACACTGGGGGTCATTCAAGGTAATCCATGACCGAGATGAACTACAGGCTTCTTCCCAATCTAAAACACTGGCGTGGTTATAGTGTTTTTGACCAGAACTCAAAAAAAGTTTGTCTATAATGTGCAACATAAATAGCAAATGTTTCATTATTTTTACTTTACACAATTTATCTCTCATCATGGTATGGCTTTATATCATATAGGCCTTAGAGACTATTATTCCTATTGGCACATCTAAGTAAATCTGTCACATAAATATAGTGCAGTCCAGACTGCTATATTCAATAGAAGGAAAGTAGTGACATAGAGCTATTAAACAGCATAAATTGGAAATACTAAAGAAAACCACACATACCTCAAAATTATACCTAAGTTGTAGAGAAAATGTACTTGGGTACTTTCTCTTTCACCTCATACAGCAGTATAGTTTTAAGTATAGTTTTGCTGCTATAGTATCTTTTTGAATATACAATTACCTTACAATAGCTTACATTTTCATTAAAATTAGTGTAAACATATGTGTTAAGAAACAAATGGCCCCTTCTTATGCAAGTACAATCCTCCCTCAGTCAGTGTCAAACAAGCACGTGTAACCCTCACCCACAACCAACCGGTCGTGGGACAGACAGGGTCTCGCGATGACACGACTCATTCATTTGGCGCGAGAACAAGACTAGGCACAAGGGAAGTGACGTTCGAGCTACGCCTTTTCTCAGACCCAAGCCAATCCGATAGGTATAACTGGAGGCAGCATGGTCAAGGGCACCGGCTGAAAGAGACCAGATAGCAAGGAAGCAGCAAGGAGAGGAACCTCGTATCAAAGGCTGCCACGGAAGAAGTCAGTCGGTTTGAGCTGTGTTGAAGAGAAGGTGAGCGCTTTATCCGCGACAAACAGCTAGCCATGATAGTCCAAACTGAGCTGGAGAGGCGTTAAAGCTTAATGTGCTGAAATAACCATTAACTGCGCTTCAAAGACTGCTCCGTGGAAGGACATAAGCCCTCGTTTTTCTTTGGAGAGCTTGTTGATAAATGCCACATGTATTGCATAATTAATATACTCCTTTTTAGTAACTTTAATTTAGGTTAGCCGTGTGAATGCAACGCTAACGTGTCCTAGCATGTTCAACGGCAGCGGAGACGGTTACACCACCTGTCACTTGTATTAAGACACGTTTCCTCTCTGCTTCATTATGCTGTGGTTAGATAGGGATCCGTATTCACAATGCTGCTTGTCACGTTGCCAGTGCAACGAGGGCGCCATCATGAGGAAAGCCCGTGGTCACGTTCAGCAAGTCTTGCTGAGCGGAGTGATCTGCACTGTGCTTTTTTTAAAGTATACAGCTGGCCTCCCTGTATGACCCTTCCTGCTCAGGGGTAACCGTGTCAGTAGGTAGACATTACACTGTCCCTGTTTACTGACCTTGACAGGCAGCAATAGACTGCTGCATAGATAAGCTATCTTTACAACAATATTCACAGCCATAACCTCCAGTCTAGACGGTTGACAGATAACCCAACATGCTTTTTCCACATTTTAGGTGAAGTATAAAAAGCAATTTGATGTACAAAAAGCCTCTCGGAGACGTTATGTCAACGTGGGAGGACAGGAACTAGAGTTGGTTCGAGAGTAGTTCTCCCTAAGGCGGTATAGTGGTGTGAGTCATTACTGAAGCTTTCAACACACTGTTCATACTAGCAGGAGGTGAATGTGACAAGGTTCTCAGCCATTCTTTGTACGGAAAAGAGCAGTTATTGTCTGTCATTGCATGTTAGGTCACACGCACAGTAAAAGTAAAACAGTGTTAAAGAGGGGACCTGCTTCCAGTTTTAGTTGCATCTGTAGTAGTATTAGACGTTTTGAATGTGTGTTTTTGCTGCCTTCAATTTTGATCAGTCCCTGCCTCAAAGGTTTAGTGTGTCCCCGAGAGACATGCACACACTGTGATGCCACCTGGTGGGGTCCGTGTGTAAAAAGGTAATGTGAAAGGAAGTGACCATCAAAACCTGCATTATAGTAAAAAAATATATATATAAATAAATAAAACTGCTTAAAGCTGACAAGAAGTCATTGTCTCCTCAACTGCAACAACTGCATCTTGTGTTGCTGCTCATTTCTATAATTCAAATTGTGCTGCTGTGTTAAGAATACTTGTGCAGACCTAATAAATGGGATTTGCCTGCCTCAATGTTCTACTTCATTTTCCCATGAGCTACTTGGAGCTCCCCCCAGCGTGACTCTCACATGATTTGCCACTGCACAATGACTCCTACGCACCCCTGACCCCTCGCTCCTTCTCCTCTCCTGCTCCCCCATCGTTTCTTTTTGTCTCCCTCGCTAATGTTTCCTACATCTATATCTCTTTGTGCCTTGGTCATCGTCTTTATTTTTTTTGTCCTCTCTGAAAGAGTTCTGTTGCCAGAAATCTGTAAGATTAGACCAAATACTGATTTAGTGATTTTTTTTTTTCTTTTTTTTTTGGTCAGAGAAGAATATTTAAGATTAAACAACCCCAATAACAAAAATCATTAAATGAATCAAATCTTAAGAGATATTTTATGCTTCTTTATAATTATCTAAATTTAACTGTGTTAACCTGTATAATTGTCAGTGTTTAATGATTCATGGGTGATGCTCAGTACAGTAGTGAAATATTTTTAACAGAATATCTAACTACACATACATGTATTGGAGATTGGTTTGTATCTCTGTCTGCACCTACAATTTCTCAATTTAACTTAACCTCACCCATTTGGTGTCTGTACGTGGGTGCATATTCTGCTAAAAAAAAAAAAACTTAGATGTAAAACCATTGTCTCTGATGCGCCGTGTGTGTTTCCAGTTGAGGTTCAGCTACAAGTTAGACAGGATTTTCAGTTAATTGTATGTGTGGCTCCAGGAACGCCTCAAAGCTCTTGCTGTAACAGGAAGAAGACTGTTTTTTATCAGTAAAGCCACTTCATACCATTTTAATGAAATGTGATAACTGATTCTTGCATGCCTTGAAGTGCTTCTACAAAGCCAGATGAGTAGGCAGTTTGTCTTTTGCAACAACAGCTGAATATACACATGAACACAAACAAGGTGTATTAAGAGGCTGACCTGCTGATAGCAGAGCCCTTTAGACAAATGGCTTATGTCCGTAAAACCATAATGATAGTTATTATGTTATCATTATTGACTAGTAATACTGTAATGTTAGTTGTTTTAGTGAAGTGATCATCTGTAAATGATCATGTCAGCAGTTTAAAATGCATAACTATATTTGACTGTCCACTAACAGTGGAATTACATGTTCACACCCGTTGGTTAGATGTATTTAATTTTATGAATGAGTGATTGATTCAGTAATTGTATGAGAGAATGGCCTTTCCACCTCCCAACCTCTTCGCCTCCTCCCAATGACCCTCAACTGAGTTCACAATAGTGCTGTTGTAATGTCTCCTTCTTCAAAAGTCTTCTTGCCACAGCTTTTATAACACACTATTTATGAAGCAATAGTTACTTAGTTAATAGTTTCAACAGGATTTGTTCAGTTCCTAAGAACACTATGAGGAAGCTACTTTTGCAACATGCTTTGACCCTGGAAAGCATGCCTGTCTAACAGGCCAAGCCTGCCAAGTGCCCTTCTCAGAAGGGCGTGACTCAAGTTTGCTTTTACTATCTTTCTCTCGCACACACGTCTGAAAATTATTCAATGGAGACACAAGTCATTCCTCTTAGTCGTGGTTTAGAGACTGCTACAAGCTAATGGACGCCAGTAGAGTTGTTAGTGTAGAGTTAAAAGTTGTTTGTGTTATGTTTCTTGTTTGAATGTGTGCTTGGGCATTCTTGATTTGTGTTCTGTTTCATATTTCTAATATCCATAGGTCTCTCAACTGAAAGAGTAGCTAATCTGATTAAAGTATTAAAGCCTGGTATGTTTGGTATGTAAGATTATAGATGTAGCTCTGCCCACCTTAGAGGGCAATTAGCTGTACAAAGCAGCTAAGCCTGGTCTGTTAACATTTTTTTTTTTTTTAAAGTCCATATTCGTCAAGTGTCTTCAGGTTGTGTTGCACAGCAGGCTTTTTTTAGTTTGTTTCTAATGTACTGTGTTTTAGTGGGGTTGTATCACCCCTCAAGGTTGTAGAAGTCAAGGGCGTCCTGCAGCCATTTGAGGCCAAGCCATGGTCTAAAGTTGGCTGTACTTCATACTGCCTGGAATAGCCAAAGTGTTTTCTGAGCTAAGTTATTGTATGGTCGGGTTCCAACATGTCTGCACCCTCATTTGCTTTATTTAAATACACTTGGAGTACAAGGTTAGGCTTTTTGTCTTTGCTGTTTTGGGAGCATGCTGTTGGAGTTCAGCAAGGCCATGCTGTGGCGCTGCAAATTAGGGCAGGCCTGCCTGATGGTTTGTGTCCCCTTGGCATTTGCCCACACAAGCTCTTCTCACGCAATGTCCAGTTTGGGATCTCTCTCCAGTGGAGCTTGTAAATTGGCCCGTAGGGGTCATTAAGAGTTTTTCTCTGCTGTTTGGCTGCACAGCACACATCACTCCAGGCAAGCTTGCTGTCTGTTTTTCTTATTTTCAGTTTTAGCTTTACTTCTCTTTGATTACTTCACTTACACATAACAGGCAGAATACATTAAACTGATAAACAAATAAAGGCGTGAGCCATATTTGACCATGTTGTGGAGAATGTGGTTAGTGATTGAGAGCCTACTGTCAACAAAGTGTCTTATTCAGTCCAAAGTTTGGTGAGCGTGCTATTGGTTTAACCCCTGAGGCCATATACTTCTCACATATATGTTGAGTGTTAAGGGCTTGATAAGAATAGGCTTGTCTAAGAAGTTTCGGTCTGTTTTGTTCTTCTCTTCGTCAAATCATCCTGTCTGCTCACTAGAACTGGCTTAAGAGGTTAGTTGCTTGGTTTAAGGTGGAACGGTGTGAAATATGGCTAGCTCTTCATGAAAATCCCTTTAGGGTTTAGCTGTCATATGGTCACCTGCAAAAGTAATTTGCTAATCCTTTGAGTACATGTTTTCACTCAAATGATTGCTGCAGGCAAGAGTTTGGAGAAATCGTAAGTTGTCGTGCAGCAGGCAGTGGTATCCCCTCCCTGATGCATATTTAAGAATACAAGTGAGTCGCTCCATGTGAATAGAGCCCCCTGTAGCCAAGAGAGTGGAGACGAGGCAAAAGGGCACAAATCTCTTACTTGGTTCTATGGCCTTTTGTCGTCTATAATGATGCCCTTTTAGCTATTCTCAACCCCATTTTTGTGTCTACATCTACATTGTTGTCTAGTGTGTATTGTTGTAGAAACATGGTGTAATTTTGTACTGCGTCTAGTGTTAACATCCCTTTAGTACAAGCCATATTTGAACAAAAATACCACTGACCTGCCCGCCATTGTGCTTTTATAGTGAACAAGAAAGCGATGCCACTGTTATTTATGTGCAGCAATGTTGTTCATTGGGTAATTTCCCAAAAGGGCATAAATGTCACTGCAGTAGAATAGTTGCAGTGTTGTTTTTGCAGATCTGTCACTTAACAAGTGTACTTTGAGTGAAGAGACTAATATGGCAACCAGATGGATTGAAACATGTTAATACTTTTACATACACCTCCTTTATATACATCTCTCACACATGTTTTATGATCATCATTAAACCCATTTATTCTTTAAAGTACTTGTGGTACTACATGTATTACATATGATAATACATTACACATGATGTTACATGAACCCTATCATCACAAAAGGGTGTGTCTAAGTGTGTGAGCCAATCTTTAGACTTCTTCTTGACCATTGTAGTCACATACACTGTCTACTACTAAATCACAGCTAAATTCTGTGTTTCTTACTGACATTACTAACCTATGTCATCTGCTATGTGAAAATGATAATTGCACTGTATTTGGTTACCTTAGGTAATGACTAATGTAGTCAGCTGGATTCACAAAAGTGTCACTGCAAGCAGCAGTGGAAGGCCATGAAGTGACTATGCAGTGAAGTGTCAAATATCAGTGAATCAATAGAAAATGAGTGGTGATGTGCATTTATTATTTATTAAATTATGATCCTTCTGATATGCGTATGATAATATGTATAGGAACTGTGCACAAAAACATGATATACGAAAGCCAAATGGTTCAGATTAGTTATCATCAAACGTTTGTTTTGTGATAAATGCAATAAGACACCCATCTGACCTTCTGTAGCTGATGCACCTTACAGAGCGAGTCCTCTCTCCTGAGGACGATCACATGCAAAGCTCTTATTCTGCTGGTAGTGCATGGCAATGTTTAAGAAAATATACAGAAAACTTGCATTTCAGGCCTTGTTCCTCTGTTAAATTGAATCTTTGCTTTGTTTGGCTTGTCTTTTGAATCGAAGCTAGTGGGAAGCAAGTTATTCTGTTATTGTATTCTTCTGGCAGTGGAGTTCACATGGAGTGTTGACCTGTGCTGGACACTGGTCTTTTGTGCCCAGAAACAGTGCTGCCTTTCTAGTTAGCAGCAAAAGGAAACCCCTTGGATGTTTGGACAAGAGGTGGGACGTGTTCTTTGGACACCCCATTATTCCCACAAGTGAAACAGTAACACACTGTACAGAAGTGAAACCTTAAAGTACGTTATACTCCACCTAAAACGTATCTTTTGAGTATATGCTCATCCCTTTGTAGACTTGAAAGGTGGCTGTTTTTAAAGAACATATTTATAGCCACAGAGTCCACAGGGGATGAGTTTGGGTGGAGTGTAGTTTTTAAAAAACAAGTGGAATGATGAGAAAGACAACCACAATCAATCTGTAGGCCTGATGCTTCACTAACAGACTTTCCTTTTTTTAGATTCCTGTAAAGCAGAAATGGACCAGGCAAGGTCAACGATATCCAAAATTGTGAGTATTGTAACCTCGGATTGCGACCTAATCCTAAAATAACAAGCTTTGTCATGAGGAATTATCTTCCCCTTATTACCACTTCTGAAATGAGTGTTATTATAACTGTCCATGTTGCATAATTGAATGTTTTTCTTCATTTTTGGAACAAATGCTTATTACTTTACATTTAATCAGCACCATGCTGAATGATTATTAGGCTGAGGAACTTGAGAATGTTTTCAATGAAGTTAATGTTTCATATTATTTAAGTGCTGTAAATTCATCTTTAGTAAGAGTATGGGTGTTATTATTTTCTAATCACTGCAAGGGACAAATACTGCACCACTTTTAAAAGAGGCATACTTTATAAAGGGTTTATAAGTTACAACTTCTAATTATTGTTATTACGCTGATTTTGGTTCTTGGACTTTTGGTTCTTAATTAATTGTGGGTATTTTACTAACCTCAGTTAGCGGCCCTATTAGCTTGCTGACGCTAACCATCTGACTCTCTGAGCCTGGGCCTGTAAACCTCCTCCTCCTCCTGGCGATCCGAAGCTCCTGTGCTAACGGTGTAAACCCCAACACTCCCCCGGAGATCAGAGCTCTCTGTCTGGGCAGAGTCAGCTAAGCTAAAAGGGCCACTAGCTGCTTACTGAGCTAATTGCTGCTACAGTCATCAGCAGTTAGTGGTAACTTTAAAGATATCTGTCCATCAGGAAACTTTATAAATCACAGAGAGTTGAGGCAGAGCAGCCAGAGGACATCAGAGGGAAATCTTCCTGATGACTATTTGAAGTGCTTGCTAAAAGAACTAAGCAACTCATGCTGGAGGAGGAAATAGACAACCTGAAAACCCAAAAGTTGCTGGTTATTACTGAAATAAGCATTGATAAAGGATTTATTAGCATTAGTTAAGGCATTAGCTGCAACTTGTATGCCCTTTATTTAAAGTATGGCTTATTAGAAAGTGGTACCAAAACTGTATTGCTGATGTTGAAAAATTTAAACATTCCATACATTCACATCCATAATGCATGTCACAAAACACTTTGTACAAAACCCCACTGGTCATAGATTCCAGCTTATGTCCTACTGTAATGGGTAAATAATAAACCATATCTTCTCCTCATACCTGCATTGTTCTGTCATTACAGTTTAATGGGGAGCCACACTCCTACACGCGTTTCAACTTGACCCAGAACATGGAAGGTGATAACAGCCAGGTGGAGATGAAGCTGTCGTCCGACGTGGATGAGGAGGTTGGGGGAAATGGTGTGGGAGACCACCTCAATCACAACTCTAACAACAAACCGTACGTGGCTCAAAAGCTTGGACGCACCCCCAAGAACCTCTGCTTCATGGCATCCGCCACCCTCCTCATCTTTATCATTGGTAAGAGGGGGTCGTTGACTGGAGTTTTTTTGCATCACTCTAAAATAACTGTGGAGTTCCTTGATTATATTTTAGGGCCACTACGTTTTAATCTGTATTGGTGGTGTTATTAGGAGACACAGAATGTTTTTTTTTTATGATGGCATTTAGTAGGTAATTCAATAAAATGAATTTTATGGATGTTTCTCGGGTGGTGTAAGGTATACATACTGTACTGTACTGTCATGGTCAGTTGGTGGTAGGGTTTCAAAGTGCCGACTGTGTGGTTTAGGCTGTAACTTGATGCATTTAGTCTGTCCTTGGATGTCTGCATTATTCCTCTCTGTCAGTGCAATTGTTCCTGTCTTTCCCTGGTTGTTCCTCATTTGAAAGCACTGCCACTTTCAGGGTACTTGATTGGCTACCTGGTTCATCGGAAGAAGGACGTGGCTCCCATCTGTGCAGCCTCCGTGCTCCCTTTTGAAGACACTGTTGCCCACGAGACGGGTGCTGCCCCCCTCATGGACTGGGACGATGTCAAAAAGCTCCTTGCTCAAAAAGTCACTGCAGCCAAATTTGAACCTGTTTTCAGGTAAATATGAAGCCCACAGAGTAGAATCTGCTGTGAGGCAGTGTCGGCTTCTTTCCAAAATGACTTTTCTTTATTTTTTTTTTTTAAGTTTAAAAAAATTGTTTTCTTGCCTCCCTTTTATTTCCTCCTATGCCAGGGAGTTTTCCAGTGTCGACCACCAGGCTGGTTCTCCAGGTGATGAGGCTCTGGGGAACAAGGTGCTCAAGAAGTTTAAAGAGTATGGCATGAACAGCTGGACCGATGAGCACTTCGTTAAGGTTCAGGAACCCCCAGCTTCTGGCTCCAACAGATTAGTTTTCAATGGGAAGGAGGAGCGTCCAAACGGATTCCTGTCCTACAGTGCCAATGGAAACGTAACGGTAATTTACAAGCTAAATTAAGTAGATGTATTTAGAATTAAGTGGAGTAAAATGTAGTAAATGTTTTATTGTTCTGGGGTCCAGGGTTCCATCTTGTACGCGTATTACGGGCGGGAAACCGATTTCACATCGCTGCGAAACAATAACATCAACCCGAGTGGCAAGGTCATACTGGTCAGAGCCGGTAGGATCAGCTTTGCTGAGAAGGTGGGTGTCTTTAGCAAGAAATACACTGACTTTTTCCCTCAATCACTCTAACAGCAAAATAATTTGTACAAAATCACGTTCCTTACTGACAGTAATACTTGATTAACTGCAGTCAATAGATTTCTTTTTTTCCCTTTTTGCTTACAGGTAGCCAATGCTGCCAAATTGAATGCGTCTGCTGTGTTGATCTACCCAGACCCCGACGATTACTCTATTGGAGTCAACACTGACCTCTTTGGACATGTGAGTGTGGACAGTTTAGAAGCATAATGTTGGAGGATGAAACCCAGTTTGTTCAGTGTACATAAATACGTCCAACAACTTTAAAGGTACCTTTCTATTGATGCCATGGAGGAATTTATTTATGATGGTTCCCTGTTTTGTTTGTATTTTGTGCTCTACTAGCTTAGTGGGGGAATATAAATTCCTGTTGAGGGTTTCACATTAGTCCATTAGTGGTGGCGCTAATGCACCGGCTGCTTGCCGTTGTAGACATGGAAATAAACAATGCAGGTTTCCAAATATTAAAAAAAAAAAAAAAAAAAGCCTTGCGAATGTTTTATGAGGACAGGAATGCTCAGACACACAATACATGTATTGTGAACACTGAAAGTAAGAGAGCAGAACTTCAAAATGCATCAGTAGTGCTTCTATTCAGCACTGCAACCGATGGACTGATTATTATAATAGGAGTATCTTGGCTATAAGAGTGTAGCTGTCAATGTGCAAATTGAGTTTTTTTTCATATAATTTTTTAAATCTCAAATGCAGCTTGAGGGTAAGGCTCCAGGCTGCTGGGAGATAAGTCTGGAACACAAAAGCATTTTAAAGATTCAGAGTTGAATCGGTAAGACTTCTATCTTTCCTTTACCTTCTCGTGTCCGTCTCTCGCAGGTCCACATGGGTTCAGGGGATCCCTACACCCCAGGCTTCCCCTCCTTCAACCATACCCAGTTTCCACCTGTCCAGTCTTCAGGCCTGCCAAAAATCTTGGCTCAGACCATCACGGCAGGAATGGCTGACAACATTCTGAAGTAAGGCTCGCAGAGACTTATAATAAATACAGCGTCCGTCACTTTCAAATATTGCTCTTGTACTGTAGTCACTACGGTGAGCTCTGTAGTAGCTTCCACAGCGTTAATGTTTATTGTCTGCATCCCACAGGCAGCTGGGGGGCCAGAGTAAGCCGGAAGGGTGGAGTGGCTACTACAAGCTGGGAGAAGAGAGCAATGTTATAACTGTGGAGGTCAACAACGTTCTTACTGAGAAAAGGATACACAATGTCTTTGGGGTCATCAAAGGCTTTGTGGATGCAGGTACGTTGAGATGTTAATTTAACAAGAGAAACAAACTGTGACCAGGAATTCAGTGCACTGAAAAAGAATGAGTGCTGAATGTTGTCTCGTTGTCTTTTTAAATTATTATTATTTTTTTAATTTTTAGATCGATATGTGGTTATCGGTGCCCAGAGGGACGCTTGGGGTCCAGGTTTTGCCAAGTCGACTGTCGGCACCAGCGTCCTTGTTGAGCTGGCACGTTCCATCTCGGACATGGTGAAGAACGGTAAGTTTCATGTGGCAGCTGACGTTTAGTTTTGAATGTGAAATGGTGTGAGATTTTGACTAAAATAATTTTGATGTGTGGGGAGTGGATGTACATTTCATATCAGATCCTACGGAGTATTTTCTATTTAGCGAGGGCACTGCTTTTTTTTTGCTGATTTGCGTTTGTTATCCCCTTGACAGACGGCTTCAAGCCAAGGAGAAGCATTGTGTTTGCAAGCTGGAGTGCTGGAGAATATGGGAGTGTTGGCGCCACCGAGTGGTTGGAGGTGAGAATTGCAAAATACATTTTGTACATCTTACCAACTCATTTATCTTGATTAGCAGCTTCCATCCAGTAATAATACTGATTGGTGTTAGAACTTTATTTTGTTATTGTGGTTTTTTTTTTGGAATAGGGTTATGTCTCTTCTCTGAGCATGAAAGCCTTCTCCTATATCGACCTGGATGGTGTTGTAACAGGTATTTACTGTCATAGTTGCTAGACTGTAGATTAGAATATTAAATAATTAACTTCTTCTTTTACCTACAATATCACACTGTTTTTCAGATTGATTGAATGCAAGTCTTCTTTTGCAGGTCAGAGTGGATTTAAAGTAGCAGCCAGTCCCTTGATGAACAGCCTGATCGAGAGCACTATGAAAGAGGTAAGTCCACAGCTGGAGGCTTTTCAGTGAATCGGACCTAATACAAGCCTGAAGTATTGCCAGTTAAATACTTTTATCAATTTGTCTGTGAATGTTTAAGACATAACATTCTTATACAATTGTCTCCTCCTTAGGTGAACTCCCTAAACAAGGCTGTGACGCTCTTCTCTCAGTTTGGAAGTGGCAACTTGGAATCAAATGTGTAAGTCTGACTCATTCAGTGTCTAGTCAGTTTATACATCACCATGACCTCCAGGCTTTTCTCACTAGTATCACATGCACAGCTGGAATGTGTAGGATAGCTGCCGTTCTCATGTTTGACGAATGTTCACTAACTAATTTTTTTTCCCCAAATATTTAACCCTACGTCGAGAGAAAGCACGGCTAAAGCTCCACCTTGCATGTGTTTTTTATTTTCCAGGTTGGAGCCTCTGAAGTTGGATAATGCTGCATATCCTTTCCTTGCCTTTTCTGGCATTCCCTCAGTCTCATTTAGATTCACCTCTGCTAACGCAGTAAGTCATCCCGCTGTACTATAAGTTAGAGAAATCTTTTTGCACCATTACGTTAAAGTCTGGTTCATCATGGGATGCGTTGTTCCTAACTGTGATTCTCAACACATCTCAGGACTACCAGTACTTTGGCACGAAGCTGGACACCTGGGAGAAACTGAACATAGCCACGGGCAACAGAGTTCCTCAGCTTACTGAAATAGTGACCCGGTTCGCAGGTCACATAGTGCTGAGGCTGGTCCACGATCATCTGCTGCGGATGGACCTGACGAAGTACGACAAGATTATACGCAATGAAGTGGCTCGGATCAACACGAAAGTCAAGGCTGTTCAGAGGGTGAGTGTCCAGTTGTTTTCTTGCTGACAACAGTTGCTTCAGCTGACAAGAGTCTGCATGTTCATTCCATGTCAGTCGGCAGCAAGTGTTTTTGTACAGCAACCAGTGTACTGTTTTCTTTTTTTTAATGCCTTCTAAATGATTTAGTCACTTTTTGTCCAGTTCCTTTTGATTGCATGAACTCAAATGTGCCCTGTCGCATGATTTTAGTTGTTTATTTTTACTAAATTAACTTGTGGATGCCGTGTGTGCTTCCAGCTGCAGCCCCATCTGTTGCCTGAGACCCTGACTGTCCGGTGGTTGTTCTCGGCCTCTGGCTCGTACAGCCGCGCCTCTCGTAGCCTGGCAGCGGACGTACAGAACAGCAACCTGGACGACATCGAGTTGTGCCGCCTCATCAACGACCGCATCATGGCGGTAAGACCTCTACTAACAAAAAAACCACAAACCTTTGTCCGGCATGAACACACTGTTTTCTGCCAGTGTTCGGACAGTTTTTCACATGAGATTTCTGTATTTGTATTTTTGTCCTTGCCTTTCTCACTGGTTTGAATTAGGTGGTGCAGTTGGGGAAAAGGTGATGTCACGTACTTCCTTGCACCAATTAGAATTAAGCATTAAATGTATGAATCAAAATGAGACATTTGTGAGGTTGTTTGCTCATTTTGTCAGGTCACTGTCAATCAAATCTGATCAACACAGTCCTGATGAAGCAGATCAGAGTTAAACAAAAAAATGATATACTTGATTGTTGCTCTTCTAGTCTTCCATATTTAATTGTACAGAGAAAGAAGTAAATTTGAAACCATGTTTTAAAATGATTTATCATATTGCTTTTGCAGTATTAAAAAAATAAGAGTACCAAAGGAGGCACAGTCCATCATCCTGTGTTCCTCTTGTTTCTGCAGGTGGAAAGGAACTTCCTGTCCCCCTATGTGTCTCCCAGAGAGAGTCCTTTCCGTCACATCCTGGTGGGCTCTGGTGCTCACACTCTCAAGGCTCTGTCCAACCACCTTGATTCCCTCAGGATCAACGACCCCAAGGCAGGCGCCGACCTGTTCCGCAACCAGTTTGCCCTGGCAACCTGGACCGTTCAGGGCTGTGCCAATTCGCTAGCAGGGGACATCTGGTCTTTGGATAATGAAATCTAAAAAGCCCTCCTCCCTTGTTCATGGTTTGGCCCTCTTATCACAACTGGCAGTGTGAAAACCAGTGATCATTAACCAACAGTCACAGCTTCTTAAATTAACTGAATTGATAAAAGTGGAGCTGTTTCTGAATGGATACCTGTCATCACCTGTTCCATAATTTTCAGCCAGACATTAATGATAAAATGTACTTAAGCCTTCCGCCTTAACAAAAAGAAAGTTTAGTAGGTCATTCTCTTTTTCCCCCCACTTTAGAAAAATATATCTTGAATCATTTTAACATGTGGTACTTAAATACCACATTATGAATACTTTGGTGCTGGTAACGACTACCTTCAAATGGTCATACGTGGCAGTACTACTTAAATTGGTGTTACCTTATGAATGAGTTGAATGTAGTGAAAGTGATGCTTTTTCAGCACAGTATCAAGTGCTAATCACAGGAAAGGCTGTGTTTGCCAGCTCAGAGATTAATAAACTACAAAAGGGCAGTGTGATATAATAAGCTACTTTCCATTTGTTTACCATACTGATTACAAAATCAAAAACTGCTGGTATTTCCACTGCTGCTGTTGCCTCATGTTCACACCTGAGCTGGTTTCTGTTGGTAGCTATAGTTTCATACTGTGCTGAAATCTGCTACTCAACTCATTGAGATTCAGAAGTTGCTGAAAACATTTACAATAACGCAGCCGTCGTGTTGCATAGAAAGAAGTAGATTTTGGACAGTCAGCTGTCGCTTCTTAATCAGTTTAAGAAAAGTCTGAATTACAAAAAAAAGAATAAATAAAAAATGTAATTTAATGATCTGAATTGTCCACCTCCTGACATGAGAGCACACCTCTGTAGGCCTTTTCAAAAACAGAGAGAATGTCTCCAACCATGTGGCACTGAAACAGAAACCGTACGTCTATTTATTGTGTTATTTATTTATCAGTGGCAGGGTTCACTATAAATAGTTTTTTTTAATTGCCTTTTATAAGATAATATATAATTATCGGGAGCAGTGCCTTCCATAATTATGACAGTTATACTGTCGAAATGACAAAAGCAGCATCTGCTAAAGGAAGTGTACATGTTGACCAACGGCCAGTACTGAACACACAACCATCAGGCACCTCTCGGCAAACGACACGACTCTGAGGTCTTTTTTTGTTTTGTATTTTCTACTTAACTGACACTGGATTGGTCTTCCAGGCGAGGCCAGCTCACATATCACACCTTGGAAAATATTAACTCAACACCTGGCTGACTGTCAGTACTTGGTCCCGTGGTACATGTACACTTCTCATCCTGACAACATTATCGGGAGCAGTGTCTTCCATAATGTGAAAAAAGAAGGTAGTTTTTGCCTACCAGTGTGTGTCCGTATCGGAGGCAGTGCCCTCCATATTTCACTGTAGGGGTGGATGTTTTAATTATCGGGGACAGTGTTTCCCATAATGTGTATATATTCAGTACATTGCTACGCAATTCACATGTTGTCTGCATCTTAAGAGCGCTTCTATGTTTCCATGCTCATGTACCTCTGCAGCTTCGAATCCACAGATCTGAAAGATAGTGATGAGTTTTAACATCAGCTCTTATGAAAACATTTCTATCATTAATAAGGTGAAGAAGCTGCATGTCTTTAACGTGTTCTGGGTTTCTTTTCTCAATCAAACGCTGATAGCGTGTTGTCTTTTCTTTGGGCGTCACGTGGAACTGATATTGAAGGTGTTTTGCTTTAAAGAAAGAAAATGTTCCAAACATGTTTGGGACCACTGTGGTCACAGCAGCGTGGTCCAGGATTTCCAGGAAAGCTCACCACTTTTGCAAAATGGGTTTTGTTTTTAATGATTTTTTTGCTTCATGTCTGCATAATAGAGCTGAGTTTCTACATACAGTACATAGAGGGTTTTCGGAGAATGTGTATTTGGCTTGTTTTTGTTTAGATTTGACATTTCTGTAATTCTTCTTTTTCCTGTTGTCTGTGAGAATCAAAAGTTACTGGGTTAAATGCCTGTTATGCTTCAACACCCTTTTTTAGGTAAAGTTCCCGGAAGAATGGAAAATTGTGAAAACTTGATGTAAAATGGGATTTAAAAATTGCAGTGAATGTTACAGTAGTTGACGTAGTCGTCCTTTTAGCTAATCTGCAAAGTCTGGTTACTCATTGTTTTCAATTTATGTTATTGTGAAAAGCCACCTGATGTTATGCCTCGGTAGAAGAATATAGCCATTTTAAACTGATCTGTTAACCACTCATACAGGCTACAATGAGGCAGGTGCTGGAAGTCTGATATTGGCGTCTTGCTAAGAACTCGCCAAAATCAAAACTGTCTTTATTATTAGGAGGTAAGAATTGTTCTGCAAAAATGTTTTTTGGTGTATTTTCCAAATTCTGACAACATGGATGAAGAATGTGTGTGGAAGTTGTTAAAATAATTATTTTTCTTTTCTCAAACTACACAAGTCTGCTTAGCTTTATGTGTTGCTGCAATAAACAATCACATCACAACTGTTGAGTCATGGTATGATTATTGGTCTATATTATCTGTATCTGTCGAGTTTTAAACTTCTGTCAGTTACATGACTCTAGGCTGTAAATAAAGCTTTGTCTTGCAGTGTTTTACATAAAAACAATGAACTCCATGCAGAAATGATTCCCTGTTATAACTTGTATTGAAGGGTGCCCCAGTAGCTCACCTGCGGGAGTCCTTGCCGCAGGGGCCCGGTTCGAATCCCGGACCCTCTTCTGCACGCCATCCTCCCTCTCTCTGTCCCCTGCTTTTCCTGGCTCTCTCTACTCACCTGTCAAAAATAATAATTTGCATTGAATAGAGATAATATAATAATAAATGTTTTCACATTCATCTGCTGAAGGGGGGGAAAGTTTCTCTGTGCTCACCTTAAATGTTTGACATGTATGTATACAACACGATTATGTGACATCACAACTAGTTTGGAAGCCAATCGTGGTCCAGTATGACTTATGCAAGTGTGACGTGGGAAACTTGAAGCCTCCAGTGCACATACACTGAGAATGGACTTTGCAGTGAAGTAGGCGACATCTTGTATCCAGCAGTTAAACTTTTGAAAAGAAAATATTTGCAGATTTTAGATTCAATGATCCAATGAGGCAGAAGGAGTAGATGTCATTTAAAAATGTTTTTTGTAAAAAAACAAAAACAAAACCCAAAAACAATCAAACAAATTATTGCTCAAAGCAGAGTATTTCTACCCGTCTTAAAACACATCTGGAGGGGATCTTTATTATTCCTTCTTGGTTTCCAACAGTGATACCCGTCCAACTAGTGCAGACCTCTTTATTGGAGGAAATTGTTGTTGTGACAGCCTTTGACCAGGTGATGGAGACAAAGTAAACCATTTGTGTCCAGCTGTTACCTTTAGTCTCCAACTGAAGTTATTCATGAGGTGAAGGTTTTAAATAGGAGGTGGCCATTAGAGGGTCCCAAACCTTTATTTACCATAAGATCCCATTAAGATTCCCCTCAGCTTGAATTGGAGCCATTAGTATCATTAATAACATTACTAATTTTGTCAATTTTGTTTGTAATGCTTGTGGGTGAAACGGCAACCATGATTTTAAATACATATGTCTGAATATACGTTAAATATCAACGCACTAAATTGGTTTGTAGGAGCTGCAGCCGCCAAGTGTAGTAATATTGTAAAATTGTGGCATGTTCCTTTAAGAGTGGGCTGACAGCCTGAATGTGTACCAGAGATGAAAGAAAAACAAAGAGCTCTCACTCCGCTACTGATTCCTGCTGCAGCAAACATCCTCACGAAGACCACAGTCTTCCGATTCAATGAAATGAGATGAAACATAAAATGAAAATATAACAATGGGAAATATTTCAAGGCGGCAAGAAGCACTAACAGTATGTGCTGCATTAGTTTTACTTTAAACTTTAGATGTTTTACTTAGCTTACTAGGCTTAGAAGTACAATTTTAAACTCGATCGTGAAAATATATGAATATGATCATTTTGTCTTTTGTAGACAATTTTGTAAGAATGCAAAATGCATGCAGTGTAAGTTAATGGAAATTGAAATTCCACTCTTGCAAAAGTGTAGAAAACAAGGATGCTTACAAAACAATCGTATTAATTACACGCAGATATGTCTAAAACAAAACTAACTAAAAAAGTTAATTTTAAAGCTAAGGAATCCAGCCGAGTAAATCATTTAACCAAGTAAGTACATTTGCAAACAGGGACAAGTGCACGGAACAAGAGCCAGTTTGTTTTCCCTCGCTGGAGTGATCCATCTTCAGACACACAGACGATCTTTGTGTCGTACAAAGACGGCAAAGAACCGACGCCAGCGGCCACAGCGCTCAAACCCGGCCTGTGTTTTCGGACGGTGAACCGTTCAACACGGACTGGTGCAAACTTTACTCCGTTTCAGCCTCGTTCACGCCACGACCAGGGCAGGTCACAGGTGTCAGGACTCGTGAACTTGTAGCCGGTTTTGTCGGAGTGCCAAAAACACACCGGAACAGGAGGTGACAGCAAGTGACAGGCGCTGAGATTGACAGGTAGGCGCGCTCACTGGAGATACGTGTGTAACAGTGCAAACACGATTAGACTTTCAGTCATCACGTTTCTGTTAGAGAGTGTTAACTTTGCAATGAAAGTGTATTGCAGAAGAGGCGGATTTGTGGTTTAGCCACTTGATAAAAGTCGTCTAATGTAACGCCACCCAGCAGGCAAGCCACATCGGGCCGGTTGCGGAGTTTGCCTGCCCATTTTGGTGAACCGTCTGCGGGTAAAGTTTGACGCACATAAGTTACAAAACTCTCCATTTCCTTTTTTAACAGAAAACCGCGCGACAACCTGAGGCTGTGCTTACTGTCTACACTGCTTCAAAATAAGATAAAACACAAAATGAAAGGTTTCATTCAAATGTGATAAAATGTAATGATGATAAAATGACTGTATGACACAGAAAGTTTGTTTTTAGTGCTCTGCGCAGGTGACCGGACTTTCATAGTTTCAGGTTGTGCTCTTTGAAAGCGTGAAATGTTTTCCTCTGAACTTTGCAGTTGTACCCTGCACAGTGTTGTTCTGTCATTGATTGTTCCGCAGTCTTAAAGTGATGAATTGTCTCCGTGGATTCAATGGGTCTGCCGTTTACACGCCTGAAGGCTGGGGGAGACACGGACACCCAGTCACACGTGTAACTCCAACCCCAACGGGGAAAGCTGCCTGAATAGATTTCCTTACACAAGCCACAGAGGAGAGGAACTGCACGCGGATGGAGACATTTCAAATTAAAATGACAGTGCCGCTTCACTCCGTCCTGTTGTTGCTACAACTGAATATCAGAAGTTGGGGGGGGGGGGGCAAGGTGTTCATTGTGATGGACTATTTATAATACACTCTGGTATATTTTCCCAGTAAGATATTCACAGCTTGGTTGCAGACTGATGATGAGACTCTGATAAGGTTGCAGATGGCTGTGGGTTAGATCTGTGATCAGTGGTTGTGTTTGTGTGTCACAGAATTGACCACTTGGTTGATATTACACAAATAAGCCTACTTTTTTTTTTTTTTTTAAACAGCTTTTTCACTTGTATTGGAGGACCCAAAGTCAAAGGTGGCAACACTTCGATTTAGGTAAGATTTCATCTGATGTTTGTAGGTGAAGCATTTTGGATGGCCTTGGATGTTTGTGATGCTGGTAGATGGATGGAGGGAAAGTTCATGGTGTCAGATAAAGGGAGCCGGGTTTGGAAGGGAAGTGGTGTTCAAATGGCTGGAGCTGAAAAACACAGTAAGAACTCCTATGATGCAGACTAAAGACCGGCATTTTTCAATGTCCAATAGTTGGATGATTAATAAAATGGTTGATTAATTGTCTTTGAAGGAGCCAGAAGAGGGAAAACTTCAGATTGAAAGTGATGACTGAAGAGTATCTACAGGAACTTCCTGGGAGGCTGAACTGAGATCAACAAAGTCCCAGGACCTGGTGTTGGTGACCCGTCCTGTAGAGTTCTGCTTGTTGTGATGTATCAGTTCATATCTATCACGTCACTACTTCACCACTGAACACCTCCGTCTTTGTTGGCTTCAACCTCCCATCTAGTTAAATATAGCTAGCGAAATATGACATTGTGTGTGTTAGAGACTGCCAGCACAAAGTCATGACAGAATGAGAGAAACATCACTTTATAAACGCTTTATAGCGTTCCATAATCTGATTTGGAGAGATGCATTTTCTTGCTAAGTGAGAACAGAGCCAGAGTATGGGCTACTACTGTACTGACTTGTTTGCCTGGGCGTAAGCCGTGTTTGTACTGACTTGCATGATGTGTATATACAGCATTGTAAATGAGTTCAAATAAAAAAAATGATAATTCATTTACCTGTTCTCCTTTTTAATTAACAGTAGTCTGTGAAATTCAAACATTTTAGAATTGGACTTTTTAACAGTAATTCAGAAAAATTGGAGTAGCCTAATTATTTATTTCAGACTAATTTCTGCAAGTAATCTAGAGCTAGGTGAGGGAAGTGTTTTTTGGGGGTGGGTGTGAATCACAATATTAGCATGACGGAGCAGATGGAGCTGAAAGGACGATGTTGCTTTCATTGATAGCAGCATGCTGACATGGGGCCGACCATTAACCTGCCTGCTGCATATTCAGGGCCGAATTTTAGGCGTAAAGTTGGACAACATTTAATTCTACGCAACACTGGAGTCACACCGTGGTGCGTGTTTCTTACTAGTTGGTTCGCCAGTTTATGAGGCTGCATGGTGCATTTTGACATGTCACGATAAGAAAAGCACAGGCGTAAAATGATAACATGAAGGCTGAATTCCATTTATGTCATGGTTCGCTCTGACACTGAATAGAACAGAGCAATCATTAATATCAGTAACGCCTACTATGAGAGGTCAAAATGTCTGCTGTGAATGAATAAAGTACTTAACCTGCTTCCTGCTCTGCAAGTAAATGCCCGGTGTAACTACACTTACAGTTGATATAAAGACAAATAGGGAGTAAATATGAACACAAAGACTGCAGATATGTCTTATAATTAGTGCAGAATGATCCTCATCACGAGGAATCTTGTAACTCTGGGGAAGGTTTTCAGTAGATTAAATTAGTTAAATAAGAGTTTGAACCTCAGAGTAGTTGTGTAATTGACATAATAAAACTTCATATTTTGTGAAGCTGTGGTGTATATCATCCAAGAAATTGGATCACACAGGATGAATAAAATGCCTGCAAGTAAAGAAAACATGCGATGGACTTCAGATAGACAAAATATGCAGCTTAGCTCCATCGGGGCTTTTCTTGTTCCCACTTGCTGTGTGTTATCTCTCTCCCTCTTCCTCTTCTCTCTCTCTCTCGCTCTCTCGCTCCCTCACACCTGACACACCTGGTGTCAGATACGAGGCCTGAGGGCAGCAGAATAAAGCTGTCCACCTCCTATTCTGTAAATGAGTCACCTCAGCTGGGCCCTGCCTCTCTAAATCCCACGCGTGTCACATCAGACACACACTACCAGCTTGCCCGTAATAGCCGTCATTATCTGCAGATCTATGAGTAATGCTCATAGTTTTATGCTTGGCATTATGTAAGCCATTTGCACATAACTGATCTTTTTATTGGTACAATTAACCTTAATGGCTGCCAGTGTTTTACTATAAAATCCGATTGACCCACTGTCTTCCGACAGTGTAAAGTCCAAGCCACTTGCGTACAAGAGACTGTTGATAAATCAGGTGGTCGTTGCTGAACGCCACACGGGTCTGTGTGATTTGTTTGTAGTGCGATGATAATTGATAATTATTGGTTTTCAGTATGACAGAATCAATATTTCACCACAGTTAAGGCTGCAAAGGTCTGGAAATGGAAATTTAAGGAATCTGTATTTTACCACGAAACTACTGGATAAAGTCAGTGTACATGACACCACACTTGACCAACTTTAATCACAACCGCCACTGGCTCCGCCCTTGAAGATTCTTCAAATGATCTTTCGTGCCTTTTCCCCGTACAGATCATCTCTTTCCTCAAGTGTTTTTGTGGTCTTGGTTTCTAAAGCTGTAATTTGTATCAGTAGGGAAGAGTATCATTGCCTTTATCTCCTGCCCCTGCCTTGACCCCTCACATCATCCCAGACTTGGATTTGGTTGGAACCACTTCCGCTCTTTACGTGCTGTAGCTTGTACATTCTTGAGCAACACTAAATCTTGGTTGAGGTACGAAGTCACACCTTCCTGTGAGGAGGTCAGAGAGGCGGTCAGCCCACATGTCCTGTACTGTTGAAGCATCTTAAAAGTAAAACATTGAATTTACATTTACTGTAAATTATTTTTTTGAAATGATTCTGGAGAGTTTCAAATACTGAAAAAGGCAATATAGTTGATTTCTATTGTATTGTATAGTATTGTCTCTATTACTGTGCTAAAGTCAAAATCCAGCTCTGATCTTATTACTTGCAGGATGTTCCATTAGTTACTAAATGAGTAGGATGACGCTGACAGTCATATGACATAAATGCAGTTAAACGCATTTACTGACACAAAGTCAGTCATGCTCTCCTCACTAAATACTGATTCAGCGACAGACAGACAGGCTCTTTACATAAAGGGGTCGACAGTTACGATTCCATTGTTTGTTTGGCGGCTAACACAGCTTTACAGGTGCAGTCGAGACACAGGCTTGTGCGTTTTTAATTATTATTATTAATTTTATTTAATATTATTTTAGATGTATGAAGCAGTTTGGTTTCATTTTGCTGTCATGTTCAGTCCAAGCCACCCCTGTGTGGTAGCCCAGAGTAGATTGTAGCATCTTTGAAACACCTATACACCTTTGATTGATTTGTTAGGTCTTATGTTAAAGGTTCGGCTCACCTAAATTACACATGTTAGGTACCATTGGTGGTGTCAGACCTGCTTTATATCAATGACTAAATATCAATATGTGTTATTCATTCATTGAGACAAATAAAGCATTAGAAAGGCACTAAACTTGCAATCAGCGTCATCCTTTATGACTTGCTGTAGTGTATTGAGTTAATATTTAATTGTAGAAATGAAGGAACTGAATTGTCATTGTAATGCTGGTGCTTCCTCCTCTGAAAAAGGGTCTTTGAAAATGAAAGGAACCAGACTCTTCTGCCAGACCTCTAAAGATGTTAGCATTAAAGCTATTGTTTCTGCTGTGAGACAGTATGATTACAGGTGATTGGACGTGCAAGATGGATTGAGGGAAAGCTGTCTCCATGCCCAGCGAGCCGTTAGCAATACAGGAATAGTGTCAAGAATGCAGGCAGTGCCAACCCCCCAACAGGATGTCACAATCTGCAGGAGTGTTGTGCCAGCTTCCTGCATGAGTAAAAAAAACGTTTGAAAACACTTGATGACTCAGAGCTATTCAAGCTGTGGTTCACACTGCAGGTCAATACTTAAGAATGACAGTCAGGGATTAGATGTCAGTGTGCAGGAAGTTTTCCAGTGCTGCTTCGGCCCAGCTTGACTGTTGAGTGGCTTCATGAGCAGAACGTGAACAAGCATATAGGCTAATGTGAAAACTTGAAGCTGTTGGACTCGTTTGGGACCATGTACAAAAAAGCATTAATCTCACACAAAGAGAAGACATAGCAGATTTAGCTGATAGCTAATTTTCGTATTGCTTTATTCTTCCTTGTCAAAAACCATGAAAAACCATCAATGAGCCGCACTGTTGCACTTGGTGAAATGTTCCAATGTAGTTTATTTTGAAACATCATCATAGAAACATCATCAAAACAAGTTGGGCTCTGTTAAACATATTACACATATATACGTTTTAATTATATGGTTGAGCTAGTGATTTATATACAACAATGTTGTTGTTAGTATAACAACAATTTACTGTAGAAACAATTAGTGGACAAGTTTAAAACACAGCACAGTCTAACACGAAGACCATTGTCGGTGTTCAAGAACTAAACTAAAGATGATGCAATTCAAAACACTTTTTTTTGGTGAGTGGTGCCATGTTGACTTCATCAGTGGGGGGGGCCGCATGAATGAAAGACTTTTCTGTTGACAGTGAAGTGCATGAATCAGCAGTGACTCTGCAATGGAAAAGACAGGAGAGGCAGACACTCTATTCAGCCTGGCCAAATCCTGGTTAATTACATGCTTATTTAAAAAGGAGCGCAGAGACAGGATGAAGAGCTTTATGTGCTGATATTGTTTTAGTAATGCTGCAACACGTACAGATGATCTTGTAACATTTTGTGGTAAAGTGGTATCACTATCCTGGAAACACATTTTGCTCCGTTTCAGGCTGAATTTGCATCTTGCAAGCTTGCTATGCAAATGTTGAGTGCAAGGTCACCATTTTGAGTCGAATACCCTCGCCACGTCAGTTCCAGATGGGGTGCCAACAAGC
Source organism: Enoplosus armatus (assembly GCF_043641665.1). Taxonomy (NCBI): domain Eukaryota; kingdom Metazoa; phylum Chordata; class Actinopteri; order Centrarchiformes; family Enoplosidae; genus Enoplosus; species Enoplosus armatus. Next base: position 18,185,692 of record NC_092193.1, read on the forward strand.
AAGGCACTTGAGCACCAATCTCCAGTGTGGCTTCAACATGAAAACAATATCTACCACAACCAGTGTTCAATCTGACGTTCAACCAAACACTTAGCCAGCAGCCCAGCATCTTCGACTGGTCATGCTGGAATTAAAGAGAACAGACATAAAAGAAGAGAGCCACCACGAGGAACAATAAATCCATGCGCTGATGTATGAAACAAGAGTCTACAGTAATGGGAGGCTGCACAGTGCTGATCTGAGCTAAATGCTAACATCAGCATGCAAACATGCTCACAGTGATGATGCGAGCATGCTGATGGTTAGGAGGTAGTTTGTCTTCTTCACCATCTTTTTTTGTTAGCATGCCAACATTTGCAAGTGGTGGACTGTGATGTTAAATGTAGTGCTTATTAGTAAATAGATAGTAAACACCACTTTGGTAATCACTGTAGTCGCCCCTCTGATCTCAGTTAGGCAGGAGAGCTGCTTTTCTTGTACGTTTGTAGTGTTTTAAGTGGCCTCTGTGCCTGACTGTGTTTGTGCAGTTTATTTCTGGCATTTTCCTACACTCTCTGGGGACTGGGTGGTGTTTGTGTGTCTTTATGTGCCAGGGTGGGGGGCTGCAGCCATAAACTACCTTCTCCTCCCTGCCCTGCCCACTGACAGAGTTGCGTAACAGAAATGTCAAATCCGCTCGGGGATGGCGTGATGTCGCCCTCTGGCATGTCACAGACTGTTGTCAATAGAAAAAGATGCAGCTTGTGCATGTGTCGATAAATGAATGACATCCCAGCCGCTGGTTGTCAGTTAAAAGCTGCCAGACTGTTGAGTGTGTGTTTGTTTATAGCTCACGTCTATGAGCTTGTGTGCGATTGGCGTGTGTTACCGTCCAGCGTGCTCGTGTTTCACCGTGCACAGTTACATACGTAATCTTTTTTTTTTCCCCTTCTCACAGACAAAGGAGTCATTTGTGGAGGGTATACAGGGAGGAAGAATAGCTTGGTGTTTCTCCTTGTTGTGAGCTTCTCCTCTGGCACTGTAGGCTCCAGTCAGCTACTTTACTAGGTGGTGGGTGGACTGTGTCCTCGTGTGTCCGTGTGAATTGCATTGATTCATTCATACTGCCCTCTCCTGCGCGGGGCCCCTCAGGCATTCCTACCACAGCCCCCAGACCTGGTTTGGAACAATGTCAAGTCAATTCTCATCAAGCACTGGAAGTTGCTTCCGGTTGCAGCCTACTGTAGGTTATTGGTTCAGCAGGCCTGCTCTTTTAATTTGGGTTTTCAGGATTTATATCAAAGGATGTAAACTCTACTGTAGATGAATCAAATTCATCCGGACACAATGGTTTCACTTTTTAGTTTTGCAGCGGCGTTATTATGAGAAAATGACTCGTCTCTGTGGCTTCCTCAGTTCAGGTGTTGCCAGCGCTCTGTTCGGTCATGTGTGTAAAGCGTGAGTGGGTGGATGGTTGTTGCTGAAAGCTTGGCTTCCGCTTCACCTCAATAGATGGTAGGTTTCATTTGCCTTGAAATGGTCAGATGATAAGCTGAAATATAAGAAGCACCCTAAAGTGGTTGATGTTATGTGTTCTATCCCAAAACGTAATGTTTATTTGAAAAAGTAATTAACATGAAGATCATCATGAACTATGTCTATGATGCCCTAACCTGCCAGGCCTACCATGCTGTCATTTCATCATTTAAATAGAAGTGTGGTTTCAAGTTGTGTAGTTAGAAATTATATCACATTATGCAAATAGGTTGACCTAATTTATTTATCTTGTCCTTTTTTTTTTTTTTTTTTACTGCTGTCCGGTTTCCAAAGAACAAACTGTGCTCATCATTAGCAGCCTGTGTGTTCAAACGGAGTGTGTGTGTCTGCAGGGGGCCCTCCAGGGCAGTCGAGTCCTCTTCTGTTGAAACCCTGCACACCCCTCGGGGGTCCTGGCTCTGACTCATTCTTTCATCACAATATTAGGTCTCACCCTAACCCATGGGTGCTCACTCTCAGTCGCTCAGGACAGGGGAGACACAGCGTTTGTGAAGGTGTTTATCTGCCTCATGTTGTTGTCGACACAGGAAATACAGCAGTTCTGCATCTCTTAGAGGAGATGATGCAAACTCTCCACAACGCGCTTCATGAAAGGAACAATTATGACATTTTGTCCCCATCAGACTATAACCTGACCATTTTTTGTTTGTTTGTGTTTTTCTCAGGCAAGTCCTGAAACATACTCTTGGGCTTGTGTTGACCAATGGACGAGGATGAAACCATGTGAGCGTGTGCTAGCCCCGCAGTGCCATGGACTTGTAGCTGGGCAAACTCTCACCTCAATGGACTGGGGGCCTCGTCTGCACGTGGTTGACCTTCTGTCATCAACCTGAGAGGAGTATCTAGGGTGTCGGACTCAGACCAGGAAAGAAAACCAGATTTCTATGGCTCAAATAGTGCAGGTAAGAAGATTGTGTGCATGTGTACACACACTCGCACACTCACATTCAGTATTTCAGACAACAGCACTGTATCAGTGCTATTCTTTTTTGCAGCTGGGCGTGAATGTGTGCTGTGCGTGTTTTTGCCGTAGTGTACACTGTTTAAACACACGCACACACGAGTTTGGTTGGGTATCTGAAAGTTTATCTGCCATACTTTCTGTTTGCTATTCTGTGTGTGTGTGTGTGTGTGTGTGTGTGTGTGTGTGTGTGAGCTATGCAGAGATGAGATCACGCCAAACAGTGACTGTGCTTTCCTCAGAGCGGGGAGGTCCAAAGACCAGCGCATGTCTGAATGGGAACTATTCACCTTTGAAACGCAGAGGAGCAAATACCGGGGATGATGTCAACTTGGGTCACTCTGTTGGTTTTTTGTGTGTGTGTGTGTGTGTGTGTGTGTGTGTGTGTGTGTGTGTGTAAACATTGTTTACATCTCGCAAGTTTTTTATGGTCTCCTTGCAGATACACACTCAAAAACACAAGATTGGATGTGGTTGACCATTTCCTGTTTCATCAGCCGTGTGTTTGTGTATACAAAGGGGATCGGTCATGTCCCGGATTTATTTATTTTCTATTTGTGGGACACATTCACCGAATAACAATTCTTAGCTGATGAGGTAAAGTAGGAGGAAGTTGAGAGTCACTCTGGCGGCTTTAATAGAAACCCCGCTGTTCCTGAGGCACAAACAAACCCACGCACAGGATACCGGCCAGCCAGACACTCCCAAACAGGTGTCTGCAAGCCTCGGTACAGAGAGAAATAATGATCGAGTGTGTGTGTGTGTGTGTTTGAGCTGAGATGGAGCGAAAGTGAGAGGAACAGAGTATGTGAGTGTGTTTGCCTGTGAATGTAGGAATTGTGCCAACATGCCTTTGTGTGAGTGGGTGCTCTCACTGACACTTTGTATATGCTTTTGTTGGGTGAAACACCACGCGATGGACCGAATGCTGCTACCAGGCCGGTTGTTTACTTATCGGAGGCAGACCATCAGTGTTTAGCTGTGTAAAGGGCTCTATAATTGGAGCAGCGTTGAGGGCAGGTGGAGGGGCAGCCTTGTTAAAGATCCTAATCTGTCAGTACTGTTAAGGTCAGGCCAGGCCCCCTTCCTCTGCCAGAGGGGGTACTGTACTCGACGAAGGCCTGACGTCTCACTGAAACATTGCATTTGTAGTTTTACCAACAAAAGATTTGCTAAGTAATGTGAAGCTCAGTGGTGGATGTATATTTACTCAAGTACTGTACTTAAGTCTCATGAGTATTTCCATTTTATGCTACTTTGTACTTGTACTACTTTTCAGGGGAAACTATTTGACTTTTTACTCCACTATATCAACTTATAAAACGTTACATTGTGAATATCAAACAGCCCAGCAGTTTATGAAGTCGTTATCTTCCCTTTCACCATCTATATCATTAAAATGCTACTTACAGAGTAACGCTTATTGTAATAATAATCTAATAATATAACACTCTGAGGTGCCATACTGCTGCCTAATGTACTTTTCATTTTCATGTTTTTTGTTTGATGCTTGTATTTCTGTACTTTTACTTAAGTAACATTATGAATGCATGGCTTTTAATTGGAACAAAGTAGTTTTACATTGCGGTATCTTCCACCAAGGGTGGAGCTCTTGGTTTACTAAAAGTGCTCCTGTTGTTACTGACTGACACGGTCATACTTTACAAAAGCCTTATTCCAGTATATTAGGACTCCTAAATATATGCCCAGTCTATCACCCAACATTATGCAGCACAGGTAGTAGCAGCAAAAAATGACATTTACCACTCTCCATACTTTGCTACTGAGATGACGTTAATCAGCTTGTCGAGTCATTCCTGCCCTGGATGTTTTTATTAATGATTCTTCTTCATGAGGTAGAGTCTGATCTTAGGCTCAACAGCTGTATGTGATGATGATCAGTAGTTGACTCCTGTGGGATTTGACATAGCGTTAAGCCTAACTTCCTAAGCCTTTCTGATAGCCTGCACTGGATAGCACACTAGCACAAACATGTAATGCTGCACAGGAAGTGATGCTTTTTCTTTTTTCCATGAACAGAAACGATAAAATCAGTGTTGTTACCGTGTTGGGTGATCCACTGCAAGAACCACGCAGTGCACGCTTGTTTAAAATCTAACGTCATCTGAAGTGCAGCAGAATGCAGTCGCAAATTCGGAGCTTTTGTTATCACATATTAAAGCTGTGAGTTGGTACCTCTGCAGAGTACCTTGCTGGGCTTGAACCCAGTAAAGCAAATGTGCCCCCTGTCAATCAGAGAGGGTTTTTTCATGCAAACAGAAAAATTCAACTCTCTCATGTGTCCAGTCAGAGACATTCAGTCATTTGTTAATAAAGAGCAGAGATAGTGATAATTAAAAGGGAGGAGGGACAGAAAGTGTGCTCCATTATAGCTTGTGATGCTCCAAGAAGGAATCCATGTCAAATAGAAAACTAGTGACTGAGTTACTTGTTACTCAGGATTTAATTAAAAAGGGAGACGGAGAGAGTATGAGGATGGAGGGACTAAGAAGGAGTTGGGGAGCAGAGAGGAAGCTCCCAGAATAGCAGCGGCGACCAGTGAGTGTGCTTTTTGTGGAGAGTGTTTCTGAATGCTTGGAGGGCCTCGGGGGCCCAGACGGACAGAGGAGAACTCAGAGGAAAGGGAGCCTCTGGGAGTCAAAGTGTGTGTGTGTGTGTGTGTGTGTGTGTGTGTGTGTGTGTGGGTGTGAGAGAGAGGACAGTGTTATTTTAACCCTGAACTTACGTCCGGCTGTCACGCCATACCCCCCCCCCCCAGCCCGCTACTCCAGTCTGCTGACTCCTCAGTCAACCTACCTGCAGACCAGTCGTCACTCCCTCTCTAGCTTCCCTCTGCTTTCACCTTTAGCTGTTTTTTTTCTTCATTATCCTTTCCCTCTTTTCTGTTCCTCCACAGGTATTGCATTACCAGCCCCCCTGAGGACTGGCGTGCTGTCTGTCGCTTCCGGGTGTAGTGCATGTTAGCCGTGTTGTTAACGCATCAGGTTTCCTGATTAGGTGACCCTGTAATAGATCACCTTGTGATATTGGCAACTCGCAGCCGCAGGATGGAAGTCTAGAGCTTCCCATAGTTTTAAATTCAAGAAAGATACACCTCAGAGTACTGACCATTATTTACATGTGACGCAATGTGGTGCAGACAATGCATCCTCTACAGGTGTCCACTTTCTACTTATTTATCAGCCCTACACCTCTGACAGGATTCATCTGTGGTTTTATTCAAAAAGTCTCTTTCAAATGAAATTCCGGGGCATCTGGCAGCCTAGTAGATAGTCATATACCGTATAACCACAAAGAACCGGTTAGATTCAAGCTGGGTTTGCATGTCATACCCCCTCCTCTCTCGCCACCCTCCAAATAACTTTCCAAAGAACTTCAATGCAACAGAGATCATCTCAAACACTTATCCATCTGAGAGTAAACATCGAAAGTAGTCTCCTAGAAATCCTTAGCAAACTGCATAGTGGATCCACTTCCGTCAATAAAAGCAATTTTTACTTTTACTTGTCCGGCCCAATAGAGAATAAACTCCAGCTTTACACTGTCGAAGGGGTGGGCAATATGGATAAAATCCTCTCTCACGGTATATTTTATTTTACACTATGCTGCCGATGAATATCATGATACAGCAAACTTTATCCATAAACAAAGGTGATTACAGAAATCCCTGTAACCCCAAATTCAATACTGCCACGAAACAGCCCTGCTCATTGAGTTACAACATTGTCCACAATGGTCTAATGCCCCCAAAGATATTAATGGGATAGCTGCTTCAGTAAACTGTATGGCAAAATCTCTGACAAGTGAGAAATGTATATATCATCTCATGATATATCGTCATGTCTTTTCTGGAGTATTTTTGTTCCATATCTTTTAAGTCTCACTCTCTCTCTCTCAATTTTGCAGTCTTTCTTCACCGCTCTCACACACACACACACACACACACACACACACACACACACACACACACTTAAAACATACTCAACTTTTTTTCAGTTTGAGGCATTGAGAGACACATTGAGAGACACATTGAGAGAATGTGTATATTGAAGCGTGAGCAGTGTATTATGATTGGAGAAGTTTGTGATAACTTGGGGAGGATTTTTAATGTTTGTACATGTGTTATAAGCTGCTAGTCCTTCTTAAAATGCCATCTGTCAGGCTGTTGCTGAGGCCGTGGTGCGTGCGTGGATAGAAATCATTAAGCTGGCATTTCACTCATTTCCCCATTGCCGAGCTGAAGGATAAACAGCACACTTCTGCACATCAATATCAGTCCAAGGGAGGGATGCTTTTTCCAAAAATAGAAGGAAATTACGTCTCTGGAAGCTGCCGTCAGACATTATAGAGAATTATTAACATCTGACCTGGCATCAGTTTGAGCAGTAGTCTGCAGCCTTTCTTACTATCTTTACTCAAATACTCTGAAAATGATAAGAAGTCGAACATGTTTCAATATGATTTCAAACACATACAAATTAGAATATGTTCTTGCTCAGAGTGTTTTTAAAGAAACAAATCAAATGTAGGCTACAGTAATGAATGAAAAGTGCTTTAAATGTTACATATTCCTCTCACTGCCTAAGGCTGCCCCCGTGTGGCCAGACGGAGAAATAATAAAAGCAGATTGTTCCAAACATATCAGAGACTGAACATTATTCAGTTTCTGTTGAGAACTGCGGCTGTGATCTTTGCTCATTTGGCCAGATGAAATAGCTTTTCTTCGTTTGCATGGTGTCTAACAATATGCTACCTCTTTATACAGTTAGACTCAATGGACCTTTAAGTCAGAGAATCAGACGCTAGTAGGGCTGGACAACATGGTTGAAATCAATGTGTTATTAAAAAGTATTTTTTTTATGTTGAGATATATCACGGTATGGCAAATGTAAAAAAGTAATAAAATTGATAAAATTGATATTTAATATTTATTCAGTATTTTTTAAAGCGGTAACACAGCATGTCGGTGACGACATGATAAGAAAGTTGATGATGTTAATAATGGTGTTATATTGTTGCCCAGCCCTCCATCATAATACACAACTTATACTAATCGAAAGCAATAGAGGGATCTGCCTTGATTCCAGGACAGACAGCAGGGTTGACACGTGAGCTGAGAGTGTGAATGAGTTAGTATGTTCGGTGTCACTTCAATGTCACCCCCCCTCCACACACACAAACACACACACACACACACACACACACACACAAAGCCCCTGGCATGATGTATGAGCAGGCACCCAGATGGCAGTGAAACACAGAGAGCTTTAGCTTGATGATTTGCATACCTCATCACCTGTGACCTTGGCACCAGCGCGCGCACAGATTAAGTGAGACAGTGGGACCCTCGTCCCGTCCTCCTGTCCGCCTAATCCTGTCCCCCTGCTACCCTGCATGGCCCCGGTGTTGCCCCGCAGGCTTTAGACCACCCTCTTAAATCCCACCTGTTTAGCCTGGAGGGACAGGGGAAAGCCAACACCACACACACTCACGTGCCCCTTCACCACTTCGTAGAAAGACAGCATGAGAGCTGAGGATTATATAGCGTGGAGGTCTATCCGTCTCTCACACTCTGTCACATTCACACAAACACACACACACCTCTGTCCGCAGTGGATTTGTTCGGCGTTCCTGTCCACCTCTGATTCAGCCGAAGTGGAAATCTTTCTGGGAAAGGGGTGATGAGAGAGGATTTGTTGAGGATAATGTTTCTCCTGACAATTCCGTATGAAATATTGTGTGTTGTACAGTAAATGGAAGCCATTAGGACGTTTGGCTCGGTGCCCAACCATGATTGATCCCAACTGGGCCTGCTGGGTTGAGGACGAGCCATCTTTCAACCACATCCTGTTCATTAGGTTTACGGTTTGGGACTTAGTGCTTGAAGCTGTACATGGTCTTTTTTTACTTGATAAAAAGGCGACAGCTATGATACAAAGTCACTTTATCAGTCCACACACACAATACAGCAGTGCAATTTGTCTTTCTGCCCCCAGGGCAGTCAGAGTCAATTACAGTTAATCGTAATTAAATGAATAGATAATTGGATAAAGTAATTGATCTAAAAAGCTTAGATCTGTTTGTGCCCAGTTGAGATCTGGTATGTTACTATTATTTGCTGGAAGGAGAATTTGTCCAATGAGGCATCTCAATGTTTAGCAATTTGGGCATTTAAGCCTTCATCACATAGTGATAGCAGAAAGATGGCAGGAAATGAATGAGATGGAAACGAAGGCTCTCAGCTGGATTGCAGTTCATGGTCAGCCATGTGACTTTGAGCTGTTGGTCCAGTGTAATGTGAAGGTGTCACCTTGGGCTCTGGGAAATTGTGATTTTTCAGGTATTTTCTGACATTTTACAGATTGATATATGAATCAGAATGCAACGATTATTTCACTATCAATTAATCTGTTGTTTGTTTTTTCCCAATGAATTGTGCACACTGTAGAATATCATAAAATTTAAATCACTTTTTATGTGATGTGAACAATAATATAACACAAGAAAAGCAGCAAATCTTAACATTTTAGAAGCTGGAGGCATTTGGGCTTGATAAATGACTTAAGAGATGAATTAAAAATCTAAATAGCTGCTGTGACCCCCGTCTACTCTTTTAAGACAATGGAGATTTGTGCAGTGTATACCAGAAATGATCACATTTGTGCTTGACAATCTTATTAAGGTTTTTCAGCATATGGTTGAGGATTTAGGGAGAGGAAAGAGGTTTAGTTTTGACTGACAGCACGTGGATCAGCAGTCAGGTTTCAGCCCTCTAGTGGTGCGTTTTAAAGATCAAAATATAATCAGAACAGAAATTACAGAAAGGAGCTACTATTTCCACACAGTCCACACCCTGACCACAGCTACATCAGCTTCCTCACTGGCCAATTACGTTTTTTACTGTGTCAACACTTCCCCCGGGAACACCGGCCTCAGCACAGTAGCAGAGTCATTGGTCAATGTGAATGTCTCTTTTCATATCGTAGAGTAGTGAATCATCTGGTAGCATGTCTGGCGTTTTTCACCCTCAGTGAGGTGAAGTCATCGCTTAAGTCAACAAGATTTGATCTCTGACCAGAAGTTGTGGGTGGGTGTTGCTGCCATGACCTATCAGAAGAAATATTTCTTTTACATGGGTGCTTTTAAGTGGCGGGGACCCAAATCGCCTGTGAAAAGGATTCATGTGGAGTCTCAGCAGAAACAGGTCTGTAACCCATTTAAAGTTCACCTACAGCTCCAGAAACAGTTTGACTGCTTTTTTTTATTAGAATATTGTTAGAATAATTATCAGTAAAAAGATTCTTTGGCTAAATTTCAGTTACAGTTACAAGTTACGAGTTGGCAAGACTTGATATTCATGTTGACAGGGTCATGGGTTCTTGGAGAGTAGAGGGACAGTGTGACGGATCTTATTTTCTCTTAAATTTCTTCAATTCAATCAGTGCCCCTTTAATTCTGCTTCACAATTAAAGGGGCACTGATTTATCACATAAATGTCAGTTTACTAGTTATCGGGAGTTCTGGGAGCTGAGCAGTTGTATAATGTCTCCTGTGGCTCTGGAGGAGCTCTGTCAAACAGGAGAAAATAACCTTGATGATGTCATCAGGGTTGCCTTTTACCAGGCAGGGAGGGTCTAATGGAAGGATCCTCTGTTATATGTTACAATATCTCAGCCTCTGTTGCATCGACTAATGATTATTTTCTTTATCAGTTAATCTCCCAATTATTAAGTACCCATTACAGTTTCCTAGAGTCAAAGGGGATGTTTTGTCTGACCAACAGTCCCAAACCAAAGGATATTCAGTTCACAATAAAAAGAGAGAAAAGCTTTAAATCCTTACTCGCTGGAACCCGAGAATGTTTGACGTTTTTTCTTAAATGACTTCAGAATTGCTGATTAATTCTTTGTTGATTGGCTAATCAATGAATCGACTACCATTCTTTTTGTGATCGGTCTCTCTAAATAGCCGGAGATGTACAGAAAATATATCTGATACAGTGTATGTAATATACTCATATGAATTGAACTAAATGGCATCAAACATTTTGAAACCAGTATGTTTTGTGTGGTGATTATATTTTGTATCCTTATAATCAAACCTTTAGTTGCTTTGATTTTCTCATTTAAAACATAATAATAATAGATCCTTTACTAGATTTATGGCTTTTGCATTTTCGAAAATACCATTTAATGATGTTGATGTTTAATGACCACAATTCATTAATACTTTCTTCAGTTAATAGGAAAAAAAACTTCAACAGATCATGTTGATTAGTCCTAGAATCGTCTCATCATTATATATCATATATTAATATTGTGAAAGAAGTTTCAAAGAGAATGCTATACTTTGCACAGAGGTATGACACTCACACACACACACACACACACACACACACACACACACACACAGATACAGTACACCATAACCTCTTCTGCTGTACTGTCCAGTTACTACCCTGATTATATTTCCATCCTACGAGCCTCACATCAGTAGTAGACATCAGGGATTTCATCCAGCTCCTGTTCAAAAGCTTACTGCTGCCCCCAGAACCCGCGGTCTGCCCACCAACAGTCGTAAAGAGACAGGAGGGACCCAGCAGTCCACAGTCCTTTTAGTCTTTAAGGACACTAAACGGTCTCTCAAAGGAAAGGGTTTCAGCGGCCTGCTGTGTTTGGGCTGGGAATACTGTACCGTTACACCCACAGCCTGTCTGCTCCGCTTCTCCTAGCTCTCCATCATGGGGACAGAGAAGGCGTTTACAGGCTTTAACAGGCTCAGCTTTACCTTCCCCCTGACACAAGATGGCTGACAAATGAAGCCTCTGGGGTCAAAGGTTGAAGCCCCGGCGTTTGGTTATTAAAGGGGTTTTCCAGGTTTCTGGAGAAGAGTGTGTGAAATGTGGCCTGTAATGGAATCAGAGGGGTCGGAGGTGACGGTGTGCTGCTCTCGGAGCAGTTGATATCAGTGGAAAAATGTGATGCCATGTTTGACAAAAAATAAAACGTATACGTGACTAAGAAATAAAAAAAGAATTGCACATTCCTATTGATAGTCAGCACGTCTGTATTTAGCTCAATAAAAAAAAAAGATGTACAAATACATACATACAAATGTTATTGTTACATGTTTCTGTCCATAATAAGACAACAGTCGATTAGATTTTGACATTCAATTTCAGCAACTTGGGTTGTTCTGCGTTTATGAAAGACAGAAGATGAGTATTAAAATGCATCCCATCTGAGCAGAAATGTAGGACTGTAGCACAGTCATGCAAAATGTGAAAGGAAGTTATGCAAGATAAGAAAAAGGGCATCAGGCTTATTGCCTTCTTTTGCCTTTACCTACTTTTTGAACTTTTATTCTACGTCTACTTTTGTTGTAGGATCACATGATTACTTTTGCCTTGCCCTCTAGTCTTACCGAACTGCCATGCAGTCTGTACTGGAGCGTGTCGGCCTCATCGGGGGGGCAGCAGCGACCCCACATGACACCACCGCTCAGCCCTGCTCCATTTATCATGGCCTCAATTGGCCAGGATGTCCCTTCTCTGTCTTTCTGTCTCTCTTCTGCTGCTCATCTTCTCTACTATCTGGCTCTTTGTAGCTTTGCTCCTCTGTCCTCTCTCATGCATTTCATATTTTATACCATCGTGTTAGATTGTGTATATTTGTGTAAACCTATATTGAGGTCATAGTTTGTGATGTTGCATATTATATCCCCCTCTGTATGTATTGTATTAAGCGTCCAAACCACCTCTTCACCTTCACAAAGGAGTATCTATTACAGGCCAGTGTTGTTTTGTCTATTATTGGACAGATTTCTTTTATTATGTCCAGCATGAGCTGAGGGAGTGTGTAAACGATGCTTGTGTTTTTGGATTTGTATCAAACAAATATGGGATGACCGCTCTCAGTGGCAGAGGGACGGTCAGTTAACCTGCTGGACTGAGGCATGCATGTGTGATGACTCCTTGTTTGTTGATATTGCCATGACTGTCCATAAAGGATACATTGACAGGATGTGGAGAGAACGGGCGTGTCGGAGAGGTTGGTGCAGTGGGAGGTGTTGGTGAAGCTGGCAAATTGAGGGCAAAACCTTTTGAAGGTTGCAATCTGAGATCTGATAGGCTGCGTCAGTGGCCAGTCTGACCAATAAGGATAATTGATTTGGGACTCAGTTGTAAGAGAGGGAGGGGAACAACACAACAGTACACCCCAGAGACCAGAAAGCAAAGCCATATCCATAAACAGAGAGAAAAGGAGGGGGCACTGGTTCATGTAAGGCTCATTTATGGCAGAGGGGATTTGATTGCGATTGCTGCCTTTATAATGTGTAGATATAATCAGCATTGTGTCCAGTGGGGAATGCAGAAATGCAGGCCTCTGTGTTGCTGTGTATTGCGTCTGCATGCACGCACAGTGTCTGTGTTTCAGCTTTGTAGAAATATTAGTTCGCTGATGCGTGTGCATTTGCCTTTGTGCGGAGGTGCGTGCACGATTTGTGTATTTATGGTGCGATGTTGCGTGCCGCTCTCATGTGTGACAGCCTCCAGAGGAGCAGACTCAACAACACAGCAGAGGAGAGGCGGAGGAATGAGAGCAAAACGCGAATGTTGCTCAGCGGGCTGCGAATAACCGGCCTGAGGACATCAACAGGACTGCGACGGACTCAGAGAGGGGTGGTGGGAGAACAAGAGGAAAGCTACAAATGAGATGAGAGCAGGGAAAAGGAATGAAGGCGAATGTTTAGGATGGAAAGAGGGAAGAATAAAGAGTCGGTGACATCTGGCCAAGAAGACGTATGAGTCAATGAGCACTGTGTACCGCTGTCATTTAGATGTGTTAAAGATTTGGTCAGTGGCATCAGTGCTTGGACTGCAATGGTGCTAGTCACACTGCCACTTGGGAAAGACCAGGAGGTAGTGGCATGCGCACACACACACACACACACACACACACACACACACACACACACACACACACATTGTTCTTTTATTCTATTTTCCCCTCCATCCAGATGTCCACTCAGCAAGGATCCAGATGGCCTGGATACCCCTCCCTATAGTGGAGAGGTGCTTTTGATGCACACTCATACACACAAACACACGCGCACACACACACACACACACACAAAGCAGCATGGCCGTGTTTTTCTCCCTCTCAGAGGGAGGATTAACTCTCCTCATTAGGGCTCCCCCGCCTCTCGCTGTCCCCCCCCCACACCCCTGTTGGCCTGCCTCGCTGTCATTGGCTGCTTCTATCAGGACCACCGCTGACTGGATCGCCGTGACTACAGGACACAGGAGAGTGGGGAGGAGAAGGATGGGTTGATGTTGCCACGGTAATAGAGGAGGCGACCACTCACCAAATGATCGAGCCGGGGCTGAAATGAAAAAAAAAAATCAAGTGGAGGGGTGCGGAAAGCAGGTTAGAGGGTGAGGGACTGAGAGGAGAAGGAAACAATAACAACAACAACAACAACAACAGCGAGGGATTAGGCATCAACCGAGCAATCAGGAAGTCCACTTAGGACAAAGCAGCGTTAAAAATCCTCCTGGACTTTAGTCGTGATCGTCAGAGCTGAGCTGCCAGTCCGATTGGACAGCTGCTCAAGATCTGTGAAGGGGGGGGGGGGGGGGGGGGGGGGGCAGAAGCACACAAAGGAAGGATGAAATAAAACAGGTGAAAAATGAAAAACAGCTCCTGTGCGATCTCTCCCCTTCACTGCTGTGATATTTCACTCCAGGCGATGACTGAGAGGAGGTAAGCTGGCCGGAGTGATGCCTGGGGCACAGAAATAGAAACAGAGAGAGAGAGAGAGAGAGAGAGAGAGAGAGAGAGAGAGAGAGGCATCGCTGGATATGAAGAGCATGCGTCAGCACTAAGGCAGAGCGAACAAGAGCAGTCGGAGAGAGAGAGAGAGAGAGAGAGAGAGAGACAGTGACGGCAGAGATGAGCGAGGCAGAGTGAGAGAGAGATTGAGGGTAGAGGTGATTACCGTGGCGTGAGATGGGACGACAGAAATAGACCCTGCCGGATTTGTCACCCCCAGTGCCACACCTTGGCTGCATCCTCCCGACGCTCCATCCTGACTGCAGCCGCCTCAACACAGGGGATTTCCTCGTCTAGGGGGACAATAATGACCAATAAATGATCAGTTTCGCACCTTGGATGCTTCCTGGAGATTTATGCCTCCGGCAAAGGACAAACAGCACGTCTTTAAATTGTCTTCTAAGGATCCCTGCCTGTACTCAACAATGCAAAAATAGGGACTATGTTCAACCTGCCTCCAGAGTTCTTGTCTGCAGCTTGCCAGAGGAATGCATTACTTAAACCTATTTCCATCAAGATAAGCACCTGTGTTTTCGCAGACTGGTCAGTCAGTGAAGGCAGCCCTGTTATCGCTCATTGTCCAGCCATTTTCAAGGAAAGCTGACTCTACCTAAACGAGGAAGACAATGAAGGTGGGAGTATTGGAGGTATACAGCGGCAGCATAGTTATCTCAATGATTAGAAGCATTGTGCTCAGCTATCTGAAATAATGCAGTGCTGTGAATGACATGCAGAATACTGTACTTGTCTTCCTCATGACAGCAAAGACCTCGAAGCGACTGACTGACTAAGTGAGGGGGTTGCTCACTGACTGGAGCTGTGGCTATTTGAGGACTTTGAGGACACGTAGCCCCGGGCAGGTACCGCTCGGGTGTCGGAGCACCACCATGGGCGAGACGGCAGACTACCAGAGGCTGCAGGAGACGTCAGAGCCTGACTACCAACGCCTGCCCAGCGAAGACGAAGAGGTAGACCACTACAGTTTCCTTGATTATAGTAGTGACCGTACCACAACAGCTTTCGACAAACATGGATGACAGACAAACAGTGATCAGCAATTTCAGCAGGGATTATGGATCCTGCTCAAGGAAAAAGAAAGGGTGTGAGATGGCGTGAGGCTTTGTTGTGGTGGTTTCCGACAGAGGCGTATTTCTCACTGAACAGAAAATACATTTTAGATTGCATTAACAATAGATTATGGTTCTCAGTGCACTAATATGTATATTTTTGTGGCAGTAACTTAAGCAACAGTGTTTCAACTTTATCATGTGTGTGCAGATGTGATTTGGGGTGTGCAACATTTGTGTGTGTGTCTGTACCCAAAAAAGAAAAGAACATTTTGGTTCACAGGCAGCTGTTTTCTTGTGACATCACTTCGGAGTCAGAGGTTTTCATGTCATTTTAGTGTGTTGTTTATGGCAGATACAGTATTATTTTGCACAGATGTAAATGATAAAATTATTGTTGGCTGGATTCCATTTAGTTTAGTTTCAGGGTCCTGGTACTGTGCATGCAGGCTCACTGTCACAATGCCATGACTTACTGACAATAAAACAGAGCCATTGTCGAAGTTATCAGTAACACCTGCGCTACAAGTCAAAATGTCTGCTGTTAAAAAGACCTAACGTGCAAATATAATTGCGTGTCATAGATCTCTATAAGCGCTCTGTCACACTGAACCAGCTCTTTTACACTCGCATGTCACCATCACCCTCCTCAGCCACCACACACTCATGCACACCACACACAGCACTTCTCGCCCACACACAAGGCCAGCCCCTGTGTGTGCTGAGTTATTGAAGGCAGAGCCATGAGGTCATTGATGAAGTGCTGCTGAATGAGCTCGGTGACAGGCAAAGTAGGACATTTTATACCCTCCCACCTCTTCCGCAAACCCCCACGTCCCTCCACAAACCCTGTGATGTACTGACAGGCATGACTGTACTGTTGGCTCGGATGAGGCCAGCAACGCCATTGCCACTAAGCTGTCAGTGTGTGTTTGCCTTTTTAAGATCTTTATTTACTAGCACACTGTTGGGAGGCAGATGGGAAATTCTAGACTCAAAAAGTACACTTCAATACTGTAAACTGTCCAGGCTGCTATGTTGGCCAATATTAGCTTATTGCAGATGAATCATATCAGTGTATCTCGGCGGATAAATAGCAAGAAATTCTGGTACAGAAATGCCAAACTAGGTATGAATTAATTTATAAACAGTGTCACCATTACATAGTTTGTCCACCACAGAGCACTGACTGTGGTTGGGTTATAATGGAAAATGTTGTGTTTGGTTCTACAACAATAATAACTAATAAGTGTGCTCAGAAATCAGAATCAGTACAGTACAGTACCGGTGCTCCCATTCAAGAGTAGAAAGTAGCTTAAATTTAGAAATAAGAGTATGTACAAAAATAAGATATAAAAAATATACACATTTACAATATTTAAGTGAAAAAAGTGAAGAAAAAAAAAAATATACAATAACAATGTGTATATATATATATATATATATATATATATATATATATATATATATATATATATATATGTGTGTATGTGTGTATTGCACTGTTTAAAGAATAAATAATAGTGCTGTCACATGTACAATAATGATATATGATCTTATAGATTTTTAGTTTTGGACTGGACATCGTACCGCACTACTTTTTGGTGCCGCCCAAAATGCGTCCGTAGCGCAGAGTATGCAAAACTGTCAAGTACCAAAGCTGGCAAAGCCTGAACTCATATTCTGCGATTGTTCCTGATTAAATTCAGAATTTCCCCAGTTTTTGTTCTTGAATGGCAGCGTGTGTTTAGAGAACTTTTGTCTTTTTTTGTTAAATGAAAAATAAAAAGGGGGGTTGCAGAAAAACATTGATGTCCCCTCAGTGAAAGGATAAAAAATAATCCCAGCCGTACTTTCACCCAGTGTGCACTGGAAGACACACCAGCCTCTCCACGACCCAGCGCAGGATAAGCGGGTATAAAAAATGGATGGGTGGATGAATGTAGATCTGTGCAACAGTTTAAATATCATGAATGTCGACTTGTGTGCAGCATTCAGGGTCCGTGTGCTAGTTCAGCAGAGTTAAGCCGGTGGACGCTGCAGCTGTCCGGGTTGCTGGGGGCTGAATCAGATCACTCTCTTTCTACAGCTGCAGCTTTGTGCTGAATACAGCGGTTTTCTGGTTCGATCACACACAATCCCGACACACTGCATGCTGCCATGTTTTTCCCCTTTTAAATGGGAATAATACATATTCTCCATTTATCTCATTGTAGCTCACACTGTGCTGGATTGTTGGTTCACACGCTGTTGACTGTCTGTAGGAGGTCGATCATGACATTTGACCGACATTTTTCACTAACCCCCTCTTTTCCCCTCTTAACCAGCTTTAGGGGATCAAAGAAGAGATGGCTTAGGATGAGCGTTTGTTTCAGGGCGGAGGCGACCTTAGGAAGTGTTGGTGGGGGGTTGTTTTGGCATTATGCATATTAGGCCAAGGTACCAAAAGGGGACACATATGTTGTGTGTTCGCCTGGAAGCCGTCTGTTTGCATCCAAAACTGTTTTCATTCCCACAGTCGGCCCCTTCTCAACGTCGACGCCCACCGCCACATTACGCCTCTCCTCTCCTGACTCTGTGAATGATGAGGTGCTGTGGACGGGGAGGGGATTTAAGGGGAACGAAAAAGCCAGACTTTGGCAGCAGGTTACTATCTGTGAGATCAGGACTGACGCATCTCTGTCTGTCTGTGCATGCAGGCCTCCGTCAGAGGCGTCGTGTGTGTGTGTGTCTGTGTGTGTGTGTGTGTGTGTGTGTGTGTGTGTGTGTAGATATTTTGCTTGCACAGTTGTAAGAGGGATTAATGATGTTTGTTCTACTACTCCGTCACTCTGCTCTGTCGGTTTTTGGCACCCGACACCAAACCGCAGATTGACGTTTTGCCACCAAAAGGTTGCCACTCATTTTAGAAATGCACTGGCTGTGCGTCCACCCGTATCCACTAAGCTATCTTAATTCCCAACACTGTACGTCAGTGTGAGGGCATGCCTCTGCGTGCCTGTGTCCGTGTACAGTGAGCATCATATTACAGAATCAAGCTTAATGTATATGTGTGTGTGTGTTGCAGTACTTAGGACATAATGCAGACCTCCCACAGCGCTTTGTTCATAATCTTATTAGCCAGCAAGCCACTAATTTGATGTCAATTCATGATAATACAATCTACACGGTCAGACGTTTAATTTGGGCTTTGCGGTATTAGCATCCTCTTCATGTTCCAGTTATCATTGAGTCATACTACTGTGTGTGTGTGTGTGTGTGTGTGTGTGTGTGTGTGTGTGTGTGTGTGTGTGTGTGTGTGTGTGTACACGCAGCAGAGAGACGGAAAGAAAGAAAGGGAGGTGGAGGCTGGATAGGAGCAGCTGGACAGGCCTACAGTAGCTGCTTCATTCACAAGTGTGAGGGACCAAGCAAGTCAGGCACAAGAGACACAACACAGAGTTTTATTTACCCAAACGTCAACGTCCACGAGAAACAAACCACTTTAACTTTTAACAATCAATAGGGCAAAGTAATGCAGCTCTTTCTAGCTTTGTATGAACTGAGGTCCACATCAGAAAGTGAGCTAGAGGCACGAACAGTGAGAGCATTTACATGCACATTAGTGTCCCGGCTTTGCATCTTATCCTGGTTTTGATCATTTTTCAGGATATGGAGTAAACATGGAACATGAGAAACCTGTTTTTTTCATGTCTCTGTGTATGTGATCATAACCGTATCCAGGTTTCTCATTTCTGTGCCGACTGAGTGAACAGTTTGATCTCTGCTGCATTTACCACTCTGCCGGCCTCTCTGTCTGATTTAAAGGAAAACACGAGCGACAATTCAATTCATGATCTGCATTACGGAAGTCAGACCTGCTCCATATTTCAGCACGTTGATCATCACGTACCACTGCATAACTTGAGTTGACGACGTGCCTGCGAGCATGGCAAACCTGGTGTAAGGTGTTTACATGTCACAGTATCCTGGTTTCTGAAGGAGTACTCCAGCTAGCATAGCCGGGTTTCTCAAAACCGGATTTAGGGTTTATGCAGGTTCACTAAAGTAAGGGGATAACATTAACAATAACTGTAGATAGTTGTCCCCAGTCTGTACTATTTAAAAAATAATTTTTGAATAGCACACATTCAGTTTTGAGCTTCCCCGTGGATCCTAATGATGATTGCTCTGCCTACAGTGCGTATAGTAGGTAGGTCAATGGTTTGAGGAAGCACAACTCATCCTGTGCACCTAAAGACACGTGACTGGGCCTTCACAGTGAGTTTTATAGCAGACTTGTAAGATTTCAAATATGAAAGACAGACGTTGTGCTTTGCAGTTATCACGAATAACGTACTCACCCATTGAATAATATCTGAATATATTACCACAGTCAATATGAATCAAAGCTGATAGTTTTAGGTGTGTTACATTGTTCAGCTGACTGGTTTAATCCAGATTCTCTTCATGTCACGATGAAAACTGTGCAATCTACCTCACACAATCTACATACCTAATGCAAAGTAATGCTGAGGTCACTCATCCACCCAGCTGAATACTAACTTGTAAGATTGGTGCTACCTAGTGGTATCACAGTGGAGCTGCAGGTCTGCTCACTGACCATTAATCGTATTGGTCTAAGCTCCTTAGTCAGGAGGCAGCTGACGGCACCGTGACACATTCCTTCCACTCGGTTAAAACGACCAGGCATCGGTGCGACTTGGATATCTGATGCTGTACATTCACTGTTCCGCCACCGTCATGAGTTTTTTCCTGCCCTCGATCGATCTGAGGTGATTTAAAAGTGTCGCCTTGTCCAGTTTCCTCACTGTCAGCTGCAGATGAGTCCTGAGTCAGCGCACACACACACACACACACACACACACACACACACACACACACACACCTGCCTGTGCTTGTGTTCAGATTTTAAACTCGGCAGTGCACAAGTTCAACAATCATTTGCAGGCTGTTTGTCCTGCTGCTGATTTGATGGAATGTGAGCTATTTTATATCATCTGTTTCATAGTCATGTGAGTTACATAACTGTTCCTATACTTAAGCAAACATTAGTTCCCTACTTGTCATAGCAATAAAGTTGACTTCACTGTGACCCATTCCTTCCCAAAGCACATTTGCCAACTTAAGATCATGAGGACTTCAGGGAATCTTTCTGCCATTAATGGCGTAGCTCACTTCAGGGAGTGTTTCCAGGCTCTGTGTGAGTGCGTGTGTGGTTGCAAAGAGGGCGGAGAAGGGTCTTTTTGTTATTTTCTCCTCCTGTCCTGTCACGTCTCGTGTGCTTGATGATTTAGAGCCTGAACCATGACGTCAACTCTGCGTCTGAGTGACTGTGAGAATGAGACAACTGATGGCTGAACGAGCCCACGAGGAATCCACATTTAAACTCTTGAAATAATGGACCAGCGTGCCAGCTAGCCCCCTCAGATACTTCTCATAAAACATTCGTGAAAGCACAAGAAGTACAAAAGGTACCGTCGAGGCTTTAGGAGGCTTGCCGACACTGCAACAGATTGTGTTGGAGCATTGTAGCAGTGATTTAACCTCACCAGCCTTTCTTTGGGTGTGGATACCATGCAAGCTTGATTTAGAAGCTTGATTTCATTGTTGAATAAAATACAGTGAAAGAACCAAAGCAGCAAGCCGGACATGGCAGTCTATCTGCTTTACAAGTGATGGATGTCATCAACATCACACTACAGATCTTTTGTATTCCATGCAGTCTTATAAAACTGATTTAGGACGAGGCCTCCCTGGAATCTTTTATGTGGACGTAGTATTGATATGCGTTGCCCTAGCCCATGCACAGTAATAATATATTTTGTCTCCTGACACTGAGCCAGTTTTATTCTTCTTCTTTAAATCATTGAGGTTGAGTTTTTTTTTTCTTCAACCAAAGTTTGGACTACTATGAACTAGGGCAGAGAGATAAATGAATCTAGGTTAATGATTGTTACTGTCATGTTTATGATGACATTTGGATTAAAATGCGTCATTTAGACAATATAGATCAAGTGTATGCAATGTTCTTAGATCATGAGTATAAGTTGCTTATGATCCTCTGACAGATATTCTGAGAAACACTATCCTAAAATCTTAATACACTCCTGGCACTCCTAAGTGCTTTTTTGAATGACTGTTTCTGGGTCAGCTTGCTTCATAGGAAATCAGAAAACTAAAAACACAACTGGTCTTGTTGTGAATGAAGGCACATAGTCATGAACACACCGACATACTCAAGAACAGAAACCATTGTACATGGCAGCACATGCTCTTAAGCCATGTGCTGCCGTCCGGTCTTTAATTAAAATCAGACATTTTCTGACAACATATCCCTGTTTTGTTGTTGTTTTCACTTTCCTTCCCCTCCATGACTCCACCGTCTGCTCACCTCCCTTCCTTCCTGTAGTAAACACAAGGCTTCCTAATTAAAAGCAGAGGACGGTGGAGAGGCGAGCAGAAAAATATCTAGCAAAAGGCCAAGTCAAATGCTGAATAGATTGATTAACTGGCAAAGAACAAAGAAAAAGCAAAGAGCAGAGAGAACAAAAACCGGTGGAATTAGAAAACCAAAAGCTTAATAGTGTCTGGCAAGAGGCAGAATGAGAGGGGGCTCGCTGCTACTGAGGGTCTGAAAAGCAGCTGGAAAGGGTTTGTTTATAGTCAGCGGAGGGGGAGAGAGATAACATTTTTGGAGGATTAGAGGCAGGAAATAAAAGGCAGCACCAAATAAAGAAGAAAATGCAACGGGTTGGCCAGACCCTGGGGAGGGAGGGAAGGAGGGAGGGGGAGCAGAGTGAAAGAGAAGGGATTAATGAAGGATGGGAGGAGAAGGGTGAAGTTAGGACTTTCATGCTGCAGTTGTAAAATAGACGTCACTGAGACTGAGAAGGAGTGGGGGAGTTGACAGAAGTCAGGTGGCCTGGGCAGGTCCTGTTGAGATAATGTGTTTTTATTTTTTAACTTAGTCACCCACTGACATCTGCTGCCTGTGTGATTTACACTCACCAGTCAACAGGCTTATGCTACTGCTGCCTTTTAAAATGATGCTTTGTAGGTTTAAATGAGCACATTCAGAGACCTAGATTGTAGTTGTGTGTTGGGCTGCAAATGTCAAAAAATAGTTAAGTCAGTGAAACTTTTCTAAAGCCTAATCTGAAGTCTTCAAATAGCTCGTTTTGTCCGATCATCAGTTCCAATTAGGTTGTTTTTGCTTGAGAAATGACTTTGAATGTATCAGCCCTGGTTGTGCAGTTTGTGCGTGAAGGAGGCTGCTGGGGTTGTAGAGCAGATACTCTTATGTGTATGCGCTCGCTGTCAGGTTTTTGCTTTTGGCTCATGACAAAGCAACGCATACCGGTGAAAAGAAAAGAAAATCATTTCATTTCATGAGAAATTTAAGAGGAAGACATCATTTGTAGGAATAGCTTCACATAAATATTCCCATACACATTTCTAAGATCAGTCTGTTATTTGTGACTGTAAACAGTCCTCCTCCCCAGAGTATGCACCTCAAGACTGTCACAAGTTCACTCAAAGCCAGTGGTTTCAGTGACTAAACTAAAACTAAAAACCCCAAAGTGACATTTTCCACCGTTTTGAATTTAAAGACAAGCAGGAGGGGATATAAGAAGAGTTCGAGTGGTGGAGAAGGGGAAGAAGTGGTCAGTGGTGGTTGTGTGTGTGTGTGTGTGTGCGTTTGGGGGGTTGCATCACAGGAAACAAGCTCTCCATCCTGCAGTTGAATGTGACCCTTTGGCCCTTGATCAAATGCTCCTCTGGGCTGAATACCATGAAGCCTCTGTCCTCTGCACCACGCACTGCTCTGCACTGCACGGACCGTCTGACTGACTGCAGGAGGGGAAGGGGGGGGGGGGTGTCAGAAAGATAGGGTGAGGAGTGGAGCAGGGAAAACTACTGCAGGAGGAGGTAGGAAAAAGGGGTACATGGGGGAGAAAGTGGGAGAAGAAGGGACGAGACAACAACAGAGGAAAGAGAGCTCATGAGCTGGCTGTAAACAAACACACATTATTGTTCTGTGAAACCACACAGGTCTCTTGTTGCACCCTAAATTGTGAAACCAGAGAAGCTCACTCACTCTGGCTCTTGCGTCTCTGCTGCCTGCCCGACTGGCAAGTGACTGAATCCGGGAGAAGTCGCTCCTATTTTTAGCCCCACGCTCGATGGAAGGATGGAAAAGCAAACAGACAGTAGCTGCACGCGCAAAGACAGACAGACAGAGAGACAGCGAGAGAGAGAGAGAGAGGGAGGGAGGGAGGGAGTCTCTGTGTGTGAGAGAGTGGGTGGGGTGGGGGGGGAGTGAAAGGCAGGGAGGAAGGAGGAGTGACTTATTTGTGAAGTTCTGCAAGTTTGGATCACTGGCTTTACTGCTGTCTGAGGAGGACACATGGCTGGACTGGGCACGGGGCAGAGCTGGGCGGCTTTCTCTGCCTCAAACAGCAGCTCTTAATCACAGCAGCCCCCCCCCCCCCCCCCCCCACACACACACACACACATACACACATATTATAAGACAGCTTAAGTTCTCTTATGCACACTGAAGTGCTACACACGAATGCGTCTTTGCCTTCTTGAGGGAGCTGAAGCTAAAGAAGGGGCTTACAGGACGATTGCCCCGCCATGGAATGTCGTAGCTTTGCGTACAGGATCGTAGGAAGCTTTCCTCCCCCCCTCTGGGGTTCGGGGCTGCGGGTCTGGATCCGAGGAGTGCGTGCGCTTCTTAGAATTCCCTCAGAGACTGGGGACGTCAAACTGGGAGGACTGTGGCTCCGGTAATGGTTTAAAAGAAGAGCAGCCACCTCTGGCCATCTAAACGCTCATTTTTTTTTGTTTTGCACACACACACTCGTCCAGACGAAGGAATTCAGGATGCGGCGCTTTGACAAGCTGAAAAAGTCATTCCCCTTCCTGGCACACTTTCACGTATATCGAGTAAGTCTGGCGTCTGTCTGCTGTCTGTCTGTCTGTCTGTCTGTCTGTCTGTCTACTCTCCCTGGTCCGCTGCAGGATTTTATTTTTCATATTTGGAAATATGACATGAATAGTTGTAACTATAGTCAGGATCATGTGGTCTACCCAGATGTTTGAATATAGCATTTGTGTCATGATTATGGTATGGTGGAGCTCAGTTTATGTGTGTGTGTGTGTGTGTGTGTGTGTGTGTGTGTGTCTGTGTGAGTGAGTGTCCAGCTGGACTGAGGCCGTTCCTCTGGGAGGGTTGTTGTTATTGCAGCAGGATGTTAGAGCAGAACAGATCTGATACAGGACATGGCTTTGGCCAGGAGATCTGTGTGTGTGAATGTGTGTGTGCATGCCGTTCTCCACCACCATGAGGAATGAGTTCAGGCCAGAGGCATTTCTCAGCAGGGACATCATGTTGTTTCTCTGCATCTGAATTCCTACATCCCTCTCTCTGTGTGATGCTTGTTGTTTCTGTCTCTCTCTTTTTACTCTGTTCACCAGATTCTCCAGCAGCAAATGTAAACTTTTAATGGTTTATTTGACACTGAAACCCAGTTGTGCTGTGCTCCTTATTTTGTAACACTTCATGCTCCTTTTAAAAACACACACACACACACACACACACACACACACACACACACACACACACACACACACACACACTTGTTATGAATGTAGGGAGTAGGAGAAATGGCTGTATTTAAAGCCCTGATACTGGACTCATGGCCCTGGTTGGATTCCTCAGAGTCCTGCAACAAGTCACGCCTAATGGTTTGAACGAAGCATTCCTCCTGCTGACCTCACACCTCCACAATGAGCACTTTCCCTTTTCATCCCATTATAGGAGAGGTCAAGATAAACACCTGGGAGTGATGCGAAAGAAGATGCTTTACATGTGACGGCATAACAAAGGAGTGAAGAACAGCGCCTCCGATAATGTTTATCAACTACCTCTATTAGTGAATGTATGACAAATTGTTTCTGTGCAGCATAAGAAGCGTAAAATGTTATAAATATATATGCCTGTTTAATGAGTTTTGTAAATTAGTTAGCAGGTTGACAGAGAAATATGATATAAGGGCTTAAGCACCTTGATTTTGACCCCTCATGCCTCAGATATGACACTGTCATGGAAAGAGGCCCAACAGGAAGCTGACTTGCGTCTTTGGCACCGTCCAGTGAAATAACACTCACATGTTGACTGCCAGGGAAGATCAGACTTGGGGCTAAAGGTGTTTGCCCCATGTAGGCATGTGTTGTGCTGTTGTATAAAAATGTTTCTTTCGTGGATGCAAAAGAAAAAAAAGTTTGTCTAAAGGTTGTCAGGGAAAGCGTCTGCTTTAAACTCTTAATAGCGTGAACTGCGGATCAAATAAACATGCCACATGGCAGGGAGAGCATTTGGCAGCGCTCAGCACAGTAGTGGACCAGCCAAACAGACCGCTGTATCGTCTTTCTCGGGGTAAGGGTCAGGCATGATGCAGCAAAATGCAAAATATGGAGACGGATTCAAATGACTACAGCTGTAGTTAATCCCAAAGCCACAGGCACCGCAGGCATTCAGTGCAGCCTGCATCTCCTATGAAGTGGATCTTACAGGTTATTATATTATGTTGGGTTAGGTTAATAACGGGGCTTGTTGTACCTGCGTCCCTCCTCAAGCTAACATCAAACGCTCATCTCACAGTGTGCGTTTTAACAGAAACCAGCTCAGACTATTTTCAGCTGAGCTGTTGAAAGTGGACGGAGCCTCTCGCTGACTCGGAAAGCCAAAGCTGCATGTTTGGACGTCACTAAAGAGATATCAGCTGACCCACTTTTATGTGCATCGCGATGAATTTGTATCAGGATACAGACATCTGGCATAGCCATTGGGGATCGAGCCCTCCCAGCAGATCGGCCTCAGTCAGACCTCGCATCAGAAATTCATGGAAAATTCAGGGCCGCTCACTGTGCTGAATCTTTCCATTGAAACGGCACGGTGGATATGTGTGTGTCTTATTTTCATGGCCCCACATTAGGTGTGTATAAGACAGAAAGACGACCTTTAACTCCTCAGGTCACAGTCATTAAGCAATAGGAAGTGACCTCTAACCAAGCCCATTCAGAAGTTTAAATGACAGAGAGAAAGCTGCGACCCCTCTGACACTTTCCTCCGGACCTTGTAACCTTGGCGCAGCCTGCACAGGAAGTTCCTCATTCACAGAGTCCAATTACTACTCAGTGGTGTGACCTCTACGCCCCAGAGCCTCCACCCTAAAGGTCTCCCTGTCAATCTCAGCAGATTAGGAATGTTTACCATTTTTCTGTGTCGTTAAGGTTGGTTTACGGGTTCACTTCCTGTGGAGCAGTGTGATGAAAGAGTAGATGAACTCTGGTTCATCTTCAAAGTTTCATACTCTAACTCTATTATTTCGACTAACAGCCCCATGAAGAAGCCCATCAGGATTTGAGCTGAAGTTCAGCTGTATTTTGTGCTAGTTTCAGCTTGTTACATTAAGTAGACAGTGATGGATGATGTTTTAAGCTGGGGGTGTTGTATTTTGACGTTGAAGATTGATGACTCAGTGTCTCATGGAGGGATGTAGTATATATACTGTGGTCAGATTGTTTAGGAGCCTCCCATTTGTCTTCACTTACACTTATGGTCACCAGATGTGCATCAGCCATCTCATGTATCTACCCAAAATACTACCTTCATTTTCCAGAGTGTTTATTAATCTATTTTGTTGTCATTTGAATATTCTGAAGAAGATAAATTGCCAACTAAACGATGTATTAACTCCACAAAGACACAGGATCTGTGTAATCAATGCATACCTGGTACTTTTTAAGTCAAATTAGTGTGCAGTCATTCTTTGGCCCACCGACAAGCAGCGCATGGTATATTTGGCCCCTCGCCCTCCATGTCATGTTTATGTCTTGTTGATTTGGGCAACGCAGTCTGCATTGTGCGTGTACGCATATTTATGACTACCTGTTGGGGATTTATTTACTCTGATGTGAATGTCTAAACATCTAAGCAGGTATTTAAGTGTGCTGTAAACAATTACTGGCGAGCACACAATGGATCTGAGCTCAGCTTCCTCTCTTTTTTTTTAAAGAAAAGAATGGTTTGATTGTTTTTCAGTGACTCTCTATCTGGGTGTATTTTGCAGGTTTGAGACCAAGCATTGAGGGAGCTGTTGAAAGAATATTGAATGGTCTGAACTTGACAGTTTCCTATATTTCTTTGTGTGTGTTTTGCAGAAACTGGGCAGTAGCATGCAGTGTGAGGAAGGCACAGAATGGCTGCTGGAGCTGCTGATGGAGGTACAGCTGCAGCAGTACTTCCTGCGGATCCGTGACGACCTTAACGTCACGCGGCTCTCACACTTCGACTACGTCAAGAACGAAGACCTGGAGAAGATCGGCATGGGTCGACCTGGTGAGAAACTGAGAAACGTTTCTTCTAGCGCCACCTTAAGGGTTCACATTTGTGGGTTTGAGTGAATATCTTGATTATTATTATTGGATGGATTGTTGTGAAATTTGCTACAGATACTCAGGGTCCTAATGATAAACTCTAATGACTCTAATGGTGATCCCTTTACTGCCCAGTACTTTGGTTTATGTCTAAATATCTGCAAAACGAATGATATTCCCATCAGCTGTTTAGCACTAATTAGCAAATGTTAGCATGCTGTCATGCTAAACTAAGATGGGGAACATGGTTATCATTATACCAGCTAACATGAGCATGTTAGCACTTTCATTGTGAGCAAGTTAGCATGTTGACCAAAGACTGTAGATGTTGACGTTAGCATTCAGCTCGCCACTGTGCTTAAGTACGCCATTACAGAGCCACTTGCATGGCTGTCGACTCTTAGTCTTGTTTTTAACTCTTCATCTCTTTCAAGACTGGAAATGAACACCTGACAGATACTACTAATCTTCATGCTAGTGTCTAATAGCCTGGCTTATTTTCACTGTGTTTGCTCCTCGTTCCCCTCCTTGTAATCATAACCAGCCAGCATGTGTGTCCCCAGCTCCTCTCTTTTCTCTGAGAGCCATCTAATTTTTCCTGATGCAGGGCTACCCTCTGCCTCACATACATCGTTTTCACTCATTAATTATACACTGCAGAGAGATCAAAAGCTAAGTTAAATGAATAGTGTCGTTACAATTTCCTCTTTGCTTTTGTATGACTATATAAAGGGATATTCTACGTCTATATATAGCCTACAGTATTACTTTTGTCTGCAGTAACGGCAGTGTGTCATTTGGCTCACCCTCAACATAGCGGGAGCAAATCCTCCATCACTAACACCCCTAATATCATTTTAAAAGCAGAAGTGGTAATTAGGCACAATAGGAAGGGACAGGAAGTGCCAAGTCTTTTGTCTGCAGTTTGGGTGTGTGTGTGTGTGTGTGTGTGTGTGTGTGAGAGTGTGTGTGACGTGGATGGCAGCAGTAATGTTCTAAATCCAGTTATTGAAGCCCTCAGGGCCTTGGCTACCGAGCCGCTTAAGACTAATTACACCCACTTCTCCTGCTCATATATTCATTCACATCTTTCTTCTACACTCAGCTCACTGCTCTCCAGGCTCTCCATCTTTTATTCTGTCTTGTATTTTCTGTTCTTTTCTTTTCATACTTTATCAAGTATGAAAGGTACTTTTCCAATCTCTTATCACATAAAGTAAGTGTGCAATATAGTACACCTTCTGTACTCAAATCTTAACTGGTGCTATGAGGAGAAGCAGCTGCAGTCTTCATCCTTTTGTGCTCATCGCTGACCATCACTGCATGTGTCTTTTTTCTTTCATTCTTTTGATAAAGGACAGAGACGACTGTGGGAGGCTGTGAAAAGGAGGAAAGCCATGTGCAAGCGCAAGTCCTGGATGAGCAAGGTGACAGACATAGACAGGCACAACACACACACACACACACACACACACACACAGGACTCATTTATTGCAGTACATGGCATGCTTGACATTATGTCACTACGGTGGTGTCTGTCTGTCTGTCACAGTGTGGACACATTCATGTGAACATAATAACTTATGAACAATACATGGTAGAAACTTTTTGCACAATCACATTTTTACAACACCTTGCTGAATACATTTTTCTGTCATCATTTTTTTATTCGAAGACAAGTATATTAACATAAACATATCTCCTAAATATTGACCATCTTTAACGTAACTAGCTGGATGCACACGGACAGGTTGTGTTTACAAGATGCGTGAACCGTTATGCAATTTTACAATTTATTCTGTTACTGCTACAGACTTTACTGTTTGTGTTGGAAGGTCTACGGTGATTACGGAGGGGGTCTCTGTGATTTCTCGATTGGTTCTGTGACTTCTTTTCCAAGGAAAAAAAAACATCTGGAATGTTCCTTACAGATGCATACACATCTGTAGGGAACATTGCTCCAGAGAACACACACACACACACACGCACACACGAGTCAAGTCACAAGAGTTGGTGACACACATTGAGAGCATGCTGCATTCACAGAAATGTCGTCTCAGTTAAGCATAAAGTTCCTCCCTTAAAGAGACAGACTAGCGTATGACTGCGACTGATTCACTTTCTTTAAGTAGAGGCTGAAAAATAAAAGGTAGAAAAGTGAACAGGTAATTCCTCTGATACACCTACACTCACAAGGCTTGGAGGAATGAAGTGTGTTAGGGAATACTGAGCAGACGTGTGTGTGTGTGTGTGTGTGTGTGTGTGTGTGTGTGTGTGTGTGTTGGCTGTTCTCAGTGGAAGTCATGGTGCCCAGAGGACGGTGCTTGCCGTCTATAATTACACCTGTCTGTTTCTCCCTCTGGCACCATCCTCAGCTAGAGTAATCTGCCTCCTCAGCCCCCTGCATGTGTGTGTGTGTGTTTGTGTGTGTGCGCGCTGCCATAGTCAGAATCTTTTGAATGTCGAGCCTCCTATTTGAAACCCACTTACCACACAGGGACCACAGAGATGGGGCGTTTTTAAAAAGGCCTGCAGCATTATGTCATGTCTGGTCCAGTGTGAATGTGAAACCACACACCGCTTGCTACTGTTTATATCTGGCCAGTCAAATATGTTTGGCACTGGGGATTCATTGATACCTCTTTTTCACTGACGATACCGTTTCTGAGTGCTGACCTTTGTTTACCAGCCAGTAATCACATTGGTTTCATTCACTTCATTAGAATGAAACTTATTGCCCGAGATTGAATATTGCTCTGCCTGTGAGACAGACATGTGTATGTGATGTGTTACATGTGAATTGGTGTTGGATGTTCCCCTCTCATTTGATACGTAGCACCAGTTTCTGTGCCACTTTGGGCCTCTAAACAAAGGTTTCCCTTAATGGCTCTGCACAG
The DNA here is from genome assembly GCF_043641665.1 of Enoplosus armatus. Classification (NCBI taxonomy): domain Eukaryota; kingdom Metazoa; phylum Chordata; class Actinopteri; order Centrarchiformes; family Enoplosidae; genus Enoplosus; species Enoplosus armatus. Next base: position 18,216,458 of record NC_092193.1, read on the forward strand.
CACACACATTGCACGGGTTCAAATTTAGGAGAATGGAAAGCTCTTAAGGACTCACACAAACACACACACACATATATACGCACACAGAAACATTCAGGCCACTTAATCTAATAGTGCTTCCTAAGGAGCACTTCCTAACAGCGAAGTCATTCTTGCTGTGTTGTCAGCGCTAAAGCCAAGAGGCAGGATATCTCTCTCTTTCCCATAATGATAAGTGCATGTTTGTGATTGTTTTGGTACATTTGCTGACAGCATATCCATTAGTTTTTGTTGAATACATTCCACCATATGTTTTTGTGCATGTGGTGCTTGTGCCTGTAGTTGTACTGTAATTTCGAGCATGTGTGTTGTAGATAAGAGCCAAGGGATCACTGTTTTGGTGGTTTTGTGAGTCCACTCGTGTGACTTGCCCGGACTTGACTCTGCTTCCCAACCACACTCTCCTCGCTGCACGCAACCCACGCGTACAACGCGTGGCCTATCGTGCATTCACAACAGGAAAGAAGCAAGAAGTTCACAAAGTGAACAAGAGAATGTAACTGTTATCACTGCCTGATAACACATGACGCGTCCAGCTAGTGTTGCCGCAGGCCTACGATAGTGAGTCAGTCCTGTGTGTGGGAGAGGGGCATCATGCATCGAAAGACAAAAGTTGTATTAAATAATAGTACAAAAGTAAGAATAGATGAATTATACATTGATGCCTATGGTCAATGTCCAAAGTCATTTTCTTTCAACACTGATGCCGAAGTTTCTCCCTTTTTCTTCATTATTGGACCATTTCACTACTATTTTATACTTTATATACAGTTTTTGACAGTATTTCACCACATTATTTCTCTTACACACACACACACACACACACACACACACACACACACACACACACACTCTCACTCACTCTCTCTCTCTCTCTCTCTCTCTCTCTCTCTCTCTCTCTCTCTAGGTGGTCAGTATTTTTTGCTTACCTCATTGCACGGCCAGCTTCATTTGTTCCTCGTCTCTTTCTGTTCCTCTCTAGGTGTTTAGCGGTAAACGTCCAGACGGAGGAGACTTCCCCCAGCAGGGCCAGCCGGCCTCCTCCTTTCGTAAGCTGTCTCCCACACCTCCGCTGGGCCTGGGGGAGGGAGTCCTGGCCACACAGCCCGGCGGTGGAGCTCCTCTTGATGGGCAGCAGCAGGCCCTGACCTGCCTTATCCCAGAGAAGGATCTGACACTGTTCGAGAAGCTGGGGGACGGCTCCTTTGGTGTAGTGAAGAGAGGAGAGTGGCTGACGCCTGCAGGGAAGGTGGTGAGGAGAGCCGCACTTGATTTAGTTCTCCTAATAACTATAAAAAACTCGCATTTTGTGTGCGTGAATCTGTGTACTGTCTTTATGATGAGTTTGTGCGAAAGAGCTCTGAAAGTTGTTGTCCTTGCTTCCAGCTGAACGTAGCCGTGAAGTGTCTGAAGACAGACGTGCTGAGCCAGCCCGACGCTCTGGAGGACTTCATCTGTGAGGTCAACGCCATGCACTCCCTGGACCACCAGAACCTCATTCGCCTCTACGGTGTGGTGCTCACACACCCCATGAAGATGGTAGTGGACACACAGAAACGCACACACACAGGGAGGATGGATAAACATTAAAACACACACACACACATACTGTATATGCACAGGTGTACATCAGTCAGTAGTATGCTCTAGCTTATTCTTGACACCTACACATAGAGAACACAGGTGTTCCTCTCAGGAACTCTCTCAGGTCGCTTCACGACCTGTTTAAATCAGGTCAAGTGTCTTAAGACGCTAAGTGATGGAGGTAGGAATGGAGACAGGAGGGGAGGGGAGCATGTGGGTGGAAGACTAAAATAAGGGCTGACATTTCAGCTTTGCTGTTTTCATCCCACTATTACCCTGTAGTTATTTCCTCTGGCGTATTTTTATTCATATTGCCCAATAGTTTTTGGACCATGTTATGATTATCAACGTCTGTTTCTCTTCTTCCTCTGTTTATGTCACATTACATTCTCCTCTTTCTTCGACATATTTCGTCCTTCTATTATCACTTCTTCTCATCTCATCTACATCATCTATTTCCTCTTTCCTTTTGCTTTTTGCTCCCACGTTCCTCTTTTCACCCACCCCTCTCTCCCCTCCTCTCTCCCTGCTCTGAAGGTGACTGAGCTGGCTCCTCTGGGTTCTCTGCTGGAGCGCCTGCGATGTGTCCGTCCACAGGGCCCAGTGTTGATCCACACTCTGTGTCAGTACGCGGTGCAGGTGGCCTGCGGCATGGCCTATCTGGAGCAGAGGAGGTTCATCCACAGGGACCTGGCAGCCAGGTAGGGGACAGAGAGCTTTTTAAGGTAGACTTAATACGTTTTAGCAGCTATAAAAATGTCAGAACTTGTTTTTTTAAAGAGGGCGTGTTCTTCACATTCTCTATGAAGCCTGTTTTTCTTTCAGGATTTTTTTTACTGGTATGTTGAATTATTTATACTGCTTCTCCTTCTCCTCCACCCAGACATTTACAGGCCATTACAGGGAGACTTGGCTCATAAGCACAATGAGTCACTGGTTGGCTGGCTGCACTGGGTGGTCTAAGTTCTTGGTCTTGCCCAAATTCGTCACTTTTCACTTAACTGTTGACACCATGTCGATGCTTGAGAAAAACCTAATGGCTGGTAAAAATGAGTCATTTTCCCAGTTAAAGCTGTGATAAAATGGTAATGACTACATGTGGCTGTTACAACGTGACAAACACTAAGAAGATTTCTCAAGCTGGGGTTTTAAATGCTGCACCTTTTGAAGTTAAGGTCCTGCTGCTTTTATAACCTACCAGACAGTGAATTGTGTTCTTAATAATCGTCTCCCACAAGGGTTTTGACCATTCACCAGGACCTAGTCAAATGAAAAACAACCAACGTATTTTCACAACAATAAAAGCCTTATTTATAAAACCTTTATAGAACATATATTTCTTCCTCATCGTAGTTGTTGCTGCTGTGTGTGGAGGGTTTTATGAGCATCTGTGAACTTATGAGTGTGTTGATGTCATCAGTAATATACCACCTTTGAGCCAGAGTTAATATCAAACACCAATCATTTTAGATTGTAGGTATAAGATTATAAGATTATACAGCTGCAACCCGATTTCCCAAAATACTGTAAATGTTGGTTGCAGTGACTCTTCAGTGCTGTATAACAGGCATGTACAGAACATTGTTAAACATTTGACCCTCTCTCTTCAGGAACATCCTGCTGGCCTCAGCTCACAGAGTGAAGATCGGTGACTTTGGCCTGATGAGAGCGCTGCCTAACAACCACGAGCACTACGTCATGCAGGAGCATCGAAAGGTCCCCTTTGCGTGGTGGGTGGACTGAGAGAGCAACACAATAACCAAAGCTGCACTTGGAGTGCAGTCCAGGGATGGATATGAGTGGTTAGGGTGGGAACCTGAATCTGATCAGTCACAGTTGCATTCCAGCCATGCTGATAATTCTTATAAAACAATGCTTGCTTTTTGATTTCTGTGTCAGCCAAGCCAATCAATCTGTCTTCCTTTCTACTGTTTAGTTTAAGTTTCTTAACACTGCGCCTTTTAATGTGCGAGTGACCACAAAACGTAATACTTTCTCTGCTCAAAGTGAGCATTAGCTTTGGACAGAGTTGTAGATAATTGATTTAATGTGCAGTCCATGTTAAAGTCTGTTGTCCACCCTGATGCAGGTGCGCCCCAGAGAGTCTGAAGACCAGGACGTTCTCCCACGCTACAGACACATGGATGTTTGGAGTCACTCTCTGGGAGATGTTCACACATGGCCAGGAGCCTTGGCTGGGCCTTAATGGAAGCCAGGTAAACACGCACAGAAGCACATATACAGTATGTATACAAAAAAGCAGGAAGCTCGAAGCTAAAGTGACACGGGCAGACCCGCGAAACTAGTGGCATTTATTCACATCGACACTGATATATTCTTCCTCTCTCTTTTTTTCTTTAAAAAAAAAAAACCTAGATCCTGCACAAGATTGATAAAGAAGGTGAACGCCTCCCCAAGCCTGAAGACTGTCCGCAGGATATCTATAATGTCATGCTGCAGTGTTGGGCTCAGAAATCAGACGACAGACCGACCTTTGTCGCCCTGCGTGAGTTCCTGCTTGAGGTAGGAGATCTGTCATTTAGGTAACCAAATCCTGTGTTAGATATGAGTTTTTGTTATTATCTTGCTTTACTTTTTAACTGTTCAGTCCACGAAACAAAAGACACTCAATGGTGAAGTTGGCACCTCTGGTGCAGAGAGGCCAGTGTTCCCTCAGCAATCCATCCTCGCATAGATGGACTTTTAGCTCCACCTAGTGGAGGTACTGCAGTGTAGAAACTGAAACTTGCCCTCAGCTGGAAGAAGTTTGCTGTGTTAAAAATGACTTTGGTGTCTCATGTGTATTTTCTTGTGTCTTGTGTGTGTGTGTGTGTTTTTCAGACCATGCCCACAGACATGTGTGCTCTGCAGGACTTTGACGAGCCTGACAAACTGCTGATCCAGGTCAATGATGTCATCACCATCATTGAGGGGAGGTGGGTGTTAATAAGCCTTGTAGACTTTGAACAAGAGGCCTGTCCAGTGATCCTTTTGATATTTTGACTTAAGTAGCTCAGTAATAGAAATATATTGATGTTCTGTTCAACTAAATGCACTACATTGTAAATGGTTAAATGTCCCCTAGAGTTCTTTGATGCGCATGTCAATAGCTGTGGTTCGTCCTGTTTCACCATCAGTGTTTCCTTGTCTTTCAGGGCAGAGAACTACTGGTGGCGAGGTCAAAACAAGCGGACCCTTAAAGTCGGACAGTTCCCCAGAAACGTGGTGACATCAGTAGCGGGTTTGTCAGCTCACGACATCAGCCGGCCGCTCAAGAACAGCTTCATCCACACGGGACACGGAGACATCAACCCTCATCGCTGCTGGGGCTTCCCTGACAGGATTGACGAGTACTAACTGTTTATTAACTCCTAGTGTTATGTGAATTTAGTAAGGTCTAAATATCACTTCATCGCTTCCTAAATAGGGATTATCATTGTGCCCCATGTTGGAAGTTGGTGGTGAAAGTCTGTCCGATTAGTTTTTTGCTGAGTTGTAGTAATAAACTGTCACCAATAGATGGCAGTAGCACACTATTATAAATGTCCAACTTATTGCAACATTATAACACCCAGATTAGTTAGATTCAGTATATTGACATTTACTGTAATTAAGTCTGTCCCTCTCTTCACTTCAGTTTGTACCTCGGTAATCCCATGGATCCTCCTGATGTCCTTGGTTTACACCTTGGTGGTACTCGGCTCACACAGTTACCAGGACGAGCTAACAGTGAGTAAAAGAGCTCTAAACAAAGACTTAATGCCATAAGGGCGGCCATGTTGACTGACAAATACCAAGAATAAACACTCTCATGAGACCATTCAGGGCAGATTTTGCTTTTTCATTTTTCTTAACACGTGCTGGCAAAGCTTTCATTTGCAATCTGACCTTTGCTCCCTGCTTTTCCCCTAATCTTTCTCCCTTTGCTGCTGTCTTTTTCTTCTTCTGTCTGTTTCTCTTTCTCTTCTGTCTCTTCGCGGTGGCGGTATTTGCTTTTATTCTTCTAGAGGAGCCTCCTCCCCGCCCTCCTCAACCAGCAGTGTTAATCAAGAGTAAGTCTGGTTTCACCCATTGCTCCTGCCCTCTCTGTTCCCTCCTAGCTCCACTCCTCAAAGGTACATCCCATATTTTTGTGTCTTTCCTTTGTCTGTCTTTGCAGTGATTCTGTCATCTACTTTCATTTCCTTTCTTAACATCATTGTCTCTCCATCTTTCCTCCCTTGTGTCCCTCTAACAGGTGTGCAGTGTCCCTGCTGTGCACTGTAGGACTAACTTTGGTGGAGTGTGTATTCTGTGGTGTGAAGTGATCTTAAAGAGCATGGGTGTCATCGCTCTCTAAACAGTTTTCAGTAAACTGATGAATGTACCGTGTGTTTGTGTCTTCAGAGCCTTGCTATGATCCAGTAAACGATGATGAGGATCTGACCTCGGCAGGACTAAAGAGATTATCACTTCGGAAAACAGGTTCTGTCAAAGGCTTAAAACTTAAACCGGCTGCGTGGGTCTCTGCTTCCAAACAGGGGAGTGGCCGGATTTCGGGCTCAGGCCACATCCTCAACAGTGAAGTGTCCCTTATTGACTTTGGGGAGGAGTACCCCCCACCGGCACCCTCCCCCTCCCCTGTGGTTGAAATTCAGATTCCTTCCCTGGCCAAGCTAGCTTTGGAAGCAGATAACATCCTGGACCGGACTCCGCCTCAGAGTCCGTCTAGATCGTTGCCCCGCCCCCTCCACCCTACGCCAGTAGTGGACTGGGATGCTCGGCCATTACCCCCACCCCCGGCCTATGACGATGTAGCCCAAGACGAAGACGATATGGAGGTACGGTAGGAGGTGACACAGCACATTTCACATTATTGTTCTAACATCCCGTAGACTCATAGCAGAATGTACTGAAGCTGTAAATCTTCTTTCTCCACAAAGGTGAGCTCCATCAACAGCTCGGAGCAGCAGCATGAAGAGGAGCAGAGTGATGTCTGTAACCCAGATGAGGCTCTCTCCTCTCGACAGAAGGTGGAGGGTGAGGCTCTAGTCCCTCGGGGTCCAGACAGACCTGGCCTGGACGACAACCTCTTCCTCCCCAGCAAGCAGAGCCAGGTCCTGTCCACCTCCTTCTCCCAGTCAGCAGAGATCTTCCAAGAACTCCAGCAAGAGTGCATGAGAAGGCTCAATGTACCAACTGGAAGCGCTGCGCGCTCAAGCTCACCGTCCCAGAGCTCAGCCTCGTGTCCCCAGACTCCACAGACTGAGGAGGGACACCAGCAGAGTGTCCTCTTCTCCAATGAGGACAAACCCCAGATCCCTCCACGTGTCCCCATACCCCCTCGCCCCATAAAAAGGGGCGACTACACATCTGCTCGCTGGTCAAGGGATCTCTCCCTGTCACCGACGCCAGCCGACACCACAGATGAAGTTTCAGGCCCGGACCAGGACCGGCCACCACAGATCCCTCCCAGGGACCCTTTGTCCCAGCCGGGCTCCAGGACTCCCAGCCCCATGATGGGCCTGGTAGTGGGCTCTCCCCAGCAGAGAGTCTACTCTGTCAGCCCCACCACCATGCAGGCTCCCCTTACCTCCTGCCCCTCCACACACACCTATGGCTCCTACCTCTCCACCTCTCCAGGTAAACTCATGCCTACCACACACAGCTTTGCCTCAGATCCTAAATATGCTGCACCCAAAGTGATCCAGGCCCAGGCGCAGGGGAAGGACGCCGTCAGCAAGGGCCCCTGTATCCTCCCCATCGTCCGCGATGGACGTAAAGTCAGTAACACCCACTATTACCTTCTACCAGAAAGGCCCCCATACCTCGACCGCTACGACCGCTTCTTCAGGGATGCGGAGAGCCTGCCTGCCAGCGGTGTGGAGGAAAGGCATGTACGGCAAGCTAACACCGCCACTGTCAGACCAATGGTGGTCAGCGGCCAGACACTCCAGGGACACGCCCAGGGACACGCCCAGGGACAGGGGCTTGTCCAGCCAGGCGAGCTGAAGGCTAATTTCTCCTCCAACAATAACAGCAGTCTGGGTGGGCCACGGTCAGGGATGAAGACATCAGTTAGTCTCCCTCGCGTCTGTTCAGACGGGCTGACAGCACCGGTGGTCACTGCCTCCTGCACCAGGACAGATGGAGGAGGGAACTCAGCTGACAGGGTGAAAATGGTAAGGTCGGAGATACTTTGATTGCCTTTTGCAGCTACTCATTTGAAATACACTGTATACTGTATACTACAATTTCTAATATATGCTGAAAGGTTTTATTTATTGCTTCAGTAATGAAAATGCAAAGCTGGCTCACTGTCTCTCTCATGATGGATATCAAACCCCTGCTGTTGGATAGTTTAGCAGCAATATATAGTTGACCTCATGTCCTCATTAATGCCACTTTGATTGCTTCTTTGTAAATTAGAAAACTAGATAGCCATCAGTTCTTACTTAGTTTCCCATCACTAGTATGAGAGTATGTGGTCCCATTATTATGAGATGAACTCATTATCACACAGCTAAGAGCTAAACTATCAGTACAATGTTCAGGGCTATCCAATAGGATTGAATTAAGAAGTAATAAGAAGACTTTAAATGTGATGTAATAGAGCGCGGTGCATATTTGATACAAGGCTTGCCCGACTGCTTCGTTGAAACTTGCATCTTCTCACAGTTAATGAAGCTTTTGAATGAAACATTATTGTGTAGCGTGTCACATTTGCTCGCACACTGAACACAAGGGGGCAACAGAAGGTCATTTTTATTGGTTGTCCACCCAGACCATAGTTTGTAGGGACAAGTGTGTGTGTGTGTGTGTGTGTGTGTTAGTGTATGTGTGTGTGTGCCTCTTCTCTGTTAGACACTGAGAGAAAGAACGAACAATTTGTAATTTCTCCACATACAGTAGCAGCTTTTCAACTGCTCAAATCTGTTTTAATTAAACAGATGACCTCCCTATTCAGCTTTCAGTCATTACCAAACCAAATTATGAACCAAATTATGATTGATGTGTAACAGCAAAATAACATTTCCAAGCTGAACTGTGTTACTAGGAACGCAGGTATTGTTGAAATTCGACTTAACTTGAGGTGGATTTGGATAAACATAATTAGTAGAAATAAATAGTTTGTGAAGTGATAGGGAACAAAAAAGCCTCATTAAATCCAGTGATGCTTAAATCTCTGCACTTAGATTCTTATCAGCAACTGTTACGAGTTGCCCGAAAAAGGTTAAAAATAATCTTTGCAAGTAGAAGAATATTGCTTGATTGTGGTGAGATCTCGTGTGTGCAGGTGTCCCCGAGGTAAATGTTGGTAGTACTGAGGCCCATCAAGTGAGGAAGTGAGCAATCAGAGCTAGGGGAATATAAGTGTCGCTGGATGCTGCAGAGACTTAAACTGTTGATGTTGTGTGATTCAGGTGCAGGAGGCAGTTCACGGTGTGACAATAGAGGAGTGCCAAGCAGCCCTCCAGAACCACAACTGGAATGTCCAGAAAGCTGTGCATTATCTAAAGGTGAGAGCATTTATTAGTATGCTGTAGACAAGCAGTCACTGAAAACCATATGTTTCCAATATCTGTTGTTCATACTGTGATTCTATAGTAATCACAATAGTAAATGTTTTTTATAAAGGTAGCGTGTTGAGCCCAGAAACTGACAAAATGTAGTAAACGGTGGTGGTGAACAGTAAAGAATATAACTGAATACATCAGTACATAATGCAGATAGTTAAATAATTAGAATGAAGTAGTATCAAAGTACCATATAAACTAAAGCTGTTCATAAATAACATTACAGACATGAAATGAATAGTTACATACAAAGTCAGGAGCAAATAAAAGATAATATTAGTCTCTCACTCTACACTAACTAAATAATAAGCTGTCACTCTGAAAGGCAAGCTGAGATGGTAAAACGTCATACAAAGTAAGGGCAACAAACATGTCAGGGTTCTAGTCCATCAAAATAAAGACGCTATGAAGTGGATGATAAAGAACCAGAGTCCTCAGTGATGCACAGACGGGTCCTAAGAGATCCGGTTCATCGCATCTCAGGTCAGGCCTTGAGTCCTTTTCTGTAATAAACTTTTTTTGGACAGGATATAACTGCAAACAGGAAGTCATTCAAAGTTGCTGAATGTCATTTTTACTTTATAGGTTCATATCGGGATATGATAAGAGCAACTTTATTGAACCTTTAGGGAAAATCAGGTCATTGCTGCTGCAATGAGCCGGCTATAAATAAAAAGGCATACAGGTGCTCTGATGCGTCTACAGCAGTAATCAGCACCCTCTTAGCTGCCTGTGGTCGGGGCCACTGTGGCAGGATGGAGGATGTGTTTGGATGGCAGTGGGCACCAGGGACCACTTGAGTGCTCCTCAATAGTGGCGGCAAAGTTTAGAAAGATGAAGAAAAATGCAAACCTAAGGTCTCAGATTCAATCCGAGCAACAGAAGTGTGTTTGAACAAGACACTGAGCTCTTACTAAGACTGAAATAATGTTACAATATGCTCACTGCTGCTGCAATCACACTCACCTAAAGGAGTAACAAGAGATGAATTCTGCAGTTCCTGTGAGCCTGCTGTATTGTCTCATCCCTTCTTCTCCCTCCGTAACTCCTGGCTTCTTTGTTCGATTGTTCTCATCTTTGTTTGTTGTCTGTCTCTCCGCAGGTGGAGCAGTTGTTCTGTTTGGGTTTGAGGAGCAGGTCAGAGTGTCTAAAGCTGCTGGAGATGTGTGACTGGAACCTGGAGGTGGCCAGCACTCAGATGTTAGATAACTATGGATCCACAACACGACAGAGGTATTGTATTCTGTAGCTTTGTTTGCTCAACTTTGGGACTTCCCACATAGAATCTACTGTGTGACATTTCACCCAGAGCCTCTAATCTATATTTAAAACTTAGTATTGCATCTGTGGCATTTTGACCGTCACAGTGACAATAATGTTCATGTTGGGACATTGTTTCCGGAAATTGAGTTCAGTCACTTGTGACCTCGCTCCACGTGCTGACACGAGCTCCATTTAGTCACATCTGTCTGTGGAAAACATACCATTAAAATCCGCTTCCTGCTGGAGATTTTCCATCCTCCAAATATGAATTACTTTAAGTGAACAGCAGACATGTACAGCATGGAGACAGGCAGCAGATGATGCAATGACAATGTTGGTGTGCTCTGTTAATGAGGCTAAGGATCTTATTTGGCTGATACTCTGAGAAAGTTTTCTTTTCTATTATTTATATGTATATATATATATACATATATATATATATATATATATATATATATATATATATATATATATATATATATATATATATATATATATATGTATGTATATTCCGGAAATGTATATACATACATACATATATATATATATATATATATGCTTGGCAATTTAACATGTATCTCATTTCAAATTCCTCAAAAGTGGAAGTCTCTCAATGTAAATATCATTCAAGTTAATTTAGGAGGATTTAGCATTTCCATCTAATCTAAAGCTTCTTTATATTTGCAGACGGTGACAGAAATCTCAAGCTGCTGAGCTCTGATTGGAACTTCATCCTCAGTAAAACATCATCAGAGGAGGTGAATCTGACCCTTCCCATTTATGCTTCAGACACCTCTCCAATTAGAAGACTGTGTAATTTGACTGTTGAAGAATCAAGCACATTTTCACTGAACTAGCACAAAATACCAAACTTCATTAAGGCTCCATTCATACTTCAACATGGACAAAGAAATTCAGCCTGGGGGCAAAAAAGAAGACTTTGGCTCACATTTTGACTTTGGTCTGAAAGATATGTCATTGTTGCACTTATTAAGAAATTGCAGACCGCCATCTACCATCTTTATAAAGTTGTTCAAAGACAAAAAATGACACTGTACTTGTGTCAGCCTGAAATATGTCATCCTATCAGATCCCTGCAGTGTCACAAATCCTGGGTGCTACCATACTGCGTCAGATCCACTTACGGGTGTCCTCACTGCTGCAATTACACTGCAGTCAACCAACTGCAGAGAGGTACTTTTCTTTTGTTAACGGCATTAAAAAGGGAACCCGAGGAGGCCAAAATGAGTTAAATAGCACAATATACACAGTAGCACTTCCTAAAAAAGATCCATACTTTGCCATGTGGTTGTATTTTGTCAGAATATGCCGAGAACTAGTACAGTTTGACTGAAAACTTATGTTTCATTTATTGAATGGTGTCAGAATTTAACATAAGTACTGTATATTGTATGGGCAGATCGTTCATGTTGCACCTTTAGCACATAAAAGCAACAACAAAATACAATGCTAATATTTAATTGTCTCTCCAGGCTATATTGTGCAGGAAATAATTTGGCCCGTTTACAGTTTAAAGAGTGGTGGAGAATATGATTATGAAGATTGTTTGGTGCTGAAAGCCCGTGGAGTCCCGGAAAAATATGCAGGCAAAAAATGCTGCTGCAGAAGAAACATTTAGACTTCTCTACAATAAAAAGAACGCTCATATCCTCAATAATCTGTATAATACATTTTATAATTTGGCGAGGGACATTAGTCAGCATTGACGCAGTGCTGCGCTCTCTGTTTTAAGAGTCAAGGGGCAAACCAGTCCAGTGTCGGAGTCTGGAGAGGTAAAGGAAACAGATGAGACAAGCAGACCTACAAAACTGGGTGTACGCAGTATACCCTTCATATCATCAAGAGGCACTTATGTGTTTGTGAACAAAATACTGATATTACTATTATTTTAATATATTTTAAACACAATGCTCAGAGACAAAGAAGACTGTTATGTCTGTTACTGGGCAGGCCATTTTTAAAAGATATCTAAATGCGTCACTCCTTGAGTCAAACACAGACACACCTGTTGCCACATCTGGCAGTGGAAACGTCCTGCACCCCCCCTAGTCTGTCCTTATTCCTTCCCTCTAAGCATTTTGCCCCACACAGAAGTCCTGTGCATCAGCTGAAAACTCCTGCCAGCTTGGTATTTTCTGCGTGCGCCCAGACTGCGTTGGCAGCTAATAACAGCAGACGTAGTGAAATATGCCTCAAGCCACAGATCCTGCCCCATAATCATCATTTAAACCACAACTGTGATATTTTGGTCAGCAGCTTCGGGGCCAATAATTTAAAACTGGGAGGACGTGTCAGCTCTGGGTGAACTCGCTGCTGGACGTGACTATACATCTTCTGACTGGGTATCGTCACAGTAGAGCCCTCAGCAATGACTGGTTCAAAACTCAGTTAGAAGCATAGAAAGCTTTTTGGGCTTTTGTCCCGTTTTATTCCAGATGCACTTAGCATGTGAGGACTCTACTAGAAGGAAGGAAAATAAAAAGCATTCCTCATGCTTTGACGTCTAAAATTCTCTTTTATGTAGTCAACCAAATAGCAAGAAAACAATACTTCACAGGCAATTTTAGGTCAACACACACGATCCCTACGGTGCTTCTCTCTATAAGAAAAAACTGGCACCCATCTATTTAAATGTCAACGTATAAACCAATCAGCCCCTCCACATGTCCATAAAAAACAACCCCAGTATGTGACCGGTCTGAGCACAATCTGTTTGGGCAGAAACTTCAAATGGCCTCTGAAAAAGCTAATATGGAACCACAACAAGTCCGCTATCTGCCGGGGCAAATGAAGAGGCTTTAAAACGTGTTTGGAGTATCTTTATAAAAAAGGACGTACAGGACTGATTTTGGGTGACAGCCTCCAGTCAAAGCTTCCTCCCGTGTGCAATAAGGCTGCTGTAGAACCTGTGACCTCCCAGTCTGTCCATCCATCAGTGCCATCCAGTTGTGTAAAAAGAGCGTTCTTTGTCATGATGTGTCCCAGTCATTGAACACACAGGAAACACCATTTTCAGTGCAAAGTGTTTGGTGGCTCAGTTTTCCTCCCCAGAGTACGATGAAGTTGTCCTTAAATGCTGATCCAGAGTTCAGTTTTGCCCCCCCCCTCTGATGTGTTGATGATAAAGCTGATTGTTAACCAGTACACAAGGACAACTTGATGTGAGTGCCACCTCCACAGTCTGTTCATGTGTTGTTTGTCTTTTATACCAAGCTGCTGTAATTGTATTGAAGGACTGAACCTTGTGGTGTTATGATCAACCCAAAGTGACATTATCCTGTTCTTGTGTTGAGATGTTAGAAAAACTCTGTTCAGTTCTGTTTAGTCTTTGTTTGCCAGATCTGTTTCTTCAGAAGCTATTTCAAATCATTCATATTGTTTTTGCTGTTTTTCCTTCAGTCCAACTTGCCATTTCTTCCTCATGTGGATGTATTTGCTTCCCAGAATGTGTTTTATTTTAAACGCCTACTGTACAGTTGGTTTTCATTGTTTCTCTCCTCCTGGGTTGATGGAAATGTTTAAGAGAAGTTCATGCTGCCGAATTTATAAATGTATTTTTTATTAAAGAATTAATTATTTTTTAACATCTTTTCTTCTGTTTATTCATCTTTTTTCAGTCACCTTAGTATCGAGTGCTGCTTGACGGGGATATCATGCTGGAGTTAGTTTTTACTAAATTAAGACATGTTCACACACAGCGCTCTGATGCATAAGAGCTATTTATTCAAGTGAGATAAATACTGCATTAATTAGCCTTAAAGTATTTCAATGGACACAGAAAGGTTTCGGCACTTCTAGTATTAATTAACAACCACAACAAGCCTCTACAACAGAAATCTGTGTGTTTGTATGATACTCACATAATCAGGTTTTGTTACTTAAACTTTATACATTACATGCGTAAGTGTTTAGGTTATAATGTTTGCCATGGTCACCAACTTAGTTTAGCATGTTAGCAAGCTAACATTTGCTTATTCGCACTAAACACAAAGTACAGCTGAGGCTGATGGGAATGTTGTTAGTTTTGCAGGAATTTGTTAGTAAACTGAAGTACTGGACAAGTTAAGATTTTTACCTGATGATGGCGCTAGAGGAAAAGTTAAGGGATCAGTAGAGTGACTACAGTTGTACAAAATGTTATGCCAATCCAATAGTGAAGAATTTAACCTGCGGCGAGTGCTAAATAAAAAGTCAATAGAACACCAAAGTCATTAGGAATCATCCTCTGGGGACCACGAATGTTCGTACCAAATTTGATGGCAATTCATCTGAGATATTTCATCCTGGACGTTGTGGACTAACGTATCTCTACAGCTTCTCCACTAGTGGGGCTCAAAATGACAAACATTGCAATGCAATCTGAAGACTGATAATTAGTGCTTTTCGCTATTTTTAGACATTATACACACATTATAGACTAAACGATAAATAAGTTAAACAAAAATAATAATTCAAAGGATTAAATGGTCATGAAAATCATGTTAATGGCAGCCGTAATTGTGTACATGTAACCAGCTGGGCTCAGCTGTGCAGTGGATTATGTCACACAGAGAGTAACTTTATAAACAAGTACTTGGCCCGCCCTCATGGCCTTAGTGTGTGCGTGATGTGACAGATCGATCTGAATCAATTAGGCTGTGTTTGTGTTTGTGGTCATCGACGTTCCGACAACGTGAGACCTTGAGCCCTGTGAGAAAAGAAAGCCCAGACCTTACACGTGGAGACCGTATTGATCCCCACACACATATCAATTGGCCTCATATTGTATATTCATAAAGTCGGCTGCAACACCACGCACTTTATGGTTCACAGTCCATAAAATGTTTCCAATGTGTGTGTGGACCTAAATGAGCATATCACAGACTCATTTGTTTATTGATGATGCGGTTGGAATGAAAAATGTCTTCGGGTCAATAAAACATGAAACATTATTACCGAATAAAATTGGACAATGTGGCCCAGCAGAGAGTGGCCTAGTAGAACCTTTAAAAGATGGCAAAGGCTGAAGAACTGCTGAACCTTCAGTCACACAAACACATGTTATCTCCCACACCATTCCCCCTCTTTGTTTTCTACACACACACACACACACATCATGCTTTACTGTTGGACCTGAGGAACCTCAGCTTATTAATGAGAGACCCAGCAGACCCTCTCCATTCATCTTAGCGGTGTGTTCGTGTGAACAGTATCATTACTCAGTCCCTGGGCAAATTATTAATGTCTGTTGTTCCAGTTGTTTTTGGACACTAGAGCAGTGAGCTCACAGGAATCTCCAGAGAAATTATCATGGTTTTCACCAAACAGAAGAGGGTAAATAAAGAGGGAAGAGAGGCAAAAGCAAAACCAGGAGGAGAGTTGCCAAGAAAGTGCAGAGGAGCAGATAAGAGAGAACCTTGTGCCGCCTGGAGAAGAAATCCTCCAGCATATATATTTATATATGTGTCTACAGTTTGCTTTATAGAATATGATTTCAATGCCTCTCTTTGCTCTTTTCTTCTGTTTTTCTTTGTTTTGTTTTTTTTCCTCCTCAAAGGATGGTATATTTTTTGCCAAGGCTGTCTTTTTCCTTCCTCGCCATCTCCTTTGTTGTTCACAGTTGAAACTTTAGCTCGGAGCTGAGCACACAGCACAGGCGCAACCCTTCAGTGCGCGTTGGAGCGGAGAAAGACGGAGAGATGGCAGGGCGACGGCGGAGAGGAGGAGATGTAGGAGATGTAGGAGACTCTTTTGAGAAGCCGGAGAGGAGAAAGAGAAGAAAGAGAATCCAGGAAAAGGAGGGATTGGTGACTGGACTGAGAGGGAAGTGGCGCTGTGCTGCATGGCTCTCCTCAATCTCTCCTCGCCTCCTCTTTCTCTCCCCTCTATCACTATAAATAATCACTGTAATTAACATTATTTCCATGTCATTTCTCTCTGTGCTGTTAGGACCGGGCAATTAGAACTAAGCAGTATAAAATTAGCTTTGTTCCAGCAGCCATCACTCAGATGAACAAGTCGTAGCAACGCATTGAGGGGTCTTTTAATTGTTATTGTCCTCTTTTTAAGTCTTGATTACTGGAGCCTTGAGTACTTTTATCATGTTTGTCTATTGTCTTTGTTGTTTGTAAAATGTGTGTTGAGGCGGATGCTTTGTCTACTGCATGTTAAAGTAACATGACCTGACCTGATATGTATGAAGGATGACATATAAAAGACTCAAATTGATGTATAATGCAATGAAGTGTCTTCCACTTTTATGTATTACGTCAGACAAAACTAACTAACTAACTCATAAATTACAACTTTAAGTTTTTTTCTCACTCCCACTGCCCTGTGATTTTTTTTTTTAACCAACAAATGACCCTAATACGCCACAAAACAAAACCATTCACCTCCATAAAACACAACCCTTTACGTTTTTTTGTTTTGTTTTTATTTTACTTGGACTCTTTAATTAAATTAACAGAATCATACTACAATCACATCGTCATTAAAGAACTCCACTGAAAGCTTATTTAAGATATTAGTGAATTATGGTGAGTGAGTAAATTTGTTGGCCACTTGGGGGCAGCAGAAACAAGTTATAAACACAATGACCCATTATCACTTTTTTAAGTTGATATGACTAACATGTTAGCCAACTGTTGTTTATTCATACGTCCAGCAGATACATGCTAACATTAGCAGTTATAAATCTGGCCACCTGACGAATGTAAGTGCAATATTCACTCTCTTTTTGCTCTGTTTTTGGTCTCCACCAACTCCTGAGGGAATCCGGCTCTTTAGCTGCTAATTGCTCCAGTATGTTCACTAGCTAGCCGAAGCTGATACAGTATGTTACTTTATTTAAAACATTACAAGACAGCGGAAGCCACACTTACAATTATGATGTTATACCTCTGACACAAATAGGTGGTTGCGAAGCTAAACGGCGCTTGTATGGATCTAGTTTCCTACAGAACCCGAACGCAACAATTTGAACCAGCAACCAAGCGCAGATACTACTGAACTGATGGCAGTCAGAAGCAGTCACTATGGATCATTGTGCTCGTGGCTAAAGGCAGTCTTTTGTTCATTGCCCCCGTGTTGTTTGTAGGTTATTATAGAATTATCTAAACTTTACGAACCAATGAAATCCCACTTGATCTCTGAACTCCACCTTCTCATTATTTATTACCTTGTTTCAGTACGTGGTGTCCAAGCCTCCTCCTTGTAACCCATAATATTAACTATGAATCTCCTGTAAGGCCTTAAAACGTTACATGATCTAATCATATGTATGCAGTGGAGCAAATCCTATCATTTGACATAGTGAGACATGAACGTGTGAACATCAGCTGTGAAATGTTTAGAGAGCTGGGCTGTTATTGGGCTTATGAATGACTGTTTGACTCTTACATTGTGTGCATGTTCCCTTCGCCGACCTCCACTCATGGATGTAATTGGATTTCTGGAAGTGCTGATTCACGTGCGTGCCCAGACGTATTGTACAGGACAGGTGCACGTGTGAAATGTGCGACGGTGGTACAGACGAAGGAAGACCAGTGAGAGCGTGATGTTTTTACTGTACGACAGCTGCAGGATAAAAAAAAACCCCACGGTCAAACTTTTTTACTGCAGAAGTCGGTTAATGCAAATTAAACCGGAGTGTAACAAAGCACAAATTCATTCATGCAAAAACTTCCTAGATTTTGGGGTAGTTCAAAATGTAAACAGTTATAAACATATACTGTTTGTGTGTGTAGAAAGGACGACCTCCTCCGCATTAAACTTTGACAACCTCTTTGAATCTACAGAGAGAAAATGCAAAGGCAATTTTGGGCATGTGACAGCAAAGTTACTGCTACTACAGGGTAATAAGAAATCTCAACTGTTTCAATGAGCACTAAGCAATGACTTTAAACCGCAGAGATTTTAAACCCAAAACTGAGCTGTGCAGCGATACATATAGGGAGCTACAGTAAGTCAGGAGTGTAACCCTAACCCTACAAACACAATCTCACAGTCATTTTAAGGTTTGAGGAAGACAGTAAGAGACCAACCTAAAGTTCCTGTGTGTGAGCCTCTCTCATCTCCGCCTCTGGCCGTCTACCTCTGGGTTGCTGCAGTTACATTAGAAATACTGTATGGCTTGTGCTCTCTTGGTGTTCACCTGGTGTGAAGATACCCAGATAGATCCCATCCAGGTTTATTCCCCAATAGCCAGCCTCTGGCTCAGTGCACTAATTACTGTAATACCAGTTAAAACTTCTCAGGCTATTCGCTTTCCAAATCCATCTGCTCTTAAAGCTGCTCTGTGTCACATTTAAAGCTCACTAAATTAAAGTATTTAAATAAATAAAAAATACAAATCAGAGATTACTGGGATCAAAATGTCAAAGGTTTTACCAAAATTTGGAGGCAAAGGTTCCCTGTTACATTTTGGGGGCCTAGGGGCCTGACAAACATTGAATGCTTTTCCTTCGTCATAAAAAGTTTGCAAAGACAATTTTTACATTATTTCAACGCAGCCTACATTGTTTACATCCATGTTTGCTAGCTTACAGAATGAACCTTAATACACTGAATAATGGGAAAATTAAGCAGTGATGTTTTGTATGAATTCCCTCTATGCTGACCGTCTACTCACGGATCTTGTATATATTTTTTTGATTTTGACAGCTCTACTAAAGGTGAATTTGCTGCTCCATTAATAAAACAAAATCTAAAAACAGAGAAGAAGAAGAATGCTCAGACAGAGTGATGAATCAAAGTGAATCACTGATGTTAAAACATTTAAATATTATTTGTATTCCAGTGTTTGCTGGCTGCGTTCAGTGCTGTCTGCCAGCAGAGGCAGGTGAGCAAACTGATTATTTGTTTGTTTGTTGTTTGTACACACACACACACACAGACACACACACACACACACACACACACAGTGTGTGTGTAGAGAAAGTGCTATTCGTCATCCCTTGTTGCCTATGCCTCTGTCATCTTTAAATTTTCATAGGATCCCTTCTTTTCCTGTCTCACCTCTTATTACGCCCTGTCATCTTTAAACACCCCCCCCCCCACACACACACACACACACACACACACACTTGTATCCCAACCACTGCACTGCCATGCAAACAGTCCGTCTTCCTTATTCCTCCCTTTGGTGATATTGCTTTGTTGTGTTACAAGATTGTGTTGTTAGACATTCACACAGTAACACACACACACACACACACACACACACACACACACACACACACACACACTGGAATCTTCACTGGATTATAAACCAAAGCAGCACAAATTAAAAGTTTGACCTGATGATGGCACTAGATGAAAAACATTAAGGGATCATCAAAGTTGTTACAATTCATCCTGGGGGGGACATGAATGTGTGAACCACGTTTCATGGAAATCCAAACAATAAAGAAATTAGACATTTAAAGGAATAGTTTTTGAGCATTTTAAGAAATATGCTTATTAGCTTTCTTACCAAGAGTTAGACGAGAAGATCAATACCACTCCGTGTCTTTATTGTGAATATCATCTCTATATATTCATTAAGTTAGGAGGTTTTTTTTTTTAGGGAACCGCTAGTCATTAGCTTGCAAACTGGTCTCCTCTCCCAGACAATTTTACTCTTTAATTTCAGCTGGCATCTACATCTCACCCCCAGGCAAGAAATGATTAAATGGGATGCTTATCAGAGGGACACATTGCAGAACTGGACACCAGACATCCCAACTCTGCAATCTTCATTCTCACTGATTTGTGCTAGAACTGGTTACCTTTCCGACCCGTGAGGACAAAATATTCAATCTTTTTTCCCCTGCATTTTTGCTATATTAAGGGTACATCCTGCCTGAAGCAGTTCTGACCAGGCAGTTATTCAGATTGTACCGTCAGAATTTCAATCAAGCCAAACCGATGTGGACTCCAGAGGAAACTGAAAAGCTTGGAGACTGCAAAGTAGGTAGACTTCTCATTCCTGCACAAACACTCTCTGGGCTTTCTGTCCTCCCAGGAAAACCCAGCTTAACGTGCACAGAGCATCTCATGCAATAGTCTTCCATCGACAGCTGCCGTCACTTCACCCTCATTGTCACTGAGGAAGAAGAGATCACGACAGAAACTCCCTCAGCAGCACACAACAAGAATGCTGAAGGCCTCAGACGCACAACACCAACCAGCATCTCCGGTCTCTCCTGTCCACAAGCTTCTATTCAGTTTAGCTTGTTTGGCTGGAGGCCAGTCGAGCTGACCTCAGTTACGATAAAGACATAGTGAGAGCTCCTGTCTGGTGACACAGGTGACACAGGCCTGCCCCTCAGTCTCTACAGTGAAGGTAAAAAGGGCCATCACACTGCCCTACAGTACCAAGACACTCTTGTTCCCTACAGTATGTCTGAATCCTGCTTCTTTACTACATCGGTGACACCTTCCATCACATGTCAGTAGATAACATATTGTACTTTCTGACAGATTGTTCACCAGAACACCATCTAGCCCAAAAAGTTTTTGGATTCTTATAATTTCCTCCAGAGACCAAGATCTCCATCACCTGCCACTTACGTAATAATAATATGTATGTATGTAATGTAATGTAATATTCTTTATTTGCATCAAAGATCAGGATCAACAGGCATGCGCATCTTGACCTGTACAGCACCCGTAGCCGAATCAGTACTGCTGCCCTGAACACTGTTCAAGCTCGTCTTTTATACCTTTAAGCATACATGGGGTTCTACTACAAAACATGAGTCTGTAAAGTTCTGTTTCCTGTCGAGGGGTCAGGAAAAGAGACCTCTCAGAATGACCTTTCACATACCAAAGAAGACCACTAAACAACAATACATCTTATCTTTATGGGACCCCAACATCTGCTAGTTGTGTTCCTGGAACACATCTTATCTTTATGGGACCCCAACGTCTGCTAGTTGTTTACCTAGAACATTGCATACATGGCAACTTTGTACTGCATATCATTTTCTGAAAAGACTACTTTTATGATTAGTATCAAATAATACACATCACAACCCTCCTAAAACTTGAGCTACCGAGTGTATTCCTCACACACAGGCCTGCTAGTTATGGTTGCTAAGCTATGATTGGACAATCGCTGTTCAGGGAAGGGATTAAGCTAACAGTCAGTTATTACCCAGCACTTGCATAGAATTTGTTGATGTGGGTGTGCCTCTTGATGATTGACTAAGCAACTTATCATCACTTGAGTGGATCAGTTGTGAAGCTAGTTGTTCAAAGGCCAGCTTTATTGTCACTGAGGCCCTCTTTCCAGCAATAAAAAAAGGCCTTTAAATTATGCTTCAGGAATCAAAGACATTATAACCTCCTCAGTCACAGTCTGGTCATGTTCACCCTCCTCCTACTCCAGAAAAAAAACCCTCAGCCAACATCAGCGTTGTGCAAACAGTCGTGCCAAATGTGTCATTAATAGGTGTCAGTGACTTTACAGACACCAGTGTGATGCAGTAAAATGTAGGGAGTGTTGGAACACACTGATCAATAATCAAAAACTCACAGCGACTTAAAAGAAGCTCAAAATAGATCAAAGAACAGAGTAAGAAACAACAACACAGGGGTACTGTAGAGACGTGTGTGTGTCTGCATGCATTTCTATTAGTTGCTCCCAATTATAAGCTGCAAACCAGGTAGCTGTGCTTTAAAATGCAGTTATGGCCAAGAAGGTGATAACCATGTAAATGTTACATTCTCTTTTTATTTGCGCCGTGGAGCTGTGTGTGTGAGTTTATGCCCGCTCTGAAAGCATTATTAGGCTGCACCGTGCTGCTGATCTCTGCTCTTATCTCTGGGTTGAACTGCTGAATTGTGATTTAGTTGCAGATGAGAAAGAAGTTTGTGTTTATATTTGAAACATAGAAAGTGTCCTAATTACAAAAAGGCACATTTTTAAAAATGTTGGAAGATCTCTTAGTTACCATGTTGCATTTGGTGGCTAAATATAATTCATCATCACTTCTTGTCATCAAACTGAGAATGATTTTGAGTTTTACAGCCTTTACTGTAAGCATCTCAATACTACTTGTATTCAAATAAACAAAACTCCATGACACTTAACTGCAACATTGAATTCAGACTTTATATGGAAATATAACAAAGGCAGTATGTTCTATTTTCTGAACGTCTTTCATGCTTCTGACTGATGTGTCGATCAGATCTGATCATTTTGAGGTGACCCCCATCTGCTCTGCTGTACGTGTTCCAATACATCAACCATGTTATAGATGTTTTCATTTGTTATTGTGCTTTGGAAAGCACATTCTGCACATACAAGGACGCACGCACGCACACACACACACACACACACACACACACACACACACACACACGCACATAGGCACTCCTACATCCAATTGATCCACGATGCCGATACTGTAATAAAGGATGGATGCTGCTGATAAAGAATGAGCCTTTTCTTTTCTTTTAACTTTATCTCTATTACGAAGTAATGGTCAATATTGCCCTCATTAAACAGCTGCTTCTTCTTCTTTGATGTGATATGTAAATTCTTAATAACCCCAAGGGACTCTTTTGGCCATTGTATCGGAGTGAATAAAAGCCCCAAAATGAGAACAAAGCTAATAAAACATCTTGCCTCACTGCTGTGGCTGAACTTCACTGGCCTGTTTCTGCTCTGCCATCTGTCCATTTATTTCTGTCATGAACAGAGGAGTACAGAGCAGAACTGCGCAGCCTGCAGACCTGGGCTGACCTGGGCCCAGTTTCTGATGTTTAAGCACAAAGATTATCAAAGTTCCTCTAAAAGCACCAGATGAAGCAGATTTTAGCCATCACGAACAACCACAGAAGAGGGCAACAGAACAGAGAGTAGTCTACACATGGCCTGCAGGACACTTCATGGTCAAAAAGGTGCTGGCACTGAGGAGAAAGAGAAAAGAAAGCAACAGTAACACAATACAGATCTAAAATCTAACTTTGAGTGTGAAAGACATTTTCCTTGTACCCTTCAAAAGTGGAATTGTTGTTTGCTTCTTCACAGAGAATTAAACATTTTTTTCTCAACATCTACAGAAACTTCTCAAACCACCAATGCAGCACAATCAATTTCTTCAGCTTCTGCAGATGCGTTGGTTTGTGCACCCACCTCCTACTCTCCCTCTATCCTACATACACTAATGGGTGTATGAAGCTCACTTATTAGGCCAGGCGAGGCATGAGATATAAAAGAAACACAAGACAATTGTTAGTTAGACAGTTGAAGTAGTGCATATTCACTGTTCACCACAATGTTGCGTGGAGGTCGGGGACAGTGCCTGTGGACTGGTAGAACGGGGTAGTAGTTCTTATTTTAACAAAAGGGGGGGTGTGCCACAACTCTCGGGGTATCACACTGCTCAGCCTCCCCGGGAAAGCTTGGTGCTGGAAAGGAGGCTCCGGCTGATTGTTGAACCTCAGGCTCAGAAGGAGACATGCAGATTCCGCTGAGGTGTGGAGAGTGCCCAGTATGGGGGCCTCAGGATTGCATCTCTGCTTTTTGCGTGTGATGTGGTTCAGTTGGCCACATCGTGGGACTACTACCTGAGCATGAGGGTCAGCATGTCAAAGTCTTAGGGCCCCTCTTGGCACTCTGCCGGAAAATGGTGGATAGCTCCTTTCAGGTTGGGAGTGAGTCACTGCCCCTAGTGGAGGAGTTGAAGTATCTTGAGATCTGGTTCAAGACCGAGGGTAAGGTGGAGCAGAACGTCAGCTGAAATGTGGATGCTTTACTGGAGGAAGCTGAGCCTGAAGACAAAACTCTCAATTTCTAAACCAGTTGATCTATGTTCCAAACCTCACCTACGGTCAGGAGCTTTCGGTAATAACCAAAGAGCCAGAGTGCGTGTAGAGGCAGCCGAAATGAATTTGGAAGCGCAGACATCTGGAAGGAGCTAGGAGTAGAACCGCTTCCAAGTGGAGGTCATTTTGTGAGAACACAGAAAGGGAAATGGGTTAAAAAAGAGGTTCAGCCAGGGTTTCATAGTGAACATTTTAAACCCGCAAACTGTCGGAGTGTTTTGTGAACATGAGCATATTTTCTGCTGAATGTTGGGGAGTGTACAGACCGAAGCAGATGGTTAAGTACATTGCTTCGTCAGATACAGTAGATTGCACAGTAGATTTTTAGTAACAACAAATAAAATCCCACAAACCAATCAACCAACTCCCTATCTAACTCAGTTAAACAGAGCAGAACAGACAGAACATGACACACTGTAAAACTCATATCTGTCTCCACACCATACCTTTCTCATCTGAAAAGAAAACATAATTTAACTTTCTCAAACAATTACACTCTGGGGAACTTCTACAATGTGAAGAACAGACCTCGGGGACTGATGCAGCAGTTTTATGTTTGTTTATCTGCGCCATGCTTTATCACAGTTTACATCACATTGTTGCAGTGGTATTTCATTTTGGTTGCCTGCAGCACACATACAGTGAGCCGACAGTTCTTGGCCGACTGCAGCGATGTCATCGCTTTTAATTTGGAACCCATTTCTCACACGCACATAAACTAAGCAGGTGTGGATTTGAAATTTGATTGTTTTCTGTATTTATGATCATTTTCTGTACACACACACACACACACACACACACACACACACACTCTGCCTGTAGATCACCGAAGCAGCCAATCTTCTCTTCGACTCCATTTGGAAGATGATTACAAACATGTGCACTGTACATCGGCACGTAAAAATCCACCATAAAACTAAAAGCTTGCAATCGATCGATCTGTACAATCAATAAAAGTTTAGCCGCTCTTGAGGAACGCTGCCTGGATGATCGGGTCAATCAGGAACCTGACACACGTGCAGGAAAAACCAGAGCTAACAGATATCACCTGCTGTGTGCCCAGCATGCTGCCTTGCCCATGGGGCTCTGGGATCGACCAGTCTTTCTGTTTTACCACACTGCTCAAACCTCAATCGTCTCTCTCTTCCTCTACTTCTCTCTCTCTCTCTCTCTCTCTCTCTCTCTCTCTCTCTCTCTCTCAATGCCCCATTAGTGCTGTGAACAGCCGTCAGGGATGCCCGGGGCTGCTGGGTAAAACACTGAGCAGAGCTGACAGGAGAGAAGGAGGAGAGGGCAAGAGAAGAAATGTACCAGAGTGATGAGAGCAGAGAGAGAAGTCAGGTAAACGGGAAGGAAGCATTGTCTTGCCATGAGGACGTCGGAGGGGTGAAGAAATGTATCAGCACAAGCACAGTGTGCTCTACAGAACGTACTGTATCTATAGGTGAAGATGGAGAGTTGGAGTTCTCTGGGAAATGTTGTATCTGAATGTACTTTCTCTGCAACTTTTTCCTGCTAGGGCGTCTACACTCCCCCCCCCCCCCCCAGTTTTTACTCAGACAACTCATTCGGACTTCTTCAAATTGATACAGTGGGTTAGACAGAAAGATTTTTCAATGAAGGTCTGCTTTTTGTGATAGGAAACGTTTATGATGAGCATATCTGCAAAGTGTTGAATGAGCATGTTTGCAAAACATTTACGATAGCATACATTTGTAAAAGGAAGCCTTACTGATGTTATACACGTACTGTGACCACAGGTATTACCTTAAACATAACATAATGTATAAAAAAAGTGAATGTGACATTTAATTACTCTTCCTTCCCTTCAGATGGGAGCTGGGTGTGTATTCTGCATGTATATGTTGTCTCCACGTACTGCATGTGCAGCTGCAGCAGAGAGTAGATTAACAGGGCTGGCTGTGGACTGATGGGGCCTGGCAGTATCTTGCTCCCAGCTCTTAAGGGAATACCTCTCCTCTCCTCTCCTCAGTCCAAGCTAATCTTGTCTTTCCAGCATAATCTTATTTATCTCCATTTTGTATTTCTGTATTCAGCATTCACACCAATAAAGACTTGTTCAATAAATATAAACAGATCAGACAATTTTGAAGACTTCCGGAAAGGAATGACTGTTAGCACTGACTGAATTAAAAAAGGAACAGAAGGTCTTGCAGTATCTCAGTCAATCATGCAATCAGGTGTGGAGTTTGAAAAAGGCTTCCCAGCATCTTTACATTGTTGACACTTCAGTATGTGCTCATTCGCAAGATACAAAGAACCGTGCCATTCAATCGAAAAGAAAGACAACAAATGTGAAATAGATAACACTGTTTATCATCACATTCATGGCCTGGTCACACCAGAAAGTGGCACAGTGAAATATGTACATCTTCACAAAATATTTGGTCGTAGAAGAAGTGACAACTCACAGAGCTAGTTGGTGACCTAACCACTAACATGCTAGCATGTTCCCAGCAGGCTAGCCAGTCACAATAGCTTTCCTCGCTTCTCTTTATTTCCTCGGGGCTGGGCTGTTTACTCCCCCCTGGCATTTTGTTCTTGAAAGTGTAAATCATTTCAAAACAATATTGAGTTATAGAAGAGAGAAAAAATATGGTGACCAGATGTCCCGGTTTGTCTGGAATTGTCCCGGTTTCAAGTAGGGTGTCCCAAGTCCCGACAAATGTCTGTAAAACACTAAAATGTCCCAGTTTTCAACATGCACTACCAATTGCAATTGTGCCGGTTTTCACCACAATTGAAATAATTACAACATCATACTTGTTTTCAGCACTGACATAGACGTAAAAGCAAAGCACCACGCGTCTGAATTCAACACTGATTTGTCTGTACGTGTGTCAATCAATCAAAGTGTCGTTGTCAAGGCTGTTGCTAGGTCATAGGCAAGCACCATAGGCTGTGATGCTTGCGGCTCTTTCCGACAGAACTTGTCAGTATGATGACGAGTAGCACATAGTTCAGGTTAGAAAGTCAGTCTTTTTCTAGAGAGCTCCAGTAGGCTTACTCCTTCCTTTGTAAAGTATCTGGCAACCAAAATGCTGCATTCAGCGTCCATGTTGTTGAAAGGTGCGCTGGGATGGCGTGCATAGGCGTATACATGTGCTCCTCATATTCTTATTCAATTGGAAAGGCAAAAAATGTGTATATTCCATTCATCATTATGTAAGCTCATGTGAATAAACCTCAGAATAAATGATCAAAGAAATCACAATTTGGACCTTTACAGCAAAAACACACACACACAAAAATCTAATGACTTACAAAGTCTACTCCATTGATATTTTTTTGCCGCTCTTGACGGATTGAAGCAGTCCTTTATCCTTCTGCGGAGAGAATTCCTTACATGACAAGTCACAGTTCACACATATTTGAAGTTGATCAGCTCTGTGCTGCATCTGTTTCTTGAGTCTGACCAGTTAATGGTCATCAGAGAGAAAATCCTCTCGACAAAGTTTGAGCCTGGCACTCTGAGGACAAATGAGACAATCCTGAACATGTTGGCTTTCCCTCTGTTTTGGAAAACTGCCACCCACTTCTCACTGGTGGATTTTTTGGTATCCTGTCCGGCTTTCTGTCTGGATTTCCTCCTGGCTAGCACAAAACTCTTCATAGAATTGGTCCTCACTGACTGTCTGTATCAATTTGAGGGCCGCCGACACCTGCTGCAGGTCAGTGAAGGAGAGCTCCTCATAGAGGCCAATTGGATTCAGTTTCACCATTACATTTTCTTTAACCTACGAGGGGTGTCTGGACAGGCCCTACAGACCCTTTCTGGGAGAGTAGGAAGAGAAAATATGACACCTCAGCATTGATGCTAGACAGTGTATTGATAATACCTGAGCGTGTGTCCTTGCGCATGTATTTGCATGCTAATAAGCAATGCTTATGTGCATATTTAAAGTGTAATCACCCGATCCAACTTTTTCACCTTTGAACGTTAATCTTTTTTTTTTTACTGATATCGCTTCAAATGCAAATGTAAGTTTTGCCGCTCGCTGACTTTCAAGTTTGGAAAAAAATGGAATAGAAAATAATCAAATAAGCGTGACTGAAATCTTACTCCGACAGGTTTCTTCTCCCTCTTTGGCCTTTTGCATCCTCCCAACATGAAAGACTTCCATTTCACCCATGAAAGATCAACAATTTGAAAGAGATAGCTTACTCATTTTCCATTGCGTAGTTCAACATTCAGTGCAGACAGCTCACCTTTCCCCATCAAAGGGGAAGGGAAACACACAGCCACCTTTGACAAAAATCTGGTCAGTAATGAGTTCGCACAGACTGAACTCTCTCAGCACTGAAGACAGATGCTGCACTGTCTGAGCAAGAAGTGAAAACGTTGCTGGTTGTGTCCTCAGCACAAACAAAAAGAGACTGATTAAACACACATATATATATATATATATATATATATATATATATATAGTGCCCACCACCACTAATGGAGTGCCCTTGAGCAAAATATGGTTCTTTCGGTGTGCGTGTAATAGTCCACGATGCACTATGCGTGTTACCAGGGTGAAAAACAAGTTTAATTCGCCAAGCTGACAAGTAGAAAGTAAGGATCTTAGCATGTCTTTAATCAGCTGCTACCTTACTTTACCTTTACTGACAAATACACAATGGCCTCATGGTGCATATCAACACCTACAAAGTGCTATTATTCAATCTCGTAATGTCCTGTTTTCTACGTAAACCTGGTGTTTAATAAAAATAGAAAAATTAAACCATGGATCTCCTCCAAGTTTACAATATGCCTGCATAACCATGGGCGCTGTTACCTTGAAAAAGTGTGCTATATATTTCAGTGATTCTCGACCAGGGGCACCTGCACCCCCAGTGTAATTCCAACACCTGCAGTCCCTCCGTCACAGCAAAGACAGATGCACTGGAGCAGGAGACACACATAAGGCAACGGCTACTTCACAATCTTTCAAAGTACCCCCTGGCAACTGCAGGAGTATCCCCTGGGGTGCAGGTACCCCTGGTTGAGAATCACTGAAATATAGGACACGTATGCTTTTTCATGCAAGTACATGGGAAATGCCATTCACAGCTGAAGTTCCAAAGGTCCAAATACAATTCACTCCAACATATCACTGAGAATTCTTAGCAACCTCTGAAATAAAAAATTGAAACAGCGCTGCACATTTGAAATGACACAGAGTCGCCCTGAAAGAGCCTCCATATCATAAGAGGTAAACAATGTGAAAAATTCAATACCCACCTAATCTATTTGGCATGTTGATGTATTAGTCTCCTAGAGGTGACTTTTTTCCCCTCCTCTATTTGTGTGTCAATGAACACTGGCGGGCACAGAAACAATCCCACTATTATAATAATTTCAACTGATTTAACTTCCCATCTAGTAAATTTAATAAATAATGGCCTGTTTAACCATAATAACTGCTCAGAAAATGACGCCATCCACGACCTCTCTCCTTCACTTCAAACACTCCCTCCCACCAAGTACAAACAATCCTTCATTATAGTAGAATAATACACTGAGTGTGTACTTTTAGAGGGAATCAGCTCTTCATATCTGAGGGAGAAAATAAAACGTATTATGTTTTTGTTATCGTACAATAAGGACACATTTCCAATGGGGACTATCTGTGCTCTTGGGCTATAAGCAGGGAGTGGGCTAATAAAAATGACACAACCGCTGCAGTAAAAGCAGCTGTTGTGAAAATGGTTTTTCCTCTGTGGAAAACAAGCTTTGCGTTTTCAACAATAACAAGTCCTTGAAAATAAAGGAAGGATTTTGTTCCAACACAAGGCTGTGTGGGTACAGTCTGGATCATGTATGCTCAGTTCATGATATTTCTCTGCTTTGCAGCTTTTAATTGTTCCCGACACCTGGAGCACATCTCCTTGGCTGATGGCTGGATAGCTGATGTATGATTCAATATATTCACGCCATAGGAGATGTCATTTAAAATCAAGTCATTCTTGAGGTCTCAGCCTCCCTGTGGAGAAATGTACGCTGTTAATTATCTGTCATACACTCTGCAATGCAGGTGCGATTCTGCAAAAAAAACTAAAAGATTCAATGAACGTTTTAGTCATGTCAAGCCCTCTGCAGAAGACAATGAAGCTTGGGGTTTATCGTGGAAGCAGTGATTTCACACACCATGCTGTATTCTCCCACACATGAAGGGGCCCTCTTCATCTCCCTCTCTCTCCCTCTCTCTCTCACACACACACACGCGCACACACACACACACACACACACACACACACACACACACACACACACTTAACCTAAGAGTGCCAGACCTCACAGACAAGCGAGAGCCGAGTAAACATGTGAAATAGAATTCTAATTCGAGAGCTTTTTACCCAGGAGTCCTCCCCACAGGCTTCCCACTGACACCATGATGAATGGCTTTGTGTTTGCTGGGTGTGCTTGTCTATGTGTGTGTGTAGCTAGGTTCAAGGCACAGAGGTTGTCACCTCTCAGAACCCCCCCCCCCCCCCCCCCCCCCCATTAACTGCCTGTGGATAATTAAACCTAGTTTTGAAGAGCGGCCGTACTATTATTTATTTACCTGTTTGTCTCACATGATACATGAGAAGAGGGAAAATAACAGGGGTGGATTCTGCCAAGCATGGCAAATCCAGGGCCACGGTCCCAGTTAATAGAATAAGAGAATGAGGAGAAATGATGCACTTTCTTATGTTTTTGTGTGCGTCGCCCCTGCACTTCCAGTTGCACACAAACAATATACGGGTGGACATTGATAAATGACTGTCTGTAAGTAACTGTTGTCCTGCTAGACAATGACGATGGCCGCGACTCAAGTCTGAATCAGGAACTAATTTGGCTAGCAGACCAGACTGCGGCAAAGAAACTGCTAGCTTAGCGTTGTAAACCTCTGCTCTCCTCAGATATCAGACACTGGCTCAGGTCTCTCTGGGGTTCTCTACAGGAAGGATCATGCCAAGACTGGGTCTTAGCAAACAAATTTGAATTTAAAAAAAAAAGCAATGCAAAGCAATAATTTGTAACTCAGATGACTAATATCCAACTTTTTAGTGTTATTTTCCTACATCTACAGTAGGTGGGCCCATTTCTCTGTAATGAAATGACAGAGTGTGCATCTTTGATATCCTGTATTTAGGAAACAACAAAAAAATGATATCAGCAAAATAAGCCACTTTTACATTTGATCAGATATATAGATTCCATGACCACATAATTGGCCGAGCACCATCCCATTCTCCAATCACAATCCTTGCCAGAGCCGAGCCCACCGACCAAAGTTCACGGAGCTGTCGGGGACATTTTCTCTGTCTCATTAACTTTCTTATTGACTTTTCTCAGATTACATAACATGTCTATGAGTGCAGCTCATTATCAAACCCATTACAGATAACTTGACAAAAACTACTATCAACACTGACTTTGATCCCTGGAGGCCGACATAAGATCGCCTCATCAATTCACTTGTCTCAGTTTCGTCCAGCGTCTCTGACACAAGCTCAAAGAATGATATAAACCCCCAACATGCTGTAGATTCATTACTGTGACCCCCGACTGTTGATATGGTGTGATTACTGGATGACGCCTCCACAATGGGCATCCATAAGGGATAGCCATGTAGCTCAGGTACTGCATGTGCTGAAGTGTTCCTTTGTGGCTCTACTGAACTGTATGTTTAATGCACAGGTCCCATGGTAAACCATTACTGTGTCGGCTCTTAGACACAGCTTCCACCCTGGGGAGAGCTGTAACCAATTAAAAGAAACCTTGAATGGGAGTTGCTCTCAGGGAGGAGTGGACGCCTGTCTGTGACAGGCCTACAGGGGTGCCATGTTGGCTTTCAGTACGTGTGTGTGTGTGTTTTCTGATGGAAGGGAGCTATGAAGAGAGAGGTTATTGTGTGCGTTTGCACATGGGATCTTTTGCTGTATCTGTGCCAGCTGTTCAGACAAAAAGGAGCATGATCGGAGTGGGGAGGGGGGATGGAAAGAACATGAAATGGGACATCAACTTCAAGCTCCTGTCACTGTTATTTATAAATAGCTCGCTGTGTGCATTTTCACGGCTGATGTACCTGTCACTCGCTCAGTGACAGTGAATAATGAGCTCCACTCACCTCTGCATTTCATTTACTGGACATTCACTCCCATTTGAAGTGGTTTTACATTGGTTTTATTCCCAGCTAAAGCTAATGGTTCCATGGGTCTTGAACGTTTTTAGGTTGAAAGCCTGCAGGACATTGAGCAAAAATGTATAAATGTAAACTCAAACACAAAAGATGTGTCCCAATTGACAATTTTGGTCCCCCTGGTTGCTATCAGCACAAACATGCATCTAAGGTACATTATCTGACTTCCTACTCCCTGCAGCACACATGCATCATGCATCAAATCCCCTCCTGACCAGCCACAAAGGCTCCCTTTCACTGGGAGATTGGATTTTTCGCCCAGATGGCTGGTAATGGTGGATTGCTGGGAGGTGATCAGTATCAGTGGATATCAATATACTGTAAATCGATGGTCAGCAACACGCACATGATTCACTGACTTATATTGCGTGGTGGAGGGATCCTGGTATTGAATTTATCAGAATTCTTGAGTTCAAGATAAATAATTCATTTCATTCTGTGCGACAAATATCGGACTGTTTTTCCAATGTGCAAAACAATAATTGATTTCATATTGCAATCTGGTGGGTCTACATTTGGTAAATGTAAAGTGTCAGGGTGGTGAATAAGTTACGATATATATAGACCACCACTTGTTTTAGGGAGGTGGCATGTGCATGTGAATTTAACATTAAATTCTCAGGGACAAACAGAAAATAATGTAAACCAGAAAAAAGGCCTCTGAAGCCATTTGTAAAAACAGCAAAACTAATATTTGAGGCTGTATTTACCAAGATATGAATGAAAAAATAACTTTTATTGGGAAAAACCACATGTTGTATATTCTTTTAAATGTTCAATTATATTTTCTACATGGTGTTTCAAAGCTTTCTTTACAATGCCAAATACAGTATGTAATTCTGGTGGAGAATACCAAATCCCAAATCCCAAATTTTATCTTCTTTTTTTTGCTTAAAAACTGATTTTAAGATATTTAACCCATATAGAATTAGCCTTAAAAATGCATGAGTAGTATGTGTGTAATTGAAAAATGCAAACTTTTGATGTCATTAAACGCCCCAAGTAACTCCCAGTAATAAAAGGAGTTATATAAATAGTCTGGTTATGTAAATAATGACAGCTACGGCCCTGGGTGGCATAAGGTTTTAAGTGCAGTAGACTCATTTAGCATCAGATGTAAGTGAAGTAAGCATCTGAGCGTATTTCTGTTGTTTACACTTGCATCTCTTCTGGGTTATTTGCTTAGAACAGGTTCCAGGAGGCTATATGATATTCATTACAACATAAGAGCTCCCTCTTCAAATGTAGGTCCTTGTTGGTTTTTAATTTGGGATGCTTTTGGTAAGTGTATAGATCAATAGATCAATTAATCAAAAACTACTATGGATCCCAATGTTAATTGTCCATGCTTTTGGGGCTATATTAATATAATAACATTGTAGTGTTGACTCTTATGCTGGTGGGAAACTGATTAAAATTTGTAAATTCATTGCAAGTGACTTGAGACTTAAAAGTCAGCTGCAAACTACAGTAATCTGGTGGAGAATGCTGTGGAAAGGATACTGCATTCGTAACTTCTACTACTATCTACTGAGGATAATGTTTTATGCATCTAACATTTCACATTAGTTGAAGCAGGTTTAGCATCAAGCACTGATCTGGAGATGAAGGGAGACTGGTAGGATGAGACAAAGACCAGCACCTGGTCCCTGCCAGGCCTCAAACTCTCTGCTGTACTTCTGCACAACACGAGGCTTGAGAGACCAGAATCACAAAGGCTGTGGGTGTATTGTTAGGCATACGTTGACTGTGACCCAAAAACAGAAAAATACTTAGGAGTACTCTCCTCTTTGTCTCTGTCAAATATTTTTGTTACAAGACGTCTGTTTCCCAAATAGAAACTGGGTCAAAAATCACCACACTTATCCAGTATTATTGACAAGCTGGAACATTTGCCATTGTTCCAACACAGGTCAGTCAGTTGTTTGCTACTGACTTGATCACAAGTTCACACACACACACACACACACACACACACACACTGTACATGTACACAAACACACAAATAGATGCCAAAAAGCTCCATGTTTCTCACACAGTATTACGTCATCATAACTGGATACTCTGTTATGATGTGTGCACAGCAAGCTGAACATACAAACACACAAACTTATACCCTGCTCCATAATACACTGCAAATTATTTACTGTCTTGTGGTGGTGTTGTTGTTAATTTCTTCTTCATTCCCCAGATGTAGGCGATGATTCGATGATGGAAGGAAACTCCGCTGATACTGACTTTTCACATAATATTCTTTATTTGCATCAAAGATCAGGATCAACAGGCATGCGCATCTTAACCTGGACAGCACCCGTAGCCGAATCAGTACTGCTGCCTCGAACACTGTTCAAACTTGTCTTTTATACCTTTAGACATACATGGGGTCCTACTACAACACACAAGTCTGTAAACTTCCGTTCCCCATAGCGGGGTCAGGAAAAGAGACCTCTCAGAATGACCTTTCACATACGTTAACCTCTCAGAGATAACCTTTCACATACCAAGACCTCTCCTAAACAACAATAGATCTTATCTTTATGGGCCCCAACATCTGCTAGTTGTTTTCCTGGAACATTGCATACATGGCAACTTTGTACTGCATATCATTTTACGAAAAGACTACTTTTATGATTAGTATCAAATAATACACATCAGTGTCTTTTGTGCAAAACAGGTACAAACAGTTCAACCATGACCTTGGAGAATACTTGGTTCTGATTGGCCGACGGGCATGCATTACTTTCAAATACCGAACAGCTTTGAAATGCATAGTATAACTCATCATTGCTGTGCAAACGACTTATCTAGGCTTCAACCACTTGTTGGAGCTTAGTGCTTGAAAATATGACTGAACAATAATTGTGTTGTATTAGTTGATAACAGACTGTTGTATGGTGTAATACGCCGCGAGCTGTGCAGTTACTGAAAAATAACATCCTCTGCTGAGGCAATAATTAAAATTTGCAACATGTTATATTTTATGTTTCACCGTTAAAACAGCACAGAGGTCTCTCTGAAGAGGTTCAAAGCATGTGGCTGCTGATGTATGATTTGTTGCACAACTGGTATCATCTTGTCGTATTATACCTTACAAAGAATTAACATTTCCATAAAAAACGGCTGCCACCAAGTTCCATACACCATAAAATGGTTTATTTTAGGTATTCATTTAGAGATTGGTGTGTGTGAAAGTGGGTTGTGGGCAGCACATAGCCATATAATACAAATTCTAGCGAAGGAAAAGTGTTATGATGTTGTTAGGTGGACTCAATTGCAGGACATGGACACAGAGGTGAGGTGAAGTTATGAAGATTTGTTGTAAGGTACCGGGGAATGGAGAGGTGCAGGGATGAAG
This sequence comes from Enoplosus armatus, assembly GCF_043641665.1. Lineage (NCBI taxonomy): Eukaryota > Metazoa > Chordata > Actinopteri > Centrarchiformes > Enoplosidae > Enoplosus > Enoplosus armatus. Next base: position 18,252,271 of record NC_092193.1, read on the forward strand.
GCAAGCAAGTTTCCATTTTTTTTTCCATTTTTTTGTGGGGATTTAAAACATCTACAACTCTCACAAAGATGGAAGGGAATGCTTGAATTTGCGCTAATTCTTACAATTGCAAGATCAAACATTTCTGGAGAGACTACTTGCTATTAATACTGTAATAGATATGAATTTAATGACAGAGGGCATACTACAAGTATGTACAAGTCACAAAGTGAAGCTGCAACATTGAACCGTGAGTTGAATTCTGGTGTAGAGTATAGTGACTGGCAGGAAAATGTTTTCCCACAAACAAATTAATGAAGAAAAACACAACAATATATTCTAAAGGATGAGCACTCTTTTCAGATACAGCTATGTTGGCTGAGCTGCACATTCACAAGTTGGATACTTTTTCATTTTAAAGTCTAAGAATCAATAAAATCAACCAGTCAAATCTATGAATCATCAGCAGACTTATTTGCCTGACAGTGTTTCCTCGAGTCAGCCTTGTCTCTGCCTCACACACACACACACACACACACACACACACACACTCACAGTCATGCACCTGAAAAACTCCATTTACATTACTGCCTTTGAGAGGAGACGGTAGGCAGCTTTTAATTTCCATGAAAATGTGTGGAAAAGTGTCGAGCAGACAGCTGCCATCCTCTCATTCAAAATGACAGCGAGTGTGCACAGGAAGTGTGCTTTTCACGCTGAATGCCACCATCACCCAATCTCTAGAATGTGTCACCTCTTCACACACAGTGATGCTACCGTGAATCTGGCTGAGGAATGTCAAGTATTCATATTTCAGCAATCCATGTGTTTTTTTCAAGGTATACTATCTCTCCTCAGCTTCCCAAATGCCTCAAAGCATTTTTCTCTCCCTTTTCTCAGAAGATATAGATGGAAAAGTTGATTATCTCACCTGTTTTTCTTCCCTCCTCCCCGTTTTTTCCCCACTTTTCCCATCAACCTTCCCTTCCCTCCCCATGATGCTGGCCATTGAGGTGATGAGTTTGTCATTGCAAATGGTTTTTCCTTTGATTAATGGTGCACTTGATTGGGGCAACCTGGCCTTGGCTGGTGTGGACAGGCTTTGTTGTTTTTGTATAAATCACAATGAGAAATGTCTCAAAAAAAAAAATAAAGAGGAAATGATATCATAATTGATGTCTGTGCACAAATACCTTCCTAAGGCCTTCCATCTGATGCGTGTTCCCAAAGCTTTTAAGCATTCAAGAAAAATACTGTACAAATATTAGCTTTTCTTTTGTATGACATATGGGAGGAAAAACCTTGAGATTTTCTTTCCAAGCATGCAGTAGTTGTCCTTCTGGCCTGCTTGTGTGATGGAACAAATATGCTACATTTACTTGAGCTCCCTGGATTGTGTCATGTATTAAATGACATCTCTTCTTCCTTTCTCCCTGTATTAAAGGGCGTTCCCCAGGGCTCTATACTAGGAACATTAATATTTCTATATATCTAAATAATCTTATAACTTATCAAATGGATTGATATGCATACCATTTTTATGCCAATTATACTGTTATCTGTTGCTCATCCCCATCTGTAGTACAAACCCTTGAATTCCTGCAGCCTATCTTGGATGTTGTTCAGTTTTCAACTTGAGCAGCTGTTAAATGCAGAGAAATCCCAAATCATGCTATTTTCAAATGGCAAGCAAACTAAACCGTCGTAAGCTCTCAACTGCCCAAGGAGTTGAAATTGAGATGGTCTCAACTTATAAGTATTACGGTATTATTATTGATCAGAACTCTTTCAAATTACACACTGAAAACATTGTACCCAAGCTGAAGTTGAACTGAAGTTTCTTCTTCCAGGCAAGGAAAGTGGCAACTTCTTTATTTGAACTAGATTATGGTTTCTGCTCTTTATGAATGCACCTGCCCAGTATCTAAAGATGTTGTAGCTATCTTGTACACCACTGTCCTCTTTTCTTTGTCAGTTCCAGGCCTCTTATTTTAATCTTTTTCTAATCTTTTAAAACTTTTGCCTGATTAAAAAAATAGAAAATGAAAAATAAAATGAATAATTGTGTCAGGACATGATTTTAGTACATTTTTAGGTTGGAAAAGGAGAGCATTAGGAAAGACAGAGCGATGGAAGAAGAGGGAAAGACAGTTAAGATATGGAAATATCTGTATGTGTGGACTATGCTCTGCCAAATTTCTCCATTTCTCTTCTTTGACTTTGGGACTTTGTCATCCAGTCTTTTGAAGGGCAAACATTGTTAAGCATACCAGGTATTATACTTTTTTTTTTCTCCAAAGTACATCTGAGATCCCATTTGATCCATGTACATACATAGTGATGCCAAATCCAATTACTTAAGCACCTTTGACCTGGCACATTCATATCTCTGGAGAAGTGACTATTCTCCTCCCTCTCTGGGATTCTTACAACCAAATATAAAACTACCTCACCACCACTGTACATTACCCCTCACCCTCAATCCATACTGTGACAGAAAATGACAAGTACTTCCTCCAGACTTTTGTTAAAAGTATACCCCACTTACAGAACAGGCATTTACAAAAACATCTGCTGCATTTTCAAACTTGAATCTGAAATATCTGTACATTCAGAAAAAATGACAGGAAATGATGTCCCTGACTTATTTGTTAACAATTCAGTGTTTCCATGTACAAGACATACTGTGGAAGCCATTTAAAACACAAGAGAGGGACTCAGTGATGAGTTGAACCAACTATATCACACTCACCAAAGACAATAGAACACTAGTAATCATAATCATGTTGTGAGACAAATAAATAAACTGATAACAAACAAACAAACAAACAAATAGAATGATATGAAATCCTTTAATTATTAAAAAGTAGATAGTAATAAATTAAAATAAAACACTGAGAGTCTAGTTTATAGAAAATAAATCTCACATACTATCATAATATTCATTAAAGGGGCACTCAAAAAACAATGGTCAAAATAAATGCATTTAAATGGATTTAATAAAATCAAAGCTAATGATTTTAAATTTGTGCTTTTTGTTGATGTATTTACTTATTAATCTGCCAGTCATGTTCCATCTCACAATTCATTTGTTTCCTGCTTTAACATTGACAGTATCTAGGATCTTGGACTTGGAGTGAACTGTAAACGTTAAAGCAGGAGACAAATTAACTGTGAGATGACACACGTTGGTAAATGGAATAAAATTATACATTTAAAAGCAATTCCATTTTTCAATGTAATTACTAATGCATCACTTAAAGACAGAGTAAGGACATAATAGGCACGCTTAATGACTTAATGTGATTGTATGGGTTGAGCTCCAAAAACCCCGGATCCTACCCTTCCCATAATGCAACTTGAAAGCACCTGTCACTAGACGCTCCCTGCCAGATCAACAGCCATATATTTCACATTTTATACCCCAAGTTTGTAACAAAGGCTTTCTGTAAAGTTTTGTAAAACACAAATGGGGCCCATAAATATGAAACTTAATCATGAGGACAGTCTGGAGCCTGAATATAAAAAGAGGGTCAGGTCAGTCTGAACCAAACCCCAATGAAGCCAGCAGAGTCCAGAGGACTCCATACATCTCAACACTTAGACCAAACACTGCACTGTATGGAAAAAACATTCTCTCCTGTTTTCTCTCTCCACCTTTCTGTTGCACACACACACACACACACACACACACACACACACACACACACACACACGTAAACCCCCTGGGAGCCAGAAGTTAGCCAGATCCGGTCCAGACATCGAAGGACACGTGTCAGCTTCCATAATCACCCATTTCATTTTCTCTGCTGCTCCAGCCTGCTGTGTGGAGAGGGGAATGGCACGATGGGCAGAGGGCAGGTTATTATCCCGCCTCCCGTGTGTTTATGATTTGGATGAGTGGTATTCTGCGAGGACTGCGTGTGTGTGTGTGCCATAGTCCCTGTGTGTAGGGGGTCTTGTTAGATGTAAGGAAGGGTAATCCATAATGTCTATCTCTCTCCAGGTTATATTTCCTCATCCCTTGTTTTTCCAGCCCTCCTCCTCCTCCTCCTCCTCCTCCTCCTCTTCTCTGCCTGCGGTTTCTTTGGTTACTGCTGAAATGGCCTTTTGCCGCAATCATATCTGAGAGGACGTCATGGCCCAGTGGACCACACATTCACTCCTTCACATGGAGGAGAGCCAGACAGAGTGCAATGGGGCTTGAACAACGTTTCCAGTCTACTGTATACAGTAGACACCGCTTCCTCTGTGACATGACACACACACACACACACACACACACACACACACACTCAGATATACTGCATAACCTGTGTGCTGGTTTGTACCTTTTTCACCCTCTGGCCATGTTTTTCAGCCAGAAATGAAACAAATAAAGTCTTTTTCGAATACCTTTTGAAGAACGCCTTTTATGGGCAGCACGCCGAAAGATGAGGTCAAATAGAAGACAAGAAAATAAAGTGCTATTACCTACTCTGTTTCTCATGCGCAGCACCATGGCTCAGGTGTCTGCAGATCTTTCACCCTTGAAGTCCTTACTCTGGGTTGATTATGCTATTCAACCTGTCCGCCCAACTCACACCTTTTTGCCCCCTCCCCTGCTCTCGAGCGGCGCTATTGATTCCTTTTTGTCCTGCCCGCATGTAACTTCGCCATTAGTGAAGTAATTTTAGCTCTTGCTTTGACAGATGCGCAAAAAAACAAGTCACGACTAATGCGTGCTGCCCCGCTGAATGATTGCTGCAGAATGCGTCGCGCATAGACCGCCCCGTCCTGGCTAAAGCCCAATCAATGATGGCAAACATGTCACGGATAAACACAAGCAGAAGAAAAAGCATCTAATCAGTGAAACATGAAAGGATATTTTTATTGATTTCAAATACAAACCAAAGAGAGAAGATGGCGAAGATAAGGAGAACGACCATGACGAGTGGGTAATAGATTACACCTCACCTCTTTGCCCTTTGAATCCATTTGTGCTATTATTGTACATACGAGCCATTTGTAAGTGTCACATTAACTGATTCAAAAGTTTGATTCACCGATATATGATTGCTAATGTCGCACTCCCATGTACCATTTTAAATAAAAAATCTCTAAAATGTCATTTATTCCACAGAAATACAACAGCCATGCTGCCATGTGCACCACTCCATTGGTTAATGAATAGTAAAAGGAAACCGGTCAACAACCTGTTGATAATAAATGAGGGAGTTCAAATCCGTGTTGAAATGTTCTTCTTCTGTATTAATACACATGAATACTGCTGCATTAATGACAAAGTAGTCCTTTACTGTTGTCGCAGGTTGAGGTGGAGGTAGTTTTTACTACTTTATATGCAGTTTGGAATTTGAGTCCAGTGATTCATTATAGGGGTTGGGCAACTTTCAGAGGGTCACAAGATAAATCTGAGGGGTCGTTTGAAGATTAATGAGGCAGGAAAGACGCAAAAAAGTTCTGCTAAGTTCTGCTAAAAACATCTCTTTATTTTCTGGACTTTTTTTCTAATCTTTGCTTTTTTTGTGATATCTTTTTTTTTAATCTTTCAGCCTCCAACAGTTATTTAAATGAAACTATCAGAGACGTTTAGAGGGGTAAATGTCTCTTTGGTGGCGCTGCAAACATTATACATAGACATCACATGGCACCCCAAATAGACACAACTTTGACAAATTAATCTAGTGGAGTAAAAAGTACAATATTTTCCTCTGAAATGTAGTGGAGAAGATAGTATAATGGTGCAGTATTTGAGTAAATGTACTCAGTGTTCAAAGCGACACCAAGAAAGTAAAATATAGGAATGGACACAGGTTTAGCTCACAGTTAAAACTCTGCTGTGACATCATTACGTTACTATTCGTTCGATATGGTCACGCCACAGTATGATTTCCCTGTGGGTGCTCACAGTTTCCTGTGGGGGCGATTGCCAAATAAGATTCAGGCTCCTGAAACTGCTCCTATGCTTGAAACATCATTGCACCCAGTAACAGGACATACTGTAATACTCCTTGAATCACCATGTCCAATGTCCAATCATCAGAGCCCACAGCCCTCTGCCTTGACAATGCCTGAGTGACATTGTACCACAATTTCGTCGTGCCTTTTCCCACCTGTCAATGACAATGTGGCCAGCTGTGATATTTCCAGGAAGGCCGCAACAGTGGTAATGTCATACATTTGTTCAACATATCAGAGTTAATGAGGAGAAAGAAGATAAGGATCTGCAAGAAAAGGGGATGCAGGCGCCCCCGTGACACCAGAAACAAACTTCACAATGACGGATGGGGTTCGGTGAGGCAGACAGCGTCCAGGTGGGCTGCACACAGACTGTGAGGAACTGCAATCTCCTGTCAGCTGCTGCAGGCTGAACCAATATCACTATTGCTGTATGAAATGTATGTCTTCTAAGAAAGTTCTGATTAGTTTAAAAGTATTGGTGTTGGTGATACATCCCATGGCATGACCTGGTATCAAACAATGGATCAGAAAGCACTATCACTATGTAACACTGGTCATAAAGTCAAAACATCAGTTAAATGTCAACCATTTTTAAAAGAACCGTTTCTCTCAGCAGCAAGTGAACGCACCACACAAGCACTTTTCAAATCAATCCATGTGTTTAATGAAAATACCCCACAACAACAACAACACGAGTTTGACAAAAATAAATCCAGACATGATGCTCGCCTAATTGCCTCTAAGGCACTATTTCAAAGTGAACCTGAGTGATGCTGCAGCCTCTGCTGCTAAAAGCATGAATCAATGCTTGGGAAGTGAGGTACCGCCCTCTCAGACTTCTTGGTTGAAAATATTGGCAATTCAATTATTGACAATTAAAAGGATACCATCACTTTAATATTTAATGGAATTAAAACGCCATCAGATTCTTGCTCCTGTGTTTTTCACTGTGTGTTTTTGTCTATAAAGCAGGCGAGTCTCATGCAGACAGTAAATGGGAGGATGGAGGGAGAGAGCTCTTGCAAATAACATCTGTAGTCTACTTATACAAACTGCGTCTGTCACAGAATTGACCAGCGTTTTGCTGGTGGCAGGTGCTAATTTACCACGTGCCATCAAATAACTAGTTTTAGACATACTGTGTTCCTCTTTGTGATCTTCCCACATGGGAAATCATCTATCTTTTAGCCTTAGGGGCATCTTACTTTCATACACTGCCATCAAATGTGCACAGAGTACTGATCTCACTCGCTAATGGAAAGGCTGGAGTTTGGAAAGCAGTTGCATTTTTCCACATGGCTTTTCCAGTATTGCCAGTATTGTATAACTGCAATCTCACAGCATGGGATAAATGCGTTGACCCTCATTGTTGTGGCTGATCAGTGCCGACCCATGATGATAGCCTTGAGCTAAATTGATTAGCTGAACACGTGTGCAACTGTTTTAAAAGTCTTGTTGCGTTCAACTCTCAGTACTTTTGTAGCTTGTAGCTGCATCTCTGTGGTTGGAGTTTAGTGTCACTTCTACGTTCCTCCTAATAGATCAGAAGTGTATTTTCTGTGTTAAGTTACTGTGAATCAAACATTTCCTGCAGCACACAGTAAAGATTTCCACTGGAATTGATAACAACACACGTTACAGTGCAGGCACTTACACTTCACACTATTTCATCAAGGTCATACAATTAAAGATACAGTAAATCTTAATCCAGCAGAAAGAAGCTGCAGACACATAACTGGCATTTTCAAATCAGATAAATTATTGGAATTCCACACCTTCAGTGTGAGGAATTAATGATTAGCGGCCTTTCTAATAATTGCTTCCTGACATGCCTTGCAGTTGTCCTGCCGTGTTGTGCTTTGACGAGTAATCTATATTCCTAGACAAAATAGTGCTGCCAGCTGGGTAAAGGCTATCCACTTTTAGTAGGTCAGGTCAGATCCAAACGCAGGGCAAGAAAACTCTGCTGGTCAAACAGCTCACCCGCCTGCAGATCAAAGACAACCTGCTATGAACCTCATTACCCCTGATGGCCAGACATTCGTTGATGTCCAATGGTCTTTTTAACAAGGTCACATGTCCTCGACTCTAAGTAACTTCACTTTGTTTCTGTAACTACAAAAAAAATAAATGAGGGAAACTGGTATCATTAGATCGATTTTGCAGCTTCTTTAAATCTGGGCGGCTGTGGCTCAGGTAGAGCGGGTCGGCCACTTATTGCAGGGTTGGCGGTTCGATCCCCGGCTCCTCCTGTCCACATGTTGAAGTGTCTTTGAGCAAGAAACTGAACCGAACTGAAGTCGCTCCCGATGGGGGGGGGGCAGCGCCTTGCAAGACAGCTCTGCGTGACCGAGAGGCAAATTGTAAAGCGCTTTGTCCGTTAATGTAGAAAAGCGCGATGTAAGTGCAGTCCATTTACCATATCTGTCAGAGAAACACATTCCACCTTTTCATTTTTGAAATTTAGACACATCCTTTTTTTCTTCTTTTTTTCTCCATCTCCCATCTATTACTGCCAGCAGTGAAGGCAGGTGAGAGTGAGAGTTGGAACAAAGTGCAAGACTGTGATCATGAGGGAGAACGAGATATATATAATTTAAATATTGCTTACTGGTCTCAAAAGACAAAGAGGAGAAAGGCAATCAGTAGAGGGGAGTTCAAAAATGAGAAGCTCACACAATCTGCAAGTATGATGTCCTTCACTCTCTCAGTTTGCCAGCAACAACTGTGGTCGAACCAAGAAGAAAGGTAAAAGATGGCGATGGCCAAAAATACCAAACTCAAGGCTTCAAAACGGAAGTCCACCAATCAATGAGAGGTCACGGTGGCTACGTCCTCGTCTTTTATGCAGTCTATGGTCAGTATTCATGTTATACACATTTATTTTGCCCCTCTGCTGCAAGCATCATTGTAATGAGACCCCCCCCCCCCCCCCCCCCCGTACTGGTTTCCAGTCTAACCTCTGGCCTTCAGGAGATTCTCAACTTTCCTTTCTAATCCACATTCCACACACTCTCCCACCTCATTACAGATGCTGAACGTGGTCCTGCTCTGGCTCTGACATACACACACAACTGCTCGGGCACACACATACACACACACACACACACACACACACACACAGACACACCATTGTAAAGCCACACACCACACCACTGAAAAAATACTAGCAAAAATATTGGAGTCATTACTGTAACCTGACTACACTGACTACATAGCTGCAGAGCATTAATCCGCTGGTGCCAGAAATATATAATGTAACTTCATTTGAATATTTTTAGAGGCACTCCAGGGAAGAGTTGTCCAAGGTTATTGTTGTTAGTGTGTCCGCAGCAGTTGAGGGAGACTTTTTTCTTTTCTTTGTTTAGTATTTTTTTTATCGTAGCCCGAGAATATAATTTTCTCATCTGGAGTCCTTTTTTTTTTTTTTTTACACATAATGGCCTTAAATCTCATCTGCAGTAATAGCCCAGCAGCAGCACTCCTGAGGAGGAGAACAAGGCAGTCACTATGGCAACCTCCAAGACCTGCAGAGGTGCTTAGTGTAATGGTCTTACATTTGGTAATCTAAAATTAGTTTGACACTAACAAAAAAAAGAACCTTGAAGAGTACCAACTTTCACAGAACAGAAAGTCTTTATTCCATCAAGGGAGAGGGAGATGGCCACGAGTAGCACTAGCACTGCAATTAAGCTGCTGGATTGCCAGTTTCATCGTCTGCGTTTCGATTCTGCTTGCACCTGTCTGATGATTTTGTGGCCTGAACCGAATCTGCCTGCACTTTAGTCCAGCAGAGTAATGCATCTCATGGTGTGTCGACACACACATCTGGTGGGGCAGAGCAATCTTAAGTTTCCAATTTGGGAAATGTTGTCTGCATTTTGTCTGACATCATTCAAAGTCACATTTCAGTTATGCCAATTTAAGTAGAACAGATTATTATGCGAATGGACATTTAGTGCCTATAGGCTCTGATCTTGTCACACCCTGCAGACATACACCAAGATCGGGGACTGATGATAACAACACGGCGCCAGCTGTTATGTTTGATCCACTGCATGTGTGTGGGACAGGCACAAGCCGCAGTCTGACCTTTCCCCTGTGATGTAGCTCAGACAACCAAGGTGTTATACTAATGAAACCCAGCCATCCAGCTGATATGCAGCCGCAGGCAGAAAATGATTATTGACTCATGTTAAAATGATAAATTCATAGTTTGAAGCAGACGATGTCCTCTTATAAAGATGTTATGTAGCATTGTTAAGTAATAGATGACCATTAGTACATGGATACATATGACAATAGTTCATCATAAACCATTTAGGCAGTTAAGTGAGACTGATTTAAGTAGTATTTGGAGAAAACGTAATTATAATTTCTTTCATATCTTGTGCGTGACAGACGCCACGTTGCATTCCCAATGAAGCCAGTATTACAGGTAAATATCTGCAGGTGTGTGAATGGGCTGTGTGGAAAACAACAGCCATGTTTACATCCCTAAAGCCAATAAACAAGATTACCCTCTATCTGACTTTGCACTTAGCCAACAGAACCCCCAAAAGCAACTGCAATTACTATTCGTGCATCACCACCACATAAATCAACAACAGCATGACTCGTGCTGAACAACCTCCACCGCCACAAGAAAATGAGCTCAGCCACTTACAACAGCTTAATTCACAATTAATGCAAATGCAAACACTGCACATAGCTAGGCAGATGGCAGCAGCGCAGCAGCACAGCAGACACCGCGACACAGGCGACTGTACGAGCACATCTGCACGACAACAGTCACACAGTCAGCAGCAACAACAGAAAGGAGCAAATATCTCATCTAAATACAACAATACAGTAGTTGAAGAGAAGACGTACATAAAACATGCACAGTATATACAATGGCATCACAGTCCCGTGCGATGACAATGTAACTTCATACCATACTGCCCATAAAGAAGCCTGTGGCTGCCTGGAAGGTGGGAAATCAACCAAAACATTTATGGTATGCTTTGGAAAATGGTCAGCAGTAATGTAGAGTACACGCAATTTGTAGTTAATGGGCTAAAACATGCAAAATCACTGATACAGCCCGTTTTATTATCATTTTCCTATCATTTTTATGTCCATCTAGTCAACATTTTCAACTAAACAACAGAACAGATGTTTGCCTGAGAAAAAGGGGGCTGTGTGCCTTTTAGGGCCAAACAAAGGCAGCTTATCAATTCTTTCCATCTTCTGAATGAGCACAATATTTACACAGTCCGTGTGAAAAGGTTCCCACAGCCCCTCGCCTCTCCGCAGCCTCCTCCCCGTCAGTCATCAGAGCTGTCAGCGCCACATCCAGATACATAATGAACGCGGGGTCCGTTCTGTCACCCCCTCCGTCCATCCCTCCATCCGCCATCTCTTAATCAGGAAGGAACCTGTGGGGGCGTAATGTGGACATAAGTCTTTTTTTCTGAACGCCGTGCGCAGGTTGACAGGCGAGGTCGCCTTTCCCTTCAATCAAAAGGAAGGCGACACACAGGAGGTACACACTCCCATGTATGCATGCTGACATCTGCCGCCAGCAGCCTCCTCCAGAACATATTTATATAAATGTGAGGCACTTGTGAGAACACAAATTTAACTTCTCACGCCTCTGTGTCACCTGTCCTGACACAGCTGATTGGGCAAGTTAATTAAAATTGCTCTCGTCTATTTCTTTATATATCTTGATAGAATAAGACGCTGCACAGCTGGAGCTTTCCACTCTTCTGCCCAACAACCCATCAGACAGAGAAACTACTCCAGATCCCAGTGGGAGTTTGCCCAGGTGATGCAGAGGCTTCCTCTTATGCGGCTCGTGTACATCTTGCATTCATGTTCTGTGCCGCCAACGACGTCGTGCTCCTTACTGGACTGCACAGTGTGGTGGGGGTGTTCACACGGACGATAAGATTGTGCTAGTTTTCAAACAAGTTTGAACACGTTTGTTCAATATGACCCCACATGCAGCCACGATATCTTTTGTGTGTGCGACAGCACTAAAATTAGCTGGAAAAACCCTTTCAACCAATCAAATGTCAACACTGTGGAAGTTTCTCATGAGTTTGTCACACTTCCCCGCTTGGCCGACTTAAGCAGCTAATTAATTCACCGGAGCGATATCCAACTCTATTAGGGGTTGTGTCCCCTGCCTGTTTACCTAATGGGCTTCTTCTCCCTCTTTTTCACCACCTGTCTGTTATTCTTCTCCCTATCCCTCTGTCTCCTTGTGTCCCTGAGGATGTGATTAGAAGCATCTGAGGGTCCAGGTGGGAAATCACTCGTAGTTGCTGCTGGCGTGTCTATAGTGATAGATTTGGCCCAGGACTCACTAGCTGCTAAATTACTCTGCAGAGCTGCCCGGGTCCGAGGAAAAGGCGAGATGAACAAGGAGGAGGCGAGTGAGATAGATGAGAGGTGAGGACGAAGGGAGAGGCGACATGAGGCTGATGCGTGGAAAGAGGCGTACAGTCGAGAGGGAGGGAGTGCTGGAGGAATGTGGAAATGGAAAAGCAAAAGGAGATGGTGGAGTCGAGGAAAAGCAGGGGGTGACAAAAGAAGAGGGAGAGGTTGATAAATAGATGGGGAGCCATGGATGGGGAAAAAGGCAGAAGCATGAAAAATATAAAGGGAAGAAAGGAACAGAGAAGAAGCGGGAAATTAGATGATAAATGAAAGAGGAAGACAAAGAAAAACAAATGATTACTGAATAGAAAGCACAACATCGCCAAGGCTGCACAGTCCTCTAAATTTGTTATTTTAATAAGAAAGTTAATAGTTAATGTTTTACTCAAAAGCTTCCTAAAAATAAGACATGGCGATAGACAATCAAGTTGATTTTTGCATGAACACGTTGTGGCGTAAGAAGAAGACTTGCTTATTCGCATTTCAAATGGTGACTTGTTTCCTGGTTTGGGGGTGTTTTCATGTGGGGACACTGTGCACAGGGTCGCTCACTGCGCTTTGATTCATTACAAAGGCCCCTTCGCAGAATGCGTCTTTTGGCCTTAAACAACAAAGCTGTGCTACTCTGTTATCTTATCATGTGACTATTCATCTCAGCACCCCAAGTCGGAGGCACACCTCTCCTGACAAATGGCTTCACTCCTTCACTAGCAAATTACAGAGCGGCGCTCTGTAATTTCACACTCCCCAATATCTGTCGTCTTTATTGAATGGCAAAGGAGCTCCCTCAGGTAAAATGATGAACAATTGCATCACATTGATACGTCGCAGATTTGTGCCTCCCAAGCTTGTCGCTTTGAAAACTGCTGGTTGATCTGCGATGTTTGGGGGCACAAACTGAGTGCACGCTTGTTTCTTCACTTGCTTTGCTTCTCATATTGCCCATGACAAAGAGTAATGACTGTCAAATGAAAAGATTATGCTTCAGGAGGGACATTGCTCCCGCGAGGGTGTAACTGAAACATGTGCTGCTGCATGCCAAAAGGATCACTTGCGTGCACACACACACACACACACACACACACACACACACACACACACACACACACATCCCTGATGAGAAATTGTGAGCTGTGCAGCATTTTCATCGATTCACTGGTTCCATAATAGTAACATTTCATTTTAATGGAAAGTATGATTGTCTCATGCAATTGTGATGTGTTTAATGCTGACTTAGCACAGACACGCAGGCCCTCCTGCTGCCAGGTTATTGATGGAGACAAAAAGCTCATCCTGTGATCGTATTAATCCTTTATCTCCTCATACTGCTGCCTGTGGGAGACTCCTGACTTCCGTTGCGTTGCGTTCTCCCTCCTCCAAGTGCTTTCTGATTCTCGTTCCTTTCTCTGCACATTTTCCGTGAGTCAACAATGGACCAAGCCACCAGGGAGAGAACGGGATCACAAGGCCTTTTGTCCTCAAGCGATAAAAGCAAATGACAAAGCAATATTATTGTACGAAGTTACAGCACTTAGTATAGGATGATAAATCACCTCTCAGATCTTTATGTCTTTAGATCTCCGCTGTAATTAGCGGGCTCGCTCGGCGTTATTGTGTAAAGGGGGCTGTAATGTCACTTCTGTCTGCTTTTCACTTGACCATCCACACTTCTAGTCTCCAAACTAGCACCACCGGGTGCTGGAGCATACGCCAGCATGTGCTGCATGCTTTTTCTTTTTTGGCTTATTTGCTAGTCTCTTAAGCTCATTTTTCATACTTGTATGAAATACCAGATAAGTACACAAACATTTGTCCATTTGTACAATTTGTCCACTGTCATCTGTTCACTAGCTCTCTCTCTCTCTCTCTCTCTCTCTCTCTCTCTCTCTCTCACACACACACACACACACACACACACACACACACTAAAGAACTACTGAGCCTTTTGAAAAGACCCCATAGATTAGGCATTGCTGTCTTTCACTCTCTTGATGATTTGCTGCAGATTGGTGCTTCGCCAGCCTATAAAACAAGCGGTGGATCATTTGAATTGGAAAAATGTAATCCTCATTGGTAAGTGATCATCATTTATTTATAATCTTAATTAATAGCTGCAAAAAGAGGGGGCAGTCTTATGTATGTGTGTGTTAAAATATAATAAAAACTGCTGGATTAACAGCGACTGTCACTTCATACATGTGTTCTGCTTTAATGATTGAACGATGATGGCCTATGATGAATATACATGTATATGTAAAAAGTTCTTACATCATCAGCTGTGAACAAGAAGTAGGGTGATTGGGAAATTGGCAAAGCAGGTTTTTTTCATGTTCTCCATTCAGTTTTCAGCCTTTTTAGACTGGAACGCTGTGTTTTGAATGTGTCGTGGGAATTTCAGGAAAAACAGAAGACTGGCAACAAGGGAGCAGTTCTTGTTGTTTCATTCACGTCTGCAGACGGACGGTTCCGACAGCAACTCAATTGCTCCTGCCCGGCTGACCGTACAGCATCTCAGAGTGGTCTGCTTTTATACAGCATGTACAGCGAAGAATGTGAACACTTGTAAGACATACGTCACTCTCTTTGACAGTCATCACCTTGTAAGGATCAAGTCCCCAATCAATGATAATCATAGACAGCTGAAAACACGTAAGAACACGTAGAGAAGTCTATGGTCCCTTGCTAGGGTCAAAGGGCACCACAGCAAATACCTGTGACCTAAAATAAACTCACAAATGGACATCACTATAATGAGCCAGGAGGTCATCCAGGTCATTTTTTTACTAGTCAAAGCTGTAATTCACATCCCAAACCTTTCTTCAACAGCTAACACTCATCAGCGCTGAGGATTTATAGGCCATATTTTTTTTTTGTCTATAACATCTTGAAACAGAAATAATGTAGCTGCTTCAACAAAAAATGAAAAAAAGGATTGATAGAAAAGTTGAAATGCCAAAGAAGATGATTCTCAAAGTGCCTCTTTATTTCAGCGTCTTAGGGCACTTTCACATAGAAATATTACTTGTGTGTTAGTGATGGAAAGTGCAGCTCTTGGACTTAATATGCCAGCCAGTTCTAACAATATGATTCTTTTAAAAAAGGTAGTCGGAGTCAGTTCCCGTGAGCTCAACATGACACATTGTTAGGAAAATTATGGGCATATGCAACATTTTATGAGGACAATGCATGAAATGAAAGGCTTGATGGAGGTGCTGGTTGGGGTTTTGAAAGAACTATAGGTGACAAGAAATCTATAAGAATTTGTGTGTTAATATGTGTTAATATTCATTATACTTATTTAAGAGCCTGTATGCTTCGTTTTACTCCCCCAATGTGACAAAAGAATCCAATACAGGAGTTTCCACTGCAATGGAGAGATCAATCATCAAACACCTTCCCATTATGTTAGTTAAGAGTTCAACAGCAGAGTCACGACTGGTTACAGCATTCACACCCGATTCAAGTAAGGCAGACGGGGGAAGAGGAGGCATTTGAGTGAGACTGAGGAAATAATCTTTCAGGAATAAGACAGATGGGCTTCACTCAAACACATGCTTCCTTTGGAAATACAGTTAGGCCCAGAAATATTTGGACAGTGACACAAGTTTTGTTATTTTAGCTGTTTACGAAAACATATTCAGGATACAGTTATATAGTGCAAGTGCAGACTCTCAGCTGTAATTTGAGAGTATTCACATCCAAATTAGAGGAATGGTTTAGGAATTACAGCTCTTTAATATGCAGCCGCCCCTTTTTCAAGGGACCAAAAGTAATTGGACAATTGACTCAGAAGGCTGCATGGGCTCTTCCCTCATTAACCTGTCATCAGTTAAGCAGTGAAAAGGTCTGGAGTTGATTCCAGGTGTGGCATTTGCATTTGGAAGCTGCTGCTGTGAACCCACAACATGCGGTCAAAGGAGCTCTCCATGGAAGTGAAACAGACCATCCTTTAGGCTGAAAAAAAAGAAGAAATCCATCAGAGAGATAGCAGAAATGTTAGGAGCGGCCAAATCAACAGTTTGGTACATTCTGAGAAAAAAAGAGCGCACTGGTGAGCTTGGGAACTCAAAAAGGCCTGGACATCCACTTTGCCAAAAAACATCTGAAGAAGCCAGCCCAGTTCTGGAACAGCATTCTTTGGACAGATGAGACTAAGATCAACCTGTACCAGACTGATGGGAAGAAGAAAGTATGGAGAAGAATTGGAACAGCTCATGATCTAAAGCACACCACATCTTCTGTAAAACATGGTGGAGGCAGTGTGATGGCATGGGCATGCATGGCTTCCAATGGCACTGGGTCACTAGTGTTTACTGATGATGTGACAGAAGACAGAAGCAACCAGATGAATTCTGAAGCGTATAGGGATATACTTTCAGCTCAGATTCAGCCAAATGCAGCAAAGTTGATTGGACGGCGCTTCACAGTACAGATGGACAATGACCCAAAACATACTGCAAAAGCAACCCAGGAGTTTTTTAAGGCAAAGAAGTGGAATATTCTGCAATGGCCGAATCAATCACCAGATCTCAACCCGATCAAGCATGCATTTCACTTGCTCAAGACAAAACTTAAGGCAGAAAGACCCACAAACAATCAACTACTGAAGACAGCTGCAGTAAAGGCCTGGCAAAGCATCACAAAGGAGGAAACCCGACGTTTGGTGATGTCCATGGGTTCCAGACTTCAGGCAGTCATTGCACTTTTGACCTCCCCAGAGAGGGTCCCAACCATTCTCAACAAAGTATTAAAAATGAACATTTTATTTATGGTAATGTTAATTTGTCCAATTACTTTTGAGCCCCTGAAATGAGGACACTTTGTATAAAAATTCCTAGATGTTTCAAAGGATATTTTTGTTCAAACACTTGAATTAAACCTGAAAGTCTGCACTTCAATTGCATCTTAGTTGTTTCATTTCAAATCCAATGTGGTGGCATGCAGAGCCCAAATCATGAAGATTGTGTCACTGCCCAAATATTTCTGGGCCTAACTGTACATAAAGCATGTTATCTAGACCTCAGGCTAATGACTTGTAACCTGGTTCTAGCTGGCTTTGGTGGTAGCAAACTTGCTTCGTACATCTGCTGCTGGTGGTGTAAAAAGATTCCCAGTGTGGAATTATTGACACTATCAATGCTGACACTGCACTTTTGACCTCCCCAGAGAGGGTCCCAACCAAGGGAAAAGCAGTAACCAGGATGGTACTGATGAGTACAACAGTACAAATACGGACCAATGAGGCTGTGCAAAGAATGTAAGCGTGCTTTGAAAACACTGATTCAGCAAAAAGTTTTTCTGGACCCTCTTTGCATACAGACACAACAGAGGAGTGGAGGACGCTTCTCTAACACTATTTACTTTTATCTATAAATATCTGGAAGTGGGTAAAACACATGCCTTCCTTCTATTTGAGGAGTTTTCCACAGGACTTGCTACCATTTAGAGTCATGTTTTTGTATTGTATAAAACTGTATTTTTACTTTGTAATGTTGAAAATTGTAAAGCAGGCCAATGTAACATTTCAGAGAAGAAATAACACATTCTTCTTCTTACAAGTGAAAAGTTGAATTCATAAGAAATAAAACGCACCATTGCTCAATTTAGTACATAAATTTGCTGCTACAGCCTTACTTGGTCTGGTATCACCAGTAGCTTATGATGGCTAATGTTAGCAAAAACTTTGGAAAATATTTAGTTAGGTCATTTTGAAATAAGACTAGAGATTTGTAAAACTTTACAGCCTGCCATGCTGTTGTTATCCTACGTTGCTCTATGTACAATGAGACAAAATGAGATTCGACTCATTGGCTTCTCGACTGATGATTCAAATCATCAACCTTTAGGGGGCAGCCCTACTTTGGACCCCCAAAAGCATTTAGCATTATCCCATAGCTGTCACTTGTAGCTGCAGTAGAAGCTATTAAGCAGAGATTAAATTGTCTCGCTTTAATGCAAGGCCACAGTATTGACAAGCTGACATGTCCACCCATGTCTCCAAAGTGAAAAATACTGCTTGTTTACATGGTCCTTAAAAAAAGTTATTCATAGTTCAACATGGATTCAAACAGGTCACCCGCTTATTTGAAGGATCACAATGCCAGAAATGCACATCTTAAGGCCTGTAAACACTATAAAGCTTATTTTGTTTGCACATAATAAGTAAGTCAGAAACTTTGGCTCAACTGTCATCAAAAACAGTAGGTTATAATTATGAGAATGAAAGAGCATGTTCCTCACTTTTATTTGTTCTGTAGTGTTCAGTGGCGCCATGTTTTTTTGGCATTGTTCTCAGGCTATAAATGGCACTGCAATTATCCCACAATACACCATTAAGGGCTCTTCTTGTTAGGGGATGATTCTGACTGGAGCAGTTATTTCTACATCCAGTATACTATAGATAGATGCATAGATGTATCTACCATGGTTTGGCAGTGTTTGTGTGAAAACAGACACATCAGTCTAAACACTTGGAACAAAAAGTGGCCCCACTGAAGCTCCAAATGTTGCCTCTATGTGGTCACACATACATAAAGACCTGTTTGCTTCTGACATGGTGCCATATCGTAATGTGATGGTAGCTCTTGAAAATGCACTGTAAAATATGTTTTGATATAGCATGAAAAGAGGTTTCCCTACAATTACCACCCAAACAGGCACTTCTCATGGCTTAGCGCTTTTAGCACCCGGTCCCTCTCAGACTGTACCGTGAATAGCCTTTCTTCATTTGGTTGTTGCTAACCTGAAAGGGGGTTCAGCTGACAAAGATCTATGAGACACTTCATAAGGGTGATCTCTAAAAAGGTTTTAATGATCAGTGGACTGACAGGAAACATAATGTGCTGCAACCTAGTGTAAAAGGTGAAGGGATTATAATCAAGACACCTAAAAGCACTGAACTGAAAGAAGACAGTTTCTGACTTATATCTTCAAACTTGCTCTGATTGCTGAAAAGTATAATGTGTGATGTTTTAAAAAGCTCAGAACGTGCTTTCATATAATGCATGAGAGTGGATTGAATCTGGAGTTCTCCTTGTACCTCAGAAGTAGTTTGGAATCATGATAATTAACTAATCCAAAGACATCCTGTAAGACATTTGTGCTTCAATTGGGTTATAATTTAGGGGAAAATGAAATGCTTTTTCAATGGCACAGTCACCAGAGCCTGTTAAAGCAATGACCCAGGTTCATGTCCCTGTGATACCGCCCCTCGGTCATGACATGAGACAGTAGTGATAAATAAACGGAAGTGTTCTTTAGCAAGACAATGAGTCGAAACCATCCCAAAGGTTTCTGTATTCCAGGCTCTCCGACCTCTGACCTCTTTGTCAAGAGAGGCAAACACAAATGGCCAATCAAAAGTCACAGTGTTCACACTAACGCTGGTGATGTTCTCATCAGTGTACGTTTAATGATCTGGCTCATTAACCTGTCAAGTCTGGTCCTTCCACAGGGATCGATCCTTGGACCAATTCTATATAGCTTATACATTAAAGATCTGCCTTTGATTTTACCAGGTCTACATCCAGATGTATGCAGACGACACAATTATTTACGCCCAAGCTAAAACGAGAGAACAGGCTGCTTCCAAGTTCACTGCAGTATTGAACAAAGTATCAGACTGATTTATTCAGTGTTGTCTTACTCATAAAACTGTGGACATGTATTTTTTCATCAAGGGAAACGGCACACTCCGTCCTGACATCCTAGTGACACTTGCAACAAGACAAACCAATCATGTGATCACTCAACCTTTATATGCAACCAATTGTTTTGGTGGAGACTATGTAATGTATATTTTGTATATTGTTGTTTTATATGTGATGTACTGTTTGTACATGTTGCTAATTGTATTGCTTTTAATTGTTGATATTGTATTGTACTGTATTGTTTTTAAAGCAACTACAAGGAGTTTTTAATTGGTTATGAAACCGTCTAATTAAGTAATTAAATACTGATGCCTCTATATGACCTACATAAGCAATCGAGACCTTCAGTAGATTGGCTCTTCTGACATTATGTCAAAGACATCTGTGTATTGTGTTGCAGAGATATCTACTGAAGTTAGCATGCTAACCAGCTAGCTGTAACACTCACTGTAACATCTAGTCTGCCCTAGTCAGTCTCTAGTCTGAGGTGGTTTTCTTGCCAGATTTGGCTCCTGGCACCCTGGGCTGACCTCGCCGCGTTTGTGTCCTTAAATCAATAGACATAATGGTGAAAATAATTATCAAAGTGCCTGTTTTTATATACTGGACTTTCACAAGCTACTTTTCAGTCAGTCAAGCTTATTTAAAATTGAAAGAGCTCATCATTTTTCAATAACAAACTGCATACAGTGGGGTTTGTTTTGCCAAGAGCCATTCCCCCTTTGCCCAGTCTTGAATTTATTGGACTGGTATTGGATTGATGCCCTACTGCGCTGTAACAACAGAATTACAGACAGAGAAATAGTGTCATAACTTGTCTAAATGTGATAAAAATGTCTTTTAAATGGCTGGGAAATGAAATTAAGCTCATTATTGTAATGGTTCTCCGTACGTTTTATCACATTACTACACTGACAGCAGAATGGCTCAGTGGTCACCTCACAACAATCAAAGTGCAAATCTCTGCTCTGTCCTTGAGTTCATGTGGTTTCTTCTCACAGTGAAAAAGACATTGGTTAGATGGCCTGGAGGACAAAATGCTCATGTGATTATGAATATATATAATTAGCAAGAATGGAAAATGAATCAATGAATGACATTAACAGGTGATTACTTAAAGAATAACTTAACACCACCACTAACACTGAAGTCGTTTATTTGTTTAGTAAGACAGACTTCCCAGAGCCCACTTTTCAGCAACTAAGATCTTGATCCTGAATTAAAATGCTTGGTTTGTATGAAAAATATAGCACTGGTTTTCAAAAATCCAGTGTCATCCACAAGTTACACTTACACTTCTGTCAACAAGAAGAGATGGAAACAGACACAGGAGCAGAGCTGTAATACATGAAGGTACACTTTACCTCCCACAGTGCACATCTTTGCACAAATGATACTGGCTTTTGCAGCAAGTCTTGATATAAAATTTGGGATGTTTTCATTCAGAGTGCACAGAGACAGAGAGAGAGAGAGAGAGAGAGAGAGAGAGAGAGAGAGAGAGAGAGAGAGAGTCTGTGCCACTTGTTTGCACTGTCTGGATACCAGCCTGTAGACTGGACCTCAGGGATGTACGCCTCTGGCCGGTGTGACCGTGTCTGGACAGTTTTCACACCAGGGAGCGAGGTGCACTTAAATGACAGCAGGAAAAGAGTCAACATTCTGCTTAACTTCTATTTTTCCCATATTTATATGTCACATGTCATGTTCCCTTGTGCCTATCCTGGCTCTCTGGGGTGTGGGTTGACCAACTGTTGGAAAATCTACGAGTCCTCAAAGAAAACCAATAAAGTGGAAGCTTATATGCCATATGTCCTTGTCTTCCCTAACTGATACAATCTTGAACCACATGAGGCTGTAATGGAAGACAGGGCAGTAATTACTATTGGTTTGAACAAACTTCAATTGACCTAAAGAGAAAATCAAATGGTACAGTTACACTTTTTGAGTTTGCTTGTGTTTATCTGTAAAGCTGCGCTAATCAATACTTTTTATATCAATGGATCACATGGTTACTGTATGTGACAAAAATCACAGACAATTATCACCGACTCTGCAGCTCCCCTCAGCTCTACGGAGTTTTAGCATCTTTCAGCTCATTTTTTGTTTTTACGGCCCACTGTTTTGGTTCACTCTCACCACTCTCACAGCTTTGTTTTTGGCTCCATTCTTTTACCATCTACATCATGTTACACTTGTGCATTACCACCCTCTGCAGAAGTGATTTCACCCTGTACTGAGCGAATGCTGGTAGGTTACAAGAGAAAAACAAAACTATCAAAAGATTCTATTTGATTAAAAAAACATCTTTGACATTAGAAGTCCACTAATTAGCACTGTGTGGAGCTTTCAAACGCACCTCACAGCCTTCCATGAACTTTCACACTCGACTTAAATGGTAAAAAAAACTCCAGAGTGCTCATTTAAAGACACATTGCTCATTGTGTTGTGGTTCAGTACAGTTGAATGTTCTAAACCTGAAGTTGGGGACAGACATGCAGGGACAGGCACTTAACTTGACACCTGTCAGTCTGCCACAAGATGCTGTGTTGCATCACGAACAGCCTCTCACAATGTATTCTCAGACAGCTTTTCCTCGCCACCCCTCCCCACTCCATCATGCAAGATATATTCTCCGCTCCTGTATCATGTCATGACAGGCTGTGTATCAAGCATTTAAAGCATGAGGCTCGAGTGACACACGTGTCCAGACAAAGTAGGGCCTGTGGCGCAGCCGTGTATCAGACCTGTGGACCATAAATCCATTTGATCCACGGCACCACATCTCATCCGAGCTTTCCTTAAAGCCTCGGACATATTAAGTTGCAGAGCAGCAGTGGCCACTCTCCCAAGGTCAATGTCAGAGGGGAGGGCAGCAGTGATGGAGGAGGGGGAGGGGAGGAGGGGGGTGAGGGAGGAAGGTGGAACAACATGCCAATGTGATGGGGCTTTAAAATACACTTTCACTGGAGAAAAACGTTGTGTAACAAAAACATTTGCGTACCTGCTGTAGCAAACTCTTCGACACCGCAGTAAACCCCCTCGTGTTTGATGACCTTTCGTTCCTCTCCCTGCACCCGCTCTCTCCGGTACTCGTTTGATTCTCTTTCCTCTCCTCGACTCTGTGAGATGACATCGTGTTTTCTGTCTCTGACAATATGGCAGTGGTTAGACCACTTGCATACAAAGATCTACTGTATACACTACTGCTTATTTGAATGCAGGGCAGCGATACCAGGTGACACTTACCTTGAGTTGCGCACCCTTTGGGGCCAGCATAATGTTGACACAAACAGAGCACCACAGCCTCCATAATCTCTCTGCGAGGCAGCGTAAACAAATCAAATGTACTGATTCCAGGCCTGATATTGAGACAGCCTGAAAGGGGAAATGCAAAGATATGAAATGAAAAGCCCATTTCCACAAAACTACATGACCATTAAAAACAAGAAAAACAAACAGTACCTGATGTCAATATTTCTCAATAGCTAATCCTGTTCACTGAAGTGCTGCATCAACCATGAACTCAAGTGGTCATCAAAGTTAGAAGACATGAATGGGTGTGGTAACAGTCGAGTCATCGTGTTTGCAACTTGCAGCTTTGCTTCTGCCTTACTATCCTCACTCATGCATGCTGATTGATGTTGATGCTACTGTAGCTCTAGTGTATATGTGCATCTCTGAATTATATTTCAGGAGGGGTTGGATAGAGATTAGATATGGTCATTTCTGTGTTGAGCCTCCTTAGGGCTTAACACCTAATACAGTAGAATGACATCTTTTTGCTTTGCATGACCCTGGTATCCTGAGGTAGGGGTAACACCATGTGCAGCTGTACAGGTAAATATTGCACGCATGGGCCACAACTTTTCATGACGATCGAGTCTGATAAAAGACACAGAGGGATAAAACTGTGTCCTCTGTCCTGACACAGCTAATCTAAGAGAGGAGGCAGCAGAATAACTTTGTGATATCCCCAACAGAGAAGCAATGCCCTGCACTGCCTTTGGTCTTTTGGGAGGCTTAATGACATTTAATAGGAGGCTGAATCTGTGGCTGTCCTCTAACTTCATTTTATGTTCAAATTCTGGTTGCACCTTTTCTCTGATTTACACACTACATACATACTCTGTGTTGACCTTCCAACCCCATTTGTACTTGTATCTTCCTGAACATCTCCCCAGAGTGCAGCCACTGAGCTGACCTCGGAATCCAACTAAATACCAACTGCCCAGTCCCCCTGCGATGATTAAACGTGGGTGGTATTCACAATACAACCCAAGTGTCTTAATTCAACCCAATTACAGGTAGGACTGTCCAAGGGGAAGATGTCAGAGTAAATGTCACTGTACAGTTTCCATGGGTAATTACCTTGCTCCAGTGTGACGAGGGTGGGAAGGGATTAGAACAGACCATGAAGGGGGAAGAGCAAGTCCCCCATCTGATTCTGTAACTTTCCATCAACGTGCAAAGTCAAGTGTTGCAGAGGACACAGTTTTACCCGGCTATGCATCATTAAGAGCGCTGCTTTTACACCAAATGCCAGCGTTTGACCACAAGGAATTGCTTTTAATTACCAACTAATTGCTGACATTTTGAACTCGGGGCTTGACTTTGTTTTAGTGGATCACATTGTGGGCGTCTGCGCTGCACTAGTATGACAGCATCCAAAACGGACTTGAACTTGTGTGCATTACCTGCAGCCAGATGCAAACTGTTTCTCTTCAGAAGCCATTGTATCTGCTTAAATGTCACTTTATTTGAAAAACTGAACACGATGTTCCTAATTTGAGACTGCCTAATTAAAATGAGGATATGCTGTTCTTTCTCCAAAATGAAAAAAAGCAAATACATTTGGTAGGACTTTATCTGTCAGCCATGTAAAGTAGGTAACAGATGAGAGGTTGCTTTAGTGCTGCAGGGGACCTGGTTGGTCCAGATTATGCTTGTTTGACTCAGAAGGGGCACAGGGTGTGCTGCCTGCAGCCTGTGGTGTGTGAGTATATGGACACGATGAGGGGTACATGCCTGACACTCATCATGTTTTAGCATTTCGCTGCTGCTCATTATTCCAGTCTGGAACTCCTGTCCCCGGAGTATATGTTTTCAGTGCTGACAGACGGAAAAAAAATGATGATTAAATTTCACAGATAGAATCAACCAAAACAGAAAAGAAAAAAAGCCATCGGACAACGTAAAATCAACTTAAATTGATTTCCTCTGTGGAAAAAAAAAAAAAAGCAACTTGTGTGCAAACAAATATCCAAACATCTGGGTATCTGTGACAGCCCAGAGCCCTGCACAGTTTACTTCTGCTTCACCAAGTGTTGGCTACACTATGCTCCAAAAACGGCCTCATCACCGTCTTCTGGCCTGAAACCACACCAAATGGAGTGATGCAGTGATTCAGCCTACTGTGTGTGGCTAAATGTAGACATGAGTCAGCGCCTCATTTCCTTGTGCCCAACAAGTCCAGCAGAATATCCTCTGTGCCAAAACAAGGAACAAAGCACTTCTAAAACAAACCTAAGACAGTTGTGGAGGCTGTAACTCTTCAATAATAAATCTTTGTTTCTAGTTTGACCTGTGAGCATCATTAACTCACCTAATGCATTTTATAAATTACACTTAGTTGGCACTTATATAGTAAATGGTCCTGAGCTCATTTTTTTACGCTGTATTTGAGACCTCAAAGAAATGAATGTGCGCAGCTTTGCACTCTTCAATCATTTTCATTTACTTTACAACTGCAATTAAAATGCACGACAGACTAGAATAAGGGGTTGCTCCTCAGAGACCGTGTTCAGCACCACGGACAGCGCCGCGCATCGGTACGTGTACCCAGCGGACCCTGGAGCAGCACCGGCAGAGAGGGGACAGCTCCTGGAACTGTAAGGTGCAACTGCTCCAGTGGAGCTCAGAGCTCAGCGGCTTGACTTCAGCGCAGTGCTGCCTTTGAGCCACATCATGATCTGCGTCTGATTGGTCTGCCGCTGGATTTCCATGCTGCTCTCTTCACCGCCGAACCATCAGCGTGCTCCGCCCCCACCCCACCCCTCCGCCCCCCCTCTCTCCACCCAGACGTCACCTGCCGGAGAGCGGGCAACAGTGATTTAAATCCGGACAGAGAGGGAAGGTGTCTGTGTGAGAGACAGCAGCGTCTCTGGACAGACAGAGCGCATTGTAGACTGCCACACGGTGGAGCAAAGACTAACCAAACTTCTTCTTTTCTTTTTCTTTTCTTTTTTTTTTTAATTTTCGAACACCCTCCCTCCCCGTGAACTGAGTCACAAAGTTTTGACATCCCCAGCAAACAAACTTTTCTTTCTTACTATCCCACAGTTCTGCTCGGCTCTACTTTTCCCCACTTCCTTTGACAGCAACAGGTGTTGCAGCGAGTCTACATGTTCTTTCTTTTCCACACACAGAAAAGACAGAATAAAAGCCAACAACATATTAGCTGCCGTGCAGTGCGCCGGGGCCGCCCAGTGTGCCACCGCCTGCGACACCGGACCGCGATGATCGTGTCCAACGTGAGCCTGAGCGGCTGCGCGGGGGGCAACAGCGCTCTGTGTGCCGGAGCCGGGGAAGGGCACCTGGGGGGAGGCTCGTACCGGACCACCCTCACCCCGACGGGGAACCTGATCGTGGCGGTGTGCCTGGGCTTCATCGGCACTTTCGGACTTATGAACAACACGATGGTGCTCGTGCTCTTCTGCCGCTACAAGATGCTGCGGTCGCCCATCAACCTGCTCCTGATGAACATTTCCATCAGCGACCTGCTGGTGTGCGTACTGGGGACTCCGTTCAGCTTCGCGGCCAGCACGCAGGGAAGGTGGCTCATAGGAGAGGGGGGATGCGTGTGGTACGGCTTCGCCAACTCCCTCTTTGGTGAGTAGAAATGCGGAATCTTAACAGATGTTCAGACCTTTTCGCTGGTGTGTTTCTGCCACAGATGTAGCCTACTGTACATTCTGTCTGTCGGATGCGGCTGTGAGTGTTTCTGCGCTGTGTGTGTGTGTGTGTGTGTGTGTGTGGGGGGGGGGTCCTTCCCAGAGCTCTGCGCTTGTTAGATTAGATGCTGCCGTGCTTATTTCTGGGGTCGCATTTTGAAACATCAGACACATGTTTTGACTGTGCACCGCAGTCTTTGTGGCCGTGTGAAACTTTCAGAGAAGAGCCTGAAAATCCGCGCCCGCCCGTGTGGATCGGATAATGGGGAGATGGTGGTTGCTTATGCGCCAAACTCGACAACTGATGAAGGCTGGCATTCCTGCGCACACATGAACAATGTCTTTTCTTTCTTTTTTTTGGGTGCGATCCTCCTGCAGTCTGTCACAGCAGAGGGGGCAGATTCGCCTCATTATCTGTCGCTGTTTGCGGAGAACCATAGAGGACTTCTCAGCACTGCAAGCAGACCGATGCTGCGGATCATAGACGTACAGGGTGCAGGTCCCTCATGGGGTTTGGTCCAGGCGAGGAGTTGTATAAAAGCCAGTCCCGCGTGGCTTGGCTCTTCGTGGTTGGGGCTGAATGACAGACTGTTGAATCACTTGCACGTGCATGCGTTTCCCATGGCATCGGATCTCTGGGGGGGGGGGGTGCAGGGGGGCGTATGGCGGGCTCAGCGCTCGCTCGCAGAAGCTTCGTCATTTGTTCAAATGTCATTAGGAACTCTGAGAAGCTGTCGCACACCGGACTGTCAGCGGGTGCTGCACATGTACTCTATGTAAAGCAGCGTGCAGCCGGCTATTAAATGCTCGCTAAATGCTTGTTACCGTATAGTTGAGTGGCTGTGGCTCCCCCAGGGGAAGGGGAAGCCTCACCGCTGTTCATTTCGCTGCCGGTGCAGGTCTGCGGCGGGCTGCACCGGGGACACTTCAGTCCAGATTCAGCATCACCAGCATTTGTTGCGGAGTAAAGTCACCCGGGGGAAATCTGTGATGTGGAGGTGGGGGTGGGGTGGGGGGGGGGGGGGGGGGGGGTGGCGCTGGTCTACCTTTTGCTCGAAAGTGTTGATATCGATGCAAATGGGGCAGAATGATGCAACTGAGAATAAGGCACTTACTCACTCACCTGGAGCCGGGCCAGGCTGGGCTGCTCAGCCACAAAAAGAAAAAAAGAAAAGAAAACAACCTTAGTGTTCATTTGTGGACCAAGGGTGCTATGTAAAAGTTACAGATAAGGAGTTTTGTATTAAACTGATACCCCGCCCCCCCCCCCCCCCCCCCCCCCACCAACAAAAACTTTTGATATTTGATTGACTTGTGGAATTTGTTTGATGCTGAATTGGAGAGAAGACTAAATGAATGCTTTAAACATCTTGTATCACCAGGAGTCCTTGGCCTGACGCCTGATTTAAAGTTCTTTAATGAACAGGCTTTCTTGCCATCAGTTCCACTAATTGCTTTAAAAGCTTTCCAAGCCAGCCAGACAACCTTTGAAGATCAGGCCGCCCGAGATATTGGGGTTTTATTTTTGAAAACACTAATTTCTCGACTCTTTGACATTAACACAATGTTACAGCATTTGCGCAGCTGTATATCATACACGTTCTCTCTTGCTGTCCAATGAAAGTGCTTATTTCAAATTCAGATTTGGCTTGTGATTTGAAACCTACCTCTTAGTTTTTCTGGAAGACAAAAAAGAAAACAGACAGGAGGAGAGGTGGAGTTGGTAGGAGTCATTTTAGAGCACGAAACACTGTCATTTTTATAAGCCCTCAGATCTCTTCTCGTTTGCACTGAACACCAGGCTTGCGCTGAATGTGGGTTAACCCTAAGATCAGATGTCAGAAACTTCAATCTATACGCATATCATATCAAAGTCACTGCAATAAAAAAGGCTCTATTTGTCAAACTGTAACTGGCAACTGTCACTCCTTTAGTCGTGTTTGAATAATTCATCATGTTTTCATTACTTTGCTGCCTTTTTCCCAGCAATACAGCCCACATAAATTAATCATAGCCACTTATATTCATGGCCCGCTGATGAATGAATTCCTACAGTTCATTGGTCATTGGAATAAAAACATGCCGACTTTGTGAATGGCTTTTCACAGGATTAAGGGAAAAAAAGAAAAACTAAAAATGTTTGATGAAATATTTAGAGCTTTTCAGAAATAGAGACCTTCACCTCCCTTTACAACTGCACATTGACTGCACATTGCATGCTGGACGTCCGCAGTCAGCGGCCGTAGTTTATTTAGTCTGATGAAGTTTGTATAAAGGGGCTCATAAATCTTGCACAATGGGTTTCCTCTCACTCACTTCAGTGCGTCTAATCTCCTGATCTTTAAAACCTTTCTTAAAGTGGAGCAGCTATTGGTAGCCACCCACAACCTAACCAACACACAAGTCAAAGCCAGGGCTTCAGATACCTGCTGTAACTAAAGGTCTTAGGCATGTGTCATTATCTAGAGTATCACCTGCCTAACATGTCTTTATGGTAGTTTTGTGTCTCTTTGTTGTAGTTTTGTGTCTCTCTGTGGCAGTTTTGTGTCTTTTTGTGGTAGTTTTGTGTCTCTCTGTGGCAGTTTTGTGTCTTTTTGTGGTAGTATCATGTCTCTTTGTGGTCATTTTGTGTCTCTCTGTGGTAGAGAGAGACCGGGGGCATCCTGAGCCCTTTGGGCCCCTGGGCATGTATCTGGTAGGCTGGTTAAATAATACATCCATGCAGCAGAGGAAGTAAAGATTTACACACATTACACTCAGTGAGTCAGATTTATGCAGCACGCTAGTCCAGCAGGCTTTCCCCCTCCTGGCTTTTGTCACCAGGCCCCCCAGTTGCTTTCCCTTTTCACACAGTATGGTTAACTTAACTAAATTTAATTTTCCATCGCTGAAGAGCCTCTTGAATCTGTCAAACTTTAAAATTAAAAACAGACTATCAAGCGCTACTTCCACTTCCTCTGGGATAGGTTTACAATTTCCAAAACATGATTACTTCATTTCAGTCGCATCGTGGTGAATTAAGCGAGCCTCCGACGTTTCTCAGTATCTGGATGTGCTCTGATTGTATCTGCTGTCTCGCTAACCCTGGTGTTACGCTGAAGATGTGTAACAATGACATCCACAAGGAGCCAATTTATTAAAATCTGTCTGACAGGACTTTGGCTTCTAAAACAGAGCAGGAAGAGAGACAGAGTGTGTGTGTGTTGGAGAGCGAGAGAGAGAGAGAGAGATGACTCGCAGACATCATTACAGCCTCCATTGGTTATGGTTGAGTAATTCCTCAACGGCCTCATAAAAACAGAGTGAAAGAAAGAGTAAGGGAGGGTCAGAGAAAGGAAAAGTGAAATTGATTGTTTAGATGAATAATGCCGGGTGCAGCTTTGACAAAGTGACTGTGTCTGTCTTCACCAAATCTCTATAAAGTCTTTCTGAATGATCGATGTTCCTTCAAATTAGAGGGCATCACTGTCAATGACAAAAGACATTGTTATCTTGGTGTCACATTGATTTCTACTTTTTGCCCGCAGTCTCCGGCTTTTAGCCCATAACGTCTTAGATTTTTGAATGACTGAACAATTGAAGATTCACCGCTTTGACTTTATGCCAAGAGCACAAACTGAAGACAATTTGTGGAGACGCGTGTGTGTGTGTGTGTGTGTGTGTGTGTGTGTGTGTGTGTGTGTGCGAATACGCACTCACACCCTGTACCTTTTTCTATCAGCCTCCTGGCACCCATTTAGCCGCTTCACCTCTTGTGTCCACCTCTTTGCATTTTCCTCTCTATCTCACTGAACTTATATTGTCTTCCATTATACCATGGAGGAACAGGAACTTTTTTTTCTTCTGTCTGTCTTTGACACCAGGTCTGCGTGTCCCTGCATACCGTTGGCTGCCTCCTTCTGCCTCAAGTGGACTCTGCACACAGTCACTGGATTAACCTTGCACTGCTGGGCCCACTCGCTGCATACTGAAGTCAGATTGCCCTCCTGCACGCACGCGAACCCGCACAGACACGCACATAGAAATGTATGAACATGAACAGAGGAGAGGAAATGCATAAACATGTGCATCACGCAGGCACAGGCAACACCTGACCTGAGTGATGTTAATTTGCTACGACAGTAAGAAGAAGTCTCAGCAGGGGGAAAGAAAGCAGAACAACGCCTCTCCGCCGTAAAGATCAGAGCGAGTGAGCCAGTTAATGAGCCTCTGTAATAAATAGTGAATTAGGAACTCTTAAAGCTGAGACAAAAATATGTATTTTGGGTGTCTGGTTTGAGGTTGGACATTAGTGTGAATAATCATCTTTGTACACAGAGAGTGATTTGACAAAGTCAGTCTTAATGTTAGCAACATTTTGCAATCTCATGAAAGGTTTTTGTTTTTGTAACTTTTAGCGGCGTCACACTAGTTCTGTGCACCTGTGACGACTGAGGGAAAAGACACGGGGACGGGATTTATAGAGCAAACACAGCTTTGTTCGATCCTGTGTTTTTCATTCAAACTGTCTTTTCCTGGATATACAGTATCAGATGACTGATGCCTCATAACAGACAAATAAGACAGGAGCGGTGAGGGAGCATCACAGAGACGGGCAGAACAAAGACGCTCCTTTGTTTCATTTCAGACATTATCAGATCATAAGATGTTTCATTTTGGAATATTAGATTTTGCTGCTGCCTTTGATCCTGCCAGACGACTAGAAGACAGGCGGAGGGTGAAGTTTGATTTCAGACGCTATGAAGTTACAAAGTTGTACGGGTGTCTTTCACTGTGACATTACATTGCCTCAAACAGCGATTTCCTCGCCTGTTGTGTAACGAGGGAAAGAGATGCTCTCAACACAACACTTTTGTAGAGCCTTAAGGCAGAGGGTCGCTGTCAACTGGTTCAGCAACATGGTGACTGCCAGTATTAAATATGTGATGCCTGTGAATGTGAGTCACGGAGGAGAGCTGTTAATTAGCTTTTCCAATTTTGAGAGAGTGTGATTTGATTTGGCTCCTCACTCAAAGCTGGTTGATGGCATTAAGAGACATTTATACTAGATGTTATCAGTCCATCAAGATGTGCTATAACTCATGTTCCCAGCCTGGGTTTTAGGATGGAAGGCCTCACAGAGTTTACTGTAAAGGTCCCAAATCAGAAATCAAGTTCTCATTGACGTAGCATTCTTTGCCTCTGCTTTTCCTGTCAGTCAATTTATCTATCAGGAAATCCTGTAGTATATTATCTTGCTCATACCATTAGGGACGCACCGATCCAATGAACTGGATTGGCGGATCCAATACTGACCTTATTGAGCGGGTCAGGTGTTGGCCAGACGTGACCAATTCAAATTCATTTTTGCTCTCATTTACATTCATACAGTCACGCCGGGCTGCTGACTCTGGGCACTGGTAGCGGATCGGTTCTCGGTAACAGCAGACACCCCAGGTTGAGGTATCAGCATTGGTATCTGGAGAGAAAACATTGTCATTTGTAATTGATGTTAATATGCTCCAATATTCTGAGCTGCCTTTATTGACCTGACCTTGATTGGAGACTATTTGTTAACATAATCAAGAACCCAAAACACAATCTTTCCTAACCTTAGTCATGCAGTGTCAAGCTCTGCCTGGTTAAGGTTAGGAAACAAAAAGGTTTCCTGTGTCCAATTCACATGCTTTCTTGTATCCATCCATCCACCCTGACCTCCTCGCTAAGAGGTTTAGGAGCAGTATAATGTCATGTTACTGCCACTTTTGCTGCTCTTTCTCTCTTTTTTAGTCAGTTTACCCCATGGTTAGGTCCACTTCACAGGTGAAAGTCAGGGTTAACCCAGCTAAACTGTTGGCACATAGCAACCGCAGTACTGTGGTTATAGATCCCTGCAGCTTAATATACTTACAGACTGAGTGTGGGGTGAATGTTG
This sequence comes from Enoplosus armatus, assembly GCF_043641665.1. Classification (NCBI taxonomy): domain Eukaryota; kingdom Metazoa; phylum Chordata; class Actinopteri; order Centrarchiformes; family Enoplosidae; genus Enoplosus; species Enoplosus armatus. The sequence continues at coordinate 18,285,153 of NC_092193.1, forward strand.
GAGGTGTCCTGTTTTAATGGATACCTCCCAGCCAATCAGAAAAGAGTGTTTTTTGTATAAACTGTAAAAATGTATTAACCAATCACAAATAATCATAAATCCAAAATTCTGCCTGCCTTTTACCGCCTGCGCTTAAACATACTGGAGTAAAGGCTACTTTCAGTTGTGGTTCAAGGTGATACGTGCTGCTATTGCATTATACCAGTGTTTACTGATGACACCAGGCTATAAACACTCTCACAAAGATTTTACCTTATAGATGAGATCAGCCAGTCCACCTGTTGTGAGAAGACATTTCTCCTACTGTTTGGTTTAAAACTCAACACAGTGCAGACAGAGAACAACACAGGAAAAGTACTGGATGAGTCTTTTGTCAAAATATATGGGAAGTATGTTTGGGATTGGTTGCTATGGAGTTGGTGAGGCCAGATCAAACAGAAGCACAAGTGGGTTGTTGTAAAACTCTGTTGACTTTGTAATATTGCAGTAACAGAGCTAATAAAAGCCTGGAGCTGAGCAGTCTTTTCTGCAGATTCTGCAGTCAGGGTCCCCTGGGTATAGTCAGGTCAATGTATTTGCACACAAAAACATTCTTCACAACTATCATCTTCAATCACAGAGCTAAAATGTGTTTCCATCTTGTTCAACGTTTTCCCCCCTCCTCACTTTTTACCTTTTATTCATTCATCGTGCCGAGTAGCCGTTGTGTCTGCACCTCAGTGAAAAGCCTGGACCGCCTTCTTAAAAGGAGGCGTCCAGTTCAGGTTCGCTTCCCTGCCATTTAAAATCAATGGGCATGAAGGATGGCCTTGTGGATCATAATGGCTTCAAAACAAATAGCAAACAGGATAAAAAGGCTGAGGGGTCAGCATGGACACTAAGCTGCAGGCTCCCGCTGCTCTGCTTCTGAAACACAAGAAAGACATAGAGATATTGAGATAGACTGTGTGTGTGTGTGTGTGTGTGTGTGTGTTCATTGAGTGGTTACAGAAAGATAAGAAAGCGCCTCGAAATCTTCTGTGTTTCACTGCATTGCTTCTGTCAAGCAGAGACACTACAGGTATCGTCTCGGCTTGTTTATGATGTTACAGCAGTGTGTGTGTCTGCTGCAAGCTGTGCCACGTGAACTGAAATATTAGATGATTGCACAGCCACACTTGAAATAGTTTATTATGCTGCACATTTCACTCTGGCAATTATTTTATAAAACCATAACCCGCCCTCTCTTTGAAGCTGTAAACCAGAAAGCTCATTTTAGCTGCACTTTTGATTTCAGAAAGAGCTATGGAGCTTTATATCACAGTGACAGTGCATGCTTTCCTCACTAGAGTAGATAAACATTTGGACAGGCAGCGCATTTTTGTCTCTATTTGATGGCCCCATTAAACGTGAAGCACAGTAGTCAGGGTATAAAAAGGAAAGACCTGTGTGCCTGAATCTATATATGTTACCTATGTATGTGTGTGTGCCCTATAGGCATCGTGTCCCTGATCTCCCTGGCTGTCCTCTCCTATGAGCGCTACAGCACCATGATGGCCCCCACTGAAGCTGACTCCTCCAACTACCGGAAGATCTCCCTGGGCATTGCGCTGTCCTGGGTATACTCTCTCATCTGGACCCTGCCGCCGCTCTTTGGCTGGAGCCGTTATGGCCCAGAGGGTCCCGGGACCACCTGCTCAGTGGACTGGACGGCCAAAACGTCGAATAACATCTCTTACATCATCTGCTTGTTTGTCTTCTGCCTCATCGTGCCGTTCCTGGTGATCGTGTTCTGCTATGGGAAGCTGCTGTGCGCCATCAGGCAGGTGAGGCAATATGGGGTCGGGGAAGGCTTCCTCTTAACCAGCAGAACCTGCGCAAATCAGCCTAGCTGAAGCTTCAACATTGGCTGCCATGTTAAAGGTCGCCTGTGGCGGCATTTTCAAAACTAAAACCACATTTCCACATCCCATAAGCCCTGATATATAAGGAGACAGGATGAGAAGTAAGTGCTGGTAACAGCTCATAAGCATACTGACATAGAACATTAAAAATGTTCTATATCAGTAAAACAGTAAAATATCCCCCTTTTTTCACTTACAGCCTCATTACAGATTGTATTACTTTTTACAGAATGTCTCCCTTTTTGCCATAAACACACTCAGCAGATGTCAAACAAAAGGCAAATAAATGGAGGCATTTATACAGCACTTTTATCCAAAAAGGTCACCCCAATGAGCTACCATGCAAGGTGCTGGCCTGACCATAGGGAGCAATTTAGGCTTTGTTGTCTTGAAAAGCTGCACTACAGTGCAACACGATACAGTATAAATGGTCTCATTGTTTATGGTGATGGCACCAAAATTAGGTGAATCATCACCCAAATCTACAGCTCCCCTCAGCTCTACCGAGCGTTTTAGCATCTTTCATGTTTTGGTTTTACAACCCACAACTTTCCCTGTTTCCAGCAGCAGCAGGCAGCTGTTTTCAGTAGAAAAGCTCTAAAAACCCATCGTGCACTACCCATCCAGCACCAAACAGCAGAAAGACAAAGTTAGCGACTAGTTGTTGAACATAGTGGAGCATTTAGCAACTAAAGAGCCAGATATGCACTCAGGAGTTGGAAGAGTCTAAACCAGAGTTAGAAGATGAGTGGATATTTGACTTACACTGGTCTGGTGGCCAGAGACAGGACTCCAAATCACTGCTAACGTTGGTCCATGTCTGATGGATGTGGAAATAGGCAACTGTTAGCCAACACTGCAACAGTTAAGGAAGGTTTAATGACTTCCATTACCAACAAAAAGTTGTCTAATGTAACAATAATGCTGTAATAAACATAAAACTCATGCCTGCTGATTCAGCAGTGCTGAGAATCTCACTGTGGCAATGCTACAATATTAACAGCTGCCCGACACGTCTCAACTTAAGAGCAGCGGCAGCAACGGTGGAAATCAAATTAAATTCTGTCAAAGCCTCAAGGTGCTGGATAAGGCTGTAAATGACAGAACCAAAATAAAGAGAAGTCAAACATATTGATTCCTGCAATCTATCACAAGAGACGGTGTTCTTATTTATTTATTTATTAGGACTCATGTTGTCAGACAGCCTCCTAAACAGTGTCTGCTTGTGTGGTGCAGAATGTGTGTCCCGGGTTGTGAACCATTTTCATCGAATTCAAGCAGATCTCACAAGAAAAATAAAGTTGAAACAAAACAAGGCATCTAGTAACATTTGTAAGCCAGAAGCAATGAAGTTATGCATTATTACATACGATATTGTGCAGGTGACACAGAGGTATGCATCATGATTACATTCTAACAACATTTACGTATCATGTACTAAAATGTTACTGAGTATTGAATTCCTCAGCTTTTCTTAAAATAGAGATCTGCTGTTGTGTCAGCTCACAGATATATAATTTCCAGAGCTGAATATGCTCTGGAAACACATAATGACTCTGTTATTCCGCTGATGTCTGGACGTTTTCAGTTTTCAGTTCAAAAAACTTTTCTCCGAAAGCTGCGAACCAGTGAACCCAAACCTGCAGCTGCGTTATGAACACTTTTTTTTGCAGCTTATTCTGGACTTTTCTTTTTTTTTTTAAAGACCTTCCATTCAAATAGCTGTTTTATAGCAGAGCTAATTATGGTTATGTATATAACTGTGGCTACATCACACTAAAATGACCATTGGTGCTGCATTTCGATAGGTCACACCACACGCGCCATTTGGTTTACATCTTTTATCTAAATCACCTTAAAAACAAAAACAAATGACTGGATGGATGTGTTAAATATACTGGTCTCTAATTCAGAATGAGTTGAGCCAGGGCCTGTATTCATCAAGCATCTCAAAGTAGGAAATCAAAAAAAAGTTTTGGTTACTTACTAGCTATGAGTAAAAGCTGTTTATCAACTTTCATAACTCAGGATATCACTCCTATCTATTTAGGAACGAACACGCGAGGAGAGACATTCATTGATCTCTATGAGCTAAACAAAAGATGCGGTTTTGGCAAAAATGAAATACCTTTTTGACAGACCTTGTTGCGTGATGTAAACATTATAAACCAAGGTCCACACAACCTCACAGCGACAGGGAAAATATGGCTTTGAAACAGCGATGATTCATGACCCACATGCCGATTGCGACATCATCACTCGGCGCAATACTGCCAAACATGCAAGATGTGGCGCTAATATGTGCAGTGTAAAACAATGTGATTGGATAGGGCTGAGTCCCACTGCTGAATCAAAGGATCTATTATCTATCTACTATTTTAAATCATATATACTTTCTAAATTCTAAATGCAGAAAACTACAGCACTTCATCGTAATGAAACAGCGACACTCTGTCTTTGCTGAAAGTCAGTGTAGGAAGCTTCATAAATCACTCTCAAGTCCTATCTTTCCTTCACTTTCACTGTGATTACAAGTGACTCTGAGATGCATCGTAAATACAGGCCCAGATTATGTTTATCAAATATTCCGCAGTAGATGTCCTCCTCACCTCACAGCACACAACTGATCGTCCGTCAGTATTTGGCTGTGAACTGTAGCATGAGGTAACCGCTGGTTAGTTTTTCACACACTGTTCCACACTGACTGACTGCAGGAATATGAGGGGAGACAATGTGTAAGGCAGTGCTCTCTCTCTCTCTCTCCAGAGAAACACACACACACACACACACACACATATAGATATACACAGTTGCACAGTTTGCAAGAACAGATCCCAGAGCAATCTTTCCAGGGCAACAACTCAGACAGACTCTGTGGTGTGTGAGCATCATGTCCTCCCAGGTAAACAATGAGTGTGTGTGTGTGTGTGTGTGCTGTGCTCAGCAGCCTTGTGTGTGACACTGTGTGTCTGTGTGTAAAGATGAATAACAATCAATCTAATAACGTGTTTTTATTCCTCTCTCTTTATAATTCTGCGTCACTTTCTTCCATGTTGTCCTTTTCTTTTGTCCCTTTTTGCATTTCATCTATTTGCTGTCTTGTCTGGAAAGTAATACTGTTTAGTTCCCCCACTCTCTTTCTCTTTCTTTCCAAACTCTTTCTCTCTTACTCTTTTCTTTCTCTCTTACTCTTTATCTGTTACGTGTCGGCTTCAGCTTCGCTTCTTTGTGCTGGACTACGTGTGCAGTCTTTGTCTTTGCTCGCTGTGCTGCTTGGGGTTGTTGTCTCCCACTGGCCATGCTATGTAAAGTCAAGGCTATAGCTCTCCTGTCAGGTAACACCAGCCGGGGCAGATAAAAGTAGCTGAGCAACTTGTCTGCTACAATCTAAAAGAGTTGAATTCCCTTATCTAGTAACGTGACGGTCAGTGCAGCAGTCCACGCTGGGGGGGGGGGGGGGCACTGAATCAAGTCTGGGCTCAAGTTGGCGCACAGTTCAAAACTGTTGCCAGAAGTGATTGACGTTTTACTTTGCCATGGTGTGAAAATGTGCTCCTCGTCCTGTTAAGCTATGCATCATCGTGTCTATCAAACGCTCGCTGGTGGGTATTTAGTAAAAGAAATGGACAGATAGACAGAAAAAGAGAAGACAGGCCGGCGGAGCTCATCTCTGTGTCTGTCAGTGTCTCTTTCCGTTGCTCCTTCTCTGTGACGGGAAATTGAGGTCTCTATCAGAGCAGAGGGCAGGAGCCAAGTTTGTCCCCGTCACCTCAGAAATGTCTTTACGGATACTGTACAAGTCACCCACAGACTCAAGATCAAACCAAAACATCCAACATTTCAATCCTAAAACTGTTGAAGGTGTGAAATCACATGCTTTGAAAGTTTCCCGGTATTACAATGAGAAAAATGAGATTTAAGGCTCTGGTTCAATTTAATTTATAAATGAATATTTCGTTAAGATTAAAGCTGCACAGGATTAAAGCTGCACAGGCGGATTTTAGTTGGTGTAAATAGCAACAGATAATCCCCTTTAGATGAATCGCTCTATTTGACTAAATGTATTTCTGGTGGGGCATTTTCTTGGCACTTAAACTGCAACATGCAAATGTAGCAAGAAACCTGGACTCACTCACAGTGACTGATGGAAAGGCATTTTCATCCCTGACAAATACAATAAAATGTTGTAGTACTGAGGACTGTGAAGTTTGTTGGTGCTATCTGGATAATTACAGTGAATTAATTAAACAGTTATCTCCAGTTGCAAGTTCAGGACACTGACTGAAGCTCGAGTGCTGCAGGGTGTGGTGGCAGAGTTTTGGTATTTTGGTTGAAGGCACAGTGTGTTCCCTTTAAACAGAGAGCCCTCTGCACCTGGAACAGGTCGCTCTGCCATTTTGGTTTACGAGGGCAACAGCAGAATGTACTGTTTTGTTGTTTTGTTCTGTGCAATTTTTCACCTCAGTTGCTGGCAGTGCACCCAATCGGACACAGCCAAAATCACTAAACACCACAATGTTATGCTTGCCTGTTTATCTTAGACATAATGCTGGAATATAAATCTGGAAAAGTATATATTATTATGCTTTTAACAGCGATCTTAAAAAAGATGCTGTGCTGCACAATTAAGTGTAAAGACGTATCTCCACACACTGTATATGACTCATTCCTCAAAGGCTTACATCTCTCCATCTTGATTCATCATCCCTGGTCAGAGCAGGTCACTGGTATGTTTTTACACCAATAACTGCCTGCTGTGCTTCTCTTCCTACATTGATGCATTACAAGTCACCGAAATACCTAACAGGAAAACGCCAGTTTTTCACCATCAGGGGCACATCATGAGCATGAGAACAGGGCCCTTTACATAAACTTAAAACAAGAATATGGATATAGATGAGCAGAGTGATTACCTTTGACTTACTTGATATTTCAGATGAAATCAAGATGATAATCATCAAATTAGACTCATATTATTTGGTATTCACTAATTCATTGCTTTGCTGCCAGAGGACAACCAGGCACAACTAAGTGGTTGAAGTGACGACCCAACCCAGTTCATCAAAGCTATTTGATTTCCTGACCCGAAGACACTCTGTCTAGTATCTTCCCTTCAGTTAGCCTCAGCAATAATGATCAAGATAATAGTAGAAAACAGAACCTGCGTCAACTGAGTGACATGGATAAACTATGTCCACGACACTTGAAATCTGCAAACACACACACACACACACACACACACATCAAGCAGTCTTTGGTAAGATAACCAGCGATTCCCTGCCTTGTCTCAACATCTTTACCCTTGGTCTGAATTCCTTATGTGACTCATATGTCCCTGTGGATATCAAGCGATACTCTCAAGTGCTTCAATATTTCTCCAACATGCTGCAGGCTATGTGGCACAGAGGTAGAGATGAGGAGGGGGAGGGAGATGGAGATATCAAGAGGATGTGAAGGAGGCAGAGAGATGAAAGGAAGAAAAGGAGGGAGTGGGGGTGGGGGGCCGACAGACTGCTGGGGTCCTAATTTTGTGCTGGCTCACATCAGATCTAGTGACCTTGCGCTGGTCATGAGATAATTTCATTGGCTACGAGCATATTTTTTTTTCCGCCCTTACCCATTTGGTAACTTTGTGACCTTCTATCATATTACACAAAAATAGGCAGGAAGTGCAGAGGGGATGTTTCAATGCAAATTAGGTGGTGCAGTTTGGATTAAGAAATTACACTTGTGCCTCCACCTACTTTGCTGGCGTCCACAGCAGGTGCTGTGTAAAAGTTTCTCTACCTGTTTCATAAGAGAAGTGGTACCTCTACTGCAGTCTGTCAAACACAGTGGTGGGAAGTGGCGACAGCCAAAATGCCAAACTCGAGGTTCAAAGCGGTAGTCCGTGGGAGCAGCATCTTTCACACACATGCCTTCATTTAATGCAGCCGTATATATCCAGTAGGTGGGAACATTAAGGCAGAACTTCAGATTTTGAGGTCTGAGGCGAGTGCAGGAAGCTCTGTGTGTTACAAACTGGCTGAAAAGAAGCTGCTGGTGGCCACATGTGTAATCACAAAGAGTGAAGTTCCCCTCTCAGATTCTCTCAGAGTCCTAAGGAGGAATGAATCACGATAGGCATCTCAAAACTCCAGGACCAGTATCATCAAGTCCAGAATAATACCAGCTCTGTGTCTCTGGTCACGTATTACAAAACAATTTGAAGTGTGCTGCTGCCACATACTCATGTCTGTGTTTGTTTCTTTGTTCACATTAAAGCCGCCGTGTGCCTTATGTTCCTCACCACGAAAACTAGAGTGACTATAAACCCCACACACACACACACACACACACACACACAGCCGCACACAAACATGACAGAAACAGAGAAGTAGTGAGGAGGACACAGCTGTGAAAATACATCTTGGCAAACCTTGGAATGAAAATTGCCAGCACTTCTGCTTGGTGGGGAAGCGTCAAGATGCTGGAGGGCCCGGCTGCTGTGTAGGCTGCATGCATAAAACACAAATTAGTTCTCCGTCAGATTGGCTCCAGGATGAAGCTCTTCTTCTCCTTGCATTGTTCTACAAGTGCCTTGTCTTTGCTCATTGTCTTGCTGGGTCCTTACTTGTTTTTTTTCCTCCACTGTATTCCCTTTGTCCTCTGAGCATCTATATCCAACTCTGCTTCCCTCTTTCGACACGTCTTTGGACTGTTATCCTTATCTTGTGTGTGTGTGTGTTCTTTATTCTCCATCACATCTCCACACATTCACACTCTGATTGCCTCTGTTAGTGGCTTACTTTTCCGAATCTCTGTGCACGCACGCACCCAGTACAATGGCTCATTTCATTTTCTCCAGTCCCTGCCTTTTCACTCTTTTCTAAGCTCTCTTTCTCGTACCCCCCACCCCCATCTCCCAGCTCTCCCCGTGCCCTCGTCGCATATTCCTTCCCTTTCACTGTGCCATTATCATCCATCTTTTTCACCTTGGTTGTCTCAGTTGCTATTATCACTCCCATCGCATCTCCACCCCTCATCACCTCTCCTGAAAGCAACCCAGAAATGTGCTGTTTTCGTATAACGATGAGACAGATGTTGACATCTGATAGCAAGTAGTTGCTTATGCATACAGAACAAGCAAAACTAAATGAGTTTGGAAGCCTTCGTTTTGGATGTGCTCAAATGCTCTGTTTGGTCATGTGTTCCCACGCAATACAAGCTACTGGATACTGAATAAGGTAACTTCTTTCAAAGAAGGAAGTCCATTATAGTTTTCTACTAGGCCTTGGAGCAAAGAAAACAAACCATAAGTGAGTGGAGGACTCTTAGGAGATCGTTTCTTCTTGGAATGAACCTTTATACACACATACAGTGTGTGTCAGATTGTTCTTCCTGCCCAGTGGCTCTGTGACCTGCTGTCAAGAAGTCCTAAACGTGGCCAGTGAAAGTGCGAATTCTGATGATGAGACATAATACCCTTATCTGTGAGTCTGGCCAGAGATCTAGTAAGAGGTAACGTGGACAGAGACGCAGAATCACAAAAATAGTATTTTTCACCGGTTTTCATTACATATGTTTTTAACTTGGGGTAGAAATAAAAACATGAATATCATTTTTAACTTGTTTTTTGCAACACCATGCTTTATTCACCAAATGTTTGCAGCTATCTTGCCTTCTTCACAGTGGAGTCTGAAGTTGTTTCCACTTTCATTAAATCGATCATGTCATGTGACTTACAGATCAACATAGACACAAAATATACAAAATTGCATTAACCACCATCTTTTTTAAAACAGCTGTTCTAAAACACAATGTTTCAGTGAGCTCACACTAGTCTGCAACTCGCCATGTGAGCGTTCTTGAAGCTAGAAATTGCACTTTTAAAATAACGTTATAACACACACTCACAATATTATGTTCCTAACACCATGATTTAGCCCTAATGGAGGGTGCAGGGAGCATTACGTATATTCAGATATTGCAGCTGCCAATAACTGCAGGTACAGAACCGCACCTTTCAAGCACTGCAGCTTTGGGATCCCTGACATCTGCCAAACCCATCACTACCAATCTGTGGACATATCGAGTGCCCACGAGGCCTGCACCTACATCCAAGCTGCGAGACATTATTAATGAGACCCTGCTGATACTTTAATTGATAACCTCACTGAGGAACTCTTCCTCCAAATTATAGTCAAAAAGTGCAGCTGACCTCTAAAATCCATTAGGAGGCCAGAGAGAAAGATGGGATCTAGTGGGAGGGAAATGTAATCTGGTTTGGGCTGTAAAATTTATAATCTGCAGCTACAGTCCAGTTTTAAACATGTTTAAACCAGTCCAGAGTGGTCATCTTTTATGCGGCCTCTATGCATCAGGCCGCTCTGACCAACCCCCAAACCCCACCAGAGTCTGTGTCCAGTTTCATTGTAGGAAGCCCAGGAAACCTCTAGCAAATCCTCTGGCCATTCTATCAATATTATTCATCATGTTCAGCAGTTGCGACAGCCTTTAAGCATTATATCTTGTATTATTCGGCTCCCTGAACCCACCTTCCTATTTAGCATGGAAGGTAGTATCTCAGGCGTTATCAGCGTTGAAGGTTTTGCTTTCTGATTTATGTGCTGTACCAAGCAAAAAAGAGAAATGGTGTTGAATCTTAGACACGACAACCTGCCAAAAAGCCTTTCATTTCATCTGTAGTTGTAAACCAGCACCGGAAATATGCCATTAACTTTTTCTATCACCAGCCATGTTAAGTATATATCTTATGCACATGAATAATTTATAGTAATCGTAGGAGTTGAATCCAATTTAGACTAGTATCAATGATTACTGCTGCCTCCAAACCTGACAATTCAACAAAAGAGTCAGTTCCAGAGAGCATGTTCTTAATTACACTCTCCTACTGATATGCTACCTGTGCATCACATGCAAAGCCTTGTACAGGACCAGCAGTGGGTTAGCTTAGTTTAGCACAAAGACTTACACTTCAGTTTTGTGCAGATTAAACAATGAGATATAAAGATAGTTGATTAATTAGCTTTAAAGGTGCTGGTTGGTAGATTGTGTTACCTTTGGCCAGGCTGGCTGTTTCTTCTCGTTTTCAGTCTTTGTATATGCTAAGCTAACCGGCCTGTTCTTGCGAAGTTGTATTGCTATTTTCATCTATAAATCTGACATTGATGTATTTCAAATTAAATCACCATATACCTGACCAGTGCTCAAGTTCTCATGACTTTCAAATGGCTGAAACTTTGTCTAAGTAAACTGTGTCTGATCTGGCACCTGATTCAATTCATGACGTCATCTTTGCCCTATATTTACTCAGATGACCTACAAATAACAAAATGTGCAAAAGAGTGTTGCACTCTAGTAATTTACACTGAAAGCAAGTGCTGCCTTTTTGTGAGTGCACCTTTAAAAGCGCCGATATACTACGAAGCTCCTTTGGAGTCGCAAGACCCCTTTCAAAGCCGGCAGGAGGATGTATCATTAGTTTAATTCGTAATTGAGATATGCTCCTTTGATGGCAGCCCTAAAGCCATTTATTTTACTCCAGTTATTAAAACTGATTATAACAGATTTGAAAGAGCTAATGTGTTTAATTGCTGCCAGAATAATGATATATATTAGAAGAGCTAGACAGTGAAATAGAGGGTTATTCGAGGTGGGTATTATCAAAGAATAGAAGTAATGTACCATGAGCCTTCTTAATCTCTAGTCCCATGTGGATGTCCCTCATTCATTTTAATTGACCCTCTACTGAAACCTACAATGTGCAGGATTATCAATCATAGTGGTGATACTTGGAAATATTTATTAAACTGTTCCCAGCGTTTAAAAAGGTTATGTATAATTGAACCTAGTTTTGACAGTAGCTGGCAGTACAGGACAAACGTATGTCGTAGTTTTAGTTACATTAACATTACTTACATGAGCTTGGATATACTGTGAGTTCAACCAGTAACTTGGCGACATGGTGAAGGCTTTGACAGCGAGAGAAAGAGTTACTTTATTGACCCACAAATCAAATGTCCATATTATCTCAACTGAAACAAAGGCTTTCCTGTGTGTATCACTGACCCAGTAGCTCAAACCTCATCTACCGCGTGGGCAAAAATGATTGAATTATTCATTATTACTATGTTAATTATTGATATTTGAGTCACAAGCCTCTGTTAGGAGACAAAGTTTTGATGGCTGTCATCAAAATGCCATATACTGTACAGTAAATGTGCATCTCATAGGCTAAGTCCCATTGCGTTTGCTTCCAAAGCAAACTGGGACAGAAAGATCTGAAAATACCAATCCCAGTTTTTCACTTACAGGCTTTCAAGTTGGCATCCCAAGAGGAAATCAAAGTGCAGGCATCAGTTACTGAAGTTACTGAAAAACTAAACCACAGCACAAAAATGCTCATTCTCGTGTTGAACCATGCAGAGCTAATTGCAATGCTTTTGTTTTCATAACAAAGTTAATGCAATATACTGTAAGCAGTTATATCTCATTAGCATAGCAATTTAAGCTCCATCAAGTGGTCAAAGAGAAACAACAGCTGCTTAGCCAATGAGTGTAACTTCATCTTTTTCACATTACATTTAATACATAAAATCTTTATTAATATGCCCAAAGTATGGCAGAGGAGGTATTTTTTGAGGATGATCACGGGAGGGTCGGCAAATAATTTCTCTTGTTGTTCATATTGTTTTGAAATGGTCAAAAAACAAATTCAGTGGACATTGTTGCTGCCAGTTCTCATAACTTTCATGTAGCCCCCATATCCCAAAATGTACAGCACAAGCATGCAAAAAAAACAAACTGCACAATAGAGGCTCATGTATCATATAATATATAACAATATATATTACAATATAATATTGGCTTCATAGGGAAGACTCCACTGTGAAACCATGGTTCAACTCTTACCATTCCCTAACTTATGAGAGTATGGTAAAAGGTAAGTAAGTAGTCTGTTAATCAGTTGGCTTCATCATGATATAGCCACTAATAACATGTTACTTAAATCTAACTAAAACAAAACGAGAGAAAATTTAAACATTGGTCAAACTTAAACGTGTAAGACGAGGTGTGGTAGGGAAACGCTAATTAGTCCAACATGGTGCTCTGGCTGGCGGCAACCATTCAAAAAGCTCACAACTGGGCTAAAACTCGGATTAAAACACTGCAAAAGAGTACTTATGTGTCTTGACTAGAGAATAATGCCTGGCAGCAAAACCACTTCAAAGTGGTTCTGTCGTTGCAGGCAGGGTTGCCAGATCTCTGACAGAAACAAGCGACCAGGTCTATGGCAACAAGCCAATTTTCTAATGTAGCTAGTATAAACGGTACCAGTGGTTACAGTGAATATTGAGTATCTGCTGATACAGTGTCCCAATCTGATATTGAGATTTTCCTGCAGTTGTACAGTACACACTGAAGTAGGCCTGCGATACAATAAGTAAATCATACAATGAGCTTCATGTAGTATATAACATTGCTCAATTAAGAAACGTCTGACAGCGAGTGAACAAATAAACAGAGCCTTTGCCACTAACCTCGCAATAGGTGAGAACACCTGTAACCAGACTATAATTTCAGGATGATAACAAAAACCAAATGACTAATATACATTCTCCTACATTTAGACTAAAACTAAATCCAAATCAGGTACCAAAATTAACACTGATACAAAGCCCAGTACTCGCATTGATAATTTCACACCTCACGATTAATGTCCAACTCCAACGTTCAGGGCCACAGCAGGAAGTAGTGTTCCCGTTATATAGCAAAAGGAAAAGTAAGGGTACGGAGGTTGTGGTAGTGAATGGGCGTGCAGCTTACCTGACTTGACAGAGGACTGTAGTTTGCATTTGTAGCTTATTTTTTAAAGCATAACCACCATTCCCTTACTGCCATGTGCAGATATTTTAGGAAGAATTAGAAAAATTGCATTGAACATTAAATATTATTGTCATTGAACATAATCTAGAGGAATCTTATCTAGTGACAAGGGTGGGATTTACCGGTCGTGTTGGCAAAAAGACCTCTGCATTTGGAAGGACTTCTGAAATGGGACAGCCCTGCTGACCCATTACAGTGTATCCAGTCATGAAATCTGGACTCTGCAGGAAGAAGCCTTGAATTGGAACACAGCTTGAGGCCGTCTTATTATAGCTCTGACAGATTTATGCCCGAAAATGATGTGATGTGATCTGATTAAATCAAAACATGATATGTCATTTTCTTGTGTGGCTCCCAAGCCGAGCCAAGGCTCACCACTCTGGTTGGTCTTTCTGAAAACACAAAGTGTTGTGTCTCTTTAAGGAGCCGCCGTTGGTTGAACCTAACTGGTGCAGACACTGGCATGCAGAGCACATTAACAGAGAATGACCGAAAATTTAATTTGAGGAATTAATTCAGAATAGATGATAAAAACCCTCAGGCGATGGTTATCATCTGACAAAACTGATAGTGGCCAACAGTTAGCTAAAATTAGACGCCTTAATCTATCTATTTTTTTCTTTTGTGTGTGTTCGTGGAAAAAACGGGACAGCTCTGTCTGCACGGTGGCCACTGTTTCACTCTTTGCTCATATCCTGGGCTCTCTGCCTGTCCTGACCCAGTAAGCCATGGCCTAATTGGAGTATTTGAATGTGAGGCAGCCTCTCATCTGGCACCACCAGCCTCTGCAGCCATCTGTCTGTAGGATGTAGAAACATTCTCGCACTGATTCATTCGTTAATGCACTGATGAACAGTGATGCGTTCCTCAAAAATTATAGCAGTCATTCTTTGCCATATTTCAGAGGCAACGGGTTTATTGAGGATGGCTGCCTGCTGTTACGACAGTGTGTGCTCGCCTCGGCTCCGCCCCGTCTGTGTTCCTCCCAAGAATATAAATCTAACATCCCTCTTGAGAATTCAGTATTGGAAATGGAGCAGCGGCCACAGATATATTATGGCTTTGATTGGGCTCTTCCTGACCTATTTTCATGTGTTCACTTGTTCCCTGGCTCTCTCTAACAAATGCTTATGGTGGCGATTCACAACAAATCATATTTATTTTTGAAAAAGTTTTATAATTGGAAGCTCTAATTATTTTGATTTTGTAGTTTCTTGTAACCAACTTTTCTTCCTCTGCGTGACGTTTCAGTCTAGTATTTGTAACATGTCTGTTTCTCTCAGAATCTCTTTCTTCCAAGTCGGTCCTGCGAGATTTGGATCACATCCTTGAGCTTTAGTGCAGCTGGTTCCCTTTAAAGTTTCACATTTGAATGCTGGGCAGGAGGAAGGTCCCACATGTGGCTGAAGAGAAGCTCTAAAACCTTTGCCTTCAGCCTCAGGGTGGAATTGCAGTAGTGATTTCTGTTGGCTCCTCACAGTCCATCTTCAATTTTGATCAAACTTTATGTCTTGTTTGGGGGACCCGAATATATTTTGTAGCCAATCAGTTTGTATTACACATTTTGTGCAACCCCATGTACTGCAGTGAATCCTCAGACAATATACAGTCACAGGGTAGCCCCCACTCTAGCCTATCCGGGCATATCCGGGGCCATATTCACAAAACATCCCGAAGCTAAAAGGAGCTCATCACTGCCTGAGTTGGGAGAAAGTACTAAAATAATGGGAAGTCAGATGTAACTTTAAGACTGCTTTTGGTCTAAGAGGATTTCAGAAAACATTTTGTTGCTAAAACTAGCTCCTAAGTCTGACAGAAGTTAAAGGGTGTTCCTAAGTCACTAAGACGTGCTTCATGCAGCGCGTCAGCGTTTTGGAAAAATACAAAGATAATGCACTCCTGTGTGTTGATGAATATCTTATTTCACACTGACTGACACAGCCAGGTCACCTTTCCACCAATTTCAAAGGTTCATTCATTCATGAAACATAATGTCATTCTTAACAGCATGGTCAACCCTGCCGCCTCTCTTAGCTTTGGAGTCCTCCTAAATGGAACCTTTGGCTCCATTTAGGAGGACTCCTAGTGTGCTTGTGGTGTGACTGTCTACCAAACAGCAGGCCTATAAATAACTAAATTTGATTATCCACAGTTTCTTCCACTCTTTGCAGGTTGTACTACATGATTGATGATAACAAAGTGGTACAGGAGCAGGCGTTGGCATAATACAATAACACGTAGGGCTGCTTTTGCAGTAAAGAGGGCACAAAACTAAACTACACCACTGGAAACTACCAACATTGAAACTGATCTTTTGCAACCATGAGGTTGGAGAAAATATAAATCTTCCCATCTGTAGTGTTGCACCTTGGCTAATTGCTTTTTCTTCCACTATATCAAGTGAAATATTCATGTACATAATTAATTTGCTGTTGGAATGTAATGTCCCCCTGATGCATTAAACTGGAGCCATACTTGGACAATCAATACTAGTCATACTGAATGTGTTTAAAACCATACAGAGGGGAATCCTCCTGGTAAGATGGGTGTGTGTGTGTGTGTGTGTGCTGGTGGTTTAGGCAGTTCCAGGGCACACTGAGCAATGAGCTGTTAGCCCCCTGCCGCTAACTGATGAGACACAAGAACATAACAAACAGCCTTACTCTGCAACAATGTGTGTGTGTGTGTGTGTGTGTGTGTGTGTGCGTGCGCTTGTCTACACGTGGGCGAGCATGTGTGAGGGAGTAACATTTTCCAGCATATGGTACGTGGAAGAGTCTTCAAGAGGTTCACTGTACAGAAAGGTTAAAGGGACACTCCACTGATTTTACATATGATGTTCAGAGTACTCATCATGAATATAACAACAAGACGCTGTTGAGTTGCATTATGGGAATTGTAGGTGTCAAGTGTTTTCGGAGCTTGACCCATTTTGACCATGCTGTACCATTCAATGCTAAATCCCTGGAGTGCATATTTTGCATATGCACTGGAAACACTGTGTTAATTAGCTGCCAAGGGGTGTGACCATTGAACTGGACTCTGTTTGCAAGGTACTGCCAGACGTCTCTGTATTGCGTCTCTGGCAGTTTGTCTGTGAATATAAATGTGGCAAATTAGCAAGAGACGCCTCTGCAGAGTCAGAAAAAGCTTGAACTTTCCGGAAATCCTACATCATTTATTCCTCACTGATGCCAGTTTTCTCATTTACACATTTCACACCACTGTTATGTCACAAAACGCAGGCACAACATTCAAGCCGCACAGATAGAGGCAATTTAAGACACTAAGTGTTGAGCAATTTCTCTACTTTATTCAATTAACCGGTGAAGTTCTGAGTGCGTGGGTGTGTCCATGACCAAATGCATGATTTTAAATCTGTCTTTGTGTGAGTTCGTCTGTCTGCGTGTCACTACTTGTGTCGGTGAGTTTGAGTGAGCCAGCTATGGAGTCTCACTCAGGACAAACCAGTCAAATAACACCTGTCACACAAATAAAAGCCTTCAAGGGCTCAATTCAGTTCAGTGAAGTAACAATTTCCCCATAGATTTCCACTTTATCTTGAGTTTATATTCTGGTGGCGCTCTTTTCTTCAATTTAACGCAGGCAGAGGTTCGTGCTGAATATTTTAGGATCAGGATGTGAAGCATTCTTGACGTCACTTGTGTTTGCCGACAGCAGGCATGTGTAAGGGCTGCTGTGAACTCCTCTTTGACACCTTGCTCACATCCGGTGGATATGATTAATTTTTTTTTCTCTGTATTTGATGAACTCTATCAAGACTTCTGACATAGGATGGGAACATCGGTCCCTCGAAGCAGGATCTCCAGACATTACCAAAAGCAATCTAGCTGTGAAAAAAAAAGCCCTTTAGCTTCAATTCAACAAGTCAATTCCGCATGGCTTATACAGAGCTTCCCTCTCCTTTAGGTCTTCGGAGTGTTGTTATTCCAAATGAAAATGAATGTCCCGGCACTCCGTGTAGTGTACCCACACACACACACACACACACACACACCTTGCATTCACTACATTCACACCTGTATTCCCCCAGCAGCCCGACAGAGCCTCACCCTCAATTTGATTCCTGTTCCCTCCCTCACAAGTTGTTTGTCTATAGAAAGCAGCTGGTGATGCTTTTTCCCCCAGTGCTCGACACATTTACTTGACTCTCCCTCATTCAATAAAAGTTACAATCGTGCTTCTTTTTTTTTTCCGCAACCTTGCAGACACCTCGATGTGGCGGCGAGGGGAGGAAGGGGAGGGAAGTAACACGGGGATGTGGAAAGGCAGGGAGGAGGAGGAGGGGGAGGAGGGGGACAGTGAGTGTTTGTAAAGCGACTCAGTGGAGCGTTGAGGATTCTTGCTGAGAGAGGCCCTTTGATGGGCGGCAGGCAGGCGAAGTTGTTTGGCAGGCCACAGGAGGCGGGTGGCATACAGGACTAATGCAGCAAACACGAATCCTGCAATCAATCATGTTTAGCAGCCAACAACTGCGCTGGCAGAACATCCGGGGCCGACTCAGGAGCTGGAATGCTGAGGCAAAACAAGCCAGGCGAAAGTCTTTTTGTGCGTTTGAGTGTGTGCATACTGTCTGACTATTTGTCTGGGTGCCCAGGTGTGTGTTTAAATGTAAAAATAATGTATTTGAGTTGACTGCTTATGGTTGTGTTTTTATATCTATTTTCAAATAAGGAAGTTCCGGAGACTGTATATGCCTACAGAGTGGATGTATACTGGATGTCTGAGTGTATATTTCTGTACAGTGTGTGTGTGTGTGTGTGTGTGTGTATCTCTCTGTTTGTCTGCAACTCCCCCAAACCGTCAGCATAAGACTGGAGTTTTGTACAGCTGATTGGCTTCAAGAGCCATTTCCCCCCGCCTCTCTCACCCACTTCAAGTGAGTAATTTCAGAGGGGAGATGTCACTCGTACAATTGTTGATGTGACTCTCAGCATTAGTCGAAGGTCTCGTCTCAGTGACTGCACTTCCCCCCCTCTGGCAGAGAGGGGGGTGGGGGTGTGGTGGGGTATGGAAGTGCGATCAGATTGGGGAGGATGTAGCTTTCTGAGGCGAGGACTTGACTTCGCTTTGATATTGCGATGCGGTTTCAGCTGTCACAGCCCCGCCAACGGGAGAGAAATCGTACAGAGGAACACCATCAGTGTTTTTACATTTTCACTTGTGAATGTTCAGCTAATGCGGCGACGCCTGCGACAAAATGAGGTGCTTTTATTACATTTACAATCACTGTGCTGTAGGTCTTGTAAAGCCCTGGTTTTCAGTCAGAAGCCAGAAGTCTGGGGATGTTTCCAGAGCGACACATGACATGCTTGGGTTTAATAAAGAAACTCTATCTGTCATATCAGTCATGAGGGATCACAGTTTGTATGAGGGTGAGTTGCTCTTAAGAGTCAAGAGCTGTGGCATTAGAAGTTTAGAAGTTTCCTCCTTCATATATCTCCCGTTTTGTTCCTCTCCACATAACTTTAGTCACTTTCAACAGTCACAAGATAAGTTTTTTGGCTCTTTTCAAAGTTAGATGCAGCTGACTTACAGACTTGAAAATGGGAAAGAGGTTTCTGTGAAAGATAGAAGGAGATACAGCAGCAGAATTTACAGTAAAGGCACTCAGAAAATTGCTTCTAATCTTTCTTTCCCGGTTGAGGCAGTGTAGTGTAGTGTTGCAAAGCTGCTCAAGCTCACCTCTCCCAGGAGTCTTGACAGTGCATTCTCACAAAAAAAAACATATCCTCCTGGCGTAGTATATATTAATTGCTTCAAATGATTTGGCTTGGGTCTCCATTTTCCAAGGAGTCTCTAAGGTTATGTGTGCTTAAAGGAGACGGTCAGAGAAGGTTATTTGTTTCAGCCTCCTTAGCTGAGTACACTTACATGACAGCCTTCTCTTCTAAGGTTGTCCGTGCATGTTTGTCTAACCGGCAGGGCAAACATGGCTGCAGCTGCCACACATTTCTCTCTAGCCAGGTGAACGTGGGCCAAGCTGGAAGCCTCACCTGCTGATTACAGCGTGGGGCAAACTCTCACAACAACTGCCCAAAATGAGGATAGAAAGAGAAAAGCAGGAGAGGAAGGAACTTATCAAATTCATCAGAGCAGCACTTTAGTCTCTCTGCTGATCTGTCATTAACAGTTTGACTCACAGGAGTCTCCATCAACAGAAATTAGTTGTAAATCTACCTGCATGCAGCTCTTCCCTATATGCCACCATTTCTCCCCTTGTGGGATTTTCACTCTCCCACCTCTCCGCTGCACCAACTTGACTCCTTCCTCCCGTGCACTTTTACCTCTCAAACAACCTCTCTCTCCGCTATATCTCACTCTCTCCACTCTCTGTCTGCTCTCACCCCCATGTCTGGCTCCTGCCGCCTGCTTTCTGTTGCTTCACCGCTGCCGCCACCAATCTCACAGTCTAATAGCCAGTGTCTGGTGCTGCTGCGGGGCGGGGAGGAGGGGCAGGCAGCAGCTGGGGAGGCACAGGAGGTACTGACTGCCTCCAGCCTCCCAGGGCCGAGGTGATTTTCAGCAGGCACCCGCTCCATCCGTGTAATCCAGTTAGCCGGCATGAAGACTCCAAATTAACTGATTATGAGGATTAATTAAGAACACTTAGAGTGCGCTAATGTGTGTGTGTGTGTGTGTGTGTGTGTGTGTATGTGTGTGGGGGGGGGGGTGGCGCAGAAGAGTAGTTGGGGCTTATCAGGTGTGATTGTGGTGTAATTCTGGGTCATTATGAACAGATAGACAACCCGGCTGAAGTCTTTTTCTGGTATCTGTGTGTAACTCACTGACTACACAGCACTTTTGGGTTGAATGTTCTCATTGTTTTGTTTCTGCTTTTCCACTCATGATACAATTACAGATATCAGTGAATGAACACAGGTACATCTGTGCCAGCACTCATGTCGAAAGAAAAGACAACGGTTGAAATTGCCAGAAAATCTTTTGACTAAGTGAGAGAGAGAAAGAGAGTAATGACTCCACAGTTCTTATCAGAGCAGTGAAATGGAAACACAGTCGGAGTTGTGTGTTGATTTATTTCTGCTTTGCTTGAGCACTGCTGTCAGTCTGTCTCCTCCATCCACCTGCAGACCAATTTCATGAGTTTGGAACATGCTGGGGGTGACTTATCCTTCAAACGGGGGACGTCACATATGCCTGCTGGCCTGGTATCAAACACAGGTCTACGCTATGCCCTGATCCACCTCCAAAAAAAACACCGAAACACTCAACTGTAGCCAAGAAAGTTGAAAAGATACCCTCACAACCAAGGTATGTATAGGTTATCATGTTTTTAAAGTTTGTAAGACAGAGATGAGTGTTACCTTTGTGGCTCATAATTGAATTCATTAAAAAATAATGATGTCATTCTAAAAGCAATAGCAATACAATTGGATCTCAAAAGCCATCTTGGCAGACTTCAGACTATTTGAGTGGAAGAAAAAAATGATTCAGAGTCCATTTAACCTCAAAGAGCAGCTTGCAGCTCTCTTCACAAATATTAGGCTGATGAGTCTATTTGATTACACTGATATAAAAAGCAGCTGATCCCACCAGTGTTTCATAAGGCTGAAAGGACTACCACAGGAACACAAATGCATACTGGACCTGAAGTTCCACACTGCTTTTTAGATCCAAGCCCATAATTTGAGTTTTTCATGCATGCTTGGATAAACTGCTGTTGTTTTCCCTTTTGCCGCCTGCCTCCAAATAAGGATTATCTGGTGCTCAAACCTGAAAATGTTATTATTGAGCCGTTAAAGGATATCGTGACAGAAATACAGATTTGGAAGTTAATTTGCCGTAATATAGGACTTTGTTCTGAAACTTTGAAATCTAGCTTTGCACAGTATTCTGATGTATTTTATTCAGAAGAAATAAGAAAATGTGCTTGCTGATGAAATTTTGCAGTTGCAACATTTGAAATTGTTGAAATACTGAAATAAGGTGAAGTTGTAGTGGAAGTGGCAGTCAAAATACAAATCTGGAAGAAGTTGAAATGGCAGTTAAAATGGAAGTCCCAAAAGAAGTAGTTAGAAGAAGAAGTTATTGTAGCACTGAAGTAAGTTGAAGTGCCAATTTAACTGTAATGTAAAACGCATATGTTGAAGGGAAAGTACCGAAAGAAGCTGCAGATTAATTTCAAGTTCAAGCACTGTAAGGAATTAAAGTGTCAGTTGAAATGTGAATGATAAATTGAACTGGGAGCCAGTTATGGTGGAAGTCCTGAAAAAAAATGAATGCTAATTCAAGCGTACAGTATAAACTGAAAGAAGATGTCAGTTGAAGTGTAAGCACTGAAAGCAGTTGAGACAGTTGTTTGACTCAGAAATGCTGAAGAAGGTGAAGACCAAAGACTTGAAACAGTTTGCAGTGTCAATTAAAGGGAAAGCATTAAAAGGACTTGTGATGTCAGTTGAAGTGTAAGGACTGAAAGCAACTGAACTGTCAGTTGAAGACTACAAAATGAAATGAAAGCAGTTGAAGCTGAATGAAGTTTCTAAGACTTCTTAACAGTCTTACATTATATATTTTCTTCTCTAGATTTTATCTAATAATGGTCAGCTTTAGAGGCAGTATTTTCTAATAAAAATATTTTCCTTGTGACCCAGTCTGTCCACGTGCCCAGTCCTCATAAACCACAATTTTAAGGCAGACTCTACAGGGCAGTGGAAAAAACAGTAGCAAGCAATCCAAATTGAGTCAACATGTTCTCTCTTGCTAGTTTTCTGTTATTGATTTAACTTGCCTGGCAAATGAGAACCAATATAAATGTTCACTTTAGTATTTCTCTTCATCTGTCGCTCTGCTTGAACTCATGAAATGAAAATACTTCTAAAATTAAGATAAATGCATGCCGTTCAGTGACTGCTGAATGAAGCAAGAACCATGGTTTAATTTCTGTCTGAAAAGCCTTCAAAGCATTTAATTTCTCTTTTTCAACTTCCCCCAGTCTGTAATTCATATATATATATATATATATATATATATATATATATAGGCTAGAGAATATGCCAAATATGGTTTATGAACTATTCTCCTTGAAAACTAACAATACTAAAAAATGGATAGGATGGATGTTCTCTGCGGCACTTCTTCCCCTCCACTAGACCTTTCCATCACCACTGACAAGACTGTAACGACTCCTGCCTGAAGCCTGCAGGAGCTCTGACTTGATTCTAGACAAGGAACTGTCATACAAAACCCACAATGCAGCCACGGGTTCCAAGTACGGGTTCACTCTCCCCAAAAAATCCATTCAATCTGATCTTTCCTCACCCAGGATTCTGCTCGGCTCTTTGCTCAAACTTTAATCACCCCTGCCTTGACCACTGCAACACCAACTACATACAGCAAGGCTGCTGAAATATTATTTGAAACTGAAATTCATCGATGATTCAACCCAATTCTTGCATGTCCTTCAACTATTCCCTCCTTGAAGAAGACTAATAATAATGGCGCTGCGGTCTGAACTATGCAGCCCTTCCAGTGCTCTAAATTCTGCCACCGCCTGCTACATTCCCCTCCGTGAGACGACCTGGTCATCACTACTTTTGGCTTTGTTTCTGTCTCCCTCTCCAGTGTGGAATAACCTTCTGTCTCCATTCGGCAAAGCAAAATAACTTCTTTTTTTTTCTCTAAAAGACGTACAGCATGTGCCTCACTGAGAGCTCACTTCATATCCATCCACTGCTTAACTGTTAAAGTCTTGTACAGTCATTGTAAGATCCTCTTCTGAACATGAAGTGTGAACAGCTAAATGCCTACAGTAAAGTGTAACTTGTCAAATCTCTCAAGAGACAGAGCACGCAATCCAGTTTATCCGTCTCCCTCGCTTCACACGCCATTATTCATCCTCTTGCATGTGACATGCTGTGATTAGAATAGATGGCTTTGCCCACAGACAGGAAGTTTCTGCAGTACATGTCAGTGTGACAGCACAAGACCACAGAGTGACTTGTCTTTTTCCACAGAGAGACGACCCGGCTGACACATATTGAAAGCAGGTTCTTAATCTCAACTTCAGTGTCATCTGGAGCAAAATGCCTGTGTAGCAGGCACACACACACATTTAGGCAGGCAGAAAGAAGTAAAACACACAATCACTGTCGTGCACATCTTTCCTATTCAGACAGGAACACTTACACAACCTTATAAATGTTAGCAGGTAACGTTGTTTTTTGCAACTTTTTTTGTCCCCTTGATGTGATATTTAAGGATATTTGTGTGCTTTTTAGTAGTAATGTTAATCAACCATGACATAATACAGTTTTTTTTCATCACACTTCTTTACATTGCTGGCAGCAGTAAGTAGTAAGTACAGCATGGTGCTGTTTTCTTGACTGACTGTCCTCCATAGTCTGCCAACATTCAGTCCATCTTCTTACTCAAGTTTCTCTTAGTAATGGCAGCTTTTATACACTGCAGTTTGCACGGGCCCAGCAGTTTCCTTGGCTGTGCTATGCTTTCTAATGATTCAGGATGTGTGTTTTTATCAGAAAACTGTCCCAGAATGCATCAGAAATAATACCACGAGAAAGGGCCTGATTTTAGTGTAGTGGCCTAGAATCTAAATTGCATCACAATTTAAACCATTAGGTCCAATAGGAGGCATTATTTTCATGTCAATCATGTGGGCCGACAGAGAGCACAAATAGGAAGGGATGGACACTTTACACACTGAGTGAGCAGCTTTCATAGGAAAGAACTGTCTGCCGTGTTTGAATACCTCATCTAATGTTCAGTACACATGGCGCTGGCTCACATGGGCCCGTCACAGTGGGAAAAGCACATTGATTGATGTTTGATTCATAAAGTTATTGATGGTTGAATTCCATTTAGCTGCTTCAGTTTCAGGGTCATGCTGGTATCCTGAGCATGCTGGCTCACTGTCATGGCTTACAGGGACACTTGAATAGAACAGAGCCATTGCCATCGTTAATGTTATTAGTAACAACAATGCTCTTTCTGGTGGGGCCTCACACACACGTGTGTACTCAGGAAAAAGACAATATATGGACAAACAGCATAGAAGCACACACAGACACACATGATGAAAGCACAAAGCCATTTCATGTACAGACACCTTAAACTTTATGTTATTTCCAGGCTGTTGCTTTTAGTTTGGTTCAAAACTAATTTCAACATTGCAGCCTACTGGCCAGATGATCTGTCTGAATAACTGACAGCCTGCAAGGGACTCAAGAGGAGACAATGCTCCTTCTGTCGTCGCAGAAGCAAAATTAGCCATCAGATATTTAATTTAGTCAGCGAAGGCTACAAAGATATTCTCTCGTGACATACATTCCCCATCAAGCAATTCTTGACAAATTCTTTCCCACCCGTCAATCCACACTCTGTGAGCATCAGTGCCACATTGGACCACTGCCCATAATCTACAACTCTATTTCAAACTGTCAGGACGCCCAGCTAGAGAGAAAGGGGCTGCTGTTTTCAGTTCACTGCCTGCTTAGTGCAGCATCATGTTATCCATCATCAAAAACCGACTGTTATCTTTATAGCTCATTACCAAGCTTGTAGTCTTCAACATTCTGACAAAAGGCTGCAGCAGATTTGCGCCGTCACACGGACGCAGCACATAAATATTAATTATACTGCTTTGGGGATTGCTGTTTAGCATATGAAACAGCTTCTCTGTAAGGGCAGTCAATTAGTAAGCTAGCTCCTTTCATCAGCCACCCAGCCTTTGATTGCAATCATTCAGCACTTACTCTCCATTTCCTCAATTTGTCTGTGATCTATGCCACTTCATTTATTTAATCAGAGCCAAGATTGAAGCTATTAGCCACCTATTCTCCAAAGCTGACAAAGTGAGAAAGTCTACTGTGCAGGAACAGAGCCAAACTAGAAGTAAAAGTTTTTGGAGCGTAAATGACGGGTGGCCTCAGTTAAAAAAGAGTTCTAAAAACTTTTGACTTAACATAAGGCACTAAAAAGACAATTGATGTGGGTAACCCTGGACAGCTTACCCAATGTGTCAGGAGCTACTGTATGTGCAGGCGGCACTGAACTGTCACTCAGCTCTTGGCAGGATACAAAACAGTGTATTGACATATTGGCTGTTGTTGGAATCTACCGTCATTTTTGTTTTTGGTTTGTTTGAGTTTATACTGGCCTCTTTAGAGCAAACCAGACAAAAATCCAATTGCCTCCTCAGGAGCTTGTTTATTGGACTTTGTGTCCTAGTGTTGTCCTGCCAAGTTAGAGATTTGATGGCAGAGGGAGTCAAAACAGATTCAGTTAGTCCCAGTGGCTGCAGTGTGATGGACTCGTCTCTGCTCTTGGCCGCAATTGACTTTTCACTAAACCCCTCCCTCCAAACAGCGATTGTCCAATCATAGCTTAGCAACCGTAACTAGGCACGGTAGGTATGTCAAGCTTTGGATTTTTGTGCATGGGGGTTAAGAGATACTTGGTATACAAAGAGGGTTTTTTTAGTCTTTACAAAACCAAAATCACAAGAGCAAAAGTGTAAGGATTGGGTTAAACAGCACATCCACTGTGTAGTATATCCCCACATTGTGGAAGCTGGTTCATAATGTTACTATATCAAAGTTCAGGCTAACATTAGCGGCTCTGTGCTGCTCTGTCCGGCAACCACAGCCAAACTCTCTACCCGACATAGAATTACATTTGACAAAGACATTGGTGGGTCCTCATCCTAAATGCCTTTTCTCTTGTAATGAAACATATTGTATAGACCCCTTTTCTGTTAGTAAACATCATGACGGTTTTTGTGGGCGGAGCTTAGGTGGAGGCAGAATAATTCCCTGAACACGTGAGCTAACACTAGCTTGCAAGTTGTGTTGGCTTGTTTTTTAATCAGTCACTGAAGAAAATACGAGTTTCTCTGAATATGTACGGTCACTCACTTGGTTAAAGTTAACATTTACCAGTGGGGGAGGATTGGCCAACCAGTACAAGCTCACTCAGTGGGGATGGACGATCTGACAGGATTACCTCCGGTGGAATGACCAGACATTTACACCAACCTGACCACCTACCAAACCAAGCGTGTATAGTAAAAAGAAACTGAGGGCGTATAAATCTTTAGATGCCTATAGCTATGTCCTGAATGGTCATGTAGACCTACAAGACTTGAAATGCAAAGATTTAACAGAGGAGTTTTGTCTCTGGACATACAACTAGCTAACAACGTCAGCTAATGTGCTAAAAGAGTTAGCGTAACAAGAGAAATCACCTATTCCTCAGAGTTCCCCAATTTCTTATTAGGTGGGCATGACAGACCTTTAGACACATAACGTTATCCGTAAAAAAATAAGGAATAAATAATACTTTAACCTTATGTGATACGAAGTGTGAGCTACAAACACAAGCATTTTTGACGATCGCCTCGGTCCAATCCTAGCTCATATGTGATACAATTTCAATTTGGAGCCATTACTCCTTCGATTCTGGCACCCAACTACACAGCAAGATGATGTTTTCGGGACGTTATGTAGCCTACAACTCTGAGGTGATTCGTCTTTGCCTCCAGTGTCTCTCCTTTGTTTTGCCTCCAGCGAGCACTTTGACGTAACCATGACGTCTACACTAAAAGGGTCTATAATAATAATAATAATAATAACAATAATACCATAAGCTTAAATCTCATAACCACCATACCTCTGTCTTATCCAATAAAGCTAAGCAGTTATCTGAAATTGTCAAAAAAAAGCTGGATGCTCCTCACAAGCCATGACACATTTAGCCAGAAAGAAACTCAACTAAGACACTTCTGAGCAGAGTCTGGATAAAATGTTCTAAACATGTTTTGTATGAACGCACCCTCAATTCCCATTTGCAGAGAAGTGGAAGCCTCTTGGGGGTAAATGAGCTAAATGTAAAGAGTCTGCCAATCACGGGCATGGTTTGGAAAAGCATTTATTCGCTCTGTGTCATATTGTGGCAGTAATGCAAACACTCTGCCTGTCTGCCCGAAAGCTGAGTGCCATATTAATGTGTATATTCATGCAAATGCCGCAGTGTGAGTGGCGGCACGGGAGTCTTACAGCATGGTCAGTATAATGGGACAATGCAGGCGAAGAGCACCTAAACATACTGTCATATTTTATAGACTCTTACAGCATGCATAAACATATATACACCATGTATGTAGCATGTGCTAATATAAAAATATCTCTATATAGACTAGACTTGTGCAAATATGGAGGTTTCATTAGAGTGCAGAATATTTTTCTTCATGATTAGCTGTGATGAGAGTGATAATGACTGATCACTGGACCATTGGACTGTTTTTGTTTATGTTCTGTTTACGTCAGCTTGTTCTTAGCACCACCACCACTTCGCTTCACCTCCCTTACCAAAATAATAATAAAAAAAAAAAAGTGGTTCCCTGTCAGTGTGTGTCTCCATGGCGATGAAATTGAATGACAGCCGCCAACATGTGGCCATCAGGCAGAGATACAAATGCAGACTGCTCAAGTTTGTGGAGAGTGAAGGTGTTTGTCATTATGCAAGTGTGTCTGTGTGGAGGTGCGTGTGTGTTAGTCACGTCATGCACGAGGTTTCAGCATTTCCAGATCTTAGCAGTTAATGACATCTTGCAAAATATGCTGATTTGCTTTCTTGCCTAGAGTTAGAGAATCAGATTGCTGTCACTCTCATGTCTTTAGAGTAAATATGTAGCTGAAGCCAGGAGACAGCTAGCTTAGCTTAGCATGAAGACTAGAAATGGGGTTAAACCGTTAACCTGGCTCTGTCCAAAGGTAACAAAATCTGCCTAAAAGCACCTCTAAAGCTCTCTGATTAACACGTTATATCTGGTTTGTCAGGCAACCAGCGGAGACTCCAGAACTCCCCTGGGAAAGGGTGAATTGTAGTTTTTACTCTTTGTTTTTGGTTGGTTAGCTTTAGAGGTGCTGGTAGGCAGATTTGGTTACCTTTGGACAGAGCCAAACTAGCTGTTTTGCCCTGTTTCTGGTCTTTGTGCTAAGCTAAGCTAACCAGCTGCTTTAACAAACAAATATGAGAATAGTATCAAGCTTTTCATCGAACTCACCGCAAGGATGCAAATAAGCGCATTTACCCAAATGTCAATCTATGGCTTGTTCTATGTCCATGTGTTTATGTCAGATAACAATGTGAGAGTTTGTCTGTTTGCACCACTTGTGTTGAGGTCAAGATGTTCAGTAAATCCAATGATCAGCGATAACAAAGCCCTCCATGTTATTTTCTTCTTCTACTGCCTCCGTCTCCTCACTGATTAGAGTCCTTCTGTAGATGTTGAGATGAGTTTCCCTGCCTCCTCTTCTGTTTCCTGCTCCCTCCGCCTCTCTGTACGCCTTTCAATCTCTCCCTCTACCCCATCTGAACTGCACTCTATTCTGTCACTCGAGTGTTTTATTTCCGACACTCATCTCTTCCTCTTCCAACAGCTGTCTCCCATAGGGGGAAATCTGAATGCCTTGTGGCAGCAAAAGTCAAAAACCTATATGTCAGAACACACTGTGTCATCACAGGGGACTGCCAGCTCATTAAAGTCTTATTTCTCACCCTTCTACCCTCTCTTCCCCTCGCTGTCTCCAGGTCAGCGGGATCAATGCATCGATGAGCAGGAAACGTGAGCAGCGCGTGTTATTCATGGTGGTGATTATGGTGATCTGCTACCTGTTGTGCTGGCTGCCGTACGGCATCATGGCCCTGCTGGCCACCTTCGGGCCGCCGGGCCTGGTCACGCCCGAGGCGAGCATCATCCCTTCGGTCCTGGCCAAGACGAGCACGGTCATCAACCCAGTCATCTATGTCTTCATGAATAAACAGGTGAGAGTGGGACGGAGGGAGGGAGGGCTGTGGCTGAGGTCAGTGCCTTTTATCTTTCGCTGTCACGAAGCAGCAGGTGGAGGTCACCTTGCCTACTGAGTTCAGTCATCTCCATTGTTTTCAGGGTGGTTTGATATTTAGGAAATGAGTCATTGTTTTATATTCCTATCAGATGTTCTTGTCACTGAATAATCAAAATTATGTACTTGTGTGCGAACGATGAATAAGATGGTGGTTTTTTACATTTGAATCTAGCCATTTGTTACAGATTTGAAGAAAAACACTCAAGCTGTGGATGCTGCAATTTCACACTGAAAAGATAATACATTGTTTTTGGACATGTGTGATGGATTCCTAGCTTTGTAAACTTACCAAGTGTATCAAGAAGCATCACAGGGTCCAATAATCAGCTTTCTAATGACATCAACAATTCAATAAGAAGTCACGGCCTGTGTCCTCCTCTACTCCATCTTTTCCAAGTTTGCATGTCGGTGTATCTCAGGTCACGTTGGAGAAATCTAATATATTCTGTAATTGACTAACCCCGGCCTTTCATGTGATTCTAACCAATTCCTGGTACTGACTGCTTGTCAGACCAGAGGGGGTATTTGCAATGTCATGAAAGCACCCATCATCTGAAATGTTGATAATTCAACCTACAGTAGGTCCCAATGAACCCCTGGCCCATGCCCACTTTATGATGAATCACTTTGGGACGTATTATCTTTAATTGGAAGCTCCTATTTTGAGATTGTTCGAGAAGTGGCCTGGGACTCTTGTGTTTATTTGCACTACTTCGTAATACTTAATTCTATGTTTCCTGTGAGGAGGTAATTAAAAACTGACACAATGAGGTCATGTCACATGCCCCTCTTAGCTCTCTTTAGTTACACAATAGCTTTCCATTTTCACTATAGCTGCTCAACGTTTTTTCGTTTGTGTGTTCCCCTAATTTGGCATGCTTGAATAATATCAATATTTGAAAGCACGTATTCGCTTTCTGGCAGAGTTCGATTGGAAGATTGATACCAACACTCATATTTGATAAACATATGGCTACAGTAAGCAGCAGGTTAGCTTAGCTTAGCAACAAGCGGAGACTCCAGGAGGTTACTGCTCCCATCCAAGAAATAGTTCTTCACATAACCCCATGTAAAACAAATGGTCATTTTTACATTTGCTTTCGTATTGATTAAACAAATTGGATATAATGTGTTAATAAATGAGCTTCAGAGATGCCGCTAGGTGGATTTTGTTACCTCGAACAAAGACAGGGTAGCCGTTTCCCCTTTTTTGCTAAGCTAAGATAGCTGACTGTAGCCTTATATTTAATATCTAATCTAATGTAATTGTCCACCAGAAACTGCATGAGCAAATTTCACAGAATAATTCTATTCTTTAAAATAACAAAGTAACAAAAAAAAAACATTTTATTATTCATTTATTTAACACTTAGCTAATCTGCTTCATCAGGACTGTGTGAGTGTGGTTTGATCAAATCTGACTGACAGTGACCAAACAACCCACCAACTGTCATCAGATTTATATGATGTGATCATATAAGTCGCTGATTAAGAAAATATTTTTGAAGGCTTTTGTATTTGTGGTCACAGACAAGTTCAACAGAACAGTGGAAGAAATGCAAACACACGACTGTCCATCAGTCACAAGTTGAAAGGAAAAGACAGAAACTTTTTGGGCCGTCAGCTACTAAACTAGACGGGCCCCCGCTCTGGCTTTTTTGGCTGGAGGGCCAGAGAGACAGGAGACAGGATGAAAGGCAGTCAGGGTATGGAAGTGAACTCCCAACATCAGACATGTTTCATCAGTCATTCCTCGTGTTATGCCTCTAGTGGCCAACATGTGGAGAACAGCATCTGATTATAAACTAGCTGTACATACATACTAAATTACTCATGAAGGACGAGGAGACACAAAGCCTTTCAATCCAAATAATTAATCACAGCAGACCTTAAAAGTAGTGTCACATTTATCATGCAACTGTCGCTTGTTTGTGTTATTTAATTAGATCCACAGACTGGTGGAAACTGACTTTTTTATTTTGCAATTTCTGGTTCAGCCAGGACGGAGCTCGGAGTCCAGAACAATGCCTGAAATGCATCCGAGATTCTCGTTCCTGAAAATTAGATTAGGCTATTTCCAGCAAAGGTCTTTGGTGAATTTAAATAAGATTTAATGAGACACACTGCCTAACCAGTAGGAGTACTGATGCAGTTTTTCCCCAAAAGGATATGTTTAGAGGGCGGGTATTGTTTCATTGATAATTCCAGTTACTTTTAACTTGGCCCAAACTCCCTTGAGTTATCTATCACAAAGATTGATTGCATTTAAATTCACTGCTGGAGCAGCTGCAACAGTTAAGTCCTGAAAGTGACTCGAACATATTATTTCAAAGTAATAGGGCCCCACAGCTCATTCTTTGCCCTGGAGCCCCCTTGCGGGTTAATCCAGCCCTCTTGTTTACACACATCCTCATTTACTTTGCTGCATTTGTGTTGAATTCAGGTTTCAGGTTTGAAAGCAAGCGTTTCAATCATTGGAACATCGATATCCACAATAATTTATGAATATTTAACCAAACACCAGTTCACTACAGAAAGTAATTACAATTATTTCTATAATGACTTGCCAACCTCAGTGACTATAGAGCTATATACTATACCATATGCTCTCTGTTTATACAACCACTTGCCCAGGTGTGTGATAACAGCAGCTGCAAAAAATGTCCACAGATCCTACTTGTAATTCCCACAAGGAAGTCGACACAAACATTTTTCCCTGTCGACAGATTTACAGTATTTACAGAACATCCTGTATGACACGAACGCAGCATCAGCAGTCGACAGTATCTGTCAGCTGCCTTACGCTGCAACACACACGAGCAGTGGCTGATCACACTTCGATTTTGTGTTTGACTGCTGGAGATTGTCCCGGCTCTGTGGGTGTGTTTTGGACAGAATCTATCCACATCGTGGAAAAACTAGGAAAATAAAGGCCTGGTTGAAAATAGCCAGAATTAAACTTTTCTTTGTGTCCCTTCAAACATTTTTTTAACGTATTTGTTGCAGGATTTCTAACATCAATCCTCTAAAAGAGCACATAAGCTTATCACTGCGTTCACTGTCATGAACTACACTGCTCAAAAAAATTAAGGGAACACTTAATCATCACAGTACATCACCAAGTCAATTAAACTTCAGGGCTATCAATCTGTTCAGTTAGGAAGCATAAGCGATTGTGAATCAATTTCACCTGTTTTGGTGCAAATGAAAGTGACCACAGGTGCACTGGAGAGGCAACAGCAAAACAACCACCCAAAAAGGGAATGGTTTTGCAGGTGGTGGCCATAGACAATTGCTCTCTCCTTATCCTTCCTGACGGATTCTTCTCTAGTTTTGTATTTTGCTAG
This sequence comes from Enoplosus armatus, assembly GCF_043641665.1. Classification (NCBI taxonomy): domain Eukaryota; kingdom Metazoa; phylum Chordata; class Actinopteri; order Centrarchiformes; family Enoplosidae; genus Enoplosus; species Enoplosus armatus. The sequence goes on from NC_092193.1 coordinate 18,318,180, forward strand.
TGTCCTTGCCACTACTGGTAGCATGAGGCGGTACCTGCAGCCCACAGGTAGTCCAGCTCCTCCGGGATGGCACATCCATATGTGCTGTCACAAGAAGGTTTGCTGCGTCTCCCAGTACAGTCTCAAGAGCATGGAGGAGATACCAGCAGACGGGCTGTTACACGAGGAGAGCTGGACAGGGCCGTAGAAGGGCATCACCCCAGCAGCAAGACCGGTATCTGCTCCTTTGTGCGAGGTGGAACAGGAGAAGCACTGCCAGAGCCCTACAAAATGACCTCCAGTGGGCTACTGGTGTGCATGTTTCTGACCAAACTGTCAGAAACAGACTTCATGAGGGTGGCATGAGGGCCTGACGTCCTTTAGTGGGACCTTTGCTCACAGCCCAGCACTGTGCAGATTGACTGGCATTCGCCAGAGAACACCAGAATTGGCAGGTCCGCCAGTGGCGCCCCGTTCTCACAGATGAGAGCAGGTTCACACTGAGCACATGTGACAGATGTGAAAGAGTCTGGAGACGCTGTGGTGAACGTTATGCTGCCTGCAACATCATCCAGCATGACCGGTTTGGCGGTGGGTCAGTGATGGTGTGGGGAGACATATCCTTGGAGGGTCGCAAGATCTCCATGTGCTAGCCGACGGTACCGTGACTGCTGTTATATACTGGGATGAAATCCTCAGAGCCTTTGTCAGACCTTACTCTGGTGCAGTAGGCCCTGGATTCCTCCCGGTGCAGGACAATGCCCGGCCTCATGTGGCTCGAGTGTGGAAGCAGTTCCTGGATGACGAAGGCATTGATGCCATTGACTGGTCCTCATGTTCCCCAGACCTGAATCCAATTGAGAACCTCTGGGACATTATGTATCGGTGCATCTGACGCCGCCAAGTAGCGCCACAGACTGTCCAGGAGCTCACTGATGCCCTGATCCAGGTCTGGGAGGAGATCCCCCAGGACACCATCCGCCGTCTCATCAGGAGCATGCCCGGACATTGTCAGGAGTGCATACAGGCACATGAAAGCCATACACACTACTGAGTCACATCATGAGTTGCTGTGATGAAATTCATACAAGTTGGATCAGCCTGTGATTTCAATTTTTTTCTTTGATTTTGAATCCAGCCCTCAGTTGTTGGTGATTTTGGTTTCCATTGACCGTTGTTACGTCATTTTGTTCTCAATGAATTACACAATGTACGGTAAAGATTTTGAACTTGAATATGTATTTCGTTCATTGAGATCCAATGTAAGATTTAAGATTTAATTTTTTTGAGCAGTGTATTTGCTGTGTTTCTACCTGGTGCATCAAGTTCTACAGCTGACACACAACCGCCAAGTGTAACTCACTCAGTAAAGGAGACCAAAGTTGTGAATATATGAGCTTCCTAAATGAAATTTGAGGAACTTCAGACCTATTACAAAATGATTAACAACATAAATCCAAAGCGAAGGTAACTGCAGGTAACTTTTATCCTGGGTTGAAAGATGATATTACTCCCACAGACTGAACACCTTATCGTATAAAACATTGAAAGCCTATTACTTTGATTTAGGATTTATATTTTGGATGTATAGTGGTCTGGAACTTAACTCCTCAAATTCTACTTTGTACTTTACTTATCAAGGTTCTCTCTCAAGTAAAACTCTTTGTTCAAAACAATATATTTACACTTAAGATTTAAGATGTTTTGTTCCCTTCTGAAACACAGTTCATCATGGTGAGAGAAAATAACAAAAGATAACCACGATAGTCCTCCACTCCCACTGGGGCCCACTGATAAAACTTTTTTCCTCAATGTAATCTTTATCATCTCATTCTGTTGCATTAAGTGAAGCACAATATGCTGTGTAAGGTATTGGAAAATATTCCCTTCAGACTCAGCCAGAGGGATTTCATGTGCTATACAGAAAAATATATGCAGTACTGTATATTGGAGAGTAAATCTTATCACAAAGCCATTCAAGTGTGATACTTTGAAGTTTAAACTTTCCTCACAGAGTTACTGCCAGGAGTTATTTTATTGTGAAGTTGGAAATCAACACAGCGTTGCTCCCTGTTCCAGATGTTGCTCCGTCATCCGGAGGTACGAGAGCCTTCGTTGCTCTCTTGTCTGTTCCATCTGACGCTCCCTTCCCACTCAAGCTGACTGACCTTGCAGGGATGTTTTAGCCCACACATTCATGACAGCGTGAGAGAGGGACACCAAATGTCCTGTATGTCTTTTTCAGTCTTCAATTCCTCCCAGCCCGTTACTATGGAAACTGTGAGTTGAGGCGAGTTGAAGACTAAAAATGCTGTACAGATACAAGTAGCAGCTGGTGTGTGTTTGTCCCATCAATGATCAGCGACGCTCACAGCCAAGAGGCCTGAGCTTGGATGTCAGGAACCTGCTTCTGGGTAAGTTTACACTGAATCATCTTTTTATCTCGTGTGAAGACGTGGTGGTTTGTACTGTGTGTCTGCTGAGAATGGACGAGAGCTTTGCTGCGAAATCAGCATCAGGGGACATAAAACATTATTGTTGCCCCATAAACTCTCTCTCTCTCTCACACACACACACACACACACACACACCTAAGGGATTAGTGTATAAACATGTATCTTTAAGTTAACGAAGCAGGGTCTGTCAGAGCCTTCATTGCTTTACAAGGGCCCAACGCAGAGTTGCACATAGCAGTAACAAACATTGTTCATAATTGGATTACACAAAATAATATAATGGGACAGGGCTTAAACATTAAAGGAATAGTTTGACAGAAATATGCTTATTCGCTTTTTTTGTTAGATGAGAGAATTGATACACCTCTCACAACTGCCATGTAGATATGAACCTCTAAAGCTCACTAATTAACATGTTATATCTCATTTGTTTAATCCTAAGTGTAAAAACAACAACTTGTGGTTTTGCAGGGGGTTATGTGCTAGACACAGTGACTTCCTACAGTCTCCTGTTCCCATTCCTTTCTGCTAAGCTCAGCTAACTGGATATAGTTTCATATCTAGTGAGTGAGAGTGGTATCAATTTTGCAGTCTAACTCTATGCAAGAAGGCAATCAAGCATATTTTTCCAAAAAGTAGAACTACTCCTTTAACATAACTCAGTCATGATGAATTGTAATTATTAAACACTACTGCAAAAAGTGGCTTAAATCAGATCAAGTACCAATAAGCAGTCATTTTTAGCTATGCAACTTTGTAAGACATCATGAGCCTACTTGAAGGGCTCCAAAATACACTGTGCGCAAATTTCAGGTGCATCACTCCAGAATATAAATTACTTATTGTCGAGAGGATCAGTCTCATAAATATGTCAAACAAACTGACAGGTGGTATAAATTCAACATCTTCCCATTTTATTGCAGTGAATTGCTTCACCATGTTTGACAGGCCCAGAGATTTCTGAGTGATCTGCTGCTCCACCGCTGGTTAAATAATTTGGTTGGTTGAAGCCTACATCTTGGGTACATTCATATTTACTTTGTTATCTTGAGCATTGGGGCCGTCATTCGTGAGAGCCAAAGCAAAGCCGGGGGCCACCTGTTCAGCCTCGAGGTCAGATATTGATCTATGGAGACCATCAGAAAACACACTGTCACATTATTGTAAAAATACATTTAATTGAATCATTCTGATCAATAGTGGGTTTTAGGAAATTTAATATTGTATTTTTATTGTTTTAATTGAATTTTACATTTTAGGGATAGTTGGTTCCACTGTGCTACAGTTTGTACTGCAAAATGAAAAAAATTTGTTCTTATAAATCTTGTCGTGTGTTCTTCTGCCTTTCTGTTTCTTTTGGAGCCTTTGGCAGGATTGCCGGTTTGAAACAGAGAAGGATGGACAACTGGATATCGTATGTAGTTTGCGGTTTGGAGTTAACTGAATAATTAACTAAATTGGAGTTGAAAAATGGCATCTTTGAGAAACACAGAGCTTCTCTGTGTTAGCAAGCGGCAGAGAACAGAGGAACTAGTTAAGTGTGGAGGATTTGTGGCTGCAAAACTGTCCTGCTAATCTTAGCGTCAAGGATAAGCCTGCCGGTTTTATTCATGCTGTAAAATCACTGAGGTGATGTTGATATGTTAGCGTTTGACAGATTACTGTTTGGATTACTTCTGCCTTGCATGGCCTCTAGTTTCTCGGCCAGTAAGACCAGGCTGAGTGCGGTGATCCTGATGTGGGTGTTTTATCAATATCCATGCCTACTCTGTTCAGCACCTGTGACCAGCAGACAAATCTCTTCCCCGTTATCTGGAGAACTTCTGAACAGAACGCACAGGCCGACAGTCCCCCATCATACATCATATTATACTGATGTCACATGAGAAAAATATCTCACTGTTGAGAAGCTACAAAAGAAGGTATGTTATTATCATCAGCATATTTGACTGCAGTTTATAAGCTAGTTTTCAGAATTCCAATCATCATTTGACCTAAATGGAAAACGTATTACCTCACAGTTGTCATGCCTAATATCGTCTTTATATGATCATCTTTTTAATTGGAAAATTCAAATAGAACCATATTTTAATTTACCCCTTTGGCATTACACATAAAACTGTATATTCACTATTGTCTGAATTGTTACATTACTTTCATGTCCTACTTGTAGAGACACATACGTTCTTCAGTGAACTTAAAAGAAAGAGTTGAATGAGTGGAACCCAACTGGACCAACTGTTAAACTATAATTCTCTGTCTGTACAACGTTTTTCATGTAAAAACCAGGCCAGCATCATCTGTTCAAACCTATTAAACAAATCATTATAAAGTTCGGAAACCTGTCACTGCAGATGGAGACTATAAGTACTGTACTAACATACTGTACTGTATGTTAACAAGGCATAGCAGCAATATCATGAAAAACGTAATGGCCTTATTGCTTCATTTCTGCCTCCTAAGAACTTGCAACACTGTTGAACGCTCCCTCTAAATGACTTATTACACGAGAAATAGCCCAATTTGTCTCTTCATCAGGTACAGAGGTATTAAAACCAAGACAAAGAGCCAATATCGACTTGAAGCATTCTAATGTAATTAAATAGAAAGTTCAATGGGAGCGCTCAACAGTGCTGCAAGTCCTTGGCAGGCAGAAAACACAGTTATTTTGGACTCAACACCTGGAAAATGAAACTTAGTTAACGTCTGTAGCTTATATGTAGCTGACTATTGTAGCTCCATGTAAGCATGGTGCCTCTGAAATAGTTGTGATAGGAAACAGTATCCACCAACACTGGGGAAACATTGTCAAAAACCAAAGTTTTGTTTGGTTTCCAGGGAGCTGCTTATTTAACCAAATCAGAATCATCTCACTCCTCAGGCCACTTCAAACAGGAACGTGGATAGATTTGTCTGCTGAAGAACCATGTTTGAGGCAAGGAAGTATTACGTCAATGGCTCTCCCCATCACCAAAATAAGATGTTGCAGGAAATCTTAACCATGAGACTTGAAAGTTCCAGCAGAGTGAGGAAATGACTGATACACAAAATATAAACTCACTGCAGCCCTTTGCTGTTTTGAGAGTGTACCAGGAAATCCCAAGAGGAAATCATTCGATTGTCATTCTGCTCACATGTTCCTGTGTGACAATCATTACTTTTCCGGATAGAGCGCTCAGATCTTTTCATTTTTACATTACATTCTGTGGTCTGCAGGATACTTCCCAACACTGGGGAGTTTATTTGATCAAATTAAGTCACGCAATCGTCAAATGAAGTGGTGGGTTATATGCTGATGCCTATAAAAGAAGCTTAATGCTTCCTGCCATTGGCTCACTTCATTTAGATCCTTAAAACTGCATTAGGTATCATGTACTGAAGTGATTGCCTGCCTGCAATTGGCCTCTTCTCAGACGAGAACTCTGCAAAGTTTTGAATATTAGTGTCACAAAGAACTCAATTAAAAGAGTTGGATATTTGCAGTTTTGCACCCAGCTCTGCGGTGTGGATTTACATAGCTACTGATTGAACATGAGAAATGGCCAACCCCATGCATAGGACCTTTATACAACAAACAAAACCGATGTCTCCTCTTGCAAAGCCAACGTGTATGAACTGCTAAAGAAAGCCTCCTCGTGCACAGTCATGTAGAAACAGAAAAATACTCGATCCGAGCAGACGTCCTATGCTTTAAAAAGTAGATTAGTGCCTTAGTGTCTGAGATGATGCCTGACATTTGACCCTCTTGTCATCCTCTACCCGTAAAGCATCAGCCCAGATCATAAAAAGCATCACCCAAACCTGATTCTGAGATGACCCTTCCTGAGTAATCTCCAACCCTCTCTCTCTCCAAAATACTCATGTCAGTGCATCTTGCTCTTCCCATCTCCCCGTCATGCGGTATCTGTTCATCTGTCATTGCCTTCACCTTTCTCTTGACCTTAGCCCTGATGCCTCTGTGTCTTAACTAACTCCATCCTCTACCAGTTGTCTCCATCTTCCATCTTTCTAACACTCTTCAGTGTGTTGTTCGGACAGCTGAGGGGAGCAGGGGCTGTGCATCGGCACCACAGAGATGTGTTGATCGTCTCGTTTCTCTACATCTCCACGCTAGCCTTCACTCCTCGATGACCTAAAGGTTATGGACAGACTGACAAAGGGGGTGAATGTGTAGCTCAAGGATACATCGTGAGGAGAATCTTTGGTTATATCCTTTATATCCTGAGGCATTTCTCTCTCTCTCTCTCTCTCTCTCTCTCTCTTCATACCCAGCAAGCATTTGACAGACAACGATATGTGGGAGAAGTTCAATATTGAGTCAAATGACTACAAAATTCTCACAAGATGACTTTGTGGTGTGGTAAAAAAATCACGTTTGCGAGACGTTTAAACTGAAAAGTACTTAGGTTGTCATTTAAAGGATGAGGCTGGCGTTAGTCTATTTTTTTTATTTATTTATTTTTTCTTTTACCAAATCCAATGTAAAGACCAAACCTTTAAGTTGTTGTAAGTATATATTTTTTCCTAGTATTTACTTTTATTACCATTTAGGTGCGAGTGGCAGTGCCCATGCTCATTGTAGTGAAGTAGCACTCAGTGCAGCAATGTGGCTCATTTATGTTTTAATAGGCTTTGGACAACAATGGAGCTCTATGGCACAGATGGGTAAGCTATATCAGGCTTTAGTTACACAGCCAATACTTGTTAGTAGGATCAACACATTGTTGGCTTTGTGGGATTTGATGACAGTAAAAAACAAAACAAAAAACACTGCCAGCCTTATAATTTAACAAAAGACTGCTGTTAGGAGTAGGCTTGCTGTGGTACATAGTCAATATTACCGGTGTTACACGGTGTTTAGGCATACACAGATTACATTACTTGCCCACTGCCTCCACAGTCGTTTTGCTTTATTTCTTATAGAGATAAAAGCCATTTAGTTCATTTTTGCGTATCAGGTCCCACATTCATCAAATAAAAGAAGTAAAATACTAAGTGTGTTATCAAAACTTGGTCTGATAATGGACTACAATTATAAACTGAAAGTCGCAGCACAGAAGAATCAGATTTCACTTCTCACGTGACGAGAGTTGACCGACAACGCGATGGCGGAGGATTTGGTGTCAAAGGGAAAAGCAAAAGCGCTGTTTCTCCATAATTTGCAGGTGTGCACGGTAGGGGCAGGTGGCCCGGGGAGTGAGTGTCAGTCCGGCATGTTCACGGCCGAGGCACCATCGACTAATATCTTTTCTTGTAAAATGTCCGGTGTAATCTGTAACACCGTTGTTTGTGGACAATTAACTCCCAACTATAATGTTGGTACTGCTTTTCAGCACTGTTGCAAGCCCACATTAATATCACATCTCTTTATTGTTACAAGTTCGCCGGGCATCTTCCTGTTGCTTTTATACATTTGTCTCTGTCTCATTATCTGTTTGTTCACAGTTGAAATGCTTTCAATGTGTGCATTTGACTTTTGCGGTATCTACACTTTACCAGATGCTGTGAAAGAGTTTTGCACTCCTGAGAAAATGTAGTAGACTATAAGTATACATGAAACTCAGAAAGTATACTAAGTATACTACGTTTACTCAAGAGTGGAGAGAGTCCACATTAACAGGAGCTGAAGGAGGGGACTTTAAAATGGTTTAAATTGTGGTCCAGTGCTTGCCTGTGTCGTTAATATGCCTTGGATGTGGTTGGAAATGCCTAGAATTTAAAGTATAACCAAATACCCTGAATGCATTGTTATGCTTTCAACCTGCTGCTGCGGTCCTCAATTATTCAGAATCCTTCTATCTGTCCATCAGCAGATCCCAGGACTTAGACCTGGGCAACACAGGAGCTCTGTTATGTGTAGAGGCTGGTGTAAAACAGGAAGATCTGCATGAAATCATCATCCCGAGACTTCCAGATCTCTTTCTTGGATTGAAAAATGTATCCAGGGATCCTTTCACTATTTATTATACCCTGACAGATGGTGTATACATTTCAATGCCTTTCCTTTGTACCTTGGAGACAGCCTGTCCTTTCTTTCCACGAAATATTTTGATGTGTTCTGATTCATGGTGCTGGTGAGAATACAGTACTTGTGGAGGTGTATCCCTGTAGAGGTTTATCTAACATCACTGAAACAATGTTATCAGTTTGAGGAAATGTGTTTATGGTAATATCTCTTGCAACTTTAATCTTGCATAGTAGAATTTCAAACTACAAAGCTCCCTTTGTGGCTGTTTATCATCTTGTGTTAATGCTTAATGAAGAACTGCTACTTGATTAAACTTGTTGCTGATGGAAACGTCACAAGGCTACTACATTGGTGACACTGATCTCCCATAATTTTTACGATGATCGTTTTTCTGAGTTAATTTAACTTCAAGCAGTTAACGTTAGCATTAGACAGGTAGTTCTAATATTTGTACAATATTTGAATGTGGCTACTGCATTCTCTGGCTGTGAGGTGTGATGTCAAAAGTGAGACTCAACTCCAATACAACTGTAAATAAGGGATCATTGTATGATGGGATAACTCCACTGTGATCCAATTAAATTTTAAAGTTACAAGTCAGTGGCGGATCTAAGATTTTCCTTAATCGGGGGCCACAAAAGGGGCCACATTCTAGTGACATTTTATGAATGTAAAAAAACAAAACCTATCTAACAGCAAATCAACTTAGAGCGGAAATCAGGCATCACTTTCATTCATGTTCACCAGGCAGAGACAATACCATCAGTGGCTGACTGAGGCAAGGCATCCGCATCAATCGTAGCATTCTTCAACGACAGCGCTGCTCAGAACAAATGGGCTAGTTGCGGTCCTCCCATCCTCAGCTGGATCTGGGAGCTAGAGCTGATGTACAATGTTGAAGTGCAGTCACCACTTGTCCAGTGGTGGGTCTGTGTTTTGCACTACTGGTGTGAGGAGGGCCTCCCGGGAAGTTAGTTATGAAGAGAGAGCTTGAGAGCTCCCATTCCACTGGTTGAGGGTGCTTCACTTAACCATATCCAGCCTGTCATTGTAAAGGTTTGATGGGGTTCATTTATGTGGACAACAGAACGGGAGGCAGGGAGGTCAGAGGCATCTCTAACAACATGTGAGCGATGCATATTCGTCTGCAAGTTTCTTGCAGGTCTACAGTAAGGGGGAACCAGGCAGACAGTGGACTCTTGGTGGCATAGCAAGCAAAGTAAATATTGTCTATAATCTATGAGGCCTGAAGAGCAGGAGAGGCACCATGCCATGCAGTTGAAGTTGTGTGATTGAAACAAAGTCACTGTACAACTAGACTAGACTTGTAGAAAAGTGAATGTAAAGGCAAGTTTTGACGGCCCTATGTAAGCTTAGCTGGCCAGAAAAACCATACATCATCCTGCTTGAACACTGCTGGCAATGTAAATGTGTAAGTGTAAGTTACGCACAGATTGTTGGTTGACACTGTGGAGTAGACCAGATGGTGTAGCCTTTGTCACACACTATTGAGGATAAAGCACAATGCTGGGGAGAGTGGTAGCGTTAAGACTAGAAAATATGGCTTGGTCCCGGTTTAGTTCCTGGAGCTCAAAGATAAAGCTGAGTGGTGGAAGTGAAAAGCAGCACCTGCCCCTCCCTTCTTACCACATTGAGCAAGGCCTTTAACCAGCAAACTGCTCCAATGGGGTGGCATAGGGGCAACACAGCAGATGGTTGTACTATGGTTGTACTGAGCATCTTCAAGGTGTGAAACTGTGTGAGTGAAAAACTGAAAGAGAGAGCATTGCTCTCAGCAAGACTTCCCTGGTTGAAAAAAAACAAAACAACAAAAAGTTTTTTCTTTTTGACAAGATTCACCACTGAGTTTGAAAAGATGGAGGTCTGGCAGTTATACCACTGAGTGAAGCCTGGCGATGATCTTTGGTCTTCCCCAAACCTCGTCATTCTTTTTCATTCGTTCTGCTTCCTTTGCTGTAGGCACTTTTTGCATTTTAGTTAAGTGGTACAACTTTTATGAGTGGTAGTGTATTTTCAACGGTTCCCCCATCTGCCACTTAGCTTCAACTTGGGCATGCAGGTCACTTCCTGTTCTGATGGACACATCTTGTTAGTGCCATGTGAATTGTTGCCTTGCCCAATACACATGGAAATCTTATCGGGGGACATTTCAAATAACCGCATGATGAGCAACGTACAAATTGAACCAATTTTCTCTGTCCTGATTTTTCAACAGCAAGTAGTGTACATTATAGTGCTATATTCTTATGGAAACTAGCCTCACAAAAGACCCTTTATAATAAAACTAAAAACTAAAACTAAACTAAACTAAACTAAACTGAGCTAAAACTTTTAGAAAATGGTTGCACTATGAAAATTATTAAGCAATGTAATTCTTGCGTGGTTAGTTTGCCCAAGAGAAAATACCAGATTGGGTGAAAAGAAAAATGGGATTGGCTGTCTCCCAGTCTCTTTTCTCAACTTGCCAATCTTTATAAGCACACATTAGCAAAATCACTTATCCAATTGAAAATGCAGTAATGGTTCGAGATTGAGAATGTAATTAGTTGAATATTTAATATACTTTAGAAACTTAACAAATCATTTGTGTCCCTTGGCGTATTGTTCCACATGAAGAAGCCGGCGACACAATAAGCGCAATGACAAAGTAGTACTGTGGGTACAGAGGAGGGCAGGGAGAGAGAAGGAGGGTCTATCAGTCATTATCATTTGCAATTTGCCCAAAGGTTCAACAGAGAGAGATGGGGAAATTATGAGGCAAATTAACTTTCCATTGGAAGAAGCAGCAACTTGAATCAAATTCATGTTTGGTAAAAATAAAAAATCCGGTGATATCTGTTATGGATGTTACATTTGCATTCATTGTATTCAGACCAGGTCTCGCAGCATATTACAGCAATACTCTTCTTGGAAAGCCTTTACAGTTTCATCCTCTGTGGTCTCTGTGCAGTACAGCACATTTCTGATCATGTGTCTGTTGTATGCTTCCCCAGTTTTACAGATGTTTCCAAGCCCTGATGCGTTGTGAAGCTCCTCGACGAGGCTCCAGCGCAAAGAGCTCCTCCAAGGTTGCAACCAAGGCCATGAGAGGTGTCGCAGTCACTGGTCCCCGCCGTACCAACGACCTCCTATTTATGGTAGCCTCCCTGGATCAACCTGCCACCACCATGCCCCAACTGGGCCCCTCCTTTGAACCCACCAATGATGTCACTAAAGCCCCGTCTTCAGAAATATCAAACAAACCTGTCGTAGTATCAATGGTGGCCCACTTTGATGGCTGATGATTGGCTATAACCATGAAAAGTCCCAAAGTCCCCAGCCAGGAAGTCATTAATAATGAGGTGGTGTTACTGAGGCTTGGAGAGCAGCAGCCTGCCGGTCCAGGTGGATTTAACGCGGCTATTGCATCAGCTCTGCCTTGGCTAGTAGAGATAATGGACCAGTAACAAAGGCTAATCTTGGACTGCCTCCAGACAATATGAGCAGATATCAGAGGTGGTAAATCTGCAGAAGCTGGGAGTCCGTGTTTCTCTGCAGAGAAAAAAGTATACATCTGTCTCGCTAGGAATGAGCATTTGAAGGATGCTCTTATCACGATTTTTGGGGAAAGCAATGTCAGAGGAATTGTAGGGATCATTTATTTTGTGCAATATCTAATGTTTGTATTCATTCTCATAAAATATCATTGCAGAAATGTGTGGAGTGCAGGAAGAGGGATAAGGTGTATTTTTGTATTGATGGGTTACTGACTGGTTACAAAGTGAGGTTGAAGAACGCACATTGTTTATTACCACAAGCATTCTGAAGTCTTTGCTAGAGTAGACAAGATTAAAAAGACAAAAGAGACTAGGAAGAGTAATGACGTACTGGTAATTTAAAGTGTCTTTTTAGCTTTTATTCCCTGCCAATACTTTTCATTGAATTCATCACTCATCACTTTGGAATGCATACGTGGTTTTCAATTAAGTGGTGTAGTGAGTGGTTTGTTGGACATGTAGCATTGCTAGCATGCTAGCGACATTCAAGTTTTTTCAGGAATAGTGATTAAGGTCAAAGAAATAGTTGCATGTTGGAGAGTTACTGTATAGTTCCTTCGATAACAACGTGCATGTGCACTGTTGCAGTATAATATGCAAATTAGGTTGGATTCTGGTAATGTTCAGTGGATAGCACTGATACAGATACTGAAAATGTATGCCTCTCTGGACAGATTTTTTCATGGTTTTTATTAGACATTTCCACATGTACTTGCAGCTGTGAAATCTGCTTTTTTAACTGAGCTGGATTTGGTCAAACCCAATGTCCAGTGTGTCCTATGTATTCAAAGAGGCTTTAATGTGAGTGACCACAAAAATGATTAGCAGTTCAGTGCCTTGCTCATCGGCACACAGTCAGCAGTACATGAGGACAGGCATTAGCCTCTACTCATAATTTTTACAATATTCAATCTATTTGCTTCCACAAAGGTCAGTCTACTGTGTCTTTGAATAATTGGCACCATCAGAGAAAATTCTAACAAGACATGGAAATGATTTTCCTGTGTTTCTCAGAACACAACAGAGGACTTTACCTGAAGCAACAAGTAACTCTGAGATGGAATAAGTTTGTTCTGTATATATTGTTTGCCATGTGCTTGTCTGCATCTTGTTCAATTTTTTGATAACTGATTTGACACTTTTTCCTTCTTGCAATACTAAGATAACTGTGGAGTCTCAGAAAGCAGTGCATCAATGCTGTGTTGTCAGTGAATGTCTAAGCTATAAGTGGTGTGGTACTTTTCAGTACTGCATACGGTGACAGTGAGTGCAGTTTTTTTGTAATTCACTTTTAGCACACTAACTGTTTTCTATGTGCTATTAAGATCTTGTATACATTAATGTACATGAGTTGATACCAAAGCTAAAGAAATGTCAATATTTTTTGAGGGGTGCTGTTCAATAAAGGTTTTTTTTTTATTTTAATCAATGCGCAGTGCTTTCTTCTGATGACTTGTTTAAAAAGTGGGGAGGTTAAAATCAAGTAGCCTTAAAGTGTGATATGCAGTATACAGAAGGTGAATGGTAGAGATATGTAATATGTATTGTATGTAATTGACCATTTGCTATGCTATGATTGGTCAATTACTGTTTGGGGGAGGGGTTAAGCGACCAGTGTGCATGGGGATGTAGAAAGAGTGATGCTCTTAGCATAATCAGTGTTTTTTTCCAAAACCAAAAACAGAAAAGGAAAAGTTAATGGAAGGATTATGTGGTGTGTTTATTTGCTCTAATTTAAGCTTAACGTTAGCATGTCGGGCTAACTATGTTCAAGTCTGATTTTACACTTTTCCTTATCATACTGCTGTAGGACAAACTAGTTCAGTAGCTTGTAGCTTGACAGAGGAAGAAACTGCATTTAAGGGGACGGACTTAGGAAACAGTTTGTGAACAATTCCGAGGACAAATTGATATATAAACAGACTTCATGTAAGGGTTACCTGGGGTGAACCTAACAAGCTGCTAATGAAGTTACTTTCTATAATGTAATAAACATTGATTTTCCCAGGGCAGTATTACATTTCAGGCTACATCCAACCTGGTCACAAGATATATTTTCTTTCTTCCCTGGAGATCCTGTGTCAAGCTGGAGCTACCACTGAGCCATCCCACGTTTTAAATTCACACACAGAATCAAAGCGGGAGTCCTATGACTGTAATTGCCAAAATTGTCCGAGACAATTGTGTCAATTCTCCAAAGTCAAGAAGACTTGGCTTTGTCTTTAATCTCTTGCCTTAAATCTTTTAACCCTGGTTATAAAAACACGTTTCATCTGGATACAGCGTGCAGAGTGAGAAAAGGTCACACATTAAGACAGAGATGAGAGCAGCCAAGCACGGACACAAACCACAGAGTAATTCCTCTGGGACGGCTGGAGATTAAGCGCCTAAAGGGCAAACAGTAGTTATTGAATCATGTATGATGGATATCTCGAAATGATTCCATGCTTACTAGAATCACTGGAACTAGTGATTTGGTTGGATATATAATTAACGATATCATCTGTAACATAATGGTTATATTGTGTTTACTGTTATATTATGAGCAGTAGATGTAGATAGACATTATGGACTATGAGAGAAGTTGCCCTCATGTAACCTTTGTGTTGTCAGTGGATAACAAGCAAAAGATTTACAAGAAGTGCACAAACTAACCCATAAGCCTATCCACTGGAGACTGAACTTAAATTGGGAGTGGGACTTCAGGTTGAACAAATCTGTTCTCAGCACTGATTTTAAATCTCTTTCAGGCTTCAGTGTGCCTGCAGGGATGATCTACTAATTGTTTTTGTGTAATGCCTGGTCCTTGGTCTCCGCTGTTTACTATAAAGCCCCTGGTGAGCGGAGATAAGAGAAAACGGCCCAATAATCAACATGGCTGTGAGACGGTATTGTGATGACGGACTTCATTAACCATCTGTGTGATTAACCAGGTGAATAGGATGGACTGAAGCTGGGATGAGTAGAATCCAAGTGACCTTTTGTTGCCATCCCTCTCAGCTTTTGTCAAAAATAAGAGCCTTTCAGTTGTCTTGATAAACAGTTGCCCTCTAAGGGCCTACATCAAAATTGATTTCCCTTTCTCTCACGTTCAACACCCCTGTGTTTGTGTGTGTGTGTGTGTGTGTGTGTGTGTGTGTGTGTGTGTGTGTCTCCGTGGATAATGTTAAGGGCTTTATTCAGTGAGCCGAGTGAAAACAGATGGAATGGGATGAAAAGTTGAGGTCTGGCCAAACAGAAGATTTACCCCTTTTACTAATGTGGTGGAAACTACACTGATTTGCTTTTCTTGATTACAAATACATTTTTTTTTGTTGTTGCATAAAATCATTTTTACAATGGGAGATGAGAGGGATACAGGGTTTTTGATGATGATAACCCAGCTGTTTCTGTAGAGTCTCTATCTAACAGGCACTTCAGAAGCATATTAGACCTCCCGACATCTATTAATCTGTCGACTTAAAACGTTTGAACGCTTCTTTTTCTTTTGATTCACACGTCACAACAGAAACAGGTGAACTCTACATTTCCTGTGCCAGTAGCAGCACTGACAGGAATAACTTTTTATTCTGTTACCTTACTCACAATGGAGTCTGTGACTGCATTACTAACAGCATTCCCGCCTGATGGGAAATAGCTAGATCACATTGGTGTTGGCTCTTGTCCGCATCAACTGATGACGTCAGCGTGTTGTGCAGCCGAATGTTTTGCTGAAAATAAAGCAATGCTAGACTTAACTAGATTAGTCTGGCAATTATTTTCTTGATGAATCTATTGAACAAGCATAGCCAATGACAATATTGATATTGTTGAAAATTGAAACAGAAAATATTGATATAACAATAAAAGTGAAAAACTAAAAAATGGCACAAAAAGAAATAGCAAAGAAAAGATAAAACATGGATTTCCATTTTTTGTTGGGGTTTTTTACGGAAAGTTTTCTGTGTGTTTTCTTTGAAGCAGAGGACAGAAGTAAATGTATCGCAAATAAGTCCAATTCCTTCTGACGAGACTGATCAATTTAACAATTCATTAAACGAGCAAAATATTGAATTTTAAAGTAGTAAAATCGCTACAATTGTATATTTGTTTATTCTGTTATCAAATAAGCTGAGCACAACTTTGGACGGAGGGTACATCCAGGTATTTGGATTGATGAAAAACTTACTTTCCAAGTCCATATTGACATGCTGTTATCAAAGCTGAGATTGAAACTGGGCTTTCTTTTTTTTTTTTAGAAATAAATCTTGTCTTCCTTTATTTACAAGAAAAAGAATTGTTGAAGCAGGTCTCCTCTCTGTATTGGATTACGGGGATGTTATTTATGGGCGGGCGGGCCAGTTTCACTCTCAAACCTTTAGATGCAGTATATATCACTCCGCATTACTGGAGATAGCTATGGGACACAGCCTTGTCTACTGCCAAAAAAATGTCTCGTCTGCTCTGTCAATGAGGAGAGGTCAGCACTGGTATTTATTTATTTATTCATAAAGCTATTTTACAAAGCTATTTCCTCTCAGACTTGCTGTATTGGATGGCTCACCCTGCAGATGCAGAGTTAGGAAGGTCAGGGCTTTCTGTTACTGTGCTCCACATACTTGGGATTTGCTTCCAAATTACTTTAAGATGGCCTCATTAATACCACTGAAACTATTCCAAGGTTTAATTGCTAATTGTATTGCTTTTAATGTTTTCATTGTTCTTTTTGTTATTGAGTCACTTGTCTTGTCTATTCCTGCACCTTTACCTTTTAACTTTGTTAATTCTACCTGGTTTTAGCCATGTATCTTCTCATTTATTGCGACCTCCTAGCTTCTTTGACGATTTTAGTGGTGTATGTGTGTATGTTTGTACCTCGGCACCATTGTAAATGAGGGTTCTTCCTCAGTGTGTTTTCTGAGGATTTAAATGAATGAAATGATGATGATGATGATGATGACTTACAGAGATGAATACCAAGGCAGCCACAATTTGTCAACATTGACTTGGTTGTGCAAAATGAATGGACTCCTGGTAAAACCTGGTTTTGTAAATGTGTGTATCTGACAGCCATACCCTTCACACAACAAGATAATGTGTGCCAGCTCTCCTGTTCTACTTTTTACTCGAATCCAGTGCACACACCATCAATTTGAAAATCTGTCATCATGGGCAAATCAGGATTATAATCTGTCTTTAAGTGTTGTAGTGTGTTACCAGGAGGAAGATGACAGAGAAAGCAACATGAAGGATCACTCAGCAAAGCACCTGCAGTAACATTTCTCTTACCATCATAACAATACTGTTGTTATGTCCATATAATTGGACAAAAAATGTACTAGATGATCTATAAGCAGTGAAGCACTGCTACTGATACTAATAGTCATGGTTCCTGCAGGACAGGTGGTAGTGTTTGTCTTTGACTCCTGCCAAACAAGCCAGACTAAAGCGATTGTAATACCTGGCAGGCGGCCCTGTGACCAGTGGGGCCAGCCAGCACTCTGATGATAAAACACGTTGTAAATGAGTGCAGACGGCACAGGGGATTCCACAGTTAATTGATTAATAAAGTCCACTGCCACCTGAATTTGCCCACCGTGAATTTTCTCAATAACATTCAAAGAACAAAGACCAGCAAAGCGTTCATTATTAAGGAATCATGAATGTCCTTGGTAAATGGCCATCTGCCATGATTTTGATATATTTTGATTGAATGATTTCTTTTGTATGAGTGATAATTTTGACCTTATGCCGGATTGATCCTCTGGGGATCATGATTATCTGCCGTTAATTTGATCAAAACCTGGTCATTTGTATTTACGATACCGTGCCAAAGTGTTGATGTGTTGGTGAGATTTTGATGTGACAGCGGTGCTACACGACTGGTCTGTCCAGTAGTTGTTGTACATCTGGATCAAGATCTGGACCAGAATCAGAATCAGAATCAGAAATACTTTATTGATCCCCGGGGGGAAATTGTACCAATTTGACCAAAGTGTTGGACAGACAGACCCACTGACCAACTGACTGACATCACCATCCCTGTAGGTCCGGCCACTATTCAGGGCTCACAAACACAACTTCTTGCTTTGATTATGCTCATGTTTCAATTCTGTTAACCTGCTGGTGCACGGATGCTGTTTAACTGAGAATGACAGAAAACAGGAAACCAGTAAAGCCCCATTTACACCTGTCATTTCAAGTGTCTCAAATCCAAATAAAATCCAGATGAGATGTAAGACACTTTCATTTACACTCAGCCACACATATGCTTCTCTGTTGGCCAGACCACAAATCTGATTCCAATCCGTCTTGGTTTTCCTGGCTACATTACATTACATTACACTACGAGAGGAGTAAAGATTGCATATGTCTCTTCGAGAGACGGATGCATTTACACCTTTTCAACATCTGGCTGGAATGCGTCTCACTAACATAAGAGGCGGTTTGTGCAAATGAGGCCTAAAGAGGGTTCTGGGGAACTCTTAGAGTCCCATTCAGCCGGCCAATCAACAACTGCTACTGTTGCTCTGTTGGTCATGAAGTTTTAAACAGATAATAAAAAAGGAGATCAATCATATTACTCATTATTCAAACCCAGCATTCGTACGGTGTCAAGTTTAAAAAAATGATTTGATCTAAACTCTACATAACAGCTACACAAGCTATATTCCACAACAAGTGTGACTCATTTCAAAATTCAGCTTCCACACAGCATAAATATACTGCTACCATCTCACATTTTAAATCTCAAGCCTCACCCTGCTATTCAAACTTTGTCTTTTACATGAATTGTTCATCTTCATATACAAGAGCAATTAAGGAGTTCTCTCCCTAAAACCAAAAAAAAGAACAGTATAGTGTATAAACTGTGTTGCTGCTGCCTCCACTTGGTTTTGCTGCTGAGTGTATCGTCCTTGGGATACCAACTTTGTATTCTGAGGTTATGCTCAGGCCATGCTGCTTTTGGACGCAGGATGGGTCAAGTGCTCAACAAGCCACTGAGTGAGGTTGAACGATAATAAAAATCATTCTCAGTTTCACCTCACACCTCATATTCCAAAGTTCCTCTCCGGCTAAGTGCTGCTCCAAACCTCCCCAGTTCTTTCTCACTTAATTCTTGTCACCAGCCCTTGGCCAGTTCATTTTAAGTTTGCTGTTTTTTTCTCTGTGGTCACTGACTTCTCTGCCCATTAGATGCAAAGTTTTAATTGCTAACGCCTGTTCATTTAGTGACAGGGTTTTGTTGAGCTGATTTGGTATGTAGGGCTAATGAATTCTATCAAGCACCTCGTCTTCTCTTGACTTATTTCTACGCAATTCGATATTTTCCATTGAAAACATTTATTTTTCTACTCTCAGTTACACTTACTATTACTGATACTTTTACTGATACTCTTTATCATTGATACTGGTACAGATATAGTAGTGCAACCTATAAAAGACTACATGTACAAATCCAAAGACACCACATGAATAATTTAATCGATGATACATTTACAAAAGAAAATGCAGTCTGTCATATGGTTTGCAGGTTTTCTTTTTGCTATTAATTAAAAACATTAACAACAGAAATGTTTATTACATTACCAATGTGTTCTGTTTTGACATTCAATTTAAAAAGATGACGTATGCAATGTGATATCCGATGTTCTGCTGGTCCCTGAATGCTCCACTCTTCCTGGTGACACTTTTTGACCTGGCGTTGTCAGGGCTAATTACTGTATCCAACTTTGAAACTCAGGTGACAGTTTGGTCCAAACGAGATTCGTTAATGCAATTAAATATTAAGTGAGTGGGAATGCCAAGGTGGCCGACAACTGCGGCCCACCGTCCAATAAAGTTGCTGCAGGAAATGCTGGTGGGTGCTGGAATGCTAGATTTCAAAGAACAGCACGTACTGGTTTGGGGGATTGGGAGCTGCAGTCAGGTCAATGATGGCATCACTGCAGCAGTGTGCATTCACACTTCTATAAAAATGTAAAGCACTAAAGATGACACCAAAATGAAAAAGTGAGCACCCCACAGATGATCTCTTTATGGTTATTCATGCTTAATAGCTTGATCTGCTATCCACACAAGCAGACCGGGTTTCCCTCTCTCTACTGTTCCCCTACCTTCTAAAGTGGTAATGCCAAAGTCTGTTGTTATGTCATTTATCTTTGAGATATTTTCCACCACATCTCTCGCACACTCCAGAGATAGTATTCCTCTTATGTCTTTCCATAGCTCGTGGGCATAACCTCAGCCAGTTCTGGTTACTGCTACCATTGATAAACGCCTATTCCCTCCCTAGAGATGACTTTTCAAACTGTCACATGAACTTTCCCTTGTTGCCAAAAGCTTTATTCAGAGAACATTAAAGTTTTTTGGTGCGTCTCTGTCTGGAGGCCTTGAGAAACCTTCATGTTTTTGCATTCGTTGAATTCTGCTTGTCAGAGCAACACTAAGAGATGCTTTTATGAAAAGAGACTCCAACTTTATCAGACAAAATCACAAATAAAAGGCTGACGTCTGTAACATGTCATAGATGCACTATTTGCCCATATGAATATGAATTCAAAAGCCTACACAGTATACTGTGTATATGCTCTTCTCCCCACGTAAAACACAAACTGTCTGCTGAACAGGAACAAGTGGGCATATATCTACATATACATATATATACATACATACATATATATATATATATATATATATATATATATATATAGTAGTGTTACATGTTAGTGGCAGAGTCCGCCATTCTGGGTTAAAATTCATTGGAAATGGTGCAAGCTTGTACTCCAGCATTACTGCTTTTTTTATCTCACTGATATCAACTTCCCTGTTCTCTTTAAACCATATCAGAGCTGTATTAACTTACTGCTAATGCTAACCAAACATTTCCTGCTGCTGTTAGTTCATAATAAAAGCATTAAACCTGTGAAATACAGGGTAGCTTTTATTGTGAAGAGGTTACAAAATACGCAATGTATTTGTCACAGAGGTTAGCGCTGACACAAAGAATGCACCACAAGTAACCATGGGTGTCACCAAATCAACCAGGACTGAAATCTTGAGGACTGTAACTGACTGTAAACCAATGTTGGCTTTAGATGGCAGTTGTGAGGCTTCCTGAAACTGATGCTGCAAAATACACTACAAAATGCTGTTTTGTTTCTAAGCTTTATCCTCCATTGTCATTATTGATGGTAAACAGAGCAATTCCCGTTTCTGCTTGGATCAGACTAATTGACTGTAGAGACCTCGCTTCGGTCGAAGTGCAAGATACTGAAGAGTTCTTTCTGCAACTTTTAGCCCTCACCTGACTTTTGACAAATCATTCGTCGAGTGCCAATGTGTGCTGGAGTTAGTTTGACAAGCTTGCGACACACTTAAGCCCAATCATAAGGCTTTAATTGGAGCCATGGGATTCAGTAAGGAGGCCAAGTGGACAGTATCAGGTCATCATTCCTGTGAAGATCTGCAAATAGATCCCACACTGAGGTCTCTGCTCCGACAGAAGGCTCTTTGAATCACTCATGCCTTCATATACTCAGTGTTAATCGTTGTATTTATTGTTAAAAAAAAACGTCTATCAATACAAATAACAACCATAGACAGTTTCTATCAATTCAAAGAATGAACTAACACAACAATTCACATTAAGATGATATTCAAATGTATGTCTTCTCCATTTCTGCTATTTTTAACACAATCAGCTTGTTTAACATTTGAAACAGAGGAAATGTTACAAACATCATCCATTTAAAATGTAAAAGGGGAAAAATAAGCAGGTCAGTTTCTCTGTGTGCATGTCACAGTGATTTATGTTTAGGTTGCACTGTCTCTGTAATCATCCACAAGCACGGGCCAAGCTCCGTTATAGAATGTAATTACTCAGACAGCGGCTGATGGGGATTAGCTGAGGGAAAGTGACAAAAATGGAAGGTTATTACGCCTGGCCATGGTAATTGTCCCATCTGGTGTTATCTAGAAGTCTATGAGTAAATCCAAGACTAAGGAGGGAAATAAACTCCAATTAAACTTGGGGGAAATATGACTTCTCCCTCCAAATTCCCCTCCTCCCCCTGATAAAGTGGATGATGGAAGGATGGATGGCTGATCAATAGATCAGGTGAGCAAGTGGATGTGAGTGAATGGATGAGGCAAATGGGGACCTCCACCATATTCCAGAAATTGGAGTAATGAGCAGGCTAAGAAATGAAACTGAGGGGGAAACAGAGTAAAACTGGAGCAGCACAAAAGATAATCAATTCTTATAAATGCGCACGCACACACACACACACACGCACGCACACACACACACACACACGGACAAACTTCAACAAACAGAACCCAAACAATGTCAGGGCTCATGAAATTCAATTTCAAACATAACTGTTTTGCTATTTGACAATACATAAAATGTGATATTTAAGTTTTCTGTACCATACAACTAGAGATTGTTTATGGGAATCATTTAATATTGTAAAAGTATCAAACTTTGTTGGAGCTGCGACCAAAGTTTGATACTTTTCCTATATTAAATAATTACCAAAAGGGAAATCATCATCATCATCATCATCATCATCCCAGGATTTATTTACTCTAGACATGATCCTCCTCCACCACCACCACGAAAGTGAGGATGACTAGTACTGGAGTTTTGGTGGTGATGATGGGTTGGTCATTGTAATCTCTCTCACCAAGTCATGCAGTAATTATCTTACAGGCATTAAATTACTAATGGAGCTGCTTTGATGACTGTGGCCACAAGAAGTGGGTGTAAGACGTGACTCAGAGTCAATTCAACATACTGTTCATAGTGCATCACAGGATAACGGTCTAAACTCCCATACTTAAAAACATAACGGTGAGGATGGAAAAAGATTTCACCGGTGTGGTTTAATGCAGGAAACCTTGCATACTGCAGGACACACTATTTATGTGCACTTGGTCACTCTAACAGGCTACAGTCTGTCTGTCATCAACATCTTTTTTTGAATCTGCATGCTCCATGAGGTAAGTGCACACTTCAGATCAGACTGTGCATGTACACAGCTGAGAAACAGTACAAACCTAATTAACAGAAAACAGGAATAAGACTTGTTTTTTGGGGTTTGGTTTTCCTGTTTGATTACCCATTTCAGGATGAAAACCATCCAGACCATCTTGTACTCATGGGTCGGACCACACCCACATACTAACATAGTATTTTACGCAAACATCCATCAAGAGTGGCCATTAACAGTGATCCGTGACAAACAAATGTGGGTCAGGGGCATAAAGTCGGGGAGCCAATGGCCCCTTCTCTACTTTATGTGCCGTTTCGTGACTGCATCTTGCACGGTTGTGATGCCATCACATTGACAAAATCTATACAAACACCGAGCAATATACTCAATGTCAGAACAACAACTTAGTGATATTAAAAACATTATTATTTTATTTTCTGCAACACAGCAAGCCTGTACATCACTGATGCTTCCAACATTGTGATTGTTCCTATGGATAATGGGTGTTTAGGCTCCCTGGACCTCTGTGACCGTGGTCACTATGAGGTTCATGGGGGAGATGTTGGGGAGAGTCAAGGAACCCCAACTTTGTCACGGCAGTTTGCTTTTCATCATAGTCAGCCTACTACTGCAAACATAAGAAGTAAATCAGTGGGCACTCCTCTCCATACAACCAGGTAGCTTCAGAGTCTCTTATGGAGAATAGTCAGACGAGGCGCTCAGAGTCTATTCATACAGTTCAACACCAAGCACTAGCTGCTGTTTGTGTTGCCTATTTATGGGAGAAGCTGGAGGATGAAGAGGTGATAAATGATCCGGATGTGTCTCAGATGTGTGTTGAAGTGTATCTCAGGTGATGTCTCTCTGCGCCTGGAGGGGGCTGCCATGGCACTGAAAGATCTTGGACTTTGACTAACACTTGTTGTGTACTAAATTATGTATATGTTTTTGAGATATTGATTTCCCCTCACCAAAAGAATCCATTCTGAGTTTTACATGGGCTCACACGCCTATTGCCGCCGGACAACTTGAACCACTGCAGTGTAGCCTGCATGTTGTTATATGGTAGCTTGGTTTGCTTCACTGTTCTTTATGGAACAGTTCAATTCATGCGTCAGATATAATGGATGGAAAGATTCTTCTTATTCGTTTATTCGGATCCTCGTTAGCTGCTACCATAGATCTATATATATATTATATATATATATATATAAGATCACGAGAGAAGAGACAAATTAACAGTTAAAAGAAATTTAGATAGAATAGAAAAACACAACATAGAAAGATTTCCATGGCGCAAAATAAAACAAACAGAACAGAATTAATCAAACAAAACAAGATCCCTAAGAAGATCTACATTATGATAACAGCAAGATTCAGTGATATTCAGTCACATCAGACAATAATACACAGGTCATCATCAATAACAACAAACAAACAAGCACTATCATATTATTATTACTGCTTAAAAATCTGCCCTCAACTTTTAGCCAGGAGAGAACATCATGCATGCCCTCAACACAGTGAAGAGCTTGACGTGCAGCTTTGTCCTGCACAAAAGACAAAGACAAAACCAGCCTGTCTAATTGAGTGATCAGTCAGGAAATCAGCATACCTCCAAATGACTGACACTGCCCTTCCTATATTTGCCACAATCTTATCAATACGACAAGACCAGGTAAGCTGTTTGTCCTAAAAGCTTTGCTTCATGGACCTGCTCCAAAGCTATACCCTTCACCTTGAGGGAGAGTAGCAACTCACTTCTCAATGCATCATTCAAACCAAAGATAGTACACTTTGTTTTAGGTACATTTTGCACAAGCTTATTATTTTCCACCCAATTAGATACACATTCAAGTTCACTTTGCAGAAGTTCATCGAGACTATCAGTGGACTTGAATGATATTGAATCATCAGCATACATCATAATAACTGACATGTTCAGAACAAGAGATGGCTCATTAGTAAAAACTGAGGAGAGGAGAGGACCCAGGCAACTTCCTTGGGGAACCCCACATTCTAAATTTCTTGTAGTTGAAAAACTACCATTAACTTAAACACACTGCGTTCTGTTAGTCAAGTAGCTATTCATCCAGCTGACAGCATTTGCGCTGAAGCCTTGTGTCCAAAGTTTTTTTCAGTAATAGTTCATGATCAATAACATCAAAAGCAGAACTGAAATCAAGCAGGACAGCACCAGCTATTTCTTTTATCATCAATTTGACTCATCCATTCATTTGTGTAAAGGCAGTACAGGTTGAGTGGCCTTCTGTATAGGCATGTTGAAACTCAGGATCGAGCCCATCGACAGAAAAATAATTGAGAATTTGATCAAAGACTAGTCTTTCCATAAGTTTGCTAAGAGCAGGGAGAATACTGACAGGTCTGCTGTTTACCCCACTAAAGTTACTCCTGCAGTTCTTAGATACTGGAATGATTTTGGCAACTTTCCATACCTGAGGGAAAACACTTTGCTTCAGGCTCAGGTTAAAAATGTGGCATACCAATTCTGCAATATACAGAATTTAGCTATTATTCTTACTAATGCACCATTAAGGTTATCCAGTCCAGACTTGGACTTTGGATTGGATAACCATTTTTTACTGACAGCAGAAGTTGCAGATGGCATCCACGAGTCGTTGTGGTTAGATTGGTGGAAGCAGAGGAAAGTGTACCAGTGATCCTTGAGAAAGTGAAAGTGGCCATGGGAAACAATGAAGACTACATCCTGCCAGACACTCTGGGGAATTAAATTGTGCAGTCTGAAGGGAAAACTGGTGAATAAAATACATTTTCTATTTAATTTTCATTTGTGCCAAATACATACGGTATGTATTCATGCTAATGGCCTGAAAGTAGTGGCAGTACAACAATGTGCCCCCCCTCCCTAAATTGTCTCTGCTTTACTATCATGAGGGGTCTTTTGGTGGGATGCAGGATCTGTGTGGAGGAGTGGAGGAACACATCTTCCCAGTGCCTGAAGTGCAAGGACGACACTCCTGAAAACTTGTTCTGTACTAAATTATGTATATGTTTTTGAGCTTATTGATTTCCCCACACCAAATAAAATCCCACATTTGTCAGGCTTCAGATGAGTTTTACATGGGCTCACACTTCTGCCTCTTTGGCCTGGCCTCAAACAGTAATTTTCAACAGATTTTCCATTTACATGTCTTTTTTAAACCTGTTTGATACTCAGTGTTCTGTGTTTGATGTTCACTTTTGAATACATTAAAAATACTGTTTGAATATGCGTATATATTTAAATACATGTTTAAACACATTTTATTTTATACACATATCTAGATATTATTTCTTCTTATATTTTCACATCAGCTGAGGTACGGATGGATAGCGGCTACAGACATAATTGTGCTAAATGATAACAAATGGGCTACAAAGGTCTAATGTCCCGTTTTTCTCCTTACTCTGGGATTTGGCTGAGTACAAATGTAGTCAGTCTGCTTGAGTAGACATGAAAACTAGGAGGTTTATTTTATTAGACCATATCAGGTAGGATGAATGTCTAACCAGTCTGCAGAATTACATTGAGTGTGTTTATCGAGCTGTCAAGTGGCTCCATGTGGTCCCAGCTGATGGAGGCTACAGTCCAGTGAGAGCTTGATTCTAACTGGTACTCCCTTGATGAGATGTCCCTAACAGAATTACTGCACAATAGTTGACGCTTCATATGACGCTCACTGTCTCTGTAGATTGTTCACTGCATAAACGTCTGTCTGGTTCTTTTGTCTAGCTGTCAACATATCCAAATTTCTATTTATTTTTTGAGACATTGAGAGTACAAACCTATTGATGAGGAGGTTCACACAGTGCGACACCTGTTGGTCGCTTTCGGAGCCCCCAAAGCCCGGGGTTATAAGGTAACCCGTCTACTGTCTTATTGCATCTACGTTCAGCTACTCTGTGGGAGTTTTATTAAAGAGGAGGTGTTATGCTAATTTCCAGCTCTATATCTTTATTCAGGGACACCACTAGAGTAGCTCTGCATGATTCACAGTTCAAATAAGTCCTTAGTCATCTTATTCTGGCCCTTCATGCAGCCCCTCAGTTGATCCCTCTGTCTGACACAAGCCTTGCGAGCTCCTGTCTCCTTTAACTGTAGCTGCCTTTAGCTCAGTTCACTCTGAGCTCCAGGGGAGTGTTGGAGTTTTGGACCGCCGGGAGGAGGAGGTTTTCAGTCCCAGGCTCCGAGAGTCAGATGGTTAGAGTCAGCTAGCTAAGAGCATAGATATAGATATACATCTATGGCTAAGAGGACTGCTAGATGCACAGCTAACTAGCGAACGGCAGCTACAGTTAGCAGTAGTTAAAGATTACTTTAGCAACAAGTAAAGCCATCTGTCCATCAAGAAACGACCTACTACCTACCTACTTTCCTTCACAACAGAAAAAGCACTTTCTGTGAGACACACTGAACAACCTGAGTAGTAGTAAAGAGCAGTCCTGAGCCGAGCAGCCGAATACCTCAGACAGACTGAGCGGGAGGACGAGCGCGCCCCTCTACTTCGTGGGCATGCTTTTTTTTTCTTTTTTCTTCTTCTTGGTGGGCGTGCAGTCACTGCTGTGCCCTGAGCAGATGACTATCTGAGAAAATCCGGGATGCATTTCGTAATACATCTCACGGAAGTAAGACATGAAAAGCGAAGGGAGCGTTACTATTACATATGTTTCCCTTATTATTTGGCAACTTTGGTAACGTTTAATAGCAATATCCTACATTGTAACACCATGTATATGACAGAAAATAAGGAAAAGCATAATAGGTCCTCTTAAAAAAAAAAAAACTAAATCCAGGGAGCATTAGAACAAATCCGGTGGCTCTTTAAGGCAAAACATTTCACAAAAATAAAATCGCCCACCTCAGCACAAGGGACTCACAACAATGCATGCATGTAATCCAGCACAATTTTATCGCACTGGTTACAGCCTTACTGTTTACTGTTTGCTCTCATTACACCTGCTAATGCAAAGGGAACAGTAGCAGGAACAGACTGGAGACATAAGTAGCATTAGCAGTGTTACAGTGTTGTTGTAGCTTTTTATTTTATTTAATCTCGTGGATACTAAATGTAAGAAAGAACACTGTCAGTGGAACATTTATATTACACCCACATCAGAAAAAGCAGACCAAACGTGAAGTCTGGCACTAAAACATTGTGCTGGGGCTTTAACTGCTGATTGTGCCAGTTTACTGCCATCAAACTAGTGGTAGCCGAGTTTCCCCTTGTGCATGAAAAGTGCTATATAAATAAAAGGTTGCCCTGCTTTAATTGCCTTGCCTTGCCTGTTGTGCTGGCACACCTCCAGAGGAGTGAGCCTGCACAGCAGATGGTGGTCCCTGCCCTCACTGCCATAGGTCCTCCAATACTCCCACAAACAAGTAAGAAAGATGCTGTTTAAACCTCTTGCTGGGTTTGCTAAGTACACAAACAGCAGGTCACTTTGACAGTGGGGTTTCTGATTCTTCTCTCCTTATAAATGTGCAATGTTCTCACTGGACACAAGTTTTCAGAAGGAAGTTGGATGAAAAGCAGAGAGCTGGAAGGCCAAACAGCTATCATCCCTGGAAACCTCAGGGTGCAATAAAACAACAGCGCCGGCTTTTGCAAAGTATATACGGGAGGGATGAACAGAAAGTGCATTTAGTTCAGTTCCCATACTCATCCAGTGTGAGAGCAAGCAGTAGAGTAGTAATTGAATCTCTGTTTCCTGCAGTTATTCTAACGGGGCATCACAGAGTGCCTAACTTGATGGAATAGTCCAGCAGAGGCATGTCACATTATCAGCCCAAACTGGGAAGTCATGATAGCCTATGAGGTAAACTGAAAAAGCAGAAAAATGTACCCTAAGGGTTGAATAAGCCTTGCCCTGGTCAACGTGCACTTCAGTGAAATGAGGTCTTTCACTCAGTACCAAGCATCTAATGCATTTCACTTACTGTAAGGTCATGAACTGAAGTAGGTCATACAATCCTCGCTCTCATACATGGTACAAATTGCATGAACAAGTTTTCCATTTATGGGAGACACACATTTTGTCTGTCCCTGTGCTGTGGGAGTCTGATTATATCTAAGAGCTGTCACTGCAGTAAACCGAGGGGAGTATCAAAATCAAAGAAAGCTGCTCTCCTTTAATTCTCTCCAACATCATGTAATGACGTGATAAAATACGTTGGAAAGGACATTTGGTTTATGGCATGTATTTTATTTGGATGGATAAAACAATATAACACTAAAATAAACTGTGGCAACCCTTGTGTGAAAGACAAGGCTAAACTTAAAAAGTCCCTCCCCACAGGAGTCACCCATGTCCTGGTGGCTGGGATGAAAGCTGCGCTCAGTGATTTCAAGTACACAATGCTCCACAACAAAAACAGTGGAGCTGGCGGGAGTGCACGCTCCCCTAACGGTCAGAAACCACTGGCACATTGTCTCTACACAAATCAATACATGGTGGCTCTGAATGAAGTGAAAGAAGTGTCGGGGCTAGAAACACATGCATAGGCTCTGTAGTTATGCCGTAACCCCTTAAAGCAGAACTATAAAGAACTAAAATATATATATATTCAGTCTAATCAGTTCGGGTAGAGTCCCTTTGTAATGTCGAGGGTCTCAGGGCTGTGTGTCGATATGTCTTGCTGTCAGCTCTGACCACATGGTGCACTAGGATGTCAATATATTACTGAGGTTGCTGCTGCTGGTTCTTTCTCTCTTTGGGTCTGTTCGGGTAGACGGCATTATGGATCAGGTTTCATTGTCCTCAGGTCCTTTTTAAGCATGTTGGGGGGTTTTTTTTGGGATAGGTTTTCCAAGGGTCCATTTTGGATCGGGTCCAAATGTATTGACCATGAAGATCTCTAGTGCTAATGTAGGAAGTAAATGATGACATGTAATATTTTACACTGAAATAAGGGGTGGAGGTTCAGGAGGTGGATAGTGAAGTGTTGTGTCCTGCCTAATACTATTTGTCAGTATTAACATTTATTATTTAACCATGACTACTATCTCTGAACCACCTCAACCAGACTGTAGTAGCCATTTTAAAAATGAAATAGAATTGTCAATGAAAATTGTAAAGTTTCTACATGTAAGCATCTCCAGTCAGGCACCTACAACCAATACAACAGGCTAGATAAATATGTGGCAATCATGACAGTGAGACTACAGTACAGCTGACTGTTTGAGCTGTGCGAGGTCAAAGGAAGATGTTTCAGTTACGGCTTCACCAGATCATTAATTCAAGAACGTTTTCACAAAAGGGTATAAATCTGTATAAACCCTCTAATGGATGTAATTACAGCAAATAGAATTTAGCCAACATTGGAAACTTAATGACTTGTGACTGGTTTTTATGTTATATTAAATCCTGAAATCGATTCTGGACTCAAGGAGTATAAGATGGGGATAATATGGTCTCTTAACTTAAAAATTCTTCTAATCTAAGATCTTCTAATCGTCCTATTCCTTTAACAAACTACTGTGTTTGTTTAAATATATATATATATATATCAAAGAACCAAAATCATTTTGCATTCTAAACCACCACCATAAATTCCCCAAATGGTCTTGATGGTGACAAAAAAAAACTGTTCCCATATTGTTTGTCACAGTTCACTGCTCCAGTAATCCCTCTGGACGCCAATGGCAGTAATGTTTACAACAGACAGCAATCTTCCCAGCTTCTCCCTCGCGCCCTGTGGTCCTCAACCTTGTGTGATAACACTTCAACTGTTCCTCTTTACCTCAATACCTTCTCCACCCCCATCCTCCAACTCTCCCGTTTTCCCTCCCTTTCTGCCAACTGCCTCCAATTTCTCATTAACCACCACAATGGTACTCCAGTATCAGTGGTAAATTGGGCTATCCTAAATTATTGTAGCTGCCAGGCAAAGTACAGTGGAGCGGGAGAAACACAGAATCAGTGGGAGTATCAGGGAGGGCAATCTCTGAGCCTGGAGTGGAGAAATTCCCAGGGAAAACAGATGGCATTCCATACTTCATTAATCACCAGCCAGGATGACAGCTCAACTAAATTGGAAAGGCAGGGACCCTGATTCAGTCTCCATCAACCTCCCTCCTCCTTTTTTCTCCTCTTTTGCTTTTGTACACCTTCCCCACCTCAGTCCCTCTTCTCTCCATTTTCTTTGTCCCTTCCCACGCCCACTTTGTCATTGCCTGTCTTTACTCTACCTTCAACCATAACACCATGTCAACTAATGAACCTCATAGAGAACAGTGGACTTTTTTTCCCCCCAAATGGCATAGATCCATTGCAACTGGTGTTATATTTATGTGCAGCCATTTGTGCACTGCATGTGACAGATACCATATGGCTATCAGTCGTGAGCTGGTTTTACTGTTGAAGGTATGGCGCTGTCAAGTGTTAGCAATCATCAAGGGTGACCTTGCCCCTGCGGACAGCTGTAGTGTCTGTGATCAGGCTAATTCATAGCAAAATGATGGCTATGTTTGATTTGGCGACATAGCAGGTGTGAGGCCACCAAAAAACAAAAAATGTCAAACAAAATGTGTATAAATTAATGAGCACTTTGTTTCACACTGCAGCTGATAGAAGTCTGGAAAAAGGTAGAATTATATGAAGTAAATAAAGCAAGTATTATACATATGCATCTTCTGTAACTGTAATTGTTTTAATAAACCATATAAAAGTGGAGTGACTCAAAGACTATGTATCACAGTCCAGCTGTGAGGGAGGACGGCAGCCCGCCCAATCAGTGATTGTACTATGGTTTGTATTAGAGCCCTGCGCGGGACTGACCATTACCGGCCGCTCCCGCAATGTGTGTGTTCCAGACCGCCTGCATACTACATAAGGAAATGGCGATCAAAGATCATGTGGCAAGATGGGACACTTATTTAACTATACAGTACATAAAAATTTGCTGAATTGTTTTTCTTTGAGCAACTGTATGCTATAGCAGAGTCTTTCTCGTCTACAAAAAATCTATATGCTGAAATGTCCTTCATGAACTTAAAGTCACAAGTTGGACAGAAGAATATGTGACTGCTTTTGCTGCTATTTTTACAATTTGCACATGGAAACAGTGCTTTCCTGCCAAGCTGCTCGGGATTCTCATTGTAACTTCAACATGAGCAGCGCTCTCTCTCTTCCTCCATGTTTTAGCTCCCCTTTTGACCCTCGCCTGTAACAAAGATGCACAGATCTCCAGCATACACAAGTGCCGGCTGTTTGATGGATTAAGACAGGGCTTTTGGGAGACCCTTGAACCTGAGCTCCTTCATCACCCAGACATCATTACTCTTGAAGGGACCCAGGAAACTGCATCACCCAAGTGTAGTTAGCGGTGGTCATGATGGTGCTGATACTGATGTTGACAGTTGATGTAGACTCGACTGATACATTGGTATGGCAGATATTATTGGCCAATTTTAGCTCATCACAGATATATTATATCAGTTATTATTATTAAGTGTCAAGAAATTGCAGTTGTGAAATGCCAAAGACTTGAATTTGAATTAAGAAAGTGTTGCCATTACATCATTTGTCCACCAGAGAGCAGTTGAGACGTCCCACTATGTGCGTCTTGATCACAATTCTTTAATAAAGTTTAGGAATTGTCAAGAAATTGTGTTATATTGTGTGTATATGGATTTTTTTTAAAAACTCTTAAATACTGGTGTCTGCCTGACAGACTTTGCATTAGTCTGTCTTCAATGCAGAAATACATTGTTGAACGGAGGCTAGTGGAAGGCTAGTTCACATTTAACATAGTGCTGGTTTTGGAATGCATAAATGCACTATAGTGCACTTATCTGGTAAGAATGAATTCGTTTGGATCTTTATAGGACCATAAATAATATGGATTTATATCAATATACGGTCATACTTGTATATCAAATGATTAAAAGAGGGGAAACGTTATTCACCTACACAAGAATTTTAAAACTACATGGCCTCAAGTGCATGCTACGAAGATACAATATGCCAGTTCTAGCTTCCCACCAAAAGCTACTGATTTCATTTTACATTACGAAACTGTTTGGATTTGGCCATTTCTTACATTATCTGCTGTCAAGTGTGATGAGCTACCGATTGCATTCATGTCTCTTCTTGTGTCTTGTGAGTTTGCATGTTGTGGTAAAGTACACGCTAACACTGCGTGAATGCTACAGTAGCTGAGAGACGAGGTTTCCCTCCTCCAAATGCCACTCAGCAGAAGAAGGGGGAGCGTGGAGCTCAGAACGCGGGGTCAGAGATTTTATAATGATCCTATAATGTATCAATTACCCACCAACATGTTCTCTCCCTCCTGACAACGGATGACAGAAACATGTGATGTGCCATTATTCCAAGGTCTTCTTGGGGTCACTGTGAGTTAATTAAGAAAACAAATGGTTCATTTTATGGTCTGTTTACCTCTGAAATGGGGATGTGTTGATGAAGTTGTTTAAAATGTTTTCGATGAATTTGCCGTTTGGATTTCAGTGTGAAAAGATCAAAATGTCACAAGAGGGCCAATTCATTTCAATTAAAATTTTGTGTGTGTGTGCGTGTGTGAATTTCCATTTGTGTACAATTGTGTTTAATGTTGTGCTGCAATTACAGAGGATTTTTTTTTATCAATTAATATGTTGAATATTTTTTAGAATAATCAATTAAAACGGTTTAGTTGATGAAATGTCTGAAAATAGAGAAAAATCCCCATCGCCAAGTTCCCAAGGTGATGTCTTCCAATTGTTGGCTTTGTTCGGCAAACAGACATTCAATTTACAGTGAAATAAAAGAGAGAAAACCAGCAATACTCACATTACAGAAGCTGAAGAAAGCGACAAAATTGTTGCCAATTTAATTTAATAATCAACTAATTCACGAACCAACACATTTTCTATTTTTTATTCCTACTTATTATCTCTAAATTGAATTTGTTGCCACTTGTTCAGAAAAGTGCTCTAGAAATGTAGACCTTTGGTGCATCTGAGCTGGGCACTCTGCCATGTTGTGTGTGTGTGTGTGTGTTTGTAATACTTGGCTTCTCCTGCCAGCGCCTGACTGTTTCTGTTCATCCGTCAGTCTGACACATACGTCTGAGAAGTAAAGGGAACAGACGCTCGTCAATGGGTGTCAGACCATTAGATAACAATTTGGCCGGCTGAATAGACTCTTCATGTGAAAATGGCATATTCTTGAGCAGTGAAGCACTCACCCTCTGAGGTAGATTTGAAAAATGAAATAAAATAGCATGATTACCTGCTTTTCAGACCTGGAAACATTTATGCTTCTAAATAACTGCATGGCCCCTAAACTCATTCAATCAACATTTCTTTAAAGCTCCACTATGAATTCTGTCCATTTACCTCCAGACGGCAGTGACAGACAGTTGAAATCATCTTCAATTCAGACAGATCTGCTAGGTATTTAGTGCCGTTATTACAGGCACTCAAGTCAAGGCCATTTACAGAGAAAAAGTAGCCGTCAGCCACTGTGAATAAGCGTAGAGTTGTCATTTTGTCCTGTCTGCTGAGGGAATCAAACCAATTACCTTTGCTGCTCGTCGGACTTCTGTCAGAAAAGAAGGACAGCCTGTTCAGTGGCTGACCTAACCTTCCTTTTCTCTGTGGGATCTTTATCAGAGCGTCAACTGTAGCAGGATGGACAACAATCAAAATTGTCCATGCAGCATTTATTATTGCATTTGGCAGGATTTAGCAGGATGGATCCAGCTTCATCTAACTTGCGTGCAGTGAGTAGTTTCATAACGACATCACACAAATGACCTGCTTGACAATACTTTATCACTTAGGGGTGGGCGATAAAGCCAAAATCTTCTATCACAGTATACATAATTTTATATCACGGTGGTGGTATATATCATGAGAACTTGAGTAGTTGTTCTGTATTTATAATTTCACTGTCCTCCTCCATGTCTTCATGTCACTCTCTTCTTCTGCTGCAGTTGGCAAACCAGCTTAGCTAACCGCCACCAGCTGCCACTCTGTCGCCGTGAATCCAGCCCCGAATATAAAGCAGAGAGCACCTGCGGTGAAAATTGTATTGCCAAATCTCTGCCGGTGGGCACATTTCTACCATCGCATGGTATATACCATCATATCGCCCAACCCTACTACTACTTTAGAACATTGAGTTAAATGTTACAGTGGTCAGCCCAGCCTCCCCACAATTTACGTTCATATCGAATAATTCTGTATCACACGATATCCATCCAGCGCACTCCATCGGTGCCAAAGCAGAAAAAAGTGTGCCTTTATGTAGCAACGCAAAAAGTATGTCGGGGTGGTTGATGGCCGTGTTCCTGTTGGACAGCAAGGTTGGGTACACGTACCATCACGGACCAAAAAAGAATGTTTCATTTCACATAGAGAGTGCAGCGAAACACTGCTTTTCAGCCTGGTGTTAAGTTAGTCTTTAAGGTCAGAAGCACTGCATGCTGTCTGCTATTGAGAAATGTTGAGATTTATCAGAATGAAGTTATTTCATTCATATGAATTTATTTATCATGTACATATTCAATGATTATGTTTTCTACTTACAAATGTAACTTGCATTTTATTAGATTTATAATTACTGATTAGTTTATTTGGTTAATTACATATTCACTTATCAATACATTTACTCATTTATTTATTTCACTATTAATATAAGCCGTCACATCTAGTCTTAGATACAAGCATGATATCCGAGAAGGACAGAAAAACAAGTCAAAACCTCATGATGGTATGCTAATGAGGTCTCTGTAGGATGCTTCCCGCCGCTGAATGACCTTCCTCTCTGAACTGGACCCATCCAACAAAACACAGAACAGGAAGAGGGAGGCTACGCCGAGGGAACAGAGCAGAAAGTTAATGAACAGCCTTCACCACTGACAGGGACTGTTTGTAGAACCGGACACATGCACATACTGTAAATAGATGGATGCACCTGTGCTAGCTGACAGATCCACAAACCATCTACGCAAATGCACGCACACACACACACACACACACACACACACACACACACACACACACACACACCCATCCCATTTCATTCATTTTTCCACTTCCTCCTCCCTGCACAAGTGGCTTGAGAGAATTAGACAGCAGGGAAATCAATGGGTTG
The DNA here is from genome assembly GCF_043641665.1 of Enoplosus armatus. Lineage (NCBI taxonomy): Eukaryota > Metazoa > Chordata > Actinopteri > Centrarchiformes > Enoplosidae > Enoplosus > Enoplosus armatus. The sequence goes on from NC_092193.1 coordinate 18,354,238, forward strand.
TCCCTGAGGTCCTGAGAAAAAGGGGGCTGTGGCTGTTACAAGTGGGAGAAAAAGAGCTTGTCATTTTCAGACGTTTAATTAATTTCCCAGGTCCCTGATGCTGACGGCTGCAGGATTTAGAGGAAGGACAGCTGTGAGGGAGGGATGGATTGAACAAGTGCCCTGGTGAGGTTTGTATGATGCTTCACATCAACTTTAGATGTACCAAACTGCAAACAGTGCTCCATTAATTTCATTTTCTCTTCCTTGTTGGAAAAAAAGTCAACTTAAAAGTGAAAATACCAATGTTTTGCCATCAGCTTCTATGCTAAGCTTACAGCAATTACACAATGTGTTTTAAAGTTTAGCTGTGAGATTGCGCCTGCTGTTCACTACCACCACCAGCTGTCAGCTGTTAACTACCTGTCTGAAAATGATGTGAGACGAAACACCTGGAGAGTTTATATATAGAAAGATTCATAACTCTTTTTCGTCTTTTATGAACAGCAAGAAGCCACACAGCCTTTCTGCATGAATTGCATGCTCTAAAAGGGTCAGCAGACTCAAATTGCAAACGAGTGAACCCTTTGTCACTCTTTTTCATGCTATTTCTTGAATATGAAATACGGGGGGGGGGGGGGGGGGGGGGGTGCATGTAGCTCACATGTGGACCTTGTTTCTGTCTGACAAACGTTCCCCTCTCCTGATTTAAGTACAAGGACATCAAATTAATTAGAGGGACCAATACTTTCACATCTCATTGTGTCTCACATAATTGCATAATTGAAGCTTCGGTCCACTAATTCTTTTTGATTAGACATTGAAAGCAAGCGTGCTAATTGAGTATGTAGCAGCCCGAAGGCAGCACCTAAAATACAGCCACACTGTGCGGACGTGAATCAATAAGCCATCTACATACAGATCCAAGTATAGCCATGAACACGGCCATATTTTTGCCTTCTACATCCCTGTAAATCAATCCCCCCTCACAAGGGCCCATCATTATGCTAACACAGCCAGGTTGTATAATCTTGTTAGTATATACTTAATCCATGTTGCAGGATGTACAGTAGGTTAATAGTTTACGCTGTTGTCTGGCTATCTAATCCAGCTTTGTGGAGCAGTCTCTTGTACTCTTCTGGGAGGCTGAATCACTGGCGCTGCGAGCGTTATGAATGGACTGAAAAACTGGAAGTAAATAAAAGCTGTGTGCATGCCGTACCTCTGTTCTGTAACCCTGCAGTGGAAGGTGGATGCCCGTGGAGCTGAAATATGGAGCTGTCAGAGAGAGGACACTGTGACCCAGCCAGGGAGTGTGGCAGAGATGTGGCTGAATTGTTTTAGACTGCCTCATGTCTAATATGTCTGGACTTCTATTTCAGTCTGAATTAAACAGCACCTTGATCACTTTCTGGAATAAACAGCCACCATAGCTGAACAAACAAAGATAGGACTGCCACTACAGAAGCTCCATCAACAACTGGAGAAGAGAACTCTGGGAAGTGAAGTGCCAAAGCACCCCCTCACCCTACAACAAATGGTGACTTCTTCAAAGTTAATATAATAAGTTGTGCTCCTATAGCAAATAAACCTTAAGCTGAACCTGTCAATTATGCACTGTGACTCTATGTCCTCACATTCAACTTTCTCCTGTTCCCAAACTTCGCTGGCACTCAGACACAAGGTGGCAAACACCTAAAAATATCTGGGTAGAGGTAATGAGATTTTCCTACTTTAACAACTGCTGCTGAGTTGTCCTTAAATGAATTCTGAAGAATGAAGCAGTAATATTGTGTGGTGGATCCTAAGAACAAAATCTGTAGCAAAGCCGAGAGCAAAAACTTCAAGAAAACTGCTGCAGATTTCTTTTGATTGTGTTTTAATATTTCAATCAAGTCTAGCACATGTCTCATCTGACTCTCAGCAAGAAAGTAAATAAGTGTAATCCCCAAAAAGATTAACTATTCCTTTCATTTTTCACAGCATTGCATTTCAATTTCAGTAAGTGTAGTAATGGCCCTCCTTAAATTTAGCCCAGTTTAAAAGGCATATATACAGCATTTACACCCTAATACAAAGCCTCAAATTAAAAGGAATTAATAAAAAGAAATAAGAATACTTGTCTTTTAAAGTATTATTTGGGTCCTGATTAGACTAATCATTTGTATTAGACTACACTCAAATGTGTGGCTTGGCTAAAGCAGTTTTGACATTACAAATGGAAAGAAGCAAAAAATTGTCTTAGGTCACATCTCTTAGGTCTGTACATATATATATATATATATATATATATATATATATATGGGTTAAGAAGAACAAAGCCAAAACCTTCACTTAGCTGGCTGATTGCGCACCAGACAAAAGATGCTTTGTACAGGTTCTGCTTGTGTATGGGCATTTTGAAGCTCCAACCAGAAAGAAATGCGGCGCCAGTGTCGTTACAACAATTAACTTGAAAAAAACTGCCATGGTACCTTTAATGAGTGTCAGGACATGCTTCACACACATAATGAAGCCCATTTTCAAGTTAAGCGTGCTCTGAGCTGATGGTTTATAACACAAAATAGTGTCCCTGGAAGGGATTTATATGGATGCTGAGAGGAGCACCTTAAAGGTGCTTAATTCATTTCCTAATCAGAGTAATAGCTTAATCGATGTGTCGAACCACTGAAATCAGGTAATGAAACAGTCCTCTCTAGTGCAACTACCACAGGGATTAATCAACACTGAGGTCCAATGAGTCAATGACAGCACTAGTGTGTGTGTGTGTGTTAGTGTGCATAGGTGGTGAAACTGCCTAACTACATGATATAGTGTGACTATCCATATGCTTCACTGCCTACTACCCAATGCATGTTTGCGAGTTGAATAATCACTCTTGTAAAGATTTGCAGAGGACGCTGAAATCCAGAAATCTGAATCAGAGGGAGCAGGTTGAGTTATTAGCGGTGCTGAATGGCCAATAATAAAAGCATAATCTGAGTTTATGTGTGCAAACGTGGAGGTGTACAGTACACGACTGCGCCAGCTACATGAAGGTGTGAAAATGCATGCATGTGTGAATGTGCGTGTGAGGAGTAGGTGGCGGAGGGGCACGCTGTGGCCAGGTGATAACAGTGATGAATAGCCCCGCCAAGTATCTAATGAAGCATTAGTGACAGACTGAGGGAGGACACTCTGCGCCTCCTCTGCAGCCGATGCACTGTTTGCCATTTTTCATGCAGCGTGCAGAGGGACTGCACTGGAGATAAAGGGATAAATAGTGTAGAGAGCGGCACGGAGGAGGTGCTTTTGATGAGCGCTCACCTTAAGACCGTGGAATGTTAGCTCAGCGAAAGCATGAAAAGGCGGCAAAAAAGTCTGGCATCTCATTTATTACGTTCGTTAGCGAGGAGCATGTGCTGAATATGCAAAAGTCCAGGATGTCTCTATGTATCAGGAGTTACATTATTGGGTGTTGCCTGCATGTAAAAATGGAAGTTGTTGAAAAGGCATGTGAGGATGTCACCAGCTGGTAAAGCAGTAATGAAATACTAGAGATAGGTTCAGTCATTATGAGTGGGGAGGTAGGAGGAGAGCGCTCCATTCCATTGATTCTCCTCCTCCTCCTCCTCCTCCTCCTCCTCCTCCTCCTCCTGCTCCATTAATTCAAACAATGGTAAGACTGCTAGAAAAGAGGAGGAGCTCAACTGCCCCTGTAATCTACTCACTGCTTTCATAGTACTGAAGAAAGCTCAGCAGCGATTTTTCTTTTTAACACAGCTGAAAAAAGTTTTCCATATCACGGAAAGATATGATGCAATGGTTAGTATCAGGAGCATCCTAACCTTTGGAATAACTGTGTGGTATGGCAAGGCGAAATCTTAACAGCTAACATGCCTTCCTGAAAGTTACACCAACAACTACTTCACAATAACTTCCCGTCTTCTTTTAAAACACTGAAAAGTATTAGAACTCAGACTGCCGCGATCTGCCACAGCGCTTACAAAAACTGCATTTGTGAAGGGTTTTAAAGTAAAAGTACAGCTTGTCACCCATAATTTCAGTAGTCAATTTAGTCAATTGACTAGGCAATTATTTTCCATCACACTCTCAGAAATTGGAAGAGCAGAATTGCACACTAGCTTGCTGCTGACGCTGTTCAGGTGCACTACGGTACCCGTTGCACCCTCACGAGTGCAATTATGCTCTCCTAAGTACCAAAATATACATTTAAACGAAAGTACAACCATTAGGCAATGTTAAAGGATGTGCACACTAATGCTGGGTGTATGAAAACTGTGCCTGACTGACACCTTTGTTGCACCTGTTGGGCCAGGACAAATTACAGCTTTATCATTCTTATTCTTATTGGGAAGGAGCTACTGCCTCAAGCGGAGGAGATCAAGTATCTTGGGGTCATGTCCACGAGTGAGGGTAAAATGGAGCATGAGATCTATCTCGATTGGTGCGGTGTCAGCAGATAAGCAGAAGAAAATGGATGGATGGATGGATCATTCTTATTAATACATGGAGTCTGGTGGCCTCAGGTGAACAGCTCATCATAGCTCCAAACACGTTCAACCTGAGCAGAGGTCTAATATAACTATATATAACCATAATAACACCTGTGTGGATGTGCAGGGCCATTAAGATGATCAGAGTGCTGCTTTTATTATTGACATATAGGTTGCTCCTAACGTGGGATGCCCAATTGGTCTGGTACTACAACTCACACTCTTGCTCCGCCAAGGATGCAAACCGAGGGAGGCCGTGTTAACAGATACTGTACCGTACAGCTGGCATTTCCTCAGTCACATCAAAACGTAACACTGCATGTATCAACTACATGACATCCCTTATCTATGAGATACAATAATATCCTTACAGTATTCTGTGTTTAACTACACAGCTCTCATTACACAGAGCATCTCAGAAGCCAGAAACAACCAGACCTTTAGCAAAGGCTACAAACAAACACACAAAGCCACATGAGTTGATCATTGTTACTTATTAACCTACAACTAACAATGTAAAACGTGTTTCTCCGGCCCTGGTGGGTTCTGTCCACGGTGCTTACTGCAGTGTTTATTTTTTTGTTTAGACACGATGCAATTCTGTATACTATTACACACAACTTCATCCAGGCAAGGACGGAACATTAGAGCAACATGTCACAAAAACACCTGCGCGATAATCACACACACAGCCACGGCGGGAAATGTTGTCATTAGAAAAGCCACAGCGCGAGCAGAGAGGAGGAGGAGGAGGAGGAGGGGGAAGGGGTCGTGACAATGCAATACAAATAAAGTAACTCGTGTGACAAAGACAATTATTATTCTTTATGAAAATGACAATAATAACCTAAACAATAGCCAGTCTTTAATATTTTTTATATGGTCATTAAATGCTGTTGAGCAATGATATTTTTTTTGAATTTTAAGTAAGTTTAAAGTAAACAAAATATACACAGGAAATGTGTAGAGTGCACAACAGATAAGTCGAGTTTACAGAGCATATCCATGATAGAGGAGCACATCACGTAATCTTGTCCTGATCTCAGGGTTTATCAAGGCAGAGTTCAGGGTTAGAGTTAAGGGTTTGTTAAACCTGCTTTCTGAAACAGGCCCCTGCTCTTGTAGGGCAGAACAGCCGGAGCCGCAGTGTGAGGGGTCCACAGTCAATCTGAATAACATCTTCAGATTGAAGAAAGAGGCCCTTGTGGCACCCTCGTGACTTTGGGAGTGAGGCTGCGTGTCCATGATTGAACCCAGGCTTCTGCAATTCAATTTCAATTAAACTTTTCCTGTATTTCAACAGGATAATCCACTCAGTATCAACACTGCTTTCCAGGGAGGCCGGGATGCACATATCAAAAACAAACAATAAAACAGTGGTGTTTTTTGACCTGCACCACCTTAACTGTAGTTAATATATTTCTTTCAGGGTCTGAAATGTAATTCAGCCAATTCAGCCTGAATTTGTACAAAATTGTACTTAAACTATAAGAAAGTACTTGTCTGTGGATTTAAAGTACATATTTACCATCTAGAGGGACCTTTATTGTTACATCTGTGAAAAACTTAGTTGTCGGTACAAATGTTCTCCTGAGGGTGAACAGTTCAGCTTGGGCATCACTTCATATAAGCATGTTTTTATACAAGCAGCTGCTGCTCTGATTCGTAGCCAAACAGGAGAGAGAGAACTACAAAATCTGAATTTTTACTTCATTTCTTTTTTTACCTCTTGCCTCAAAATCAAAAAATATTAAACTTTTCCGGGATGTCCCTTCTTTAAGTGTAGTTCAGTCATGATACACACAGTATTACATGCATGGAGTTTGAGAGCAAAAGCAAAAAAGACGCACGGACGAGAGAAAAGGTCACGGCATATAATAGGTGAAAAGATACGCATGTATTTTACTCTGACAGAGAGTCAGAGTAAAATGATTGCCACTTTTGAAAATGTCACCTTTCAAGAGCTCAGGGTGTCAGTTGTGCTTTGGAGGCGCTCCTCCCCTCACAATTCAGTCCACATTAGTCTCAAACATGTGACTGAGCTCCTCAGCACAACTGACCTTTGGATTCCTCAAAGAAGTCAGAGAAAAGCGCCGACTTTGATGGTGCAGGTGAGGGTTTTTGCTGGGGGGCGGGTTAGAAGGAATAACAGATTCGAGGTATTTTTAGTAAAACCACACGGGCAGACTTGCTTTTCTTGACAAAATCGTCTGCATCTGCATGTAACTGATGATACCAGGCTAACTGTGTCCAGTGTTAACCCCCTGACCCAGATCATGAATTCTCTACCTTAGCATTTGTCGACAGCCTCCTCTTTTTCGACCTGCTCCTGCTTCATCTCTTTAACTCCTCCTCCAGACTGCAGACCAGTCAGTTGAAATGAGTAACGGCTGGCCGTTTCTGCAAGATCGACATATGTTACCAAACTATACATCAAGCTGCTGACAAGTCTCCAATGCTTTCTCCTGAGGAAGATCCCATACCCACACACACTGAACCACACACTCCCACAAAACCCTCTTAAAATCTTAAAACAGCCATTTTGAGTCCCCTTACCCAGCATTAAGCTGGCAGGGGTGGGACTGAGGGAGGGAGAGAGCTGGATAGAAAGCTGGAAGGCAAACTGTAAAATCCCAGGGGTGGCGACAGCTGAAGCTGTAGCGTATTCTCTGTTGCTGTTGTTATGCCAAGGAAGCAAAGGGGAGTTGTATTGTGTCCCCTATCTGTAATGATTGAAAAGAACATTTCAGTGTTTCCCTCTCAGTTGGCTCAGAAGGTTCAGCGTAGATGATAGCAGAATTGCCAGGCGTCAGCACCTCTGTGGCTGCCGAGCCGTTTTCCTCAGGAAGTTATACCATGTCCATTTTTCTACCTTACACCCTTGCTGATTTTTTAGCAGTGTTTAAGAGAGACATTCCCCCCCCTGCTGACTTGCTGATTTCTCTCTCTCTCTTTCTCTTATTCACTTATCTGCAGAGCTCCTGCAGGCTTTCTTTTCATCATTCTTTCAATCAGCACTTTCACCAATTGTAGCCGTCAACTGCATGTGGCAAGAGAGAGGAATTTAATTTCAATAGCCAACAATTCTGTGCTTTCTCAACTCCTTCTGTTTTAATTTCTCTGTTGCGCCCTCTCTTAAAAGCATCATACATCATATATTCCACCGCCCACGGGCCCAGAGCAAATGTATCTCTTGGATCACCCTGCACCCACCTCTGTGCTTCTCTAACCCTCGAATCATTCATCCAATATGGTGACTTTCAGGTATAGGGATATGTTACAAGTAAGTATCTCAAAGTGGTCATTGAGCATTAATCAGCAAAATGAATCATAGCTGAGCGAGCTGAACAAACAACAACACTACTTGCATATAGTTGTTCTATATCATTATGTTCTCCATGTAGGTGCAGTTTTCCACAGTAAATAATGACAATAGATTTAGCAAAATTATCCCAATTCAAAGTCCACTTCTTAGCTTTTTATGGAGCTTTCAGACTTGGCAACTCACCTTACTGGACATTACGTTTCTATACAACTAAAATATTAAAAATACTAACTAGAAATACATTTTGAGGGAACGTAAAAAGCTGCCCGGATTATGTTCCGTTTTATTCTGAAGCAGGAAGTGTGGGCACACAAAGTGCAGGACTTTGACCGGGGTCTTTTTCAACATTTAACTGAAACCAAATTTAATCAAAAGCTGTGAGTGCATACAAATAACCATGAAAATGTTGTATATAGCTTCAGTTGCAGGCGTGTATTGTATTGTAAGAGTGAAAACTGTGGGAAAATTAATGAAATACATCAGTGAACATTCTACAAAAACCACATATTCTCATTATGTTGACAGAAAACATAATCTTGGCTGGATTATGTTTCTTACAAAAGGTATTAGCCGTTGCAGATTAGTTGGATATAAATGTAATTTATAGACAGGGTTGGATTCGCCACTAAATTTGATGAAACATTCCTAACTCGTGGTCCACTAAGTAGCTTTTTCTAGGGCTTTCAACCACATCACACAGTCTTCTTCAGGGGATGGTATTTGTTCAGTTGTCATGGAGTTACGGCACAGATGAGAAGTCCAAAAAGCTCCATGGGTGTATATAAACAGTCAGAAGTATAACATATGGCATATAACGAACACGTGAAAAACCAAAGCAAGCAGTGGGGAGTAGTGTCTCTGAAATGTGTCATCCTATTTGACAACCAAAAGAAATAAAATTGTTCACTCTTCACTGGCTGAACAGTTAGGTAAAAGTGTATTATTATTAGTTAGTTGGTCCCTTCATTTCTTCCCACAGTGCTCTGACTCCGAATCATAATCACCCTTTATAGGAAACACTCAACTCTTAAATAACAACAAAACTGTTTTGATTGATTGTTATTGTAAAACGTGAAAACGTGAATCCCTTTGACAAAACCAAATTAAGGATTCATGTTGAGATGAATTATGTAGCTCTGGCAAATTTGTGTGGAGATTGCTTTCAATTGTTGTAAAACGTGAATAAAAAGTGCGGTCGAGAACACTTTCCCTTTCCTTTCCTGTTCCCCTTCAGTCTCTTAAAGGGGTTTGAAGACACCTCCCGGGTCATAGGCATGGTCTTATCCTGTGGCCTTTTCATGTGAGATCCTGCAGGTAGAATACGTATTTTATCTACACTATATTGCCAAAAGTATTCACTCACCCATCCAAATAATTGAAATCAGGTGTTCCAATCACTTCCATGGCCACAGGTGTATAAAATCATGCACCAAGGCATGCAGACTGTTTCTACAAACATTTGTGAAAGAATGGGTCGCTCTCAGGAGCTCAGTGAATTCCAGCGTGGTACTGTGATAGGATGCCACCTGTCCAGTCGTGAAAATTCCTCACTCCTAAATATTCCACAGTCAACTGTCAGTGGTATTATAACAAAGTGGAAGCGACTGGGAACGACAGCAACTCAGCCACGAAGTGGTAGGCCACGTAAAATGACGGAGCGGGGTCAGCAGATGCTGAGGCGCATAGTGCGCAGAGGTCGCCAACTTTCTGCAGAGTCAATCGCTACAGACCTCCAAACTTCATGTGGCCTTCAGATTAGCTCAAGAACAGTGCGTAGAGAGCTTCATGGAATGGGTTTCCATGGCCGAGCAGCTGCATCCAAGCCATACATCACCAAGTGCAATGCAAAGCGTCGGATGCAGTGGTGTAAAGCACGCCGCCACTGGACTCTAGAGCAGTGGAGACGCGTTCTCGGGAGTGACGAATCGCGCTTCACCATCTGGCGATCTGATGGACGAGTCTGGGTTTGGCGGTTGCCAGGAGAACGGTACTTGTCTGACTGCATTGTGCCAAGTGTAAAGTTTGGTGGAGGGGGGATTATGGTGTGGGGTTGTTTTTGAGGAGCTGGGCTTGGCCCCTTAGTTCCAGTGAAAGGAACTCTGAATGCTTCAGCATACCAAGAGATTTTGGACAATTCCATGCTCCCAACTTTGTGGGAACAGTTTGGGGATGGCCCCTTCCTGTTCCAACATGGCTGTGCACCAGTGCACAAAGCAAGGTCCATAAAGACATGGATGAGAGAGTTTGGTGTGGATGAACTTGACTGGCCTGCACAGAGTCCTGACCTCAACCCAATAGAACACCTTTGGGATGAATTAGAGCGGAGACTGAGAGCCAGGCCTTCTCGTCCAACATCAGTGTGTGACCTCACAAATGCGCTTCTGGAAGAATGGTCAAAACTTCCCATAAACGCACTCCTAAACCTTGTGGAAAGCCTTCCCAGAAGAGTTGAAGCTGTTACAGCTGCAAAGGGTGGGCCGACATCATATTAAACCCTATGGATTAAGAATGGGATGTCACTTAAATTCATATGCGAGTCAAGGCAGGTGAGCCAATACTTTTGGCAATATAGTGTATTTATCATCAGTTGCGTGTGTGTTGATAAAATCAAGTAGCTAACTGCATTATTTAGTGTTGCTTTTATTCCAGTCTTGCTTGAGTGAACAAGTTGACGTGCTACTAGCCATTCCTAATCCAAAGCCAAACAGCACAGTAAGTTTCATTGTGCAGTGCTGTTGATGAATGACGTTAATAAATGTCTTGTCTATTGTGGCTTTCCCAGCGGCTGTTTTGCATTTTGTCTCCAGTTTTGCATTTATTCAGCTCCTTAGTTTTTGGCTCTTTTACCGTAGCCTTTTGTTTTGCCACAAGTATTCTTTCTTCCTCTAGTTTGTCTGTTCACACCAGATGGGTTGCTTTCTATTCATATTCTGCATCCGTTTCCTCATTGTTTTCTTTTGTGCTAATCTGTGTGGTTTGTCTCTTCCCCTCGTTGGTTTGGAGAAGGGATTTGCTTGGGGAGGCTACTCACCCTTGACGTCCTCTCCCTTGAGGTGCACCCATAGTGAGTAAATGGTGGCGTCCTGGACACACCTCAATGAAGCCTGTCTGCCACAAACAGACTCAGACCTCTTACATGTGGGAGCGCTTTGATTTAGAACTGGAAACAATTGTTTTAACACTTTAAACTGTACTGTACTTGTACTTTACTTGAGTATTTCCATTTCATGCAACTTTATACTTCTACTCCACTACATCTCAGAGGCAAATATTGCACTTTTTACTCCACTACATTTGTCTGACATGCTAGCTACTTTTCATATTACAGTTTTGCATACAATTCCTGCCTAGTGAAAACCATGTATCTCCAAATTTGGTTACTTAAGTAAGGTTTTGAATACAGGACTTTTACTTGTAGTGGAGTACTTTCAGTGTGGTATTTTTACTTTTACTCAAGTAAAGGATCTGAATACTTCTTCCACCACTGTGTTTTGCCTTTGCCAAAGTGGCCTCTTTAAGGTGTCAGTGCTCTGCTCACTCTTTTGTTCTGCTTTTGCTTCTGTGTTCAGTTTGCACATCACACTTTTGATGCTCAGTATCAAAACATTTCATCAGAACCACCTTCACTCCAGATTGGTTTGTATTGATTTGTTTGAGTCTCAACTGTAGACGGTGGACAAATTAATTTAGAATTTTCATCTTGCTTAATTTGATTTGATTTCAGTGTCTTTGCAGTCTCTTCTATACAATACTGTTTTCCACTCAATACCTAGTGATGAGTGAAAACCTACAGAATAATACATGAGTCCACGACAACTTATAAAGTAGCTCAAATCATCTGTGTTCGCAATAAATAATACATCCATTTTATGTGAGTTGCATGAATATACTGTATACACATATAGCATTTACAGTAAGCTCAACATCATCTTGTAGTATCAGTACATAACTTTGTAAGTGTTACTGTACACACTGTACAAATACACAGACCTTGCAGTGCAGACATAATAGTGAGAAGCAATGTGAAGTATAGGTAGTAAGTGGTAAGACAATGGAGCAGACATCAATCAAATTATCTTTCTACACAATTAATAATGCTGAAATGAAGAAAAAAAAGAAATCATAAAAAACTGTACTTACTAGTGCTATATATATATATATAGCATTAATAAGTACATTTTGAGCTTAAATGTATAAATATTGTGTCTTCAGCCAGCCACTTGGTACTGTCGTAGTGTGTTGAGGAGCAGAGATCGTATGGCTTGAGTAGAAAGATGGCTCTCAGCCTAAAGCCTACTCGCTCTGGTCCCATATCGTCTCCTAGAGTGAAATGTTCGAAACAGGTGGTTAGCAGAATGCGCAGGTTCAACAGTAATCCTTCCTTGCCCCTAGTTTGTCCCGCTGACAGCGTGCTGATTCACCCTCCTGCAATTCAGAATGTTTCTTGCCAGAAAAGCCCAATATTTTAGGAGCACAACGTGAAACTTTGGAGTGAGCCTTCTCCATGTCATTTAGATGATAAATCGGTCACTGTTTTGACTTCAAGCCTGAAGAGATGTGTGCTATAATGACTGGAGGGATTCCCATGTGCTGGTTTTGATAGTCAGAATCTTGGCAGTGGCTTAGAGTAAAGAAAGCACATGAGACGGTAATCACAGTTGTACAGGGAGATCATTATTTGGTGAGCCTGTTCAATTATCTGCAGGATTTCTGTGAAGGCCAGGGGTGTAAGTCTCTATTTCTTCTGTTTTTAGACACACAACTCTGTTGATGACTGGGGCCTTACACTGATACTGTGAGTCGGAAGAAAGGGAAGAGTGAATGTGTCTATTCTTCTTGTGTTTTGTGGATTAACCTGCTGGGGGCCCTGGGGCAAAAATTAGTTGTGGGCCCATGTTGACCCCCATGTTCATCCCACTCTCTGTGCATTGCCTGTGTACCCTTTTACGTACAAGTACACATCAAATGCAGTTCACACAGGGGACTACACATGACAGCTGTAACGGTCTCAGGGTTGGCCCTATCTTGTCCTTCCTTGTTGGCTGTGTTTTTTCCCTTTGCTCCAGGAGGTTGGTGGGTGGAGCTGAGGTCAGAGATGCAACACATCTGAGCAGGAGTGGCTCAAGAGGCTTTAAATCAGACCTGCAAGATCCTCTCAGTCTGCACTAGTAAAGGTTTTGGGGTTTGCCTTTAGAGGAGGTTAGAGAGTGAATTAGTCTCAGGTTTAGCTATGTATGACTTAAGTAAGTTGTCTGAGTATTAAAGCTACTAAGTACTAGTCTTGCAAGGCCTCATAGTCAAGAGTTTTGGCTATTGGTTGTTATTGAGATCAGTTTGTCTGTGTATACATTTTGGTTGAGGTTTCTGCGTGGTTTATTGCTTTGTTTTGGGCAGTTGTGCATATTGTTAGGGCTAGTACTGTCTTATGTAGGCTGGAGACAGTTTCGGATATTTAGGGACTTCTGAATAATTGTACAAAAGAGCAACTTTTGAAGCTGGAGAGAAACGGTTAAAAGAGGAAATTAAAGGGTCATTGAGGGCTGCCTAAATGGAAAATGGTGTTTTGAGGTGGTGTTGGTGAGTTTGTGGTTTCTCCTACTATAGCTTTAACCTTTGAGTAGAAAAAAGAGCCGTTGCTGTTGCAAGTGGAGAGGGATAAACTGAGCATAGAAAAGGAACGGCTAAGGCAGTCAGAGTTACAGCAGTATCTATTAGACCTCACTAAGGCAAGTAAGCTGTCAGTAAAGCTGTTCTCTGTTTGAGGTTACTTCTGTGTGATCTGATGGTGCAAAAGCAGTTTAAAGATTGCTTTCCACCTGAGGTCCCCACTCATATTGCTGAGCGTGGAGTAGGAGCTGTCTCTGAAACTGAGAAATATTCTGGAAGCTTTCGTGTCATATGGGTTTGTATCTCTCACTGGTAGTGATATTAAAGCAAACGATTAATTTATTCTAGCTTCTGTGCTGCCCTTTTCTCAGGAGTCGGATACTGGTGATCGTGTGCTGGTACAGGGACTGGGTTTAACCACTCTGTGTGTTCCTTTGCACAAAGACAGGATTCGGGCTGACTTGCCTATAGATGGGGTACATGTGATTCTGGGGAATGATTTGGCTGGCAATCGTGTCTGGGCTGATGGCTTCCCACCTGCTAATACTACCCCTTTGTTAAAGGAACCAGATGATTATGAACAGGAGTTCCCTGATGTCTTCGCAGCTTGTGCTGTGACACAGGCAATGACTAGAGCCAAGTCAGTTCAGAAGGAAGGAAAAGTATGATTTGGAGATTGATTTGCATGCCTGAATCTCATCCTATCTCCCAGCAGGAGCTTGTGTATGAACAGCGAGCTGATGCTGCTTTGAGTGAGCTATTTGACCAAGTGCGGCCTAGCAATGAAACTAAAAGTGCATACAGAGTAAGGTATTGGTCCATAAGTGGGTGATCCAGTTGTCCAAGTAGTGGTACCAACTAAGTATCAAAATTAAGTGTTGAAGTGTTCTCATGACCAGACAGCGTATTTTCTTTTGACTTTTTTTTGGTCTGATGTTGCAGACCCCTGTGACTGTAAGATTTAATACAGCTCTTAAAACCTTACATTCGCTCTAAAACTTGTCTTTGTTCAGTGTAGATTCTTTGGAGGATTTAGAAAACCCTCACAGAGGTGTCTGTTTTTCACCCCCTAAATGAACCTAAGAACACAGCGTGAGCGCGAGTGTGATGAAGAACTGTTGAGCAGTAATATGAAAGCTTGTGCAATGCGGAGGGACAAGTTGGAGCTGCAGCAGTAACAATAGGTGTCCTTGAAGACTGGGAGAATGTGTTGGTCATATAGCCTGCATCATAAACACCCCTCTGCGAGTCTGACAAGTGAGATGTGAGATTAATGATGTCTTTTCACTCTCAAAGAAAGTCACTGAAGGCCGTGGTGATTGGCAGAGAGATTCAAGGTCATGAAGTTCTTTTACATGTCAAAGGTGAGATGAGGCTTGGAATGTAAAGTGAAAATCAATTCTAAATCAACTTTGAACCATGTACTCTGAACAACTGTAAGTCACTGTAAATGTGCATTACAGCAGATTTCACAGCAAAGAGGCATTAGAGGTCAACAAACTTATCTTCAGCACTGATAAAAGTGCACAGTGATTAACACTCTCACCTCACAGCTCACAGTACGAGGGTCTATTCCCAGCTCCTGCCATGCTGTATGGAGTTTGCATGTTCTCCTCCGGTTTTTCCTGCGTGCTTCATTTGACATTCCTCCTAAGATGAAAAGACAGTCTTGAAATTGCCCATAGATATGAACGTGAGTGTGAGTGATAGTCTGTCTACCTGTATTAGTCTTGTGATGGATGCGTGACCTGTCCAGGGAATTCATTTTGCTTCGTGCCCATTGTGTGCTCAGGCTACACCGTGCTCCTGAAGAGAAATGAGAAGGTAAAGGAAATACGTTTTATTGTGGAGTTTGTTTCTGCTGACTTTCAGCCACAGAGAATAGCTAGCTAGCCAGCAAGATAGATACTGTAGCTGGCTAGATGGATAGATAGGCCCATACATGCATGCATACATAGAGACAGTAGGTGTAACATGAGTTACATTTTACACTCAAAGCTTCTTAGATTAAATATACTGCTTGATGCATACACTTTCTAACTTGTGTGGAATCAGTGTCATAACAGGAAATGACAGAGAATGCCTAAATGAAACATTGTGTTGTTGTGTAATTTGTCGAAGTCTGATAGCGTCCTTGTCTAAGGAAGGTATTTGCTGCTGGGCAGTCTTTAACCATCTTCTCCACCCTGAAAATCTTAAAAACCAGT
The DNA here is from genome assembly GCF_043641665.1 of Enoplosus armatus. Taxonomy (NCBI): domain Eukaryota; kingdom Metazoa; phylum Chordata; class Actinopteri; order Centrarchiformes; family Enoplosidae; genus Enoplosus; species Enoplosus armatus. Next base: position 18,369,852 of record NC_092193.1, read on the forward strand.
GCTGTTCATTTAGAATCTATCTATTCCATTTTTTTCCTGAATGCTTTGTGTTTTATCATAAAAGAAACATGTTATAAAAGGTTTTGCGTCCCTGTACATCACATTCAGACTCCAAACTGCTGTTTTATGGAACACTGGCACTGTGCCCTTCAAAGCCCAGCTGAACTGAAATAACCTGAGAGGCAGTCTGAGTCAACAGCCAGCTCCCGTCAGATTCCCTGCCACCCTTGAAACACAGCCCATGCCAGGGGAATAATGTCTGTGGGTTTCAGCAGTTCGTAAAGGCCTCTCTGGATGTGTGAAGCTCATAGATTCTGCAGCTGATGAGCACATGGGTGTCAAGAGGAGGCAGTTTCATGAGATTTATACGCCGGCTGCCTGGCAGATGAGGGCTAGCTGAGCCTGGGTGAGGACAACTGTGCTGTTTTAGATGTCTTTGTTGTAACTGGTTCAAGCCGTGAATCACATTTCTTTCCACCTGGACAGACCTGACTGCCGTAAATAAAGATAGATACACCTACAAAGTCTCGCACACCCATGTACTTGTGGTCTTATGTGGACCTTCCATTACATTACACATACTACCATTAACAATTGCAATAAATGCGGTTTATTATGACATTCATCTGTATTCTGAGTGAGAGTCGATCTTAATCTCAGTTTATACTCAATAAAGAATAAATAGTGCTCAGTTTCTTTACTTTCACTTCCTCTTTGGCTCATGGAATTTATGCAGTAGCTTTGACGTTTAACACATACCCACTGACATCCTTGAAGACTGTCATTCAGTCTTTGATAAACAGCAGAACAAAAAGACAAAAGACTAGTGTCTACATGAGAAATACCTCTAACAACAATCGCTACACATGAAGGCCAACTTAAAGCTGCTTTAATCAATTTTTTTTTTTTTACTATGTTGTCCAGTTAGTTGCCAACTTTGTCTGTCTGCAATTTGGTGCAAGGCAGGTAGCCTCAAACTGCTTGCCAGCTGCTTCCTATGGCAGGCTGTGAGAGTGAGCCACAACAGGAAAGTTACTGGCCAGAAAACCAAAACAATCAGCTGAAACATGTTATAAATCTCCATAGAGCTGAGGAGAACCGCATAATTCTCTGAGTTAATCTCTACAACGGACCCCTTTCACATACAAGTCACCATGACATCCATTTTTAATATGAAAATATTGACTATAGCTGCTTTACGCTCATTTAGCACAAAATATACAGCACATGTATATACTGAGAGGGTATTTGTTCACAGATGTTAACAGATGTCGCGTGTTTAAAGTCAACACTTTTACACATTCAAATCATGTACAGTCATGTACAGTATTCCTCTGGCACTGTGAGAAAGTTAAGTGGACAGAATTCATCATTGTGTTGAGAGACCACCATGTAAATGCTGACTGGATGATATGGATGTGATACCAGATTGGCATCACGAGTGGATTCGAGCAGCAGAAGCTGAGCTCAGTAGAAAACCAATAATCCTGTAAAGCGTGAAATTTGTTTATGTAGAGATTTCAGTGCAATTTTTTTCAGGGTGACATGACAGCAGTTACATGGGTCATTGTCTCCATACACAATGCAGTTGATGTGAGTTTTGTGTGCAAAACAAATCAGTGTTAAGTGCACGCTGAAAAAAAGCAGCCTACTGTTGTGAACTATTGTATTCTTTAATTTAGCTTTTCAATATCACTTTACCAAAGGAAGGAGGTGCACTGTGCTGAGCCCCTGAAGTAGATCCTATATTTAGCTTCTTTTTCTTTTTCTCAGCCTATGAATGCCACATCAGTGATATGTTGACTGCTGACTATACTGTTAATTAGTCTGGGAACTTAAATATCTTTTCATTATTCATATCATTATTATTTTCTATTATTACTCCTATTACTGATCCAACTTCAGGGCTTGATTTGTCAAAGCATTGTCAGGGATAGGTGCTGGTCAGGTTGAAATAATTGAAAATGTTGATTTGTATTTTTATGCCATCCTTCATTCAGTTTGTTCCAATCACAGGAAGTACTACTCAGTCTGCGAAAACAGATGTTTAATGTGTTCTGCGGCTCTGGAGGAGCTTTTCAAAGTGGCAAAATAACCCAGATGATGTCATCTGTGGTGAAGATTTAAGGATTTTTGAAGGCATTGAAATTTCTTTCAATGTTCTCCCGGATGGGATTTGTGCAGGACCCTCTTTCTTGTAATGTCGCAATGACAACAAAGCTTACTCCTTTACTGGATGACAAAACAATCACTGCAATTGTCAGAATCTGAGGAGTTAAACAATAATGAATTATAGAGAGTGAATAGAGAGTTTCCATAAAAAGGGGGCTGCACATATATCTGAATTATATTTAGCTTAACTCACATTTGTATGCTGTTAAACAAATCACTGTTTTCTTTCATTCTTCATTGAATAGCCAGAATTTGTGTCAGTGTGTCAGCCCTACTGGGATACACACTGTTGGAACATTTTACTCATTAAAAAGCAACATTAAATTAAATGTTCTCAGAAGTGGTGTTCAGTGACTTCGGTGAAACGTCGGCCCGGTGCTCGTTTTTTATTGAAATGTTGAGTGTTTCTATTGAAAATGTGGACAATAACACAACACAGTGTGCGATGCAGTATTTGAACCCTTTTCTAAAATGATGGGTTGTACACATATCATAGATGTCTTGCATGCTGCACTTTCAGAATGACAAAGTGTATCATTGGGTGTAGTTATATCGATATTCAGGCTAATAAATTGACTGATTATTTTGCCTTTTGTGTTTTATCAATAAAGTACTGTAAATAAAAACATGGAAAGGAAAAATTCTGTGAGATTTTTGACCTGTGGTCCCCCGCAGATGAGGGGCGAAACTAGTTCAACAGTCCTAACTGACAGTATTAGAGCCAGTTTGTCTCTGTCAGACACCAAGACAGCGAGAAAAAACACACTCTTTGCTCAAGATATTTTTAAGGTCAGTTGATGGAAGGCCGTATAAATCAATGCGAGGTGGTTAAATTTCCCCTGGGTGGTGCAGGGCAGTGCTGCTCATCAAGTAACTAACAACCACAGGGCCCGAATGAATACCACAGAATTACTTGGAGAAAATGAGAGCTCCTCCGTCTGTGCGTGCTGCCCAAAAGTGAGCCAGTAATGACTACACAGAGGGAAAGCGTGAGCCACACTCGAGCTCGGGCCTGCGGGGCTTCCAACAATGAAGGTGAAGGAGAAGCTGGGTGAGTCAAATGAAGGTCGAGGGAGAGAATTCAAAATTTGGCAGCTGCTGAGGCTCAGCTGTTTAGTGCTTTTGAAGAAAATGGCGATTCATTCGCATGTCTCTGCACAAAAATGGCACTCAGCGCCGATCATTTGTGAGACCTACTAATTGAATTACTTTGTCTGTGGCCTCTCATTCCCTCTTCCTTGCTGTCCACCTGCCTCTGTTTGTCTCTTGACGCACTGCTCCCTCGCTCTTTGTCTCTCTTTGATTGACTCTCTCTTTCTCGCTCTCCCTCCCTTCCTTCCTGTCCCGTCCAGTCTGTACTGGATAAATGAAAGCCCATCAAGAAGATATCAAGATAAACATAAAAGTAGTCTGAGGTTGACAAGAAAATAAGAGTCATCCATCAAAGGGCTTGGCTACTTACACAACATGTCAGAGAGACCCTTGGGTTCTCAACACACTGCCTGGCTCTCTTAAATGCAGGACACTGAACCGGATCACCACATCAGACAGCTGGACACCAAGCCTGAGAGAGAGAAAAAAATGTGGTGTTTTTTGTTAACATTGCTGACTAGTTTGGGGTCCTGGAGAGCATTGCACCTTTCAGGGAGATGGTAGAGGAGAAAGAGAAAGTCTTCATGTTCATATCAGACCTCGGGAATCTGCACCATCCGTCTTTCTCCAGGTTTCCCCTGGCACATCTGACGTCAGAGAGGGTTTTTTTAATCCATCAGCCTGATGCTCTATTTCACTTGCACACGTGAATGAAAATTGGTGGGCCACATCACTCTATGTCCATTCCTTTATCACAGATAAGCCCATGTTTATACAGTTTTGTCCTCCCTGCTAATGTACACCACCGTCCTGATAAAAGCCACACGAATGAAACCTTGTCCACATGACTTAATCTCACTTTTCACCTGGTTATAAATCATTCTTTGTACCGTATAAAGCTAAAGGTTCACACTTTTGCAGCATTTGTCACTGGAAACATCTAATGGTACTGGATGTTAAAAAAAAAGACAAAAATCAATTCAATGACACAATTCAATTAAGAGGGTAATACTAGGTTTGGCTACCTGGGAATTCAGTGTGATATGACCAGGTCATTAAAGCCCCAAGCATCTCAAAGTCATCATTTCCTTCAAGTCAATACCTCATTGAGGACAAGATCAGCATGTCGCTTCAGTAACTGGTGATGAACTTCAGTTCCCGATTAAATTAGATATTAGACCGAGCAGGTGAAGTGCAGCACAGTTTCCGTTGCTGCTGCACTCTGACTAAACCAGAATAGCTTAATCTGCATGGGGCTGTCGCCTGTTCCCAGAAAACAAATTACATCTGGCTGTGAATTAAAAATATCTCCAAATGAATAATTTGAGTGGGGCCTGTGCCTGACAAAGAAAAACCTCTCAAACTAAGTTTGTGTAATGAGCAGACCTGCTGTGTTGCACTGTGTTTGAATATGTTGCATAATATTAATGAAAGAAAATCACTTGTGTAATTTTGGGAGGAACTGCACATTTACTAATACGCATACTGCTTAGAGCATAATGAAGCACAGGGAAGGTGACAAAATAAAGGGCTCCTAAGTGGGAAACAAGACTGAGGGTCTACAGACACCATAGCAGCTTTGAGGCTAAGCACAGCGGTGCTTTGAGCTAAATGCAAATGTCTGCATGCTAACATGCTCACAGTGACAAAGCTGTTAAGTTGATGTTAAGCGGGCAAGTTCACTATCTCAATTTAGTCTATTGGCATGCTAATGTTTGCTAATTTGCTAATTAGCACGAAACGTTTGCAGCTGAGGCTGACGAGAATCCCTCTTGGGACCTTAAATATCTGTTGCAAATTAAATAAATATCAATCCCATATTTGTCTAGATATTTCAGTCAAAAACATCAACCTCATGGTGGCATTAGAGGAAAAGTCATTTCCCCTCAAGGAACACTGAATATCTGTAACATATTTTACAGCAATCCATCCAGGGTTGGCAACATATTTCACTCTGAACCACAAATGTGAACCTTGAGGTGGTGCTACAGGAAAAGTCAGAAGATCTTCAAAGTCAGTAGGATTCCTCTACTGGGGACCATGAATTTCTGTCCAAAATGTACATGAATTTCTGTCCAAAATGTAATGACAGTCCATCCAGTAGTTGAGACATTTTAGTCTGGACCAAAGTGGTGGACCAACTGTCAGGCTCTAGTATGACTAAAAATAAAGCTCATGATTTGCGTCTGGCTTTCTTAACATTCAGAGAGATTTCCAATCGCAACCATTTATCTAACATGGTGCGGGAAGCTGTGTTGAGGCATTTTCGTAAGCAACCAAGATGGCTGCCGCTGATGTGGAACGTTCTGAATCTGCTGTCGCATCAGTTTTAAACGAACTGGTTGGTAGTTCATGTTATGTACAAATGTGTTGGCCTCCATATCATGTCATGCCATATGTCTGTGTATTATGTTGAACTGGAAGTCATATGAATTGGATTGGAAGTCTGAACTAGCTACCCAGCCTAGCAGCCTATCCCTAGGTCACACGTTTCGTTGCTCTGATTGGTTGTAGGCATTTTGGTTTTCACCCATTGATAACGACCCTCGGAAATCAAAAATGAACAGAGAGGTTCCAGACTAATTTGCATTTGGAGATGTCAGGCTAATGTCACAGTAATTTATGATCAAATGTAGCCAGAATTACTTCATTGACTTCCTTCACCTATGCCACAACGTTTCATTTCAGGTATTTTATTTTCTGTCCAGATTGTTTAGACATTAATTTAGTCATTATTTCCGTACAGTCAGTTTTCTATTGAACCCCCACAGTGGTACCAGATGTGGTTGCTGGTTGGAAGTCTAAAAAAGGGAGACATATGCCAGTGTATGTGTTTCACTGTGTGCAGAGTCTGAGGTAACATTATTAGGTATGTACATTTTACAACCACGGAAGCGGTACATAAACCATTGGCTGTCAGAAGATATGGGCAGCTCAAATGTAATGTGGGTTATCAGGTGGGCACTTTGTTTGACGGTCAATTGAGCCTCAAAAACCTCAAAAGGTTATCTATACCATTATATGCAGTGGTGTTCGGACGTATTCAGGTCCATTACTTAAGTAAAAGTAGCAACATAAAGGTAGTCCATCACAAGTAAAAGTTCTGCATTCAAAAGCTTACTTGAGTAAAGGTATTATCAGCAAAATGTACTTGAAGTATTAAAAGTAATAGTACTCATTAAGCAGAAGAATGGACCCTGTCAGTGCTATAATCATAGTATTTATCATATTAAAGTATTATTATTACAAATGCAATAATGTGCACTGCAAGCATTTTGACGTTCTAGCGAGGTGAAGCTACTTTTAACGCCTTGATATACTGTTGGGTACTTTATTCCATAACAATCATCATCATATATCATTAACTGATCACATGATTTTCAAAGTAAAGTAACTCTAGCTGTAAGATAAATGTGGTGGAGTAAATAGTACAATATGTTCCTCTGAAATGTTGTGAAGTAGAAGTATAAAGTAGAATAAAATGGAAATACTCAAGTAAAGTACATGTTACTTACCAGCATCTACTACATTAAAAAATATATGTTTTACCCATAGATGTCATGTATCATGCATTCCAATTACTAAAACTAGCACGTTTTTGTTTATATTTCCACTGCATCTTTAGAACTGCAAATACTGAGTAGGCTAGAGCACAAATTCTGTAAAACCAAAGAGAGTGTAGTGTTCCCAGGAGCGAGGTGAGGTCTGCAGCATGTCAATAACGTTAAATGAAAGTCCCATCCAAAGTCCTAATATTGATACTAGGGACAAACAGTGCTTACTTTTCAGTCTGAATGTAACCAAGCCGTAGCAAGCTTGAGGCCAGTGTGTGACTGGTCAGCAATGTTCAGCACTACAGACTCGCTTCATTGGTCACTGGAAAGTACTAACTTGCCCAAGAACAAAAAATTAAACTTTCTAAAAAGGGTTCAGGTGTTCCTGTGGTTGGAAAGGGTAATTACTATAAATCTTAACGTAAGCAGTATTTCAGCATTTCCGATGATGCCTCTAAGGAAACCCCTTGCATTACATTTATTTCCTTGGTATCTATGAAATCCATTTCCATGGGGCAAAGTGTAAGAAGTTGTGCAGAATAAAAGTTTATGAGAAATGCAACAAAAGACTGCTTCTCTAATTGGACTGCTTAAGGTTACAAATCCTGTGACAGACGTGTCAGGATAATGAGCCCAAATATAAAGGGCAGGGAGAGGCTATTCGCATCGTGACTCTTTGGCAGTGGACAAAAGGCTTCTGCCACTGGCAGCTAAGGATCTTGGCAGAGATGCACAGTCACCTTTTGACCTCCACTCTGTTCCACTCTCAACTGTAAAGCGCTCCTCTTGTCTCACCAATTCCTACACACTTAAAGTTACGTTAGGTAAAACCGGGATTTGTCACATCTGGCGTCATAACACAGCCTGAGCCCGGAGGATAATGAAATTGCCTTCAGCTGACACGGAGCAGCAATCCTGCTACCAGTCATGTGAAGATAACCTGGCTTGTTGCCATGTTTGTCCAGCACATCACGCAGAAAAAAGCCTGAAGGACTACATGAGGTTGGCTGGCTGAGCACATGCCTGAGTGTAGCTCAGCGCACTTCAGCCCTCCGATCCTCCAACCTCTCTGTGATAATCCTAAAACCACAGCAAGGACCTACAGCACCATTCATCACTGCCAGACTGTAGGCCACAAGCCATTAGTTAGAACCATTCACCCTTCCACACCAATACTCACCACTAAGAACAACGCAAGCAGCGGACCCGAGGGTACTCGACCTGCAGACAATGGTACAAAAAGGGGCAGAGGTAACGTGCCGCTTTCTCAACTTCCACTCAGGGCAAAAAGGGTACTTCATAAGTCCTCATCATGATAAAAACTAGAGCTCTTCTCACACATTGCTGCCACACCAGCATCCAAATCACTTGATCACATCCTGCCAGGAGAAACAATTGATTATCGAGTGAGCCATGCATTCATGTGTAATTAAATATCCAACATAATCAGTTGAGAGGCAGGTTAGAATTCATCAGGGCCAATTAATCAACCCTTCCCTTACGTGTCTGTTTGCTACAAAAGAGATTTTGGCGTGTAAGCTCATTCAGGTTTGCTTCCAGTAAGCTTTTCTATCTATTCTGCTGTCCACATGAAAAAAAAAGCCAGCATAGAAAGAATGAAGATGTATGGCTTCTATTAGCTGTTGTGATTTGAGGTAATACATCAAAAAAAGTGTGGCACTTTGAATAAAGAAGGGTCAGAGGTGGTATTGTGTAACTAAAGCGATCATTAAATGAGGTGGAAGCTGCACTCTTTTTTTCTTCTCGGCTGTGTGAGCAGTGATCCGAGTCTCCCCTGAAAAAGGGGAGAAACCTACCTCTTTTTTTCCCCCCACTTAATATGCATTCAGTTGTTTTGTATTATTTTCGACATAATTAATTATATTCAGTAAACTGGGTGGGAAAAGGTTGCTTGAGACTGAGAAGCAGTATGTTGTTACTGTCTTTCTACACGAGGAATCTTGAGGTCTGTCAACTCCAACTGTGCTGATTAAAACAAACCAATCACAATGAGCGAAACGAGTCCGACACTTTGCTGACATTGTGTCATGCAGCCCTGTTCACATTCATGAGCACAGAATGTGGCATGAAGCAAACGCAGACATTCAGCTAATCCAAATCTATGGCAGCTCTGTTTGTGTTGTCCACCCCACTCGTCCACAGGCAACACATACAGTGTAAGTGATTACCCATGATGCACTGCTTACCAACTAATAAACGTCAAGTTCAATCATCAGACGAAAAATAAATCCTGGATATCACTCGAAGTGAAGGACAGCTGTTAATAAATCATTTTAATGATGTAATTGAACTGTGTATTGGCACGTGTGCGTGTGCGCATGCGTCTATTTGCAGCCATAAAACATGTGGCACGCATGTAATAAAACCTGATGGCAGTGATATGTAATGTAAATCACTCTTTAAGGGCTCATTGTCCCACAGAGTGTGTCGGCTTTCAGCGTCTACAATTTCAGTGAATTCCTTAATCACTTCTTTCCATTTAAACAACAAATGTGTGTGTGTGTGTGTGTGTGTACCAGCCTACCACTAACTGATACTTAACCTCACTGTATCTGAGTGGCAGACTGTTTGGAATAGAAACGCGTGATGTGGCATGTTCATTTTCTTCATTTCTTTTCTTTTTTGCATCATACAGGACAAGCTAGGATGCATGCGAGCATGTCAGTTCAAGTTGACATCTTTCCTTTTTCGGTTTAAGGACTAAAACTGTACTTTGTGATACAGGTTAAAATGTACTTTACCGTGGATGCAGTGGATGGGACATATTTCATACCTGCAGGACGGAAGACTATTTGAAGATTCTGGACATCTCTGCATAATGCACCAAGTCGCTGCCAGGACCACCAAGTTTTTCCAAAGTTGGTCTTGGATTTATCTTAGAGGAAAAATAGTGACTATGACTCCAGTGTAATCATCGGTGTAAAAGTGTCCTGTGATTAACAACATGTCCACGCAGACAGCAGAGTTTATACCTTATTTTCATTATTCACACGCTGCAGTGGCTGTCTTATTAGTCCAGCTCAAGAGAACTCTTTACCAGTGATCGATGACCAGCTAAATGCAAATACCATAAATCTGTGGACATGTGATATTTATTAAGTTGACAAAGATAAGGTATTCTTCAGATGAATGCTAATGTTGCTCCGTGTCTGCAAGATGCGTAAATAGGCCACTGTTTGCTAACATGTTCAGCATATCAACTTTAAAAGGTGATGTGTCAGTTTTGTTCTCAGGCTTCTTGTTTCTTCCTCATTAATACTTCACTGCCCGACATAATCATTTCACAAGTGCCCCATAATGATAATAATGATACTATTATACTACTATTATAATTCAAAAACAAAAGTCCAATCAATGTATGCATTCAAATACTCTTATTCCCTTCTCGGGCGTGTTGCTCTCTACAAACGACTTACCCCGTGCCGACCCGCATTTACTTTAAAGGTATTGACGTATGTTTGGCAGCAAGACACACAAGTGGCCTCGGTGCAATTAAGCCGAGCACAACCAGGATTGTCTTCCGTGGGCAGCCACAGACAGGATTTGTTATAATGAGGACCTGTAGGGACGCGTAAGAGAGGTGGACGGAGTAATTAATTCCTCTCGATGATGCCCTTTTTATTTATTCAGCACCACAGTGGTGAGGCTGAGGAGCTGAGGAGGTGAGCCGCATCTCTCCTCAGGCCTCTGAGTAAAGAATGAAGTGTCTCGGGGAGGGGAAATACGAAGACGCTGTTTGACGCCGTCGTCTTTTCACCGCTGTACAAATCCTGGGAGCTAGCCATACATTTTCCTCAGCCGTAGCTCAGTGTTCTTGACACTATATTACACAATGGAGAGGTAATTCCTATTCAGCTGTTTCCAGACAGCTGGCCTCTCCATCTTCGGCTCAGCTCGCATCATGGAAGTGATGTAGTGGACAACAGAGACACATCACTGAACGAGGGAAAATGGAAAAGAAAGCAAAGCTAAACACAAGGGACAGCCACCCCCCTCCTCCTCCTCCTCCTCCTCCTCCTCTTCTTCTTCGTCTTTTTCTTTTTCTTTTTCTTCTTCTTCTTCCTCTTCACCTCCGCTCACATGTGCACATTTGTTTTGCAGGGCCCCCACCTCAGGGGAGATCAATACTTAATTTAGTTGAGCATTCAGCCATCTTTAAGAGTGCAAACTTCATTTGATTATCAGTGTATCGTTACAACAATGTCACTCCTTGCGTCCTAAATTACTCAGACAGAGAACACTCCTCCCCCAGTTCAGTTTTTGTTCTTTTGTCTCTATCTTTATGTCTCTTTGTGCCTAATAGACTGAATCGTAGTACCTCACTGTGGTCAGAAGTATTGATGAAAAGTGTCCAACACTTGTAATTTTGTGGCTGCAGTATCTGACAAAAACCATAAATCCAGGCTGGTATAGCAGATCTCTTATGCCAGCACTGCTACTCTATGCATTGTACATGCAAAGCCAGATACACAGCAAGTCTTTTACTTTATATACAGTGAGTCTTTTTCTTTTTTCAGAATGAAGATGTTTTTAAACCAGCAGAACACTCACAGTTCATCGATAGAACGTCCATACAGATGCAAGTATGGCAGGTGAAGCAGTGCGATCTCTCCTCGGTGCTGTCCGTCACAACAGACCCTGTAAGTCTTCCTTCTTTTTAAAGAATGCCTTAAAGCTTTCTTCCCATTCGCTGAGCTTTTTTGTCCAGTCACGCTGAGTGTCGGCAGGTCAGAGGTCAGGGAGTGCTTCGAAAGTAGCTCCACACTGTGATAAGTGTTTTGTTGTTCCGCTAAGTGTTTCTCGCAATCAAAATTGGCTTCATCAGGCTATTGTCGGGTAAGCCTGTAATTTAGCATCAGGACTACATGCTAATCTGTTTCCACTCTGAATCAAATTGCTGGTGTGGCAGCTCCACATCACACTGAATCAGCGTTTAACGTTGTTTTGTCCAATGATCAGAAAGCGCACCAAAAAAAACTCAACTTGAGGGATAATTCTTCCGTCCTTTTCTTTCTATTTCCACCCGTGGCCTCGGTTCAGTCTTGCCAGAGTACGAATTACATGCTTGCCAGCAGGGTCAATGATTTTCATAGTGCAGTGTATCATCAATACAGCCTACACAGTCCCCTGGCTCACCAACACTCGCCAGTTTCCAAGTCGTTTTAAAGATATATTCTCCCTTGACAGTTTTTGGTTTTCTCCAAGAAATATTTTTGTTTATTACAAGCAAGGAGGGGAGAAAGCAGCAAAGAACAGGTAAAGGGATATAATCAGGTAGAGGTAGAGCTATGTCCCTTTATAAATGTTAAATCAGCCAATTTAGTAGAGATTGAGGACAAAACATGGATGAAGGAGCACAGCTGCTCACGAGCCATGAAGTGTGGTCAAACCAGCAGAACTTTTGATTGAGCCTTTAAACAAGCCATCCTTTGATTAGACCTTGAAACAAGTCTTTTATGTTTAACTTTGACAGTCTTTCATTTCTAAAATCTCTTAAAACGTGTTGAACCGCGCTGAATGCTGAAGCCAAAGTACATGGAACATTTAGGGCCGGCTGTAGGACTTCAATCATCTTGAGGTTTGCTGGAAATCAAACGAGCATGAAGTGGGAGGGAATCTGCTGATTGGGCTGCACATTGCACAGCTCATTGATATTTATTTATGTGATGACATAAAGACGTGATGAAACATCCTTTTTGAAGACATTACTCCTGGAAACTTTATCACATGTAAACACAAAGTGGTCTGGTATAAAAGGGAGCTGGTGTAACTTTTGAAAGACGAAATGACACAATCTTTCTCTTACAAATAAAAAGCTGAATTCATAAGCAATTAAATGCACTCTTGCTCAGTTGAGTGTCCCCTAAGCCCCACCCCTCTCAGTTACTGTTGCTACACCTGTCAAAACCTCCAATTCCACACGGCACATGAGCAGTTTACTGTGATATCGGTGGCAGATGTATTACTTGCAATTCTTAACAATAATTGAAACAATAGATCCTGGATTTCAGACATTAGCGGTTTCTCATTTCTTGTCGGCGACTGGCGATTTCACCGGTTGACATGACGACTGCAGATTTTGTTAACGTTTCGTGAAAAACATCCCGCTGACTTTTAAAACAAGAATCTTGTGAAATAGGTCCTATATGAAACAGCATTGTTAGCACTAGTATAGGTATGACAAGGAAAACATGTTTTTAGAAATTGTGAGTGGGTGCCATCTTACAGTAGGGTATTTAGTTCTTATTATATGTCCATGGGTGTGACTGGTAGCTTATGGTGGCTAATTTTGTAACGAATGTTAAGTAAATTAAATTAGATATTGCTGTAACTGAGCCAGTTTGTCTTTCTGGCTCTCCTGTACTTGCGCTACTATTACACTATGTTTTAGCATTCGCCATTAACCTGTAACTGCCACTTGCACCCACAGTGGTCCCTGTTCACACGTTAAGGTAGAAGAGGGACCATTGGTGAGGCAGCAACTCTTGGCTGTTCCGAAGTAAAAAACCTTCCTTAGTCACACTAAGCAACTTGGAGCCCCATGAGCTGTACAAAAATGCTGTAACTTTTAGAAACGATAACAGTTTTGCTATGCAATTATCCCACAGCTAATTGGCCATTGTTCTCAGTAGCCTAATTGGTGCGGTCTAATGCTGCTCCAAGCTGTCTGGGGATTTCTCAGCTATTTATTGTTATTAAGCATTTTAATTTACAGTCCAGCTGTGGGGTACAATGTCGTGGCATTTTCAGTTCCATTAATGTACCTCTGTTGAATATTGTCAGCTCAGGGCTTTTTAAAATGACTTACACAAATTCTCTTGGCCTGGGGTAGAATGAGTTTATTGGTCCTCATTGGGTATTGGATGGGTCATTGGCTATTGAAAACCGATTTAACAGTCCAGCTCATGCTTTAATCCCAGTACTTGTTTGACTAGGTCCTGGGATTACAGTGAAATGACAATAAAGGAAGCGGACAGAGTTCCTATGGGAATATACAGGCCTTGTTTTCATTTATTTCTCTATACAAGAGAAAGTGTTGTTGTTTTTGAACAATTATTAAAAACAAAATACGCATGACACACATTATTATAAAACTGCTTTGAAAGGTTAGGAAAATGCCAAATATCTTGCCTGTAATTAATCACACCAACTATGCTGCAGTGAAGCGTTCAAAACTTCCCTTCTTTAAGGGATAACTGGCCCTACTCCTAGACTCTGTGGATACAGTTAGGCTCTTAGTGGCCCTCATGTGGTTATCTATGACTGAGTAAAGGTGGAATATGGCAGAATTCTGTTCTTGGTTTCTCTGAGCAGGTTCTTCCTTTAATGTTTATTAACTATTGATGGATAAGAAAATATGTAAATGTCAATATGAAGCCTGGCTAGTGTTGGCTGGAGGAAACAATGTAAATCGATAGAAATCCAACTCTTTCCTTCCTACCTTAGATTTATGCATTACCATGATAGATAGTCAATGAAAGTGACCGATGGCTTGCTAAGACAAGTGAAAAACATCCAGCACAATATGCAAAAGTAAAATTCCTTCTGTAAAAACGAGTTGAAATGAACTCCAACATATTTTGAATGATGAAGCAATCTTACTCTGACGCTGCACAAATGTCTGCCTTCTGGCTTGCAACAACCAATCAAATAGCTACAAAACGATGCTGTTTTAGTAACCAGTCTTAAATTATTAAGACAATTAAGACAACAGAGGCCCTACTCAGGACCCGAATGTGCACCACTCCCAGTCAGAGCCACTGGTGACTGTTTAAGGCTGGTTCTGTAACTTTCCTAATGGTCTTAAGTTTTGATGGGCTGCCTGCCAGAAGCCCGGACCATGAATCCTCCATTGTGCGTGAGGCGGTGATGATAGCTGCAATTCAGATCCACAGCAACCTCCTGAGAGCACCCGACTTTCCAGCCTCACTGTTCGGACTTGACTAAAAATGTAACCTCTTTCCATCCACTGCAACATCTTTGTAGATTAATGCTAAAGGACAAAGATCATGAGGTATCAACAATATTCAATGCACACAAGCTTTGATCTTTCTTTTAATGCATTTTCATCTCCTGTTTATAAACCTTTTGGATTCTCAGTCTACCCTCAGGCCAAATACCAAGAAAACATCTGATAAATGTCTAAATAGTTCCATGCAAATTGCTTTTTCTATGACGTGGTTTAAGCACTAATTTGCTGTATGGATGCACGCCTGTGTTAGACTCACACTTGGACCCAAGCAGCCCACATGGAGCTTGTTTTCTATGAATCTTCAACAGCAGGTCTGACCACTGACTAACAGCACCCCCTTGTGGTGAGTCTGTATTGTTACAGTTTCTGACAGTCATAATGAGACTACAAAGACCAATATATTGCCCAGTTGTACCCTTCATCCTCTTCTATCTATGTCTAGGTGGATTTGTATTTACATATGCACTATGTGTGTCCTCTATCTTGCACACAATCAGGACTAAGTGTATAAATAAGCAGGTTTACATCAGGTCATATTTATCCACTGATACTGAAATTGCACACCGCCTCCGCTTTGTTACAGATCTAACTTATTATCCTGAGATATCTTTACAAAAACATCTTGCTTCTGTGATTTCTGCGCAAACTGTTTTTACCAGCGCGTGCGCCTGGTTACTCAACAGAATCACTCTGAAAAATAACTGGCTGTTTTTATGCATTCTGTGTGCAAGTCATTTAATAGATGAGCCATCGATGTTTTCAGAAGGCCCCTCCAGGCTGGAAAACATAGATTAGTCTGGGAAATAAATGAAAACAAATAAAAGATGCATACAGGCACTTGCAGAAAGGCAATTCCAACTCTGAGAGCGTTTGTTGTCATTTTAGGTGCTTCACTGCTACAGAGAGGATGAGCTGTGATCTGAATAGATTATGAGACAGTCTTTACCAGCTGCGACAGACTGCTATTGTTTTCACCTTGTGAGTCTGTGTGTGTGTGTCATCATGGCACAACGTGGTCCTGGAGACACCTACTGTAGCAGGAACTACCAAATCGAACAACTATGAAGTTAGTGGACCGTAAAATCAAAACAACAAGCTCAAAGACGCTAAAAAGCTCTGTAGAGCTGGGGGGGAACTGCGGAGTCAGATGATAATTCTCTGTGGGTTTATCACTAAGAGCAACCCCTTTCACGTACAAGTCATGTGATCTATTGTTGATATAAGAATATTGATTATAGCTGATTATAAGTTAAAAAAAGAGAAACTCAGCTAATCTGCTTCGTCGTGGCTGTGTGGGTATGGTTTGATCAGATTTGATTGACAACATAAGGTAACGACCCCACAAATGTCATCCGATTTTGAGTCACAGGTTGCTAAATACTCGTTGGTGCACGTGAAATATGTGACTGTGATGTCACATTGTTTCCAACAGAGCCTCACCCACTTCAATTTGGCAAAGAAATGTCAGGCTCATGAGGGAACCTGAGAAAATATGTTTTTCAGGGACTTTAATAATGGCAGTACATCTAATAAACAAGACCATGGGACTTATGTGCACATTTTCCAAAGAGGTTTTTTTGCTCGTGCCTCTGTTACATATCACAGCTAAGGTGGCCTCTAGGCTTTCAGTGGGTCTGAGATATTAAATCACGACACAGGATTTATAGCTCACCAACATATTTGCAATAAGACTGCCAACCCCCACCTGCAACCATCAATCTACAAGTGTTGCCATTCTAATGTAGAAATGAAAATAAAATGTACAATGTGCACTAAAATCTTAATGCACATGTGCGACATATAGAGAGAGTGCAAACAGTAATGACACATGTCCCAGTCTCCCCTCACATGTCTCAATGACAGTGTAAACGATGCGAGCTTTAAAAGGCACTGGCCATCAGCTCGCTCATTTATCAAAAGTTTCACAAAGTCAACCAAAGTTTACCCCCTTCGATGTTCAGTTCAGTTTGAGGGGAGATTGGTCACTTTAATGTAACCCCCCTGGCAGTGATGGGGGAGGAGAGGTGTAAATGGTCACTGGCAGAGTGAGGAAGATGACAAGGACAGAGGGAAAGAGTGGGCGATAGAACAAAAAAGGGTGAAAAGAGGAGAAAAGCCAGGAGGGTTAGATAAGAAGAGTGGCGGAGAGGGAAAAGAGCTAATTGAAGTGTGGAGGGGAGGAGCGGTGAATAGAGGAACAGGGCTAATGGCTGAGAGCACAGCGGGCTCACTTGGATCAGAGGGACCCATAAATAAACGCGTGACAGCGATAAATATAGTATGACAGGTCATCAGCACAGTTACCCATGTCCCCCAAGGACACTCCTGGCGAAAGAGGCCATAGGACACGGGGACTGCCCAGTGTCTCACACACCCTGACTGATGAGCGGCTGATTGAGGTTCAGCCAGTGATGGACTGGGATCAAAAAACGGCCCTGGCATTTATGACATATGACACAGACTGTAAAAGAGCTGACTTATCCCAGCTTCATAGCTACAATACAGCCACTAGTTTATAGCTACACAGCCACAACGATTTGGGTTTGCGTTCGTGTAGCCTAGTTAGTAAACATGAAAGGAATTCGCTTTTCCCTGCAACCCTGTCAATCATATCGTCCGAATCACTTTTTGAGTTACTATAACTTATCCACACGCATGAAGGCCTCCAAATTGTCTTGAGACATTCTGTTCCCTGGCGATAATGCACCTTATGCCAGTAAAACGTTTGCCTTTCACTTGTCAGTCTAAAGTTAGCAACAAAGGCGTCATGGGATGGGGAGCATATTTAAATCCAAAATTAGGTGGCCCCTCTGGCGTTTGCCCACCTTGCCAGATGGCCAGCCCATCACTGGCCTCAGTGTGTGAGGAAGCTTTACAAGAATCCCCAGAAGAGAATAAACACAGAGAAGCTAAGAGCAGACGAAGATGACCTTTAACCTGTGCTGTATGAAGCGAACACTGAAGGATCGAAGGCAGCAGCGATGGGATCTATCAATCACCTGGTGTGGGGATATATTGGCTGTTATATAAGGTGACAGTGATCAAGCCTATCAGGGTTTAAGGAATGATGAAGTGCAATGTTTCTGAGCTGCCTCTTGGGCAAGAAGGGCAATATCTTGTCCAGAGTACCTTTGACAGAATTTTAAATTCCTGCTGACGTTGGAAAAATAGCTCACCTTTGTAATATAGAATGATGAAACAGGTCGGCAAAAGTTTCGTCTAACAAAAGAGAAAATGACAATGCACTTTTCTACCCCATACAACTGCTTGTTATCGTTGCTTTGGAAGTAACATTTCATTTCATTTACTACAGAGGAGAACGGAAAATAGTGAATCTCTCCACAATCTTGTGATCGGACAGGTTCTCAGGCGCCAAAATGATTACTAATATAAAGGTGTGGCTGCTGGGAAAAAACAGCAAAGCCCAGGAAGATGAAAAGAAATAGCGGCCATGGATGCAGAGGACAATGCATAAGCAGTCGAGGAGCCTGTGGAAGAGGCTCTAGTAGAATGGCAGAACCAGAAGACCCCTGGACTGAAGTAAAGATCCACATCCACGTCTTTCTATCCTGCAAATGAGCCGCCTGGGAGCACATCCTAAAAGACTGCTTCCCTTGACAATGCAGAGGTTAAAAAACACACATTAGGAGACATTTGGTCAGAGGACTCCCCTGAACAGGGTTGGAATGCAATACATGGGTCCAATGCATTTCGGCAAAACTAGTAATACCGACGATGCAGGCATGTCGCCAGTACTGCAGAAGAAATTTGTAGATTTGTAACAGCTTTTCAAGGGTGAAAGAGAGAGAGCCAGTCCCAGAGGATAACAATGACATAGCATGGCCTTCTGGTTTTCAGGGAAACCCTAGTTTGAAAGGTGCATAATCTACTGTTTTCAGCATGCCAGCTAATGTATACTGCACATGGCCATCCACAATGAGAATTTGCACTACAATGAAGCCACCAACAAATCCTGCTGTACCTATTTCCTCACTTTCCACCCCCTGTTAAGGGATGACAGTGCTGTGGTAATTACCTAAGACCAGTACCATGACGGTAACTTGGACCAGGCCTTGGCATCGGTGATGCGGAGGCTGCAGTCTGAGTGGTGAGGTTCGGCTGCAGACCCACGAAGTTAACTTTCCTTCTCCATTAACATGGGGAAAGAGCATTTAAATGTGTCACACAGCTTGAGGTTCATTACCTGCTGTGATTTAGGAGGCAAGTATAAATACACCTGACTTAATTTAAACCAATGGGATTATAGAAATACATGACATTGCTGTAAATCGCCAAAAAGAAATCTATGACTACAAACAAAAGAAAACATAATTTAGAACAACTGACTCTCTCAATGATACTTCGGGGAGGCCTTGTCAGTCTGAGGTACTATGTCAGCACATAATTATTAAGTTTGGCAGTCAGATGTAGATAAAGGAGATAACTAAAGTCCTTTATTATCTCAGGTCAGGCCAATCCTAAAACTAATGGGTCCATTCTGAGTCGTAGATCACATGATGAAACAAAGGGATATTAATTGTGTTTACAGATATGCCAGTGATGAAGATGTAATAGAAACCAGAGACCTGATTGGTTTGTAATGAAAGCAGCATGCTGTAGTCTCTGGCATGCTCCGGGACCTCTGATGACACCGTATATGAGGACAAATGAAGCAGCTCAAGTGGACACATTTGGCAATCTCTGCAAATAGTCTCAGGTGCGGGCTCTGCTGCGCCATGATTAAATAATGACAAATGAAATCAAGGCAAAACTTTGAATACACAGTAAGCAGTTTAAGAGTATAAAAAAGATTCATAGGCTCCATCTCTCAAAGGGGCCAATGCTGACCAGGGCAAAAGTATAGAATAGTGGTCCTTTGTTGGACGTGGAGCCCTAAACTTTCCCTGCAGCATTAGTTGTTCGACTTGGTAATATTCAAGTTCATATTTGAGTAACATTGACATTTTGCTCATGCTCATTCTTGCAATTCATTGAAATTGAAGAGATCAAACACATGTGCAAACATAAAACGCAAATTAAACATTTTAAACACATCGAAGCCTGAAACTTGAATTCTCAAGTGCAGCATGTAGTTTACTTGATATGTTAAAAGAGGACACTTCTTAGGTTCATCATTGCTTTTAAGTTGAAAGACATGATTGAATTGATATGCAAATGTAATTAGAAGAGTAATATGCATATCTGCGGTCTGTGGGGTGAATGTTTAAGTCTCTAAATGACATGAAAAGCTGTGCTAGTGCTTTGTTCAAAGGGTCAGTTCACTGAAATTATAAAAAATCATATTTTGTCAGGTACCTGTATGTATGGGGGAAAAAAATTATTATTCAATTAATATTGGCCATTATTGTCATCATATGTTTTTAAAGGTCCCATATCATGCTCATTTCAGCTCTATATTTTTATTCTGGGACTCCACGAGAGTAGCTTTGCAAGATTGACAGTTAAAAAAAATCTTTATTTATCTGAAACTGGCCCTTCATGCAGCCCCTCAGTTCACTGTCTGTCAGAAACAAGCCATTTTAGACAAACTGAACAACCTCCAAAAACCTGAAGAGTAGTCCTGAGCAGAGCGGTCGAATAACTCAAGACAGACTGAGCGGGTGGATGAGCGTCCCTGTACTTGGTGGATGTGCTGTGTCTGGAGCAGATGACCTGCTGGGGGCGTGGCTCAATGCGGTGACTTTAAAGTTGTGACATCACAACCTTACGGAAGTCCATTGCTCCGTGGACTGAGTGTTTTGATACTTTCACAGTATTTATACAGCACCTAGAGCTGCTTTATAATCAAATACGACATGGAAGTCTTTCTTTCGACAATAAGGGACCTTTAACTCTCAAATATCAATTTAGCTATCGGCCTCAAAACTCCAGTATCTGTCAGGCTATAATTACTATCACTATCATCACTTCAGTGTTTTGTCTAGTCTGTCTGTCTCACGTTTAACAAGAGGATATTACAGCCACTGACAAAAGAGCTGCAGCTGGAGAAAGCATTTCATCTAGCATAGTGGTATAGGTATGACTCTACTGAAACAGTTTGCCAAGAGTGTGAGTACAGAGGGGTGACGAAGCAGAAGGCTCACAAGCTCACGGTGGAGCTGCGCAAGCAGGAAAAGCTGCTGAGGCGTTCTAACCAAAAGGCCAAGTTCAATGTCATCCTCGATACACCACTGGGGTGAAATCCTCCGACATTTTCTACATCTGTTTCATTATCATCCATCACGTGTGTATTGCCTCAAGAGTTGGCCCAGAGCCATAACACAGGTCAACTCCATTCTGATTTTATCCAGCGTCCTGCTTTTGTTTAAGATACATTTTAAATGTGACATGTACAGTAATACGTTTTTTAATCTGATTGAGCCGAGGGCAAAAATGCACACATAAGCAGAACCAGACTCCAGGTGCTCACTGTCACCATCTTGTGGCCAGAAATAGTATTCAATGTTAGTGTTACCAGTGTGTATGTGTCTGAGTGGAAGCTGCTCGAAACCAATGCAGACACCTACACCTGCTTGGTCTGATCCCATAGCACATACATTCCCCAAAGCTGTCACCCTTTCCCCTCCTCTGGCTGCATAATTACACACTTTAATTTAGCAAACTTACAAAAATGCATAATTCATCAGGAAATGTACTCAAGGCACAGACCGCACATACACACACAAGCTGAATCAAAGTCTAGAACAGCTGAACTGTAAGTAAAAGTCAAGCAAGAGGTGTGGTATGATATTTTATTCTCATAGTTTATGGAATACAAAGCCCCCAGCCCACAACCCACCCTCGCCCCCATCCCCCCAAAAAGTGTGCACATCAGATGTGGTGGAAACTATTCAAGGAAGAGGAAAAGAATCGACGAGAGACAAAAGGAAGTTGCTTTATGGGTGTAGAAGTGTACGACTGCAGTTTAATGTGATGTTCATATAAAAAGTATACCCCCTCATTATGAACGAAGTCTTTAAAAAAAAAGCAGCCAAATCTGGCTCGAGTCACTTGATAAAAAGGGCTGCAGCCATGACAGCGCAAACAAAAACGGTGAAACAAAACATGAGGTTCCTTTTTGAAAAAATAAATCGTCTTTCCATTGATCTTTTCCATTATGACTACAAGGACATAATCAATCGTGTGCAACAATAATTTAGCTTTACATGACTCTAAATTCAGTCACTTTTCTATTCTTTTACACAATCTCTTGCAAAGCTGCACAAAAGGAATGAAATATTTCCCCCAACAGGACTTGGGAGAGAAACAAACTTTTATACAAAACAAAAAAAAGGACAAATAGCAGAAGGGATAAGAAAGATGGCCAGCAGGGATACAAATGAATATAACCTCATATGTACTAGCAGCCAACCTAGGTCCAATAATGTAGGCTTTTTCAAAATGGCTTTGAAACATCTGGAGTGTGTTTGACGTAACTAGCCATAAGTTCCCAGTGAATTTGTACCACTGGAACCATAACGCAGAGTCCCATCGACTGGGACAAAAATAACTAAAGCACATTTACGTATTTTCAGAAAGGTCTGGCCAAAGGGTCTCCGCTAATCCCAAGACATGTAAAACCAACCAGCTTGAAGACACACTGGGATGGCGAAACCACTGACAAGTATAATGAATAAAAAATAACATTAGTAACATCACTGCCATTGAATCCATACATTTCAATGCATGACAAAGTCCATTTCAGAAGATTGGGGAAGAGTTTGATCAAACCCCCTCCCCCACCCCTCCCTCCCTCCCTCCCCCCGAGATTTGTGTCACACCAATTAATATGAGATGGTTTGTTTTAGTTCATTTTCCCAAGAATGAATTGTAATCTTTTCCTGACCACTACACATCAAAAACACACCAGAAAACAAGTTAACCCAATACAATACACACAATCCAAGGTTCACAGTCCGAAAAGGTGCTGTTTGAAAAGAGCCTCAGGTCCTTTGTGTCCACTGCTTAAGTGTCCGACTCGGTGAACCGTCAGTTTCACCTTTCAGTGAGAGCAATTCAATGTCTGGACACTAGAAAAAACTAATTTAAAAAAAAAAAAAAGAAAAGAAAAGAAAAAAGACATGTTCAGGATGGTGGAGCTTCACCTCGTCAGCCGCCGTCTCATTTGTCTTCTAACAGCTTTCCTCAGTTGCTCTAGTAGGGAGAATAAACAGGCTGTAGCAGCTTGCTGTCCACGTCTATTCCTCTTTTTTCCATCATTATTTGAATCCATCCATCCCAGTCCTTTCTTCTCTGCTCAGGTCCTCACACCATGTAGGAGTTCTGGTTCTTCAGCTTGTCCAGCTCTTTGCTCTGCTGCCTCAGAAACAGGATTCTGTAGTTGAGGAAAAAAATAAATGAAATAAGTAAATGACTGTGTGATGTGAATGTTGGTTTCGGTTAATGTGGATCTTTTGACATTTGCCTCACCTCTGTTCCCGCAGTGTGGCCTGAATTTCACACACTCTGACCAGTGAGCGGAGGTTTTTCATCTCTGTGCAGATCTCAGACATGTACAAGCTACCCATGTTGTGGATGTCCTCACGCAACCGAGCCGCCTGACAAAAATAAAAAAAAGGATAATTATTAACAAGTCAAGGAAACAAGGATCAACATTAGCTTACTGATTAAATCAATTAAAAACTAAACTCAAAGTTGAGCTGAAGGTTTATTCTTAACCTTTGAAATATTAAGTTTCACAGAAAAATGACCATCACAAGGATCACTTACTTGGTATTTCCAAAGTTTTCAACCACAACTGATGGACTTCCTCTGCAGACGGAGTTGCTCAGTTGTCGATGGAGATGATTTAGCTATTATGGTTTATTGCAGCCTCTGAGAAAGGCCACAAGATGAGTCTGAAAGCTCAAGTAAGTGGACCTTGTGATGTCTAAAATATTTGTGCTAGCAGCCTCATGAAGCAGTTCTGCTCAAGAAAATCCCTCGAGGCGCTCCTCAGATATCGCATTCACGAGAATAGGACAGACAGACAACCCAAAAACACAATGCCTCCGGCCATGGCTATTGCTAGCCCGAAGGCATAAAAATAGCCGGCTTCCGTAATGATTCTGCAGTTCTAAAACCCAGTGGTAAGCACTCCACTGCTCTGTAACGTGGACATCTCTGTGACAGTACCTGTTTCTCAGTGTTCTCTGAAGGCCATCCTTGGATATGTCTGATGAGGTTCTCATCAAAATGAGCTGCCAGGGTGGGGGTGAAGGAGCCGGGGACGTCGGCCTGGGTTTGGCTGCTGCTGCTGGAGGGGGCGTGGGGCAACGCAGCACCAGATATGTTTGATCCCGAACACAGAATCTCCTGGCTGGTGGAGCGAGACAACTGATTAAGTGGTGTGTGCAGAGGGCAGTTTCTGATGGTTTGGCATATTAGTCAGGGATACTGCGGATTATTCAGTCCATATCATTCATCATAGTCTCAGAAAAAGTCATATTTTGATGAAATTTGGGAGAATAACCAATTCACCAATGTATTTTAGAACTTAACGGCCGTGATAAGTCAAAGTGAGGCCCTATAGTTGTATGTCAAAAGAGGTAACATGACTTCTAGTACAGGGAACCGCATAATGAGAGGTTAAGAAAGTGTTGTCTTTTTTAAAACTGCATTGATGTAATAGTTAGGGTTAGGGTTAGGGGTTAGGGTTAGTCTCCACGCTGGAGTCGTGCAGTGATAAATTACTTTCCTTCCACGTCTTTCCTGAAAACATAACTCAAGATAACATACAGACTCTCTTTGGAACTACTTTCTATCAAACAAAAGGTCCCTGTGAAAACTGTTTGGGACACATGCGGCTATTGAGGTTAGTAAAATGTGTTTTTGTAATTCAGGTCTCGTCTGCTTTACCTTCACGCATTGTCATAAATAAAAATGGTGTATTGAAGTGATTTCTGATCATTTCTACCTTCTCTGCTGGAGAGTTCTGGGGTCCTCTGGACGCTTCTCTGTGGTCTGAGACAGGGGGGCTGGTCCTTGTTTACCTGAAGACATACTGCCCTGAAGAGGGAAGAACGGACAGCAAGAGAGGATGAAATAAGAGTGAAAACAAAAAAGGACATGGAGTAGAAAAGCAGAAAGAAACGACGTGACAGACACGGGCAGTCATAACAAAATGGAGAAGAGAGCGAGAAAGAGGCTGTGAGTCATGAACAAGGGGAAGCACTCCTCCATTCTTCAATTTGGACTATTCTTTGTTACTTTTGGTTCTGCGACTCACCCTTGTTTGTGAGGATGTGACGCTGCCAGAGTGCACACCCAGAAGGGATTTCTGGTTGCTCTGCGGCGTGCCGTTTCGCGGTGAGACGTACGGCCGCGGTGATGATGCATCCGACGTTAGAGAGACGGGGGACTGACTGGAGTGCTGGGCTGCAGGAAAAGACGTAGATGTAGAATCAGTACGGAGGAAAAGAAGATCATTATCAAGATCAAGAAACTGATCAACACCGGCAGTGCTAGCCCTCATTGAAAACCAAAGCCTGCAGTCATTTCCCTGCTTGGAGTGGAGAATAGGACACATATGACTAATCAATTTAGCAACAAAGCAGAAAACAATCTGACTGCAAGCTAATCAAAAGGCTGTAGTCATGGAATTGGGCTTTCAGGTTCAACTTGTGTCAACTCTTTCTGACACATTTGCAACTGAAACACATCCTTTCTTCGAGCTGAGGAGGCTCATTGGGATGCATGGGAGCACATTTTTTGTTTTTCCACACAGATATAGTCAATCTAAAAACCCCTTAAACGATATACATAGCTAACTTGTAGAAAATGCAGAATTTCATTGATTGAAAGTCGACGGCAAATCATTTGGTTTTTGACACTGCCTTTAAAAAACTGGATCCTTAAAAAAGAAAAAAACAAAAAGGGCATTAGTTTGTGTAGCAGATGGTGAGAAACAGCGAGGAGGCCGTACCTTGGTTGGAGTGCTGAGCAGCTGAGAGCAGAGCAGTGACGTTGAAAGCAGGTCCAGCAGTGAGGAGCTTATGAAGCACAGACCGCAAGGAAGCTTGGGTGACAGCAGCTGCCAAGACTGGAGGGAGGAAAAGAGGAAATGTACACACACACACACACACACAAACACACACAGGTGAGTGAGCAAGGACGCACAACAGGTGAGTGCACGAACACACACAGTCAAGTTAG
The DNA here is from genome assembly GCF_043641665.1 of Enoplosus armatus. Taxonomy (NCBI): domain Eukaryota; kingdom Metazoa; phylum Chordata; class Actinopteri; order Centrarchiformes; family Enoplosidae; genus Enoplosus; species Enoplosus armatus. The sequence goes on from NC_092193.1 coordinate 18,395,817, forward strand.
AAAACAGTTAAGATAAGAAACAAACCAGTGGAAATCAGTCTTTTCAACCAGCCACAGGAGCCAGTTCGTGTTAATGTCATTTTACCAGCAAACAAATGGGGGAACAACACACACGTATGATCAGGTCCACACAGAATAGATAGAAATTCATCATAAATGACAAGTGAATGGTTAGGAACAGCACAACACGGTCGCCCTTTAATAATGGGATCACACACAGATGAGGGATGGAAAGGCGTCAACAGGCCCGAATATAAAGAGCACCTCCCTTTTTTCCCAACACACATTTATGGAAAAATATTTTGTCAAAGCAGCAACACATTTTTACACTAGTCCTGTTAAGAAGGTTTCCCTGAGATACTATGCTGTTAATCCAGGGGGAAAAAATTCCGTTCACTGGCACTTAGCGTTTATCTTTTATACCTCCACGTCATCAGCAACAGCGGTAATTCTTGGCTGCTTGACCGACAATTCAACCAACAGTCCTTGTCCAGCACTGAAGACGTTATTCGTCATGAGTTTATTTCCTCTGTGGCCTAAGCCTTCCGAAGCTGCTGTAGGTTAAACTAGGCTAACAAAACGTTTTTAGGTCTGACCAGCTCTAAAAAGACAGCACTATAAACACACTTGAAAATGCTCACGCTAGCTTAGCAGCAATATGGCTACAAACAACCCATAAAACAACATTCTCGATTCAAAAAGAATATCAGAAGTTGTTAACAAGTTATTGTCTAGTTGAATATAACGCAACCCCAACTTTTTCAAATGTACTTTCATTTTATTGTCTTTTCTGGCCACTATGGTTCTCAGGAGGCTCTTGGTGGCACACACAGCACAAAAGATTTACATTAAAGCAACTACGTGTAGGAAAATTAAAATTCCCAATGTTAGTGACCCCAGGGATACCATTGAAAAAGACACTACAACAGACAGCAGTATGTGTGGAAGTGGACGAAGCGGCATCTCATGTTTCTTTTGTGCCCTCACCCTCATTGAGTTTAGCCATGTCCATGCTGCCGTTGTTCATCTGCAGAGTAGCCTGCAGGGCTGGGAGGAGCTGATGCAGGAGGGCTGGGTCCTGCAACAGTGCTGGTGACGGGGACTGGACAGACTGAGGCCCCTGCCCCGAGGATGAAGAGGAGGAGGACATGGTGGAGGGGGTAGAACCTAGAGCGCCGAGGGCAGAGTTCAGGCTCTGAGAAGAAGAGGAAGAGGAGGAATGGCCGGAGTTGGATGCTGTGGACTGGTCCCCTGGTGTGGTCTCTGTGGAGACAAGCACAAATCATTACTCAACACAATATGTCATTTTTGTCTAAAGGTACATTTGTGCACCAGACAAAAGCAGTAAATTACAGTAAAACTCTCTCTGTATCTTAAATGTTTATCCACAAAGTCATCAACAGAAGCTAGCCACAGTGCTGGAGAGGACGACTATGTAAACACCTGAACCACATTGCTTAGGTTTTATAATTCTGCCATACTTACTTGTTGTGGCTTTGTCCTGCAAGGCCTCTTGTCTGTAGTCCATGTCCCTGGGGAAACTGTTTGCCGCCATCTTGACGGAGTCTTTCTGTCGCTGTTCCCTGAAGCAGATTAAGCAGAAAGACTCAGTTAGACTCTGCACCCTGAGCTAATGATATTCTGTTAAGACTGGTGCACTGCGTGATCTTGTAATGTATGACTCTGCATGAGAATGAGAATCTCCATTACTGTTTCAGGTTAAAAATTGAATAGGTCTTTCAGTGTGCGCATGTCGTAATTTTATTTCAGTGGGCTTGCCTCTCCAACAGGTCCTTGGGCTTCTCCCATTGGGAGACCTCAGTTCTACAGTTGTAGTAGTACTTCTTTCCAGAGGAGCTGATGTGTTCTGTCCAGTCATCCGCTGGGTCCTGGTGCTGAGAGAGAGAGACAAGACATCAGGGACAACAGCTGTAAATTAGCTGCTTGCTAACTCTGGTGCAGTTACTAAGGTAATTATGACAAGTTAAAGAGTACCACTGAAAAACATGTAAGCTGACTGCAGACTTTACACTCCGTAAATAGCAATTTAATAAGCAATATAGTCTGACAAGTCTTCAATTTTCATACTATATGGAGGTGAGAGAATGTTAACACATTTAAAAATCTGAAACGCCACAGCACAGAGGCAAGTCATGATTTGCAGGTAAATGGGCTAAAACAGCAAAATTGTCGTTATGTAACAGGACAGATTATTTTATGGTTTCAAAAGTGATCGCATTATGAGACAACAAATAAATCATCTCATATGAATAAAGTATACATAATCTATGTTCCTTAAGTAAGCATCCCTCACTTCCCACCCTCAATAATGGATAACGGCTTTTCACTCTGGATGGGAGCAGACGTAGTCGTAGTAATAGTTGATTATAGCAAGGTCTTGGTATTATCACAAACAAAAAAGATTCCACTAATTGCAGTTTTTGAAAAGTCAGGTAAGATTCTGCATTAGCTCTCGACAGAAAAAGAACATAATGTATGTCCCATATAAAAACAACAGTGGTTCTCCTTCTTATGGTAATAACAGTGTTATGGTAGAATCTAATGTCTCTCATATAGTTTTGATCCATAGGATCCTAGGTTGTCAACACTGCTGTAACTTGCTGATCAAGTCTGTTACAGTTCACTGATGTTATGTGTGAGCTGATACCCAGGATGAGTCTTTAGGATAGCATAGAGACAAGGTGGGGGGGGCTTTTAATAAACAAAAACAGATACTACAGGTTTAACACTTGCACAGTTTAAGCTTTCGGGCATTAAATAGGAACAGTTTTTGACAACTGCAGGCCCGCTAAAGACAGACGGATATTTTTGCAGCAGCTAATGGCTAATCAAACTGTTCTGGGTTTGTGAAACCTCAAAGTAGAGCAGAGGAGGACAGGAAGGCATAATTATCAGTAGGCCTATATTAGCAATCTTGTTAACCTGAACTGTACAGCACCTGTGTCTCTTAAGTCTCCTCTGGATTTCTTTTCCCCTCATTTCTCTCACGATGGATGAACAAATGAGGAAAAACCTGCCTTCTGGCTACACATTTGTCACGTGCTTGTAGATTTCAAACCATTCTGTGTATGTACATACAAGTTTACATTAGTAAACCGTTTTGTTTTGTTAGCTTGTCATGATGCCAGACTATGTGAAATATTGAGTATCTGGCCTTATTGCTCAGTCCAACCAGTGAGATATCATAAGTAGATAATTAAATCTTTTTAATAAGGAAGTCTATATCTAATCAGACCATCTTCTCTATAGAGGGAGCCTGTTACAAAAATATGAAGTTTCAATCATGCACTGTTGTTGGGAGAAAAACATCTGCACACACAGAGAGAGATGCCTCTACATAATGTCCCGCATACCATGTTCCAAAGTAGCGCAATGGCAATTTCTACAGGAAATGCTGAGGGTATATAATCAGATAACTCCGGACAACGTCTTACCCTGTCTGCAGGCTTGCTCTGAGTCGCATGCGGGTCGGAGCCATGATGGGAGCTGTTGTTGTGAGAGTTCTCCTGAGGAGAGCCGCTGGTCCCTGCAACAAAGCCATTTATCAAGGTTACACGTTCTGCGGAGGACTGAATCCTCAGTGACAGCTGCGACTGCCAAATAAGAAACGCTTTGTTTGTGATTGTTTTAGGTTAGGGTTATTTACATTTGAGCAATAATAATAATAAATTGTGATCTGATGGCAGTGAGAACACAAAGATAATGCAAATTTAAGCTTGAAAGCTCTGATATTTGTCAGAAGACTGCATTTGTTGGTCAAAATGAATCACAGTAAACTGAGGCTGAGAGCCATTAGTTTGCCTGCAGCCACAAGCATCTGATGTTTTCTATTTGTCTGAGGTTATTTCAGGACCAAGATGCTGCCTTATCCTTAGAACAACCCTTTAGGATAAAACATAAAATTGCATGCACGTGTAAGACCACCAGAGCCAAGCCTTACCATTTTTTCCTCTAACTGTGTGAGAGGTTTTTGCCTTGCCGTGTCCTGTGCCGTCTCCATGTCTGCTGACAGGACTTTCGTCTGAGCGTCGCAGCATCTTGTAAGGGGGTGTGGGGTCTGATGAGCCATCGCGCACCTTGTCGTAACGGTGAAGGCTGCTGGACTGGCTCTTTGGCTGAGATTTATGGGTCTAGATTGAATTGAACATGGCAGAAAGAGTTGTTGAGATGTGCTCAAGCTTACACTGATGTCATTTTCCTCACGCAGTTAATAACATCTTTCCTGGAAAAATGTAGTGCATCAAGCAGCCTTTGAGACCAATAGCACGGTGAAAACAGAATTGATATCCTCAAGAATAAATTGCAGCTCAGGGTGGGACGGTTGAATGTAACATCTTATGCCTCAACAAGATTAGGGCACACAGTTTTGCTTCCAAAAGAAACACATATGTACCATAGACGAAGTATATTGGCTCTAGCATTAAATTAGTTTCTTTATAAGCACAGATTTGCTCAATGTATATATTTTTTTTAAATCTGCATATTTATGAGGCTGTTTTTTTATTTTTAGCAGTAAGCTGTATTCTAAACTCAATAGCTGTAACTATATCATTACACACATGGAGTCTGTTTTATACAAACTCTAAAGCCGTCTGGCCTAGTTTTATTTACCTTTTCCTTATGATGTTGGCTGGCAACATCAGTACAAATTTGCCCTAGGTGGACAAAACGTGACGCTATATCAACACAAGATGAATTTAAGAGCAAATCTGACCAAGTTATTCTGCAAGTATTCTGCAAACTGCCACAGCAGTATTTGCCATGGAAAGTTTTGTAATAGCCATGTAGATTCATGCACATAAAATATGTAATCATTTAAATTGTTCCACGGTATTATTAAGTGTCAGTATTGTTGGATGTTTAACTTCACACCACAGATATTAAAAGTTTGAGTACGGTTGCTGCATCTCCAATATAACAATATGAAGATTTCAGGTTATTGTTTCGATGGAAAAATACTACATCTTGACTTGCTACGTTAGTGGAGAGTAATGACAGGTGTCCGTACCTGATAGGATTGTGAATCCCTTCTGTCGTTGCACCTGCGGAGACACACAGAACGCACGGTATTTTAAGACAGTTAGCACTTTTACGGTTAGGTTAGCTAGTTTTCTAACCTTAGTGACACTTTCTGGGGCATATTTCGCTAATTAGCTGCCGTTAGCCAAGTTAGCTTGAAATACCACCTTAGCAACAGCTGTTTGCTCTCTATGTCACTGGTAGAAAATAACCGATAATGTTAGATATGTCGCACATTATCTACGCTATATACGCAGGGTTTAACATTAACATGTTAGTTAGCTAACGTTACGTTGACGTTAGCCGATTAGCTACAGGAAATATCCAGAGCCCATAGCTAATTGCAGGCAAACTGTTAACGCTAGCTGGTAGCACTGCTAGCAAACGGATACAAGCAAACGTCAACCAACCTACCTACAAATAAAAAACTGGGGTATACCCTACACATAGTTCCTAAAATGTTAAGGTTTGTGCTTAATTTACCCATCGCTGACTCTTGTTGGTTTCCTTGCATACATCACCATCAAGGCCGTGGTGATGTATGTATGTGTGTGAGGGGGAACCGTGGCCTCCTGTCTGTCTGCTCTCACAGTTCTCTTTTCTTCAGCTTCCTGATATCTAGACTCAGTCTATTCTACCAAACAGATACCTACAAGCCGTGCACCGAGCACCAGCATTGCATAGCGGGTGGTCGTTATTATAAACCACCCTCAGTGCATCATCTGGCATGTAGTTACGGTATGCGCTTGGCTTGGCCGATGTAGCTCAGCGAAAAGCAGCCGAGTCAGGAGGAAACGGAGAAGATGGAATCTTCGGTAATGTTTAGCTAGAAAAAAGATATTCCGGTTTACCTTTCAAACTAAAAGTATAATTATCCAATATATTACAACCTTATGAAGTACCACAATTAAAAAACAGATAAAAATACATTAGACGAACTAGTTCAAATGCAATTTTGGGCGGTCTATGCAAAGCCCTAATGTCAAACTCAAACACGGAACAAAGAAGACAAAATGTGTCACTAAATGGGAACGATCCCTAAAACATACACGATAGCTAGGCCGTAAGATTGCAGAGTAGAGCTGCCGTCGTTGGAGAACACATTTAAGCTACAAGGCGTTTCTAACCAAGAAATGTCCTTGTACGCAGATATCTCATTGTAAATAGGCATATTTTACGTTATGTTACGTTTTACATTTTGTCATGAAATGAACATATGGGGTGTTTTTGCTGAAGTTAGACAGAAGTGACAGCCAGACTTGGCTTTAGAAAAAATATGTATATTCTTCTCATTTTGGTGCGATATCGAAAACAATAACCCGTTAACATGGTAAAGCAGAACGAGGAAAAACTCCACGACCTCGTTGTAACAACAAATGTGGCAGTTTTTTTTGCTTGTGCTTTTATTTTGAAGTAAGTAGCTTAATTTCCGGTATTAGCCTAGCTGTCTCTGGATAACGTGACGCAGCTGAAAACGAAGCTAGTTGGTGCTGTGGACTCCTCCTCCGAGTTCATATCTCGTTGGCTGGCCATTTTCTGGGACACACCCACGGTCTGTCCGCTAGTCTGGGCTGCTGTCTGTATTCTTTGATGCCATGAACACTTTGCCCTCCATGAACAGTAGGTCTAATACTGGGACTTGTTTGGTATGTGGTGTGTGAATAATGAGGCAGTGCAAAAGACACTCTGGTTCTCTGGTCAGTACACAGACGAGTAACAGATTCATATTTATTTCTGCATTTATTCCACAGCACATATACCTTTGTCCCTGAATGGAAATTCTCAATTAGCTTCCCCACAGAGAGGTCAGGGGTCAGGGTGATACTGGAGAGCTCCTGTACTGGGTAAGTATTCATTGTCTTGCATAGGGTCATGCCCCTAATGAAAAGACTTGAACCCAATGAATAGGGGTAATTTGATTTATATTGATTTATCACCCAAAATATTGCCTCCTGGGATTGACCTTAAAACCTTGAACACCCATGTATTTTATCACCAGAGAGAAAAGTGTGAAGTTGAAAGAAAATAAAAGGGTACTTAAATGATGCAACTGCTGACCTCAGATTCAACTAAAAACCGTATGAATGCAGTGACAGTCATATGTGGACAGTGAGCTGGTGTAGACTAACATCCAACCCCATGCTCTGTGATTGCTGTATTGATTGCCCGCTGGCTTGATCTAGGTCAGACCTGACACATATTGACTGAATAAGAGACAGTCTCTTTTTACAATCTGGCCAGTCGAACACTACACAACCTCTCTCTACAAGTGGATGTTCAAACGCAGCTCCTGTTCTTTACACATTAAGCGATGGCCTGCCTGAACTGGGCCTAATGGAACGGACAGTGTCTGGTGAGTGCAATTTAAGTTCTGTGTGGTTGTTGGAATGGACATAAACATTATGTGTTACACTCCTAATCTGGTATTAGGTATTAGTGCAAACTTGTTTCACAATATTTTCATTTATTGTCAGCTATTGACACATTAAACTAATTTAAGTTTAAAAACAACTATCAGTGAGGATATTGTGTTGTATTTCTCTAGTCATGGTGGGATGCTGGACAATATTTCCATTATCTAACAAGCCTTTTTGTTCAACCGATCCTCATGCTTTTAAAGGGAATTCTAAATATTTAGATACCACAGTTAATCTAATCTAATCTAATTCATCTTAAATTGATCAAAATCACGATATGAGAGAGGGTAAAAATGAATTCATTTTCAGCAGAACACATCCAGTATATATTCTGCAGCAGAGGCACGTTTTCTGCTTTAGTTTGATGTAATTTTAGGTAAGTAATGCTGACCAATCAAGTATGGAAGAAAGTCAAGTTTAACGTCATAAAGAAAAGGAATGATAAAACATTGCCCGATTTAATACTTTATTGACATGGCCATATGGATAGTTGAACAGCATGTTACCGTTAATGTTGAAATATCTCATACCAGCATTAGGGGGCAGTAATATCTCAGAAGAAGCATCTTTTACATACCATGTGAAAAACAAATACATTTCTCTTTCTCCATGTCATGCTCCAGTCTACGTCTTAGCTGATAATAACAAAGGAGCAAATGACTGAGTATGAATACATATCAAGGGTTTCAATATAACTTTTCTTTCCTCAGAGTGAGGAGGATGCTGAGCCGAACAGAACACAGAGGTATGTCCAAAGTGTAGCAGGTTAACACATTAGGTTTTTCTTTTCTTTTCACCTATCCTGCCCTTATTGATGAAATGCCCACATAACTGGAAAATAAAAGCAATGATCCCCATAAAAGTGAATCTTTTAAAGGCTCCCCTATGGGAGGTTTTTCATCACACCCTCTGTTTAACCTTTGGCCTCTCTCTTTGGGTTCTTGACCTCGCCTCATAACCTTCAAAACAAGCTCTGTAAATTAATAACAGGTGCAGGCGGACTGCTTATTGATGTGTGTGTGTGTGATGTATGTGTGTGCTTATACCTGTTGGCATTTCCTCCTCCTCCTCCTCCTCCTCCTCCTCCTCCTCCCCCAGGCGTGTGCAGGCTGCTATCATCAGTGATGTCTGGAACAGAGTCTCATACAGACAGAGAGGAGGACTACAGGTTTCTCCACAGCATGTTAATGGAGAAGAAGCTTCACCTGCTCTTTAAGGTGGCACAGTGATCCCTGCTTGTTTACTTCCACTCATTTCGGTTACAACATCTATTTTTTTAGTTTCAATTTTGTCTGCATTTAGATACAGACAGAAAATACAGAGGTGGATTAAATATTCAGATCCTCGTTTTAGTAGTAATGTCAGTTAAATAAATGTACTTAGTTATTTTTCCACCACTGTTAAAAACAAAGAAACAGGTCACATAAATACAGTTTCAGATTTTATTATCATCAATTAATGTTATTAGTAGTAAAAGTAGTAGTAGTAGGAATAGTAGTAGCAGGATCTGGATTAGTAATAACAGTAGAAGTTGCAGTAAGAGCCTTTTTACTGCAGAGAAAACCTTGATTGAGGATACGTTCCTGACTTGACAGATCCACGAGCGTCTGAAGCGCTTTGAGAAGCGAAGCCCCATCCCCGTCCATGAGCGCGCAGCGAGTCTGGCCTCAGACGTAAGTGACTCTCTCCAGATTTCTTTTGCAGGCAGACGTGCTGCCGAGGATGACAGCTTGACAGCAGAGGGGACGGGGGCAGATTTTTCATCGTTCAAATTGCTCCCTCTGATCTACAGAAGACTTTCCTGTCACACAGAAGCACGAGTGGAGCATACATTCTTTCTCATGTGTACTGAATTATGAAATGTCATCCCAAAACTCTGTCACCTCGGATATTATCGCTTGAAAGGCTGCGTTTTAAAAGCAGATATCTTTTTGTATCCGCGTGCCAGGAGTTAGGTCATCAAGGACGGTGCCGAGTGTAAGCCTGCTGAAATCATTTTGTGTGTAGGCTAACGTTTCAGGTTAGAGGAATAGAATTAATTTAAGATTTAAGATGAAGCGACATAGACTACTCCCACTACAGCTGTGACTCAAAACGGCACTTCCAGTCTCTATTCCCCTCAGATGTGCATCATATTTCATATACTAGTCTTCTTCATTCCTCCTACCGACCAATCATTCCTATATTTCCATTTCATCCTGCGACTGTCTTTGTGATCATTTTCCCTCTCATGTTCCTGGACAAAGTGTTAAACAAGGATGTTCTTTTTACACTTTTCCCTTACTCTTTGCTTCCATCTTTTCATCCCCAAACCGCACTCCCCTTCCATTATCTCTATTCTTCCCCTTTCTCTCCAGTTGCTTTCCTTTATCTTCTCCTTATACCTTATGCACTGTAATTCCTGCCATGTTTCCATACTGTCTATCTACCCCTACCCCCCACCCCCCCACCCCCATCTCCACACACTCCTCTCCATCTCTTTCCCTTCACTCCCTTTGCTTCAGATTTGGTTCGACAGCCACTCTCCGCCTGGCTTAAATCATCAGGACCTACTGGAAGGGCCAAACCATGGGTCTGTTTCCCCTCAGAGAGGCTTCTGTTTGCTCACAGTGGAAACTAATGACCTTCATGCATTGTGTCTCTGGAGTGTGCCTCGACATCTTGAAGCAGTGGAAGTCATTACAGTAATATGCTTGACAAGACGGGCGACTGCACGCAGTCACTCTCCGCCTCTCCATTTGCTGCTGACGGTCAAGGCTGCTCTGTTTTAGCTGTCGCCGCAGCTGCCGTGTAGCCTTGAACATTCGGGAGCTTTTTTTCCGACTGTGGCTGAAAGACACAAAAAACAGAAACATGGACAAATAGTTAACATCAAGAAGAGAAAAGCAAAGCCCCAGTGAGGTGAACGGGGCCGCATGAAAGTGTAGAAATGAGGACAGTACTGATGATGTGTCACTGCAGTTGAAATTGAATTTCACTAACCCTTTTTGTCTCCCTGCTCATTTCTCTGTCTCTCTTGGCTAGTACAGTGTAGACTACAGCAAACCTCACTCAGGCCATGATATAAATGTATACCTCTAATTATAAAAAAATATATGCTGCCTCTCCTTCTCTTTTTCTCTGCTTCCAGTTGGCGGTGGAGCTGATATACCAAGGCTGGAGAGATGAAGTCAAAGAACTGGTTGCCCTCTTTTCCAAACCCCACTTTAAGGTGAAGTGTATTTCCTTCCATGGTGATGTGTTCCTGTAGCTTCACACCTAAAACTCCCACAGCCAAGTCCTCTGTCCAGTCAAATCACATCAGTTATACCCAAAAAACACACACCACTCTTTAAAGTAACATTTTGGGGAAATTTTTGGTTTGCTTTAGCAGTGAAGATTGATATCACTCTCATGTTTGTATGATGAAGCTACAGCCAGCTTAGCTTAGCACAAAGACTAGAAATAGAGGGAAGCAACTAGCCTGTCAAGATGTAACTAGTTCCCCTCCGTGTCCAGTCTTTGTACTGAGCTAAACAGTTAAATATGAAGCTACAGCCAGGAGTCGGTTACTGTAGCTTCTCTCTATCCATTAAACATGAAACTACAGCCAGGGGAAGTTTAGCTTAGCTAAGCATAAAGACTGGGGGCAGGGGGAAACAGCTAGCTTTGCTCTCTCCAAAGGTAAAACATCTGCTGTTTTTACACTTTGGTTTTTGCATGAATTAAACAAACCAGATATAATGTGTCAATTAGAGAGGCTTAGAGGTGCCGGTAGATAGATTTTGGTACCTTTGTACAGAGCCAGGCTAATGTTTCCCCACTAATAAAGCTAACTGACAGATATGAGAATGGTATCGCTCTTCTCATCTAACTCGTGGAAACAAAGCGAATAAGTGTATTTCCCAGCATGTCGAACTATTCCCTTAAGTGACTTCTTAATCTCTATAATATTACCGCACATGCACACACACACAGGCACGCACACACACATACACACACAGGTACGCACACACACACACACACACACACACAGGCACGCACGCACACACACACACACACACACACACACACACACACACACACACAGGCACGCACGCACACACACACACACACACACACACACACACAAACACAAACATGCCCCAAATTGTGCGAGAGTGCAGTTTTCTATCACTGAAGCACATCCTATAATTGCCATTCACATGGACCATTTATGAAGCAAGAATGAAATCCACTTGGAAGATGTTGTTTTGCTTCCTTCTACTTCAGTGCCCCAGTGGATCATTAGCAATAAAAGAAACCTACTCATGAATGGTGTAGTGACATGTTCAGTCATTTCTCTTGACATGAGCTAACACTAGAACTGTAATCTGAGAAGCTAATTTCCATGCAGTCATGCCTCATCTGAGCTATTCTGATGCCGTTCAGGCGACTGAACATTGCAGCTTACACGCACATCAAAAGGCTTGTAGTATTTTGTTTCCTACATTCGGCTCTTATATGGGTCACACAAAGTGACAAATTAATCCAACTGTAAATTTCATTTAAATTGATTTCACCTCATCATTCTGCCCGCTGAGAGGTGCTGACATCTATTAACCACACTGGCATTGAAGCTAATCTACTCCCTAGTTATGTTTATTAGTGTTCACTCATGTAAAGGCCCAGGCTACTCAAATGCATGTTTCCTTTTTTCAGATCTGCTGACAGTCATATTTCAGACACACACACATACACACACATACATGCACACAGCGTATGGTTTTCCAGTGAGCTGCAGAAGTCATGGCTTTTCTTAATGAGTAGCTGAAGCCAGCCAAGAACTAACAGGTTTGTTTAAACAGTCTTAATGACCTGTTTGTTCTTGGCCCCAACGCGGGAGCTCACACATACTTATGAGAGACTCTGGGTATAATATTCTGTAAATGAATGTTTGTTTTTTGAAAACCCGTCTCTGAAAGTGGCCAGAGACACATTGCTCACGCGTTGGCAGCTTCTGAGCAGAGCAACTGTTGATGGACATGGGGATAACAAGTAGACTAACTGACAGATGGATTGGCTGATTGTTAAAATTAAGTTGATGAGCAGATGTTTCCCCCGTCTTCTCATTCTTTCTTGTTACAGTAAATGCCCTTTTTTTTGGAGTTGTACTTTGTGCAGGCTCCCAGTGAGAGATTAGCGTTTATCCAGAATATTGTTTTTCTGCAAACAAACCTGGAGTTCTCACACTGCCAAAATGAACAACGAATGAACTTAAATGAACTGTCTGGGCATTGATAGTGAGTCATATATCAGTTCACAGTCCGAAGACGTGTGATGTTTGAGTGAGCCAGTACGGCTGCAGGCAGAGGCACTGTTAGTAGTGTGGGGGGTTGCTTTCAGGTGGCCCACAGGCTGGCGGTACATTCCTAAACTAAATCACATTTGGCATGTTGGCACAGGCGAAATTGAAGGTTTTGTGACCAAGAAGAAAGTGCTGTATTTGGATTCAGTCGCTTTAGTGAGTGCAGGCCAGCCAAACCTGTTGGAATTTTTGGTCTCATTCACTACCCAGTCACCTTTAATTAGTCAGCAATTGGTTGCATTTTTGTTTGAGTATTTTTTAACCTTACATTTTACCATCTCTAGCCTGACCAGTTGGTCAAAAATGTTGGTCTAAACCTTCATTGGTAAACCTGGTGACTAGAATGGACGGCATTTAATGAACAGACTTTTGCAGTGATTACACTGGCATTTGTTCACTATGCCGAATTCGACAGCAACCTTGACAGCCAACTGGCCGGCCTTAGGCAGTGCCTTTCTTTCCGTGCAAAGAGATGCATTGCAGGATACTAGCCCCAATGCCACATCTATTCATAGCACCTAGAATTCAAAGTGACATACCTGAATGCAGATCAGCACCTTCACAGTATTTCGGTTTCCTTCACAGAGTCTCCTGTCTGTCCATGACGCTGTAGCTCAGAGAGACTTTGAGCCTACTCTGCCACCGATACCTGATGAAGTACTGGAGGAGGATGAGGATTCGGTCAAAATTGTCAGCCTGGTCAAAACCAAAGAGCCCCTGGTCAGTAAACATGTCTTCATGTTTCAAAGGTTGAGAACATTTGATTTATCTTCTGTTTGGCTTAAATGAATAGTTTGACATTTTGGGAAATACCCTTATACGCTTCCTTGCCAAGAGCTGAAGAGAAGGTTGATACACTCACATGGCTGTATGCTAAATGTGCAGCTAAAGCCAGCAGATGATTAGTTTAGCTCAGAATAAAGATGGAAAACAGGGGTGAACAGCTAGCCTAGCTCAGTTGAAAGGTTTTTACATTTTGTTTTTTCATTTTCTTGAGACAACCAGAATAAGATTTAACATGTTAATTGCTAAGTTTTGGAGCTGTTGTTTTTTTATCTATGGACAGGACCAGACTAGCTGTTCCTTCCTTGTTTCAAATCTTTATGCTAAGCTAAGATAATTGGTATATATCTTCTCATCTAAGTCTCTGCAAGGAAGCAAATAACCCAAAATGTCGAAATATTCTTTTAAAAGCTGTAGCGGGAGGTTCATAAGTGTAACCTCTAAGTCCTTCCATTGTCATACATGATGTCTAGTTTGTCTTTGCTAACATAAAAATATATTTTTCACTCTACCCATGATAGTCCTGAAATTGGCTTTAAAAACAAAGTACAACTGCACTTTACTACATGTCTGCCTGTTTCTAATTTGCTCTACCTGGCCTTATAATGCACACAAAACAAGCACAAATGCAAGTATTTAAGTTAAGACAACCATGTAACAAGGCAACTGCACTTAAACATTTGTAATTTGTCGAGCCGTAATATTTGACATGCACAGGCAGTTCAAAGCAATAAACATATCCAAGGAACTGAATTTATGTCATGTTGTCAAACGGCGTGACTGCTAAAGCCATGTATGCCAAGGTGTAGCAGGACTGCAGCCCTTGGAATGACAAGAAACACAAGAAACGGTTCCTGCAGCGGCCTGGATCACCTTTGCGTCTGGCCTGCTGCTCACTTTCCTCAACCAGGAATTTACGGAGTCAATTCTTCCACATCTTTGTTGCCATATATCTGCTGTGACGCACAACATAGTTTCAGCATTGTCGTGTGTGTTTGTCTGCAAGTGTGTGTGTTTGTGTGTGTGCATATTTACGTGTGTGTATGTAAATGCACTGAAAAACTCTTAAATGAGTCCTGTAAATCCATATTGAGCATTAAAATGGATTGGGATAATATCTCTTCTGCTGTTTCTGATGTAAATCAATTTGTTTCAAGGTCTTTAATCATTGCTCATTTTCTTGATACTACCGGAACGATCTGCCTTATTCCACCTTGTTCCAAGCCATTGTCACTTATTTCTGGAAATTTCCTGGATCAAGTGAAACTGGACTGAAAACTAATCAAAGTACAAAGAGTGCATACGTTCGCCAAGGCCTGCAAAATCCTCTAAATTTGTTATTCTAATAATAATAAAAAAAAACTCCAGAATGTTTTGATCTGTATCTGGATCAAGATCTCCATAAAATACTTACAGTGATGGACAGCTGTGGGTACATGTGCCAGATTCTTTCCCACTCAAGTAGGTCCAGTAGTTCATTACAATATAGCAGAAATGTTCAAAAATGCCCTCACACACAAAGTCAAAATTCCCTTAAAAAATTCCTGGATCCACATCAAAACCTAAGCATTTGTTTCTTATCCTGTGGCCTTACTTTCCACCAAATTTCATTGAAATCTGTTAACAGGTTTTTAAGATATCCTGCTAAATAAAAGACAAACAAAACCCCTATGGCAGAGATGAGTTTAATCTTTGAGTTTATCTATATTTTTTAAGAAAAACATTATTTTAGGGGTAAGTATGAGAGTAATTTACTTAATGATGGACATTTTTTGCAGTGTGTGTGTGCTTGTGTGTTAGTGGTTGAGCTTTCAGGGGGGAATGTGCTCAGGACCAATAATAAAGAACATACTTTTGTATTGATCCCAAAACTAGATTGGAGGGGGGCTGACCTTTTTCTGACACGGTCTCTTTGATCGATCCAGCATGTTCCCGTTTTTCCAGACAACAGGGTTACACCCGAGCGTGAGCTGATTGTAGTCAACTACATAAGATGCTCTTTCCATTGCGATTTGCTCCACATCAGTAACATCTGTTGAAAATAATGTTGATTTCGGTAACCTTTTCCAGCGCTTTGTGTGTTACATGAAGGCAGCCGGCTAAATGGTCCCGTCTTTATACAAATAGCCTTCACTGGAATGAAGTGACTCTAAATAAGAAGCTTGTCTGGACTGTAATAAAATCAACATGTTATTTTCACCGTCCATTGCTTGACCTCTTTGCCTCTGTGCATCTGCTCGTCTGTTTGTCCATCATCCTTTCATTCACCAATCACCATCCTCAAGGGGGCAACAATTAAGAAGGATAAATCCACTGGGGCTATTGTTGTGGCCAGGATCATGAGAGGAGGTGCAGCTGATAAAAGCGGTAAGCTGATAAACTCAGTTATTACAGTTGTGTCCACTTTACACTTTCCCATACTTCTACATTAGGTTGTAGTAGCATGATGACGGTTCATAGTAAAAGTACATGTTACAGAGAAGAGCATGTGGTATAAATTTCCGTATGTATTTCCAACACTTTAAAGGCCTGATCCATGAAGGAGATGAGCTGAAAGAGGTGAATGGAGTCTCACTGGAGCACAGCAAGCCAAAGGAAATTCTTTCTTTTCTGGTTAGTCTCACCTCCGCTGTTACATCATATTGTTTGCTTCAATGTTTCCTCATTGGATGTTTCTATTTCCTTCTGTCCTTCTGTCCCCTTGTTCACAACCTTTTCTTTCTTCTTTTCAATGTTGTAACGTAAAGGATAAGGCTGGTCCATTTGCCAATACGTTTCAGCTCCAACCCTATTTGTTCCCATCCAAGATGTAAAACTTAAAAAGTGTCACAAATATATAGTTGCTTTTTTTTTCTCAGTATTTTGCTAAAACAGCTGGCCACTGTAGTTTTTAGCAAACATTATTCAAACAGGAATAAATAGTGCATTTGTTTGGGACTATTTCCTGCTGCGGATTAATCCACATTTATTTTGTATTGTATTATTGCAATGGATTGATTTAAATAAACTATAGTGCCCATGTTCATGATAATGAAGTAACATGTCACCCAGTGCAACTCTGTGGCTCATTTATGTGTTTTTAATAGTTTTGGACAACAGTGGCGATCTATGGCACAGAGAATAAGCTATATCAGGCTTTGTGTGTGTGACAGTGTGTGTTGTGTAGAATCTTTTCATTTTAGGTTTAGTTTTTTTTTAATTGGATTTGTTGACAGTAAGAAAACAATAGAATATCTCCAGCCTTATCCTGTAAAGGAATATGAAGCTACGGCCAGGAGATTGTTAGCTCAGCTTAGCATGTAGACTAAAAACAGGTGAAAACAGCTTTTTTTTTTACACTTTCTTTGTACAAAAATATTATTTACTGAACTCATAGGTGTTGGCTGATTTTGTTACCTTTGGTCAGAACCAAGCTAGCCGTTTCCCCCTGCAGTCTTTATGTTAAGCTAAGCTAATCGGCTTCAAGGTTTAGCTTCATATTTACCAGACATACATGAAAGTGGCATCAATCTTCCCAACTAACTCTGAGCAAGAAGCAAATAAGAACATCTCCCAAAATATCAAACTGCTCCCTGTAACTTTTCTTGCGCAGGCTCGTTCTCAGGGTGAAGTTACGTTCAAAATCATTCCTGCCTCCTCCAAGGAAGAAATGTCATCAAATAAGAAGGTACAGTAAATATTAACTACACATATTCTGTGCTGTGTGTTTTTTTCATTAGCATTCATTCTGGCTGCATGGGGGAAAGCTGCCCACCTGGTTTCAGTAAAAACAGATGAAATCAGTGGTATCTTGTGCGTTTGGTTATAGTTTGTGTTTTTGCCACAGTGCTGTCACTACAGCAGCGCATTGTCAAGAAGTGAATTCAGATCAGACAGTCAAGGATAATACACTCACTGACTTCATTGCAATTTACAACTTTTTATCGAACTTGAGTAATCATTTCGCACACATCACATGTGTTGAGCAGCATCATCTCAGTTTAACATTAACAATAAATCTATGCACCTTATGTGGAAAATTTCCACAATCCTGTTTGTTTGTAGGCCACTACCAGTACATGTATGGAGTGGATGTCCAAGCTGGAAGCTGTTAGAGCAGGGAGCATTTGTAAACAATTAAGACAAATTATTTTTTATGATCATGGTCATTCCTCAAAAATGTCACCAACATATGTGAAAAAGCACCAGACAAAGATGTTTTCCGTCCATTGCCAGGATACAGAGGAAGTCCACAAAGCTGCAGTAGGATGAATGAATAAATCGATCAAATAGAATGTGTATTTTCCTATATGTCTGCTTGAAGGCAATTACATTGAATTATTTTCTTTCCTCAGCTGTTTTTGCGAGCTCTTTTTGACTACGATCCTAACGAGGATCCCACCGTTCCGTGCAAGGATGCAGCAGTAGCCTTTAAAAGGGGCGACATCCTGCAAATTGTCAGCATGGAGGATGACACCTGGTGGCAGGCCTGTCACCTCGGGGACAGCAACACTCGGGCAGGGCTCGTCCCCTCGCAGCAGCTCCACGAGAGGTTTTCGTTTAATGCTTTTTAGTTGATAGCGACATGCTCGCTCACTTGAAAACACTGTCATATAATATGTATAAGACATTTTTACTCCTGTTTTGATTCAGCCTCATCTTATTTGACTTTCTACAGGAGAGTTACACTGCAGCGACCTAAAGCCCTGTTCAAGCCTCGACGAGTCAAACCACCAGGTGATGACCCAACGTTTTGTCCATGAAATCGCCACACCTGAAGAGAATAAAACCTTTTAACACTTTCCAATAAACATATTAGAGCTCCTTTTGTGCTAAGTTGAGAGGTGACAGGTCATGTCTGCTGCCCTCCTGTTGTACTCACTGCTTTTGCTTTCTCCACATGCTCCACAGATGAGGGGGAAGGTACTGTCTGTTTGAATTTTCTTTTGAAAACTTACCTTCTCCATAGTTTACATGATATAATGCACATGTACATTTTAGGCTTTGGTTTGGGGTTTTTAACGATTTAAAGAGGCGTATTATCCAAGAGTAATAATCATGTAATGCTCCCTGCACCAAATTTCCAAAATGGAGAGCATTCTGTTAAATGTTCCTCTGTTGTAACCAAGCAGGTTTAAAGGATCTGGCCTTCTGCAGTGTGCTAGTTATTCACTAGAGTAAGGTAGTTATTAATATTTCTAAATTGTGGATATCATTTCTAAATAAAACTATTATTAGCATTTCCAAAGCAAAATATTAGGACATTTGGGTCAGAACATAAGCTAATACTTTGAGTATGAAATTTCAGAGCAACGCACATGTCATCCCCTTGTGGTTTGAGTCCACGATTTCCTCACTCTTTCCTCTTCTCTCTTCCTGTTTTTCCAGTCATGGAGGATGTAGACTACGGCGCTATAACAGGGATCCACATTGGTGAGATGTTTGACTTGTTCCGCTCAAATTCCACTGACACTGGAAAAGGGACCAGCATGATACGATACAATAGAACTCACATATATTTAATTTCAGTGGTGGAAGAAGCACTGAGATCTTTTACTGAAGTGGCACTATCATAGTGGTTGGAAAAGTTCTGTATTCAGAATTTTACTGAAGTAAAATTACAAAAGTATAAGTAGAAAAATATACTTAAAGAACAAAAAGTAAAAGTACTCATGCAGAATGTCTCATTTCAGAATAATGTGTATTATATTATTGAATTATAATTATTGGATTCATTAACGGCTACTTTATGCTGCTTGTGAATTTCCCCCTGGAGATCAATAATGTCTTATCTTAACTTAATCTACACTAATACATAATATTGTTGATTATAGTTTATATTATTAATTGGTAACTCGTCACTAAAGGTATCAGATAAATGTAGTGAAGTAAAAAGAACAATATTTCACTCTCAAATGTAGTACAGTAGTTAAGTAGTAAAGTGAAAATACTCAAATAAAGTACAAGTACCTCACAATTGTACTTATGTAGACTACTTGAGTAAAGGTACTTAGTTACTTTCCACCACCGTTGAATATATCTTGAAGTTAGCAATAAAAATAGATGGAGAAAAACCAGCAACAAAAGGAGACCCTGGTTATATTTTCAGTACAAACCAGTTCATATGATGATGTAGTTTTGTGGTTTGCAGATTTGTGGGAGAGAACTGGAACAGCAAATGTGGTTTTAGCCTTCCCATTTATCCCATTTGTCTTGATCTCATGGATTGGATATGATGTGTGTGCGTATGAGCAGTGCAGGATGTTCATATGGGGGCGTGCACATTAGGCTGATTGTAAAAAGGCTCCTTACGTCCGTACAAGGCAAGTTAATTACAGATGTGGCATTATATCAGTCCTAAGAGTCATGTGCATTTAATAATGTGCATTTCATCTTATCTCAGGCCAGCTTCCACCTGAGGACGGGGTTCAGACTCTGTGTTTCCTCTCTGTCTGGCATGTAAACCCTTATTGATGCTGCACGACCAAATAACTGCACGCAGAGCAATCAGAGGAGAGAGTGAGTGAAAGAAAGAGGAGGGACATGGTGGAGAACTACATGTAGATAAACAAGTGAAGGCACGGTGAAGAAAACAGAAGCCCGACTGTCAGACCTTTAACCCTCCTAAGACCCAAGCTCTATCTTAATTTCTCTTTGCTATTTGGGCTTATTGGGACCTGATAAGTATAAAAATTAAGCATCATCTGTTGACATGATGTGGTTCTGCATACGGGGACAATTTTGAATTTCCATATAAGCAGAATTAAGTATTATGGTATAACCCAAAATGTGATGTCCACGCATGTGGATGCCAGGTCTTAGGAGGTTAAAGGAATAGTTTGACATTTTGGTCTTATTTGCTTTCTTGCCAAGAGTTAGATGAGAACATTGATACCACTTTCATGTCTGTCCATTAGATATGAAGCTAAAGCCAGCAGCCAGTTAGCTTAGCATAAAGACTGGAATGGCAATGACATATAAAGCATTAATTAGTGCGTGTTAGAAGTGCAGTTAGGCATTTTTTGATACCTTTGGACAGAGCCAGGCTAGCTGTGTTCCAAGGCAAAATTAATTAAAATCATTTTTAGATCAAAATCATTGTCTTTTCTCTGCCTGAAAAACATATGTTTGATGACTCATCTTGAACTTATGGTGTATACTTACATCTATTAAGTAGCTACTAGCTAACCCTTCCCTTCATATAAAGCCACACTTATAAACACTATAAACTCATCTGGATCGTAGTTGCTAGGGTGATCGGGTGAGCTTCTCTGTAGTTAGCAAATGAGTATGATAGTAGGAGGTTAGTGTTTGGATATTTTTACATTTCAAGACAATGTTGTTGAGTTCTAATTTAGTCAAATTATTATTCTGTTTCTGTTTCACTCAGAAGTATGTCAATTTACACAAGGTAAAGACGCTCTTTAATAAGCAGATATTAGCAGATATTATTATCAATTTCTCATTTCACTCTGGGCAAGAAAGGCGAAGAAGCACATTTCCCAAAATGTCCGACTATTTCTTTAAATGGTAAGACTGAATTATTCACTACCACTGTCCTAAATGGTCTCATTGTATTTATGGAGGACTATGATGCTTCATACTGAGAACTGCAGGTTGCAGCTCATATCATATAATCTTGACATTAATGGCTCTGGCCCATTTTATATGTTTTGCATGCCATTGCTCTCTTCTCGGTCTTATCTCTCCTCTCACCCTTCCTTCATGCTGTCCGGTGAAGCTGAAACGTCTTGTAACATTTCCAAAAAACTAAGAACTAAGATTTTACAGCTGAGAGCATTTTCAGATTTCACAGATGAGAGTTTCACTGCCAGAATTGCTTAAGACTGACATTTACATTTACAACAGATTTCTCTTTTTCTGTATAACATTGGTTTTATACAGTATGTAATACCCCCCTCACATTTCGGCATGAAATCATCAGTTTAAATCACATGTAAACAAAAGTTTGAAGTCTCTACATAGTGCTATGTTTCTTAGAATGAACCCCGCAGAGGAAATGGACAGATATGCTTACAAAGTGAAATTACAGCTGACGTCAGAGAAAGCCTGGCACCATCACTTAGCAGCAGTTAACATATCATGAAAGAGAGCGAGCCTGCCAAGCCAGGCCAGACCACAGTCGCATGGCAGACGGTGGCTGCCAGACGGCCTACAGTACAAGCGACGCGTGACAGACTGAGTCGTCGTCTCCTGACTGAGATTTGTGCTCTTCAGGATAGTGCTCGACACCAGAGTTCAGGTGGCAGAGTTGATGGTTTCTTTAATGGAGTTCTATTCTTCCACGCTGCCTCCCATTTCGAGTGTAGCTCTCCCTTCTGTCATGGTCCTTGTTGTCGTCTGCGTATCTCTGGTGCTTTTTAACCACGTTTGAGAGCACTTTTAAAGTGATTTCCAAGTGGTGCACCAAGAGAAGCAATGCTATGGGTTCTTAAAGCTGCTCTGATCAATATTTTTATATTAACAACGGATCAAATAACTATGTGTAATGTGAAAGGCGCCACTAGTAGTGATGAACCCACTGACTCTGCAGTTCCCCTCAGCTCCGCGAACAGTTTTAGCTTCTTTAAGCTCATTGTTTTGGTTTTAAAGCCCGCAACTTTACTGTTTTGGTTCAGTCTCACCACTCTCATCAGCCTCACTTCCAGACACAGCGGGGCAACTGCTATCAGTGAAAAAGCTCTAAAAACCTACTGTATGCTACCTGCCCAGCATCAACTGGCAGACATACAAAGTTAGCTACAAGCTGGTGAACGTAGCAGAGCATTTAGCTCTGAATCTGGTGGGGACTAAAAACAGAGCTAAAAGAAGAGTGAATAATTGACATTCTCCAGGTGGCTGGAAATGTGACTCCAAATCTGCTGGATGTGTAAATTGGTAGGGGGCTGTTAACACATTAACCATATCAAGTTTATAAGCCACTAATATGCCAGAGGTTGTGTTGCGCTGCATTCAAGTGGCCAAAAAAATCAATTAATGCAGGTTTCAGTGCTGTCCTGCAATATTTTCAGTAATACACCTGGCAGGTCTAAGGTCCCTCTCTCTTCCAGCTGGTTTACGAAGGAGTTTCCGACTCGGGAGAAAGAGCAGTCGGGCCAGAGAAGCAGCTCGGTCCAGGAGGTGGAGCACAGGGGTACACAGCTCAAGTCGTCCCCCTACCTACAAAGAGGTGATCCCCTACCACAGAGACCCTAAGGACAGACACCGTCTGGTCGTTCTTGTTGGTACGTATGAGCTAAAGAAAAAGGCTTCCCAGCTTGTGGGGAAAGTTTGCTTTTAAAGCACAATGACAAAAGTAAAATAGGTTCCTATGCTGTGAACTAGTGTGACATACTGTATGCATAACATGTATATAGCATTGCTATATGCAAAGTTTATAACATGGTAGTTACTGTGGTGATATATACAGTACTGCACATTGTGGTCAGTTGTGTTCTGTTTTATATTATCCCACTCCTTTTTTTTTTGTCCATATAAAAAAACCTAAATAACGTGATCCCATTCACTAAAAGGACAGTATTATTGAAGCTGTTGTTGATCAAAAGAAAAAGTAATGCATTGATGAAGATTTATGTTCCCACTCTCGAGTGCAAGAACAATCCTTTCCCATCAGAACCACGTAAACACTGTCAGAAAACTCCAAGTCAGAATATATTGTGTTCTCTTAAGTTACCTAGTGGCCCACCCCAGATTCACTTCTCTGCCAACCCTGCAGGCCTGCTCTATGTATTTTTGAGCTATATCTCTCCCGTGGGACTTTTACATCGAGCTCCACTGAAGGTCTTTTTAATGTCATATTACGATGCAACTGTAGGTCATCTGTGACCGAGGGGAATCGAAGAAAGACGAGAAGAGGAGAGATGGAAGGAGAGGGGAAGAAAATCGAAAGTGGAAGGCAGAGAGAAGAGAAACACAATGAACTGAAGAGGTGCAAAAACAAAACCAGATAGAGAGGAGATAAATGATAGGTGAATGGAGGGAAAGGGATGAGTGGATTGTGAATAAGATCCCTCATAATGTCAGCCAAGTGCTCCATCATCAGACTAGAACAGTTAAGACAGCTTGGATTTAGATTTAGACCTCTTTAATTGAGTTGGAGCTTGCCCCGACTCTGGATTACGTTTTACTGTCTGCTGTGAAGGCTCTTCATTGACCGGAGGTCATCATTAAGAATATATAGCGTATTGGCAATGAGAGTTATAGACAGGAAAACCAAAACCTGGATCGCTAAAACAGGACCAGCTGGATAATGTTTGACCAGGTTGGAAATATATCCTTTTTTGTTTGCATTGCGTACGCACTTTGAATGAAACAATAGACCGTTATGCCCCGGGAAAAGTTGGTGAAAGTGACTGCCAGCCACTTTAAGCCCTACAGATCGTGTAACTCTCGAAAAAAAAAGGTCAGAAGAAAGTATCCGCAGAACCTGATGATGCTCCTCTCCAGCTCTGCGGAGCAGCTGTGAAAGACATCAGCAGTGTAACAGAGGAGAGTCTATAAACCTGATATTTTGTAATGTATCGAGCGCTTTCAGTGCTGTGATGGAAAAGGCAGGTATGTCAGGAATCCTACTTTCAGACGGAGCTCCATTAGAGTCTGATGCAATCTGGGGCTGCACAAACCTGCTGTAGAAGAAAATCCCAGATGCTACAGTATGTGTGTGTGCGCTTCATCCTGTGCATCCTACACTATAATGACACTGATACTGTGTGGCTTTGCAGATGTCACATTTAAACACGATGCTATGGATTTTCCAGAGAGTATAGGAGCATTTAACGTTTGATAGAGAGACAGAGACAGAGAAAAAGAGTGAGGTTGGAGAATGCTTTTCAGACTGAAATCAGTATGAAATCAGAGCTCTGTCTGTCTGACTCTCCCTCCTTCACTGATGATAAAGACAGCTGTGTCACCAGATCACTAAACCTATTTGATGTTGGACTTGTCGTGAGGAAAACATTAGTACACAGTGATATTGGGAATGAATACCCACATACAGAACACAGTGTTTGTGATTTTTGTCTCGAGGGCCCAGCGGCGTTGGCGTTAATGAACTGAAGAGGAGGCTCCTGATATCCGACCCTGACCGCTATGGCGTCAGTGTACCGTGTAAGACAGACACCTAAAACTGTCACCTTTACCTCCCGCACTCACAATGCTCCCTCATCTTTTTAAAGCCGTCATCAGCCTCACATCCTGTTCTCTTTCAGACACCACGCGTGAGAAGAGAAGGAAAGAGAATGAAGGGGTGGATTATCATTTTGTGTCAGTTCACATGTTTGAAGAGGACATTCTCAGTCATAGGTACTGTATATGCTCAGGAGGTTTCCTTTCCCATAGTGTTAAAAATAGTCTCGCTCCCTCCTCCCTTTTCATGAGAGCGATGGCCACCATTTCTACTGCTGTCTGATTACCATTATATGCTGTCTTACTCTCCTTCCTGTCTGTGTCTGTCCTGTCTGTTTCTTTCTGCCTCCAGGTTTATTGAATATGGGAGATACCTTGGACACTACTATGGAACAAGTCTAGACTCTGTGCGCAGAGTGATGGCTGAGGGCAAGGTGTGCCTCCTGGATGTGCACCCTAGTGTAAGTATTATGCCATCAAAAAAGATAATTTCATTAACGTTTACGTGGCCAACTTAATTTGGATGAGTGTCCAAGGAGAGGGAAGGTTTTGAGCCAAAATAATTCACAAGTCCCGGGTAAATCATTCACACTGGTGCTTTAAACTAACACAAAAAAATTGTGAAGATTGCTTTTTCAGTAATGGAAATGTATGCTTTTTCATCATATGACTTGTTGATGTGTCACCACAGTGGTGCTGGCGCTTCATCGCACACAATTGGCAGTGTTCGCCTGGTGGGAAGCCAATGAGGGATCACATGCTACTGCATTTGTTGGGGTACCTTAGCAGAGGAGCATAGCATGAAACTCCACATGCGCCCTGTCAGCTAAGGTGCTTGCTAACAAGTAGGGACAGGTGACTCCATCTGTATCGAGAGAAGCACATAGCGGTCATCACTCTCCCCAGGTCAACAGTGGGAATTAGCAGTTACAAGTGCTGCAGTACAAGAGGACAGTCCAAAATTGGGAAAAGGGGGCATACAATGCAAAACAAAGGAAAACTTAAATGATTTCTACTGTAAGTTATTCTGCTGCACATTACTGCCTGTACATCATTTATAGAAAGTATAGAAAGTAATCTCTCATGGTTCAAACCAAGAATACTATTTAAATCATCAATTTTACCAATCGTCTACACAAAACTGTTATATTCAGTTGCATTTACATTCAAGATTATTCAGCATTTAGAGCTTTTACAAGTTTTCACTTTGCCACATTTGAAATGATGCATGTAGATTCACACCATGTAGGGATCTCAAGATGGAACAATAATGATTTTCCGTGTTCCGAAATCTTGTTTTTATCTTTTAAACCACGTCTACATTGTTGAGGCAACTTGTTGTACCATAAATACTTCATAAGGCCTTCATCTAACCTCCTTCAGTTTTGTCTTCGTCACCGCAGAAAATAAAGCTTGTGTACACATCTGAATTCAAACCATACGTGGTGTTTGTGAAGCCCCCGCGTATGGAGGAGCTCCGCCTCACCAGACGAAGAGCTAAATTCATCTGCGAAGAAGAGGACAAGAGCTCAGTCAAGATCTTTTCAGTAAGAGAAGTTATAACATAAACACACAGCAGGTACATGTGTGGAGTCAGGTGCATGTTCCATGTCTTGTAACATGCAGGGCGGTGTGAGGTCAAACACTCTGGCCTCAATACACCCACCCAACCCCACAGACACACACACACACACACACACACACACACACACACACACACACACACACCTAAGCTCCTTTACTCATGCGCACACCTTGCCTTACACATGGCTGACCCTGCGGTTTGCATTTAAGAGACGTTTAAGAGACAGGGGGAGTTACAAGGCTGCTTGGTGGGTGGCTTCTTGTTTGATAAATAAGTATAGGTGAGTAGATTTTGTCCAGAAGATGAAGAAGAACTCAATGAGGGAGGGATTCATATTTGATGCTGCTCTGGTGGGTTTGTGTTCACTTGTCTCAAAACAGGAGAACGCATGTTTGATGGCAGAGGTGTTTTAGACATGACATACTAGGTCACTTCCATAATCCTCATCTGGCTCTGCATTCACTGTTTGACCCTGGCTGCCCATGCTGCCCTTATTAAACCCTCGAGGTCACACACCTGTGTCGCACAGTGCCAAGCACCGCAGCCCTTAGATGGTTCAGGCATATCTTCAACTCGTACTACAGCTGGTGTGAAAAGGCCTCTTATCCTTTACTCTCAGCATGTAACGACGCGTTACGCCTGGGCTCGTGTAGTTCAATGGTCACGGGGTCCGTTCCACGTCTAGGAGGATGTTTTTTGTCACCATATGGCCAGAGTTTAGCTGTTCCGTTCATCAGCAGTATTTGTCAGATTAGTAATGAAATCATCATTAATCATCAATCGCTGTGTTTTTTTTGTGCTCCTTTAATTCTTTTCATCTTTTCCTTGATGGTTAATCAAAGGGACACACCAATCAAGCTATGGAAAGAGCTGAATAGAGCTATCCTGTTCCTACACTTTATTGACCCAGGTGTTCTCTTGTCACAGGAGGAGGATTTCGAGGACATGATTGACTCGGCTCAAAGCATGGAGAGCCAGTGCGGCCACTTGTTTGACAAGGTGGTCGTTAACGGAGACATCGCCGTGGCGTTCAGAGAGCTGAAGGCGGACCTCGAGAAGGTAGAAGAGGCAGAGGTCCAGTGGATTCCTGCCGAGTGGATTTGCTCCTCGCCGACAAAAGCACGCAGAAGCTGTGGTCATTTGAGCGGCTGGATTTGAACTTTGAACAAAGAAACAAAGAACAAAAGATTTGAAAAAATCTTAGTTGTATGTACGATATAAAATTTGAATTTTTGTCATATTTGAAATATTTTTCCATCTGTAAACAATCCCTGTGATTACCACAGTTTTCCATACTGTCCCTTAGTGTGTATCTAATTAGGCAAACAGAATCCGTCTCTCTCTCTCTCTCTCTCCCTCCCTCCCTCCGTCTGTCTCAGAGCCAGTTTTTTTTTGTTGGCATTTGGCTGAAATAACGTCGGCTCGCAGGACGGAGAAGAAGAAGAAGAAGAAGAAGAAGGGGGAAAAAAGGAAACTCTCCAGAGCTTGTGGCTGAGTGTAATCCTTCCCTGCCAAGTCGCAAACATCAGCATGTAATTATTCTGACAGCTGCTGCACTTCAATTAACTGTAATGTACACCAGAGAAATATTATTAGTAGCAGTCAAGGAGACATTTTTGCCAACAACATGCTGTAAAAAAACTAGGGACATAAACAAGATAACAGACAATTAGACTGCAGATGAAGAAGAAGTTTCAGATTTGTGTAGATATTGTAGATGAGGACAATAGAAGTTGATGTTTCAGTTAGAAGTATTATGGTAGACATTGTAGTATTGGCTGTTGAATATTTAAAGCTTGAATTTGTGTATTTCTAAGCACCCTGCACTGAGAATCAACTCTATTATGCAGCATTAATTGTGAAGAGGTCTATTTTTTATACAAAAACATATTGAGACAATTAAAAATAATTGTCAGATCCTCACCATTAGTGGCACTCCATTAGCAAATACTCATATTTGAGCATTACAGCTGCCCGTCGGGGTGCAGATTCTGCTTAATCTAATTCTTTTTAATGGCTGCATTCCTCCACATTCACGGTGTTTCCTTCCTCGTTTTTTGGATGCTGTGCTCAATTGGGTGTGAAGGAGTGTTAATGTGTCTATCATGTCGTGTTTGGGAGGAAGAGGGAGCCGCATGATGTGGGGAGACGGTAATGGCTTTCAAGGGACTTCGCAGACGTACGGAGAGAAAGTTATGACCGCACATAAAAGCTGTGAAAGCACGGCGAGGCGCTACATCATGGATTAGGCTGCAGGGATAAAGAGCCTGCCATTTTGTCTCAGGTAGTTTACAACTGAGTACACGAAGAAGACAGTGGCACAAGTGGATGAGTGGAGATACACTCATTGGCGTGTCTATATGTCTACAGGTCGCCAAAACCTACAAACCAGACTGTCAGGACAACAGTCGTACTTCTGCCAGGCCTGAAGCCCGACCTCAGCCAAAGCGTGGCAGCATAACTTCATCACACCACTGAGAATCTGCAGGCACCCTCTGAGATCATAACGATGCCATTTAAGACACCAGAGTGATCCAATGAAAACCCACCGTTTTTATGTTAACTGCGGCTCCCACTTCAAACATTACACAGAAGTATGATGTCAATTGGTCTCGGATAATTTGCCTCAATCATGTAACTGTCTATTCAAAGTATGTAAAAATAAATACGACTGACTGTTAAACAATATCTTCATCTTTGCATGAGATATTCGTAACTTTTAAACAGCCAACACAGTAAGGCTGATGCTGAAAGTGTATGATATACAAACCTAAAGCAGGAAGGGGAAAAAGGTTTCTGTAAATTTAAAGAGTCAACTGATTTTCCTGATATTGACACGTTAAAGCCAGGTTACGCAACGAAGAAATAACACAATCTTCCTCTTACAAATAAAAAGCTGAATTCATAAGCAATCAAACGAACCCTTGCTCCATTCAGTACACTGAAGGGTTTTGTTGGTACAGCCTTACTTGGTCTGGTATGACCAGAAAGTTATGGTGGCTAATGTTCGCAAACAAAAGATATTGCTGTGCAACTAACTGACAGAGTTTGCTGACTTAATGGCTCTTATGTTAGCATTTCACTGGTTTTATTACAAAAGTAAAACAAGATGTGAACACACCAACTCACCAGGAAACATCACTCTTAGTCAGATCACCTAAAGATGGTAATGTCTCTAAACCTTCGTTAATTCTTTTTCTTTGTTTATTATAACCTTATAAAGTTGCTATGGTGAAAGTGTTAGCAAACAGTTGTTTCTGGCCACCGGAGAAAAGTCCAATATTCACTCTCCTTCTGCCTTTTGGCTCTGTTTTGGTCTCCACCAACTCCTGAGCCAAATATCTGGTTGGTCTTTAGTTGCTAAATGTTCATCTATGTTCACCAGCTGGTTGCTAACTTGGTTGCTGGTTGGTGCTGGGTAGGTTGTAAACAGTAGATTTATCAGAGCTTTTGGTAAAAACAGCTGCAGCTGGAACTGAGGTTGATGAGAGCAGTTTAGAAGCAACACCTCATTACACAGTCATTTTAACCATTGTTAATATGAAAATATGAATTAGTGCAGCTTTAAAGCACCTGAAGACAATCTTGGGAATTATGCTGTAATTACCTTTTTTGGCTACAGTGGCCTCTGTTACAAAGTCTTGGCGCATACAGCAGCAGCATGTAACAGCATGAAAAGCATTTGACAAGTCTCATCAATAATCCTCCATTGGAATGTACTAAATTAGAAATAATAACATTAAAGTAAATAAAATATCTAAATGTGGCAGAAGTTACTTCTTCAGGATATTTGAGGATACAATTAATTTCTCCAACACACACTTGGCTTGATGTTTGGCCCTTTGGATGGGCCTGGAGCTTGTGAGCCTGCAAGACAGACACACACACATACGAGTGCCAAACTATCCAAACAAGAAGAGATATATGTCCTCCCACAGTGTTTTTCACAGGTCTCCTGGCTGCCGAATGAAGGCGTGTTCCCAGCTTACATCAACAGTTGAGCCGGTGAACATATCACAGAGGGACAGGAGTAAATGGTGTGTGATAGCATGTAGCATTCTCCAACCACTGCTGAGGAATGTGAGCAAGGAATTTACTGCACCTAACGGGGATGCTTCTGGTCCATGTGTTTTTCAGCTTTGAAACCATTGAAACTCAACCTCCCCACTGATGCTGCTGAATTATGAACAGGGAAGAGAGTTATGGCGTCCTTTAATATGGTTAATGGTTGAACAAGTGCTGCTCGGATTTTAGCCACGACCTTCAAAAAGTTTCAACTGTAGGCAGGAAAAAAGTGCATTGTATCGCATATGTTTGTTGAAAGTTATGATTGTGCATGGCAAAGTCATTACTGTAGATCCAAACAGTCTTACATAAGTGAGTGTTTGGATGTCAGGAGGAAAAACCTACGTGGATGACAGCTGAAGTTGAGCCACAGAGTCTTCGAATACTGGGCCCAGTGCCCGCATGTTGTCATATAGTTAGACTAATGATGACGCTAAGCTTCTGTCAGACCCCGTCTTATAATTGGTCACAGTCCCTGTTGCACCAAACTGGAGGTAAACATTGGCAAATATGAGCATTATGGTTGGATTATCCACACTCACGCAAGACAGTGTAAAAGATGCACAATCCTAACACTAAATGCACATTCTAACACACATTGGGACTCACAAATCTGTTAACTGCATGTGCAACACTGGCTGCGGATTACAGAGGCAAGGATCAAGTTCATTTTCCAGCGTTTGTGTTGACTTCATAATGAGCCAATTTGTACTGAAATCCATCTCAACTCAGCAGGACTCGCTGCCCAACACGAGGCACAGTTTGGTGGTTTTGCTGGTTAATAGCAACCATGTAATTACACCCATACATTTCCAGAATCCCCTGGTAAAACATGTATTATTTGCTGACACGATTTTTGGTGAAACCGCAAGAGATTCATACGCCTCATGTAGAAAATATGAGAGCATGTCAAACTGCTTAGGCTTCAGTCACACCAGACAAAAAAAAAATCTCACTAGTAAATCTAATGACCGCATTTGCTGATATTCTTACATGTGCAATATTTTTCTTATGCTGGGGTGCTGCCGAGGCTGCTGCTCTGCTGGCTTTTCCTCGCAGAGCTCTCGAGAGAAGTGATTGGACGGCGGGAGAGCCAATGGGCGGCAGAGCAGCAGGTTATTTGAACTCTCCTCACACAGCTCAACTAAACCAGACAACATCCTCTGACTTTTCAAACATTATTCTCTCATAAGAGTCTGTCATCATCTGTCTGCTCAGTCACTCCTCCCGGGAGCACAGAGAGAAGGAACACTTTCTTTTTTAAATTACCTTTACATCGAGTGTATCCAGGATGGGAACCCACTGCTTCTATTTACATCTGGAAGTCTACTGATGCACCTGTTGATTGAGGACAACTCTCTGTGTTTGACAATGAACAAAGTCGCTGTGATGAAGTCTGACGCTCTGCTCCACTTGGAGGACAACAGGAGAGCAGAGGAGAGCAGCAGACTGAATTGTGTAGACTTACCTCAGAGCAGTTTAACAGACGGGCAGAGCACAGACCTGCTGCGATGCCAGGACTCCACAGAAGACAGCTCTCCTATCAAGTACAGAAGATATGGGTACGCCCTTTTTGCCTGAGTTGTAAATATTGTTTTGATGGCTAAACAGCTGTATGACAGTTGTAATATGTATTTTAATGCGGTTATACTTAAAAAGCAGTCATATAAAATCTGAGACAGTCCTCTAACTTGACATTGTGTCATGCTAAAATGTTGTTCTGCCTTCACATACATAGTTGAATAGTTCTTTGCGGTTCTTTAGCATTGTGTTGTTTCATGTATAAACGGCGTAGTCTGGACAGAGGGAATTGTAGGTGGTCTGCATGAATCTTTTAGGCAACCTCTGATTCCTCCAGGTCTCGTCTGGGTGGGGTCAAAGTTCGCCACAAGAGACAGGTGCTGCAGGACATGGCCCGACCGCTGAAACATTGGCTGTACAAACACCGGGACAACCCCTACCCCACCAAGACAGAGAAGGTCCTGCTGGCCCTGGGCTCACATATGACTCTAGTGCAGGTGAGAGGCAAACCCGTGCATGAAAGCGGTGATGGTGGCATGAAGGCAAAGGGGACTTCAGGAATGTGTTGATACTGAATATTTTGTGAGTTAAGATTAAGCCAGTGGTGTCTCATAACAAGGTGCATTTGTGCAGGTTTCGAACTGGTTTGCGAATGCCCGGCGGAGGCTGAAGAACACAGTGAGACAGCCAGACCTGAGCTGGGCCCTGAGGATCAAACTGTACAATAAATACATCCAGGGAAACGCTGAGAGACTGAGCGTGTGCAGTGATGACACTGACTCAGATGGTACGGGCTGCAGATCTAAAACATCATCATTTATCATAGTTTGTAACATCTTATATATTATATGAATCAGTGCAACAGTTTTGTTTCCTTTGCTGCAGATGAAGAGTGTCCCTTACAAACTCCTATCAGCCAATCAGACTTTGGCAGGTCATCTTCCCACAAGAGCGTACTCCAGAAGCAGGGCAGCGTCCTCGCCATGGCGGACGACAGTGCATCGCCTCCATCCAAGTACAAGAGCAGTTTACTGAATCGGTATCTGAACGACACCCTGCGGCACATGATGGCGGCGAAGGCCGATGGCGTCACTTCAGCCCGCAAGAGGAGGAGCCACTCCGAGTCGTTCAGCTCCAACGAATGTGATCGAGATGTGGTCTCCCCGGCGTCGTCCTACGAAACAGAGGCCAACTTTGTCTACCACATGGGTGAGAGACGTCAGTTTTTGTCACTTTGCGGGACAATATCACACAATAAAGCAATGAGATGAGTGGAAAATTGTGCTTTAACACAGAATGTGCACTGAATGTGTGTAAAGAGGATGTAATAATGCAGACACTCATATTATGCATACAGTCGTAAAAGTAAGCAATCAAATACAACATAGATGGTAGATTGGGTGGAAAAGAGATGATAGCACCCTCCATCCACAGAAATCATTAAAGCGTCTTCCTTGTTAATTGTAGATTTATGTTGAATGTGAGGTAAAATGACACTTTAACTAGCCTGCTTCCCCTCAGTTCATTTTTAACACACCACAGTGAACAGTAAAATAAGAACAGACCGAACAGAAACTTCCACATGGCTCCTCCTGACATTAATAAATCTCTGGCATTCCACTGAAAGTCAGAAGCTCTGCGAGATTCAATTATAAAGTTACAGCAAAACTGGGAGGGGGTTTGACACCTGGGTGCCCTTTCAGACCCATAGGGAGCCCAGCACACTGACAACCCTCAAATCCGTTGAGGAACAGGAGCCAAAGCCTTTACAAACATCACTAATAAAGACTCATGCAGACGTTGAAATCCCTCATTTTAAAATTGGATGAAGCTCATGCTGGCTGCTGCTGCGCACCGCAAATATCATTTCCATATACTAGAATGTGCCATTTGTTCCGCTTCAGCTTCTTGCCATGGTGGAAATGTCCAGTCCAGTCTCAAGGACAATTACAGAATGTCTGAGACTTTATTCTTCCCAGGGTGAGAAGTGGAAACCTCAGCCAAATGTAGAAATGGAGCAGTCTGTCAGTAAAGCAGTGAGGACGTCTCGTAGAGCAACTGTCAGAGCTGCCACTCAGCTGTGAGGCAACGCAGAGCGAGATCACTAACATCCATTTGGCTTTTCCCATCAGTGTTTGCTTGCTTGACTCATGTGCGCTCTGGCAGGCGGCTTCTCCCAAGTGTTACTTTCCTACTCAAAACCAATCTAAATGTACATTATATCATAAGAGTTGTGAAAAGATTTTTGAAACCAATTCTGCTCTTTAGCATATTTTACGTAAGCGTAAGTTTCACTCTAAAATTAAACAAGGCATGCTTTAAGTTCCTGTTTTATTATTTTAGAACCACTTTCCTGGAAACCCTGGTCCCAGTCTGAAGGTTCTTTAATGGATATTTTTATAATCTGTGACAAGGCTTAATTTGTATCCGGGAAACTCAGTTTAACCTCAAATTGGCCTACTTGAATAATTAATCATAATCTTATCTTGTACAATATACATTTAAAGTAATAGTGAATCACTGCAATTGCATATTGTTTAAAGTATACTGTTTTGCTCAAATTATTAAACAAATATGGTATAAATTTACAAACATTTTAATTAACATTTGTATGAATTAAACAATGGTTATATAAGGATCCTCATTTCCCTCATTCACTTTAGAGGAATAGTTCAACATTTTGGGAAATACGCTTATTCGCTGTCTTGCCGAGAGTTAGATGAGAAGATCGATACCACTCTCATTTCTCTACGCTGAATATGAAGCTACAGCCAGCAGACGGTTAGCTTCGCTTAGCATTTACACTGGAAACAGGAGGAAACAGCTAGAATGGCTCTGTCCAAAGGCAACAAAAGCCACCTACCAGCACCTCTGAAGTTCACTAATTAACACTTTATATCTAATTTGTTTATTCCGTTCAAAAATTGAAGCGTAAAAATGACTAGTTTTTACGAGAGTTATGTGCCAGGCTACTTGGGACAGAGTTAGGCTAGATGTTTCCCCGTGTTTTGAGTTTTTATGCTAAGCTAAGCTATAGCTTCACTCGCATACAGACATGAGAGTGGAATCAATTTCATTTAAGTCGTGGCAAGAAAGCCCAAAATGTTACTCTATTCCTTCAAAAAATATTATTACTCTCTTACTTCAAATCATATTTCTTTTGGAGTATTTTGATATCGTCACGCACGATGTGGGCAGCACTGTTGAAATGTTTGTGCAAACTTTTAATGTATCCCTGCTGGTCATATTAATTGTGCTTGCAACCCAGTACGGCTCCTCTGTGGAGGTGCTGTGGAAAGTCAAGCTGCCAGATTCATGACAGGCACTAACACCATTAACACGTTTATACTCCGCCCAGGAGACGGCTAAAACGGTCACTAAACCTCAAGTGATGGACTAATAAGAGATGCCACTACACAGTGTCTTACAAGGACACTTTAAAAGCCTAATGGAATAGTATACTGTGTGTTAGTATTTACTGCGCAGGAATGTGAGGATGTTTACACCACATAATATGCTACTCACATCAGCTTCAGTATTTCCCTTAAAAAGTTAAGGGAAATACTGAAGCTGATGTGAGTAGCTGGAGACCCATAAATGTGACCAGAATCATGTTTTATAGGACGCAGAGCGCCGAAAAACATATCTGGACAAACACCTTGCTGCGTTTTCCGCCCACTTTGTTTCAAACGAAAACAGGCATGCTGAGAGGGGAGCAAATACATATCCGCACAGAGGAAATAAGATTTTACAATGTTTTCTCAACACACGGTTGTTTTCCAGCGTGGATCCCAATGACACACCTGTGAGATCACCGAGTCGCTGACTTTGGGTCGGGGGGGGTTTAAACTGATATTGTGGGAGAATACCCAATTTTAATCAGCTCATGTAGACATAACTTCATGGTGAGACAGGATTTATGAGATTAATAGAAAGGTAAATCCCAGAATATACACAAAGTTTTATATGCTGCTGGAGCCAGGAGGTGGTTAGCTTAGCTTAGCATAAAGACTGGAAACAGAGGGAGACAGCTAGCCTGTTTAAAGCCTAGCATCTCTAAACCTCACTAATCAACACGTTACATCTTGTTTGTTCAATCTGTTCAAAAACCAAAGTGTGAAAACGACAAGCTGCGTTTATTTACGGGAGATAATGTGCCGGGA
Source organism: Enoplosus armatus (assembly GCF_043641665.1). Lineage (NCBI taxonomy): Eukaryota > Metazoa > Chordata > Actinopteri > Centrarchiformes > Enoplosidae > Enoplosus > Enoplosus armatus. The sequence continues at coordinate 18,431,841 of NC_092193.1, forward strand.
TGTTTTTTGACTGTTTTATGGCCGTAAACCTGCAACTTATTTTTTTCACTTCAGTTTTTGAACAAAATGAGACAAAGCGTATTGATAAGTGAGCTTTAGAGGTGCTGCTAGGTGAATTTTGTTACTTTCAAACAGCTTGCTGTTTCCCTGTTTTCAGTGTTTATGCTAAGCTAAGCTAACCGGCTGCTTGCTGTAGCTTCATATTTACCGTACAGACATGAGTGGTATTGATCTTTTCATCTCTCGGTAAGAAAGTAGATAAGAGTGTTTCCGAAAACGTCAAACTTTTCCTCACTTGTAAAAAGATATGGTTAGATGTAAGTTCTAGCATGAAATTATAACTTTACTGCACCAGAATGCAATCAAAAAAAGCATTCAGCAGCTTCATTGCCCCCGTGAAATTCTCTAACGTAACTGATCCCTGCTGTAAATTTGAAACTCACCAGAGGTAAAACAATGTTTTTTCTTGGTAATAAATACAACAGAGGTACTGAAGTAGTTTCTTGGCAAACGCATGTTATGGCTAAAGAGAGAAACGTTCAGGGACGTTCAGTAGCAAAAAAGCATAAAACGGCAAAATGATTTACTATCAATAAGTAGTTGCTCTTGGCTCTGGCCTGGCTGAAGAAATCAGAGATGGGGATGTTTCGGGCTGTTAGAATTGAAAGACTGTGTTTCACAGTGGGCCTCTAATTTCCCCGTCTATTGCCCTCTGAAGAAAAATCGCTTTTGACCAGCTTCTATCTGCTCCAATGAAAAAAGGCAATATTCCAAAAGTGAAATGGAAAATATGCTCCACATATAATGCATGCTTATGCACAGACCACAAACAGAAATCGTGCAAGCAATATAATATTTCTCTGAAGTCCTATTCTCCTGCTCCTGCAGCTGAAATAGCCAGAGATACTGTAACTGTTTAATTTCAGGGCATTGTGGGAGAAAGACTGACCCTTCCTTCTTCCACAGGTGTAGCGAGGTCCTTAGGTATTCATTCATAAGACACTCCCCTGCCCGTTGGTAAAGTTTAATTAAGTGCTCAGGCCTTGGTCACAAAAAGATGGAGATGTGCAGGGAGAGCTTTCGGGAAAGGAACGACACAACTTTGGACTAACTTTACAGGTGATAGCAGAGCTTTGGAAACAGCGTCAGTCCTCATGACACGATGCAGATATCAGATTTTTTCTTCCTCCTCTCAAAAGCTCAAGAGAAACAACTGCGTTGCATTTGCTTTGGCCAGAGTAGCTGAGCACAGGCAGACTGGTGCACTTCACTGAGTCAAACCTTTCTGGCACTGTTAAACACATCCAGAGAGACACGCTGGACAAATAGTAACTGTATACACAAATGTACCAACATTCAGAGATGCACACATAAAAACTCACATTAATACTATGTATCACTAACATACGGCCCTAAAGCATAAGCCAACACTGATTGTCCTGTGAATATTTTGCAATTTCACTGCTATCACGTAAACTGATTCACGGCATACTTAGGTGAGTCTTTTTCTTCTCTCTTGCAGATACAATGGACTATACTTCAACTAAATGTGACAGGTAAGTGTGATTATTCATCCCTCCATCTGCAATCAAATCAGCTGTTTGCACTTTTCAACTTTCATCAACTTGAAAAGTAATATTATTTATAATCCCTCTTGGATGTTGTCCTTGAAACTGAACCGCCGCCTCTAATTCATCCATATTATTCTGGCTTTGTGTCAAGAGGAGATGTCAGAGCAAATGTACCAGTTCTGCTTTGAATTTCTTGCTTTTGGGAAATTGCTCGTGAGCTGATTTGTTCCTGGTTCATTTAGGCAAGAGGTGAGATGGTATTTATTAATCCACTTCATACACAGGAGGTTTTCTTTAATGTATTCCCAGGGACCAGAAGCAGGACCGAGGCCAGCAGAGACGAGTCGATCAGGGCTGGAGAGAGATCCACGCCGCCGTGGCTCTGACCAACTTGGCCCAGGGGCAGAGCTGCACGGCAGGCCAGAGCAGCGGCGTGACCGGGCCCAGCGCTGGCACAGGGCAGAGCTGCACCCGAGAGCCCTTCTCGGTTACCACGAGGACCACTATCATAGACAGGGTGTGTGTCACAGGGCCCACCTCTGCTCTGAGGCAGAGCTGCACCGCGGGGTCCACTCTCACCAGCCGCATCATCCAGAAGTCCTCTCATATCTCGGAGGTCCAGACTGTTAACGTGGCCCTGGCACACAGTGTGTAGGCATTTCATGTGAGCATCTGGTCTGTCGTTCCATATAGGAATACCAGATGCTTAAGTGCCTTGCAATATATGTACAGCCTCTGTTATTTTGTAATGCTGATAAACCTGACATTTTCAATCATTTTTACATTGTAAAATGGAAAAACTGACCTAACACAGCTGAATATTTTCTACTGTTTTTGCCATGTTTCTAATGTCTTCCTATTGCCATCTGTTGCAGTAAGTTATATTAACTTCCACGAGACTGGATCATCATCCAATGCTAAAGTTTGACAGCAGCTATTTGAATAAACCCAATGTGAAATCTTTTGACCAGTCGTTTTCCTTAACTCGTTGCTTTGCAGTGGCTGAAGCTGCATAGTTGTTTCACTGAACTGTATTTAGTGGTAGTTTTCATGTGTGCAATTGTGGGTCTCGCAGTTTCGTTATATCCTTTCAAAATTGCTTTTTAAAAGGTTGTACTATGGGCAGACGGGTGGCATCCTGAACTGAGCAGTTCTTCAAGCAGTACTGTGGTTAAAATGCTTCTGATGAGCATCGCTCCAGCTAAGGAAGGATTCACAGTGATTACTGGACACCAGCAATATTTTATATTGGTTGAAATGTATGTCAGTAAATCAGCCAAAGTCCATGAAATATGATGGATAACGCTAAAAACTCACAGGGGACACGTTGCAGTTTCCTGATACAAAGATAAAGCAGCTATAATCAATATTTTTATATTAATGGATCAAATGTCTGTGTGTATGTGAAAGAGGTCGCAGGTAGTGATGAAAATTTTGGTTTTTTTAACTCAAGCTTTTTAATGTTTTTGAGCTAATTATTTTGGTTTTCCGGGCCCACAACGTAACTGTTTTGGTTCACTCTCGCCGCTCTCATAGCGTCGTTATTGGCAACAACGTGCAGCTTTAACTGTTTTAAGAGAAAAAGCTCTAAAAACCGACTGGAGGCTAACTTTTCAGCACAGAGCTGCCTTGTATGTGTACACAGGCTACTGCTAGCTAACAAGTTTCCGTAAAGACTTTAAAAGTGATGCCAGTATGTGTTTACAGCTTGTTTCCGCTGCCCCCAAGTCAGGTATTGTGAATGTACTGTAATGAAATAATAAGGTATGTTGCTCACAAGTACAATGTGATGCCTGTGAGAGGAACAAAAATCTTGTTTTTCTGTATTTTCCTTTACGGCAAACATCTTTATGATAGGCGAGACACTTAAGTGTCATCTGTTTTTGATGTTAATAACAGAAATGCCAAATGGGATCTCAGGAATTTCCTGACCTCAATATGGGGTCAACTGCCAAAAACGTAGAGAAATGAAGAGAACACGATAAGCCTCTGGAGAATGTCTGGTACTCTGAGGAGAGACTTGTGGGGAGCGCCCTGTTCCATCTGGGGACGTCCTGACACCAAACATAAGCTAATAATCACCAACTGTCCTCTGGGACTAACTTACAAAACATGATTAACAGGATTTTTCCACTCATGTCCCGGTTTTGGTCTGTTATTTAACATTTTAGGCAAATGTTTTCTGCCTTGCATGTACAACAGGCTAGTTATCACCACAGAGAGACCATAGAAAGAGCACCTCACTCCTGTTTCCACTGTACACCTACTTTCGATTAGGCAGGCTTCTACACAACATGGCACTTCTCAAATGGCAATTAAACAATGACTAGTTTTGAGTGACGACATCTTGAGGTTGTCATTTATTTCAGTTTGAAACAATACAAACGTTACCGCACCATAACTCTATCACATGTCATTCAATGTTAAGGCAACATATTGCTGAATATGATTCAAATAGGTGCATAGCAAAAGCAACAGGAAAGAAGGACAGGAATAAAAGGTGGGAAAGAGTCAACATGATTTGAAACATGAAAAACGAATATAAACAAATCGCAACAATACATCAAATCCATATTATACTGTAGAGAGGAAGAAACAAAGCTCTCAGGAATGCTCTCATACTATAATGTGTGAGAAATGCCTTCAATAAGTCAGTGGAACATTATATAGACCACAACACCACACACAAACTGTGAAATAAATGGGGGGGGGGGGGGGGGGGGGGTTTACAGGGTCAAGCTGAGACTAAATGCAATTTTGCCAGAGCAAAAAAAATGAACTCAAGTAAAAGAGCATATTTTATTGCAGGAGCTCTTAATACTGTAAACCTTACACTTAGATGTAGATGTGGAGGTTAGGGTCTAGATCAGACATGCAAAGAAAAAGAAAAATCCTAAAAGACAAAGATGAGTACTTGTCAGCCGCTATAAATACATACATAGAATTTGATGGATATCACCATCAAACCAATAATAATTGCATTAACAGCAAAAATGAACTGGTGTCAGTAACCAGGGTCCATTGTGAAATGTCTCATTTGGGAGCATTCACAGTGTTTTGGTGCAAAATGACAGATGTTAAATGGAGACCAACACACACACACACACACACACTCCACATACCAAGTCTCTTCCACCACTATCCTCAATCCAAGTGATATATATGAAATTATATGAGATAAAGCTTGCAAATATGTCTTGTAGAATATGTTGCACTTTGCAGCTAGTTTTTTTTTTCCTGGAAGTGAATAATTGAGACTTCTGTATCGATTATAATGAATAATTTTGAGTAAAATTTGACAAGCTATGTACTGTGACCTACAAATTGTTTCATGTTATAGGCACTACGCTATTAACCCGATGCCTTAATGTACAAAAGAATCACTGTTGCCAATAAGATAAATTCAAACCAGACATGTACTTGTATGACGTACACTTGGCATGGTTATGTCAATTTAAAACACTATACTTCCTTAGACAAGAGGTTATTTTTGCATGATCCTTTCATTCATGTTCTAGACAGAAAGTAGTGACATGTGACAGGCGATGGTTGAAAAGGAAGTGTGCAAACAGCAAAGTCCTTTCGAGCGACAGAACTACTCCAACAACAAGTACTCATCCAGTTCCACCTCTCGCTCTGCTCTCTGTTCCTGGTCCACGGTCACTCCCTCAGGTTGGTGCTTTTCGGTTCTGTCCAGTTTCAGGGTATGGAACAATATCCTCCACATGCCCTCCCGCCGCCCTGCTCCTGCTCCCCCAGGCGAATCTTCTGACCCTGGTTTTCACTCTCCCAAAGCCCCGGACTCTGGAGGATCTTCTCCACAAGCTCCTCAAAGGCACACTGGACGCCATCTTTGGTCTTTGCACTGGCCTCTGTACAATGGAAAGAGGGTTACCAAGATTTATGAGATTAGAAAATAAACTGGCAGTGCACTTTCCAAAATGTCACAAAAAAAAAAAAAAACCCTAAACGTCAGCTTTTAAATCCAAAACAGAGAAAAACATCTTCCTTTTCATATGGTAAAACTAATGACAGAGATTTTAAAATATCCATGTGTTGACAAACATGACATATAAAGTATGAAATGACTTCATTTAAGAAGAAGGAGACATCCAGTGGGATGAAGACATCCTCACAGCGGATTAAATCCACGACATCCTCTTGCCCAGCCCTTTTCAAAACCCCTTAATTTAGTTCTAAAATGGAAACTCCACCGAAACGTTAACCCAATTTCCCAGAGAGGGGTAGATTGGAGATGAGAATCAGGAACACGTGTAGACATGGATCCGATAAATGAAAGCCCGCTAGATTTTAATCATAATGCAGTTCTTCTGGAGAGGCTGCATCTTTCAGCGCAGCGCTGACAGTTGAGACTCAAAAATGCCAAAGCAGTATAAACAACGCAACAAACCCAAACTAAATGCACGACTTGCTAAGTGATGTCTTAACTTGTTCCAACTACACAATTACAGTTCTGACTTTTAAGTACATTATGGTACGTTTTAACGGCTCTAAGTTACATTTTATGGCTCTATTAGTTTAAATGACCATGTCTGATTTTACTCTAACATGGACACTTACCAATAAAAAGCATAGAGTGTTTCCTAGCAAATTTCAGTCCCTCATTTCTGTCCACTTCCTGGTCGTCCTGAAAACCAAACAGTAAGTGTGATATGTGATTTTCTCTACACATTGTGAGGCATTAAGCAATTAAACATCATGTACTCGACAAGTGTGGCAGCACACATGGCTGGTGAGCACATTTATAAAAACACTTGAGTATTTCACGCGTCACAAGCTACAGACTCACCCTATCAATTTTGTTCCCAACAAGCATTTTCACAATGTCATTGCGTGTTGTGTAGGTCTCCAGTTCATTCAGCCAGTTTTCCAGTTTCGTAAAAGTCTCGCGCTTTGTGACATCATATACTGTCAAAACATGCCAGAAGAGAGGAGCAGTTAGAGGGTATATTTAATGTAAGTATAGTAACATCTTTAATAACCTTTTACTGATAAGAACTTTAACACGACACTGCAGTTATCGGATGGCTGCTGATTTACAGTATGAGCATTTAGCTGATGCCTTTATCCAAATTGACTCCCACAGACATTTCAATGTCTTGTTTGTAGAAATTACAAGCAAACAATAAGCATGAACTGACAAACTGTATGTCTGTGACCCTGTTATGTGGCTTCATAAGCATCACTGTTTACCAAGTATGACTCCCTGTGCACCGCGGTAGTAGCTGGGCGTCAGGGTGCGAAACCGTTCTTGTCCAGCTGTGTCCTGCAAAAGGTAAAGATACTTGGGATCAACGACAGAAAAAGACTCCATGATTCCGTGAATCCTAACTTTTTCAGACCAACAGGTTCACTAGCCAAGTCCCAGCGTCCACACTCTGGTTTTGACATATGTTCACGATAAGTCTGTGAGGTCTCAGGACCATCCCATAGACTTTAAGACAAATTTTAAAGTCTATGGGAGTTCAGTATTTAGGGCTTAGGTTATGGCCTCGGTGTGTTTTCATTGGACATTGGGACTGGACCACTTTGTGTTTCATGAAAGGAAGTTTTAAGTTTCTTTCCATGATTCTGGCTGTGCAATGTCTCCATCTTGTGGGGGAAACTGTGTATTGCATAATGTTTTTCCTGACAACACAGCTGACAACTATAGACAATGGTTTAATTACTTCAGACTCACCCATATGGCGAGCTTTGCTTTGTTCCCATCTATTGCGAGCGTCTTTACTTTGAAATCCACACCTGATCAGCCATGAGAGAGACAGGAAAGACAAAGGGCTTTAATGGACCCATCTTAAATGATCAGTAGTTTCCATAGGTCTGTGTGTGTGTGTGTGTGTGTGTGTGTAAAACCTATTGTTGCTGACTGCTCTGGATCAAAAGTGTCGTCTGTGAACCTCAGGAGGAGACTGTTAGGGAAATAAAGATAATATGAAAATAAGCAGGGCATACAGTACAGTAGGCTTTTGTGAGTTGGCTAAAAGCTCTAACAACCTTTGCCTCTGTCAGTTACAGGAGGATCACAACGACTATACAGTTAGTGTTGACAACTGACTGAGGACTGACGAAATACCAGTTAAAGTTTTACAGATGCCTGTGTGACATTGACGTTATCTGTCACCTAAATGTTGACGTGTCAACATTGCGTATTTGGCCTAAACTGATGGCAAAAAAACAACAACGCTGCCAGCTAGCTGTAGCAGCAGCTGCTGAGCAGTGGGGAATTAACTTACATAACTAGAAGAATATTAACACTCACAACAGGCTAGCTAGTAACAGTTAAGCTCGCCATAAAGAGATACAAACCTGGATTTCCCGACTCCACTTTCGCCAATTATCAACAGCTTCAGAGTCGTCAGCACGTCTTCATCCATATTCCCGTGGGGGCTAGTTTGACTTCGACTTGGCGACGCTTTTATCGGTAAATTTCACTTGTTTTCAGGGCTGCAGGCGGCTAGTAGCTACGGTGACAGCCTCCTGTTCGCGCAACTTCCGCCCAACGTGCGACGCGTGACGTCACGGAAGTTAACGAGGTTTAAAAAATAAAATAAAATGAAATAAAAAATAAATAAATAACGTAAAATAAAAAAAAACGAAACAGAATAAAATAAAGTACAATAAAATAAAATACAAAAAAATTGTTATTACTGTATTCTTGAAGACTTGATTTTGTACCAGACGTTGTACTGTATGTACATTAATATCATTGAATAAAGTTTAAATTGAATTAAATTAAATTGAATGCAAAATGACAAAAGTGATACAACTGTTAAAAAGTATTGAGTCTAAAAGTGTTAACTGATAAAAACTCTCACCATTTAAGTTTTACAGCACTGAAAAGAACGGTGTTTTATTTATCAGGTGGTGGCATTGTGAATTTGTAAAATGTAAGTTCTGTAACATATTGCTAAGATTTTTCATGTGTTTCTGGTCATTTGTCCACTGGCTTTTCCAAACTTAAATACCTCGCAAATGTTTGTTTTGTTTTCACGGTTTGTACATGTATTTTAAACATAGCTACATGTTCTTTTGCTGATGTTGACCAGTTTACTCTGGAGCAGAAGTGGCGGGATTAGGGGGAAGTCTACCATAGAACATGATTGTCAATTGACAGGTAGGAAACCTTTGAATGGTCTAAATAAAGATCCACATTAGAATACGTCTTTGTTCTGTGCCTTTGCTACATTTCATCAATCTTCTAGGACCCACATTTTAATGTTATCTCAACCGTGAGAAGGAATCACCTGGGGGTTAAGCTATTGAAAACCAGTGACACTAAGTATTGAAATGGAAGCAGTGAACCATACTACACCCACTGTTCTTCAATAGACTCTTTGACAGAGCCTTTCCTCAAACCTCATCTGCCTCTGTTCATTACAGAGAAGGCCAACCCTGTTATTATGCAAATCCCATCTCATGAAGGAGCTGAAAAGAGTCTGCAGCACAATAAATACAGCTGGTTGTGAATACTCACAGCTTTCTCTAATGTTAGTCTGACATTTCCGAGAAAAGGAGCAGCTCCTTCACACTCCCCAAAGTAGTTTTTGTACTAAATGCCAAACAGAAATCCTGGTTTTAAGGGAGTAAGTTTTAAAAGCTATGGCCAGATTCCGCACAGATTGCATAGAGAGACCCCTACGCATCTGGTTCGAGATGATGGGTCATTATGTTGGATCTCATCCCTGGTGGTTCTTGATTGCCCCCCTTATTCTCTCTGCGAGTCTGGGGAGCGGATTCTATCTTCTCGAGGACAGAATGTCTAACAGCATCGAAGAGCAGTTCACACCTGTCGATGGACAAGCCAAGACGGAGAGGAAATACATCCAAGAAACTTTTCCAGGAAACGATTCCATGTTTTCACGTTTAAGACTGAGCACAGATGGGAATTATGCAACTCTCATAGCTACAAGTGACAGGAATATTCTGACTGTGGAGTCACTCCAGGACATCCTAGACTTGGACTTTAAAGTCAGGGGTATGGTAGTGCAGTTTGACAACCAGTCACTTGAGTATGTGGATGTTTGTGCTGAAGGGACAGGATCCTGCACCTCTAATGACATTTTAGATATTATTGAATACAATGCCAACAATATAGACACCGTCAATTTGACATTTCCATGGCATCACTCTGATTTTAGGAGTTTTCCTTTATATTTAAGTCTGGGGAGTGTGAAATTGAACATGGAGAGCTCAGTTGTTGAAAGTGCTAAAGCCATACAGCTCCATTATTATTTACGTGAGGACAACAAAACAAAAACCGACCTTTGGTTGGAAAGCTTCATTAATTTGGTGTCAAACGTGTCATCAACTTCCATTCAGGTAAGCAGAACTTTGATACATACCAGTGTTTTAAATGATCACCTTTTGGTGTCATTAAGTGGCTTCTGTTAAACTTATTCATAATCTTTTTAGGTGTCGTACTCCACCTCCATGTCAATGCAGTGGGAATTTAAAAAATCTCCAGCTTCCGTCATCTATTTATTCTCCGTCACCTACGCCATTGCCATCACATTTTCAATTATATCTTGTTGGAGGTTGGTAAAACATCTGCTGAACATTTTATGCAAAATTTAATTTAGGATGTACGGCTCTTTCTGATTTGTGATTTTTTTTTAGGTTGGATAATGTGAGGACAAAGGTGTGGGTGGCATCCTGTGGGGTGCTCTCCACAGGTCTGGCAGTCCTGAGCGGTTTTGGTGCCCTGTTGTTGCTGGATCATCCTTTTGTCATGACAGTTGCCTCCTGTCCTTTCATGATATTGGGTAGGTTCTGTTGAACACCCAGGTCCATGAGGTTCCACCTGTCCAGGACTGAATCAAAGTTAGACAGAACTCAAAACAACACCACTGCCTGTTAACCTAAAAAGTTAAAGCATTGACGCATACATTTTCATGTTTCCATTTTCCAACACCAATAAGTTGCTCAGTCATATCACACTTTTTAGTCTTAGCATTTTTCAGACCAGATGTAATTGTCATAAGGCATTCACATTTCCCAATCTCAATGCACAACATTGATGATCTCTGATAATGTCCATTATACTTTTCCTTTCATGTCACATAACCAGTGCAGGATTAACCAGTTAGAGGGCCCCTAAAGACCAAAAGCAATGCAGACGTGTGTACCGTGAGGGATTATACAACTCAAGTTCAAGAGTCCGCTAACTGATTTTCATACTGTGCAGAAATGAAGGGAAACCAATGGCTGTCTGGGACATTTGAAAGTGGTCAGAAAAATGCAGTAGTAGCAGTCTATACATTATTTTTTAGTTTAAAGAGCTTAACACAGGCCCTTCAAAAAGACAAAGTCACAAGATAAGGACCCACCACAATTGACAGTTGCCCGCCTTACAAGGTTATTCAGCCTCTTTCTCCTCTGACTTTAAATCTAAAGGTATTGGACTGGATGACATGTTCATCATGATCTCTTGCTGGCAGAGGACCTGTGTTCTGGACAATGTCCCTGACCGGTTGGCTGACGCCTACAAGGAAGCTGCCATCTCCATCTCCATCACCACCCTGACAGATGCCCTGGCTCTCTTCCTGGGATACAGCTCGCCCTTTGGTTCAGTCAAGTCCTTCTGCCTGTATGCTGGGATTTCTATTTGCTTCTGCTATTTGTACAGCATCACTTTCCTGGGGGCGTGCATGGCTTTGAATGGACAGAGGGAGGCAGAGAACAAGCACTGGTTCACCTGTGCAAAAGTCCCAGTTGACTTACCATCCAGGCACTCAAAAGCCTTCAGTATCTGCTGTGTCGGGGGGAGCTATGATCAAATCACTGAAAAGGAGGAAACTGGGCCCATGAGTCACATTTTTGAGCGGTTCTATGGCCCATTTCTGACCCACAAATTGACGAAAGCATGCGTACTTGTCATTTATGCAGGCTATCTGGCTGTTAGTATCTATGGTTGTTTTACCTTAAAGGAGGGACTCGACATCAGGAATCTGGCTTTGGACGATTCCTACATCATCAATTACTACAACAATCAAAGGCAACACTTCTCTGAATATAGCTGTAACGTGATGGTTGCAGTGAAGCAGCCCTTCCTTTACTGGAATGAGGATGAACAGAAGCATCTACATTCATGCATTTCAAATTTTGAAAGCTTGAACTTTGTCAATGGCACTTTTGCTTGGTTTCTTTCCTTTCTACGGTATGCGAATGCAACCAATCTCAATGTGAGTTCCCACGAGGCTTTCCAAACACATCTGCCCCATTTTTTAGAACTCAACTCCATGTTCAAACAAGACATCAACTTGACTGCAGAAAATGAGATCCAGGCCTCTCGCTTCTTCATTCAGACACTCAACAAAACCACGATGAAGGACATGATGACTGGACTCAGGAAAATGGCAGAGGAATGTCCAGTAGAGCTCCTGGTGTACCACCCTGCTTTCATCTACTTTGACCAGTATACTGTCATCATGGAGAACACCATTCAAACCATCCTGGTGGCTGCAGTTGTGATACTAGTCGTCTCACTCGTCCTGATACCCAGCCCTCATTGTTCGGTGTGGGTGGCTTTTGCAATTTGTTCAGTCATTGCTGGTGTGACAGGGTTTATGGCACTGTGGGGTGTAAACCTGGACTCTATTTCCATGATCAACCTGGTCATGTGCATTGGTTTTTCTGTAGATTTCTCAGCACATATTTCTTACTCTTTTGTCTCCAGCCCCAAGAATGACGTTAATGAGAAAGCTATGGATGCCCTGGCCCATTTAGGCTATCCGATACTGCAAGGAGCATTGTCCACTATTTTAGGAGTAGTGGTGTTGTCCATGTCTGGGAGTTACATCTTTAGGACATTCTTCAAGATTGTGTTTCTTGTGATTACATTTGGGCTGCTCCACGGTTTAGTGTTCATACCAGTGTTTCTGACACTATTTGGGGCCTGTGGGAAGTGGTATTAAAGTGGGAATATGTCCATTATGTGCATTGTGTGCATTCAATTTTAATTTGAACTACTTTTAGTGCCCGCCTACACAGATATTGGACCAATCAAATTACAGCACTGACCCTGTGGAGAACACTAACATAAAGGGCACGGCGGAAAAATAAAAGTTAAATTTCTTCTTTTTGGTAATTACAATTTTGACCAAACACGTACACAAGTCAAAACACACACACAGACAATATATACACTGATTTCTTAGGAAAAAGGGTTTTAATTTCAGTTCGACTCTAACACTTATTTTGTAAGTTTTTGGATTCTAAATCTATTCTGTTTTGATGTGTGATAAGTGTAAACCTTGAGCATTTTGTCTAATTTGTATCAAAGGTATATGCAGAGTCATTCTATACTTCTTTAGTACACTCCTGCTCACTGCCCCCCCCCCCCCCCCCCCACACACACACACACCAAAAATCACAAGTTTATTTTTAATTTTATCTTTCCATTTATTACAGCTGCACACACATTCATTTACCACTGCCATTACATTGTTGAGAGATCAATCAACAGCAGAGAGCCATTCAATGTGTTCACAGCATAAAAGCATAACTATACATCTATATACAATGTTCCCATTACATCCCAGTCATATATACAGCTAAGCGTGGATAAAAGGCCAGTAAATGGAAGAAATTGTGTCAAATTGAAGCAAAAGACAGCAGGAAAAGGGTAACACTATGGAGTACAACATATGCTGGTGGTTATCTTGAAGAGAACTATACAAAAAGGAAATCAATGTTCCATACATACTGTCGCTGCTGTAACTAATCACTTGAAACTTGACATTCAACATTTTAACAGAACCATAACAGCAAGTTTCTACCATTGATCTGTGTTGAAAATCAAGGATGTCACTTTACAATTAAGCCTTGTTATAGCTTAACTTCCTTTATACACAGAGCACTGAACATTGGCATCTTTCTGTGTTGAAACAGAAAGGAACCGAGCACTAGACGTGAGAAAATGTCTCAGCTTTGAAGTAATGACAAAGGAGATGCCCATGGACAATAAATGACTGAATAATCTGAAGATCAAGAGTCTTTAATCCACTCATTTGCAACTACAAGAAAAACTGATATTTTGCCGAGAGGTTTTTCAGATGCCCAAGCTATTTAAATAAATCAGGCCAACATTACAACTTTAAAATCCTAAATCCTGCTCTATCACTACATAAACACAGCGTGTATTTGTTGCATGCTTTTTGAGGCTGAGCTGCAGTTTTTTGATCCATCCATACACACAGCACAAATGAAATAAATTACATAGAGTGCACAAGTGCGTTTTTCAATTGGTACACTTACCCAAAGTGCTGAGTTGTTATAGTTTAACTTTATACACTTTCTACTTCAAAAAGGAAAGATTTACGCATTCATTCCCCAAAAGGCCACCTTTAAAAATAAGTAACAGGGACATATGCAGAGGGGTACAGTAGAACAGGAGAACGTAGATACATGATCATCCCAGACACAAAGAATCAGACGGAAAGTGCAGCACCCCCTTATAGCCACTATATAGCCTGACCTTGAAGACATACTAGAAAAATAACAGATATGAGCACAAACACTGGAAGACAACTGACAAACTGGAGTTCAGATTTAGTTAGAGTCTAGTTGCCATGATTACACAGTGGCTCTTTGGGTTAAAGATACATGCCGCTCAGGATTTCTCATAGACAGAATCTATACAGACCTGACTGGATTCTTTTTTAAACCTTTAACATAAAAAAAGGAATCCTATCTGAATTACATTCATGTATTTCCTCCCACCAACTGATAAAGCGACCTGAGCAACATCTTCACCATTTGGCATTTAACTTTTTAATCTTCATCACATACAATGAACCTGTGCAACTTACAACTGCTTACCTCTGAACACAGGAACGTCATGTTTACGTTTCATATAACAAATCTACATATCTGGGAATATTGATGAGATTACACGAAGGAGACAGCATGAAGATATGACATAGTCCCACATGAGCACTCGTCAAGAGGCCATGACTTCTTACTCCTCTGATTCGCTGCTCATGAACTGAGTCCATCCCTCCTTCCATGACCCCTGAGCTCTTAAAATCTGACCGCTTCCCCCGTTGCTACCCCCTGATTGTTGCAGTCCTCACCCGTTTCATCTGGTCTCCAGGGTCTTGCCCTCCAGGACCAGCTGGATCTCCTTGGCATCCAGCGTCTCATACATGAGCAGAGCATCGGCCAGGTTTTTGTGCTCTTTGGCATGAGACTTCAGCAGGGCTTTGGCTCGCTCGTAAGACTCCTGGAGACAACAAAAGAAAAGATGGTAAGAAAGGGTTTTACAAGAGCTGGTTGGGTCGCAGAGTTGTTGTTTTTTTTGTTCAGCTTTCCCCAAAAAGATCACACACACCTTCAATAACAGCCTGATTTCATGCTCCACAGCTGCTTGCGCCTCTGGGCTCTGCATTGTCATGTCAGTGTAGGTCATCACACCCAACTGGGAGACAGGAAGGGGAAATAAATACATAAGTGTACGTGAAATTATAGCAAAACCGTAGACTGTGATGCATGTGCGATACAAATTCTATGAAAAGCCTCCCCCTATTAAGTTCCTTTCAAGTCAAGCCTACCTTTTCACACATTCCAAATCTGGTCACCATCAACTTAGCGATCTTTGTGGCACTATCAAAGTCGCTTGATGCACCTGGAGAAGAAGAAGAACGTATACGTATGTTGCCTTTATAAATTCCAGCCTGCCAAACACCTTTCTTCACGTAAGGGAATCAAGATTCACAATAAACATCTTTTGACTTATTGTCCCTTTTAGGAAGTCTTTCTTACCGGTTGTGATGTACTCGTGGCCAAATATAATCTCCTCTGCTACACGGCCGCCCATGCTGACGTCCATCTGGGCCAGCAGCTGAGAGCGAGTCTCACTCCAGCGATCATTCTCTGGAAGCATGGACACCTGACCAAGAAACATCAAAGAGGATGGAGAGGAGGGGTGAAACATGAAGGGGATGAGAGGAGGTACAAAGTTCCAGACCCGGTGTCAAAGCTTAATATGGAGAGTTAACAAGCTCTAGGTTTCCTTACATGTCCCAGACTGGGGCCTCTGGGCATGATAGTAGCCTTGTTGATTGGCATGGCGTCTTTGGTGTAGTAAGCTACAATTGCATGGCCTGATTCATGGTATGCTGTGATGAGCTTGTTCTTCTTGTCTATTTCCGCACTCCTCCTCTCAGGTCCTTGAAGGAAACAGGAGAAGCAATGAATGAAATTATTTCGAGGAGGATTAAAAGTGAGACAAAAAGTAATGCCAGATGAAAACAGAGACAATCAGGATAAGGATCAGTAGAAAGATAGCATATTATAACAACTGCAGAGAAACAAGAAAGTGGTCTCTCTTTACCAACTAGCAAAGCATCCTCATTACTCACCCATGAGGATTTTGTCTTTAGCGAACTCCAGCTCCTTCAGGGTGACCATGTCTTTGCCATCAACTGCTGCCTTCAGGGCAGCCTGGTTAACCAGATTTTCCAGGTCAGCGCCAGAGAAGCCAACTGTGCCCCGGGCAATAATATTGGCCTCAATAGCTGCAGAGACAACAAAGAGCTCACAGTCAGTCTAGGCCACAGACTGGACGACTGTTAAAGCAAAGTAAATAGCAAACATCCACCCAACAATGTTTATGCTTAAAAAACACCAGCGCTCTGTGCCAGTGTGCTCAGCGTGTCAGGACCATCAAACCAGGACATACAAACACATGTGGGTTAAACACCATAATAATGCATTTGAGAAAAAAATATTTCAGGATTAGCAGATGCTGATCTCCCACCTGGATCCACTTTAATCTTCTTTAGATACCAGTTGAGGATCTCCGTGCGGCCTTTCACATCCGGTTTGGGGACAGTCACCTGCATGTCAAAACGTCCCGGGCGAATCAGGGCACTAAAAGAGAATATCAGCTGATTAGTAAAATACTAAGTCAGCATATATTTCTGTGTCACTGCATCAAACACAGCCTCGGAGCTGCAGTCCAGACAGGGAAAGCTGTGACTCTGAGGGTTATAAACCTTGACATTTGTAAATGTGCATTGTTAAGCTCTGACATTTGCACAAGCCAGACAGGCTAGGCCAGAGATACAGGGGTAAACATACTTATCCAAAGCCTCTGGGAAGTTGGTTGCTCCGATGATGATCACGCCCTCATTTGGTTTAAACCTGCAACATAATATCACAGGGTACATGCCAAGTCAGCGTCTGCGATGCAGCAACTCTCGTCTTCTGCCGTTTTCTCACCACAGGACTCTTCAGCCCTCTAATTCATGTTTTGAGCCACAATGCTTCAGTACTTTTATTATTTTTGACCAACACTGTGATTTGTTGATTTGTCATATATTTAATTTAATGGATCAAAACAAAAAAACAGTAATTTTATCTATAGATGGTTTCTTGATTAATTAAAATGAATATATATGCATCTCTATCACATTATAAAATTATCATGACAGAAGATTTTATCCATATTACCCACCCCTACTGCACACACATGCATTGCAAACCCACCATATCACCAGGACAACATTGCTTTAATCTGAACTGAAAGACGGCTCCTCACTCATTGCATTCCTGAAATGTAAAAATGCAACAGATCATTTGAGAGTTTACCCGTCCATCTCAGCAAGCAGTTGGTTGATAGTCTGTCTGGAGTAAGGGTGCATGGGAGACTCAATCCTTTTCCCACCCACACTGTCCAGTTCATCAATGAAGATCACACAGGGAGCATTGGCTTTAGCCTCCCCTAGAAAAAAGCAAGCAAAACAAATCTAAAAATAAACATATTTACCACAATATTCAGCACAACAATTACAATGTTTTTGCCACAGTCATGCAGAACTTGTATTAGGAGAAGTTAACTTTACACGCTCAAGCGATTTCTAGGGAAGGAAAAGGGAAACAGAGGTCAATTTTGACATTAAAATAATAACAAAAAAACCCACTGAAAAGGTTCCTGATGCGGCTGGCTCCCACTCCAACAAACATTTCATCAAACTCGGACCCAGAGGCATAGTAAAATGGCACATCTGCCTCTCCTGCCACCGCTCTGGCCATTAGAGTCTTTCCAGTCCCCGGAGGGCCAACAAGCAGGACACCTAAAGTAAAGAGAGGCAAGGAGGAGCCCTGAATGGAACTGTGCAATCACCATATTCTTTCATAGTTGAAAAGTCATCATACTACCAACATAGGTAAGTGCACAATTTCTGAAAACTGTGAAGCTTAAAAATGACCCGTGAAAGATAGCACTACCTTTTGGCAGCTTTCCTCCCAAGGCTGTGAACTTCTGTGGGTTTTTCAGGAACTCCACCACTTCCTGCAGCTCATTCTTAGCTTCCTCTACCCCTTTGACATGCTCAAATGTCACGTTTTTCATCTGGACGGGGTCCACTGCCGAGTCCAGGCCTGAGGTGGTTCGGAACCGCACTATCCAAAATGGTTAGATTAAAGTTCGAAATCACACTGCATGGCACGGTTAATGAACTCACAGACACACACACAAACACACACACACTACTTGTTACTGAGAATTATTTAATAACCATGTCTGATTGCATACTATATTAGTGGTTCAATACTGCAGGTTAGAATTAGTTGAGCAGGATATGGTTCAGTTATATCAAGTTTAGTTGTTTTCTTTTAAGGGTAAACACATGTTCATGGTTTAGTTTAGCAGGCAAATGCTGAGCTTTATCATCAACATTAATATATTAAAATATTAACATATTAGAGGTGATTTCATGTATGACATGAAATGGAAAAGGAGCCTTAGAGGAGAAAAGGAGCCTTTACCCGATATGAAGGGGGTCTTGGAGATACCATAGAGCCCAACGAGGAGCAGAACCAGCAGGATTAGACGAGTCCTCCTGAGAGAGTCTGAACAGTTGGAGCAGAACAACTATACATCAGTGCCGTTTAATGCTTATATAGTGGAATAACAGTGAAGTTTGTATTAAAACTTGCCTTGCGTGCGTTGTGTCAGGGCTTGAGCTTTCAGGAACCCCTCAGCGAAGCCCCTCTTGAAAGCATCCTGCTGTCCATCAGGTATGTTCTTCTTCTTCAACAGGCTGTCTAGACTCTCAACTTCAACCCCCTTGTCACGTGTCAGGAAACCCTGCGATACAAGGTAAGACTAGTCAGCAGTTTTCAAAAAGCCAGAACACTCCTTCACTTTCATCACACCTTTACTCTCAAGGCGATCACACTTGACTCGCTTTGTAGGCCTGAAAACTTGAGGTGCACCTGTTCAGCTTTTATTTTTAGATTCCTGCACGGGCAGAACAGCTGGAGGTCCCTTTTGTGTTGTTACTGAGCTAACGTGGCTGCATAACAAAAACAACATACTGTCTATTTCAGCGATTATCATAGGCCTGTTGGTGACACAGGCTAGGCAGAACACCAATTAAGTGCCATTTTTCTTTTGTGCAGAAGCTCCAATGTAAGACAGGCCCATCTCCGTTTTTATTTGACAAGACAGCAGAGAAGAAAAAACAGCTTTTCCTTCTTTTCTGCTCAAGAGCCTCCAAAAAGTGTTTGTTGCTGGTAAGGCTACACTTACAGGTAAATAGTTTAAAACTGTGTCTTTAACATGCTCATTACATTAAGAATGTTAAGGATATTCTTGATGTAATAAGCACGTTAAGCAAATCCATAAAATGCATGTGAACATCTCTAAGTGCTCACCTTCATAAAAGATGGTGTGAACCCTTCAGACTCCAGGGGGCGGTCGGAGGCTGACTGCAGTCGTCTGGTTTTGCTCTTTAAAGTTTTAAAACCTCTGCTCTGGACCCACACTTGTAATATACAGTAAGTATATGATGTTTATGCAGATTAAACAGCTGACCATGTTTGCACAGCATGTAACTTTACTAGATTAGCGTAAACATTGTAAATATACACATTGTTGTTGTTGTTACAGGTAAATTTACAACCTACCTGTAAAAATAGGAAACCCTAGATAATATTGAAAGTCTATAGTCTATACTGTTTTCAAATAACACACCACTTATAAATGCTTCTAATCCATAGTTACCTGGCCAGTGTTGTAGCTCTGTACAGACAGACTGAAGGGGTGAAGGGTGCTGCCTGGAAAAAGCTGTGGCCGACATGGGCATTGCAGCACATGAGAAGCCTGGGAACAGAGGACAAGGTATATCTGTTAATGCTGAGATACCTTTAAGGAAAAAGTGGCAGCAGAGGCCCTAGTTGCTTGTTAAGGCGGTCACCTAGTAGCTAATGAATGCTTACCGCTTCCACTAACTAGTTTCCTGGAAGAAATTCTATGCAGTGAAGTGAAACACCATGTTTAAAGATTGTAAAGTCCTGATATGGTGTATTCATTCATGAATGGAGATGAGGAGTCGAGAGGGTTCTGAGGTTACAATAATCTTCTAGCAATGTTGAGACGTCAGAAGTTTGTAAGTGGTACAAGGTACAGTATGAGAGGCCTATTTATAACAAAGATGCACATTCTCACCATGCTTATTGAAGAAAAATGAGTGTGCAGAAAGATGCGAGGTCCTCCAGGCTGTCTGTCCACCCAATGCATGTGGCTCCTTCTGTGGACTCAAGCGCGGGAACACACGGTTCACCAGCTCATCCAGCTGCAATGCTCCCAGGTCTGATAAGCCAAGCTCACGCATGTTCCACATGGGCTGCACACAAATACATTGTACCGTTTCATGCATGAGATTTGATTTACATTCCTCACAAGTTATTCTGGAACAGGTTTTTGTGTAGCAGGGCTTGGGATGAAAACAACTAAGTCAGTGCAGCATCATACTGTCTCTCACTTCATACAGCAATAACAGATTATGTCCCACTAATGTATACCTCTGCGCAGTGTAGTTCTGAGTCTGTGGCATGCTCCTTGTGTTTTCTTGATTTGCAGGTGGCACTGCTGCTGCTTCCCACTGAGCTCTTTATGGAGTGGAGGACGTTGATGAGGTGGCTGAGAGGTACAGTCACCTGAGATCACATGTAAACAAAGCGTGAGTGAATGACATTTTTTGAACATTAAAAAAATCACAACTATCATAAATGTTACAATTAGCACCACAAGCCCTATTGTTAGGCAGCTAACTGAGGTAGTCACAGGTAAAGTACATCAGCTAACTTAGCTAGTGTTACAAAGTTAACATGATCCAAATCACGCTTATGATGAATAAAAAAGTAGCCACACAGGTGATTGTCACTTGTCGGTAGAAACGTAGGAACGTTGGTTAAACTGCTGATTTATTGGAATATGCAAACCATCAGTAGTCAAACATGTCACTCATTGACGCAGTTTCCCACCTGACAGCTAAGGACACGCTGAGCGCTCAACAGAACAGTAGCTAGCTAGCTGAAACTTCTCTGTCTTTGTTTCAGTTTAATTACTAGTTAATAGAATGATAACAGCGCTGACACAATGTCAACGGACGTAAATATAAGTTTCTTTCAAATCACCAAACCCTAGCGGAAGGTCGACTGCAGTCTGGCTCATGAGAGAACAAGCTAAGGTTAACTCAGCTCGCTAGCAGGCTCAACTGAACGGGGTTAGTACCAAAACAACAACAATGCTAATGCTAGCTTGGCCTAACGTTTCTTGCTTTTCTTACCTGCGGTTGGGCGGTCAAAGAAAACATTTCTAATTCTCACTGGTACAAAACGGCAGTCAAGCGTCGCAAGTTACACCACTGTCCCTGTGAGTTAAAAGTCCGTATTTCTTTCCCTTTCTCTTTCTGAAGCAGGCATAGCAAGTCAGACTGCGAACTTCAGCGGCCGGTGGTCTGACCGCTGAATATCACTCGGATGTGACGTTGCCCGTGTTGTGACACATTTTGTATCCCTGTCGAAATGTGTTCTCCTTTTTCTGGTCTACTTTAAATTCCGTTCATCTAGCTTTACAATTAATTTAATGATAGCATTCTGCTCATTTACAATAGTCTAAAATGTGATAGATATGATGTAGTCTCTATATACTTAAAAATGTCAGCTCATGGTTCAGAAATAACAATAGCAGTCAGAATCACAAGCAGTTACAGCTTCACAGTCCTACATCTGAATGTGGCGCATTAAAAGAAATGATTCACTACAGTGAATGCGTTTGTCCCAAGAATGTGTTTATTGCATGTCAAAATTTGCATTATATACTTATGTTGTACATCTGTTTATTTGAAAGCATGACACCCCTGCTTAAACAGAGTATCTTTTAATTTTCACTGTACAGCTGACTAGACACAATAATAAATATATATAGATTGTCCTTACTCTGTATCTCTCTTTTTGCAAAAGTGCAATCTATGATACTATTGCACTGAAGCCATACAATGAATAAACACTTTTACACATATATAACCACATTTGTCACCATGTCTATTTGGTCTAAAAAGAAATGCCACTAAATATGTTTCTATATTTCGGACAATAAATACAAAAAGGCTGATGTCTTTAGTTATCAGGAAAAAAAAATATTAAAAGAAACATTAAAAGAAACCTCAATGAACAATGAAATGTACAATAAATCTAACAACTCAATGTCAATGAGAAAAAAAACTCATCGCTTAAGGTCCACAGCTACTGTATGGATTTATTTCAATTAAAAGTTGACTCAGTTGCGTGAGTCGTGTGTACATTGACTTCCTGTGATATGTGAGACGTGTCATAAATAAGATCACCACCTAATGCTAAGCTGACTGTAACAAAGAAATGTGCCAGCATTTACAGTGAATACATCTTCCTTTTCTGTAACACCTAAAAAGTGTCCATGAAGTCCAAATGCTACAGAGGCTACCTTTAAAAACACCTTCCTGGCCGTTCATTTGTCTAAGGTGGCCTTTCCATTTCTACTGGTGCCTGATTGCACCGTGTCTGTGGTGGTGGCGTGAAAAAGCCACAAAGCAACAACAGTGCAACAATTTCATCCCGGATTCATGTTCCTTGATTGATGCCGACGGCTGTCAGATAATTCAGGGGATTTTTCTTTGAGGAGAAAGTGTGAAACAGAGTTTCAGTAGTCTATAAAGCAAAAACAGATTAATTAGTGACGATACATTTATTAAGTATTTTGCTCACCTTCTCTTCCGCTGTAAGTAAACCTGGACAAGCCAATGGGCAATCAGAGGCCAAAGTGCAGTCAACACCACTGTGAGGGGACAGAAGTCGAAAGGCCACCAGGAGGGTCTTAGGAACTATAAAAACAGAAACTTGCATTAAAGCTACAGTTTGTTTCCTCATTGGATACCACTTAGTCATAAAATTGCAAAATAAAAAACAAAACCATTTTCAATTCTAAGTAAAAATCAAATACACTTTAGAAAACATTGTTATAAGGACCTTTAGTGCTACAGGTAGGGAGTCCTCCTGCCGTGGAGAGGATGATCTTGACTGAAAAATGTAATAGAAATCTATCAATAAATATGTATCAGCATCATCAACGTCATCAACAATGTTACATTTCAGTGCACAGGTGCCTGGAAAAATCTGCTTGTGTGATGGCAAAGAGAAGTGACAATGTCTCGATCTCCACAGCGAACACAATGTGGCTAACACCCCTGGTCCTTCACCTGTGACAGCGCGAGCGCCTCCAGAGCGTGCAGCCTGTGCAACACAGTGGCCATGTCGTGCTGCAGCCTCAGCAGAGCTGTGGCTATTTGTTCGTTGACGTTTCCCCTGGCAGCACTGACGGGGTGTCTGCTCTGTGACACACAACGGCAGGCGGCATCTACGCTGGTGCGCCGCTGAGAGCTGCAGGTTGCCCTTGGCGATTGAGAACCTGAGACGAGAGTCAGAGTGTTAATGCTACAAGATGCAACTGTGCTGTGTTTTAGGGTATGCGATGCCTTTAAATGTCTAGCAGGATGAACTGAGTGCACATCTTAGGAGAAAGGTAAATTAGCGATACAGCGTCAGTATGAATCAAAGCCGACTACTGTAGTCTCACCTCTCCCTCTTCTTGACAAGGCGCTGTTGTGTTGGCTTGTACTAATCCCTTCTCTAAGGCAGGAATCTTCCATGAGCACTTGATCCTCTCCTCCATTCAGAGTTGTGTTGCTCTCGAACCAAAGATCCTTTTGCCTCACCGAGGCAGCTCCTGATCCAGGTGACATCATTTTGGATGTAGACAGCACCTTTGGTAGGAAAAGATGAGTTTGATTAGCCAAAATGAGGTCAGAACACGTTCAGCTTGTGTTTTACTTTGTAACTCCTCATGACTTTCTTTCTATAATGTTGACACGATTAAAGTTATAGTTTGACATTTTGGAAAATACACTTTGTCTTGCCTGGGGTAACATGAGAAAATCTGTCCTGAAAATATGAAGCTACAGCCTGGAGACAGTTAGCTTAGCTTAGCATAAAGACTGGGACCAGGGGGAAACAGCTAGTCGGGCTGTGACTAAAGTTCAAAAATGCACCTACCAGCACCTTTAAAGCTCTAAAACTCTGAGGCTACTTTAATCTGTACAGAAACTGAAGTGTATAAACAACATGTTTTTTCACAGGGGTTTATGTGCTGGACTTTTTCTTGGCTAGGTGCAATGATTTCCTTAGTCTTGTCATATTGGGATCTTTAGTAGTTCTGGTAGCTCAGCGCTTTCCCCCTGCTTCCAGTCTTTATGCTAAGCTAACTGTCTCCCGGCTCTGGCTACACATTTAGTGATGAGACTTCAGAGTGATATCAATCTTCTCATCTAGCTCTTGGAAAGAAAGTGAATGAGCACGTTTCCTAAATTGTCGAAACTAATCCTTCAATGTTGTGTACACTGGAGGAGGGACGCCACACCTCTTCCATGGCCAGATGCTCCATTGAGTCGCAGAATTCCTCATTATCTGAGTCTGTGGATCGGTGGTTCTTCTCAGGAACTGCATGGAAAACAGGGTAAATGACATCGTCCTTCACTGTACATCTACATAATAAACATTTTGTTTGTTAGATTCTTAACAACATTTTAACAATGCAATGTTAATTAGCCTTATATATATATATATATATATATATATATATATATATATATATATATATATATATATATATATATATAAATAAGAGGGGTCGCTCTTAGTGACAAACCCATACAGAATTATCACCTGACACTGCAGTTCCCCTCAGCTATATTATATTATATATATTATTATTTTGTATTGTTGCTACACTTATTATAGTTATTTTTCTGTTTCATGAGCTGTTGTTTTTGCTGCTGCAACATAACATTTTGGGATAATTTATGTTTCACCTTATCTAATTCTTTTAGTATATCGAAGGCTTTACTCAAAAGGAATCTGGAAGAGTGTAATCATAAACTATTTGGAGGTATGCATTGTCAAATCTTGTGCTTTTTTGTATATAGTGTTATACAATCAAAATACACTTCTTGCACTAAAAGTAATCTTACCACTCAGGTGTCCATTAAAGTGCATATAGGAGTTATACTGCACACTGGGCTCTACGGAGCTGGCCAGTTCCTCCTCCTCCACCTCACTGTTGAGGGAGCTGTGTGTCCCATTGGTGAAGGAGGACATGCTGGGCTCCATGCTGCTGCTGGACCCTCTGGTGCAAGACCTCCACCTCTTGTCCTCCACCATCTGCAGCCTCGGGTCAGGACTCCAGTCTGAGACGAGAGAGAGAGAGAAAGAGAGAGAGAGAGAGAGTTTGACAAAGCATTACAAAAAAGAGCAGTTATTTTTGATGTGCCCTTTGTCTAGCTATATCTCACCCTGGATGCAAATGACTTTTTCCTTTATCTCCTTGAAATACTGTTCTCATTCATAGGAATGTATTCAGAGGGAAAACACATCAAATTCGATCTATGTATCTCGCACCCTTAAAATTAACTCGTGTCATATTATAGTGAAAATGTTATTCTTAGCGAAGAAATACATGTGTGCTGGCTGGTTTTTAGTCACTTATCTAATACTAATCTAAGAACACAGCACAAATACACAAACAGTTGCTTTAATTCTTTTTTTAAACTAATAACAGAGAGGCATGATTTAAGGACAATTAAAATAAACTAGTGCATACAGAAAGGTCAAACAAAAAATATATATATATTGATTTTTCAAAAAGGCTAAGTACCTTCCTGGGCACTGGGCACCTGTAGTTTTTAACAAATGTTACTCACACAGGAGTAATTTGTATATTTGTTAGGGACTATTTTCAACTGTGGATTGATACACATTTGGTTCACGAGTGAGTATTTAGTGAGCAGGTCGATTTATGTGGGATTGACTCTAAATAAACGACACTGCCCGTGTTCATGGTAATGAAGAAACGTGTCACCCAGTGCAACAGTGTGGTTCACTCTACAACATAAACTCCACAGCACAAAACAGCTGACAACTACAGATGGTACCTTTTCCGTCCTCCTCTTCCTCCTCCTTGTCTTCATCGTCCGTATTGTCTTCTTCATCCCCATTCTCCTCTTCCTCACTGTTCTTCCAATCACTACTCTCCTCTCCTCTCTCAATTTCACTACTTTCTTTGCTTCCCTCTGCCTCCTCGCTACCAACACTTACGCCTTGAACACTGCTGTCTTTGCTGCCATTTTCTTGCAGGTTTTGTATATCATCCCACAGATCCCCAAAGCCTGAGCAGTGAGGGAAACACTCTTGATTAACTGTCTATCAAAGTATGTTATGTTGCACAACGTAAATCTACACAAAGCAAAGACATACACACAGCTGGTCAACAGGGCACAGCTTCTACACACTGCGTCTACACCACAAAGTGCAAATAACAACCGACACACTGACTAACTACAGCACACACGACAGATTAACACAAGACACTTTCGTCCGTCTAACAATCTAATATCTTAAAGTTCCTGCAGCGTAAGCCAAGGATAATGTACACTTATCTTTTGTCATGTAACTGCACTGAAAGCCACTTAATCAGCTTATATACTGTGGGACCAATCTATCATCTCTACAGCTACTACGAACACCAAAGACTTGCCTTCCATTGTTGGTCTCTGAAATGGTGTGACCAGCTCATCTAGTGACAAAAACACATGTAAGACAGGCTCAGTGTTTGAAAAAAGTGTCATCTGTGTGACTAACAAAGACAGCAGTACTACATCCCACTACATCCCAGTAGAGCCCTCCCTGGTGTGTGTCCTCTTTTTCCTTTGATGTGTCTTCCAGCGTGGAGTTATTCTGGCACCGATGATCATGTGCATTACCTGCATGTTGTGCAAAAGGCCTGGTGAATGGCCTCCTGTCCACCTCATTTTCTTCAGATTCTTCTCCTTCTCTGTCGACCTCTGTGTAGAAGTTGCCAAGCTTCTGCACCAGGTCAGACACTTCGTCTGAGATTGGGATGGTCTCCAAAATCTGACAACACACATAAATGATAAAGTTTATGTTAAAGAGGGGTTGGGAAAATATGCAAAAAACACATGTTTTTGTGTAAATAGGTGTGGTAAGACTGTCAACAAGTTACCACAAAGTGTCAGCCTTATGTATATATAATTACATCTATTTATGTAATTTTATATATAGATAAGGCCAACTGATTTCCCTGTTGGAGCTGTTAAGTAAAGCACATTAAAAACAGCTGGTAACTGGAGGACCTGAATGCCACTTACATTCTGTTAGTTGAAAAATGAGAAATAACATTTGCAAAAGCAGTTTCTGCTCTTATTCAAAAGGATGTGTCATTGCTCAACAAATTTCTCAAATAAACACCATAAAGTGAGTCATTTTTCATGAACAAGACTAATGTATGTACTAAGGTATACCATGTTTACCATGTTCACTATCTTAGTTTAGCCTGTTAGCATGCTAACATTTTCTAATTAGCAGTAAACACAAACTAAAGTTGAGGCTGATCACTAGGCTATTAGATCATTTGTAATAGGAAAATATATTTACTGTATGTGTTAAGCACACACCCTTTTCTTACCATGCCAAAACATTTATGTGGAGAGAGATGTGTGCTCCAAGTTTATTGACTGTTTATCATTATGCATGCTGCTTCGGTTCAGCTTTAGTGTTCCTTGAAAGGACTTACCAGCTGGATGTCCTCAACATAATTCTTCATGGCTTCCTCCTTTGTCATATATCCTAAAGAGCTCCATGCATCCCTGGCAACACAAAGTCTTAGTTCAACACTGGAGCAGTGAGAAGAAAGTGAATGACTGAACACTGAATAACTGAAAATGTGCCGTCACACACAGTGGTGCAGAAATCTCTCCAGACTTAATATATTCTATATCTATGCAGTAATATTTGGGTATTATTAAACTAAGTCATGGATCTGGAACAATAGCATAGCAGGCATGTGAAGTGACCTGGACTCAGAATGGACAGGGGATGAGACTCTGAATATTATAAATATTATGGATCTTATCTATCCACCTGCACCTGCTCGTGGCCCATGTGGCCACTAGCCATGACTCTAGGAATATAACAATTACTTGTGCATCACAAGAGCATATTACAAGCACTTACCATTTAGCTTTGCCATGAGTGTCCCAGAAGCCGGTTGGTCTGGGGATGTTGCAGGGCCCCAGGGTGGCCTGCTTGTAGTAACTATAGAACATCAGCATCATGTCATCAGACGGCTGGAAAGGACCTGAAGGAATGAATGGAGCAAATTATAAAAAGGTACATGTGTGGGTAAAGGTACAGCTTGGAAATGTAGTAAAAGCATGAAATGTTATGCTGAGACACATGTGAGCGACATGAGTTGTTATTCGACTTGAGAAATGACTGATTCAGTTAATCTGCTCTTATCCTTACAGCAGCTTTCTCAATAAAGGGTTAGCCAAGAGAGGCAGCTCTTAAATGCTCATGCATGTAGGTCAATCACCTGAAGTGTTAACACACCAACAAGCACAGACCTCACATTATAAAGCACACAACTGAACACATAGGTCCAATCACCTCCAGGCATAGACAAGGAGAGAGTAGAATAGAAGAAGTTATCACCTTCTTCAGGCAAACTCCGGATCACTTTGACTGCAGCCACAAATTTCGCCTCCAGGCTGTGTTTGTCCTCCTCCTGCGCCATGCTGAGTCCCAACAAGGATGGCATGAAGGGGTCCTCACATCTTGAACAAGAATATGAAGCAATATGAAGCAGTTCAGAAAGGGTTCAGCGAGGGACAATTTGGTCATCACTGCAGCTAGTTGCCACTTGTCTTATCCAAGGAGGGAGACTGTTTCCTGTTTAATCTAGGATATCTAGATATATATCCCATAATCTAGGATAAGATTGGTCTATTTAATAAACCCTAAATCGGTTTAGCGCCAACTGACTATATTCTTTAACAGAAATGATTCCCTCTGTGGCTGATTTGTCAGAAACTCACCATAAAGTTGACAATCGCCGGTGCGGTAATTATTTCATTAGCCCGGTGTCTGTCTGCAATATGCAGCAGAAAGCCAATCTCGACTCCGGTCAAGGATGAGCCAAACAGTCAACGCTTGAGCACAAAACATATCTGGGCAATGTAGTTTTTGTTGAGGAAAACCTCGTCAAATGGTGGCTTGAGACTCAACACTTACTCCTTCAAATCCCACAAACCCTTCTCAGCGGGTATTTAAACCGCGGGGGTGTGTGGGAAATGTAGTGTCGAGAGGTTGGTCTTTTATGCTTTTTAAAGAAAGATTTTATGATACAGGCACAATAGCATGTCTTGAACTTAATAATGCATTTTTAAGATTGTCTTTCTTATCTCATTCAGAATCACGTAGGGATTTCTGTGCTGTAGGTTAATTTCTAATCTGTAGTTGCCAAGTTTTGTTGTTGTATTTTATGCATCTCTTTGAAAGAACACAGATTTACCATACGTTTTTTATATAGTTTTTTTTATAAAGTATTATTACACAAATCAAGACGTAAACATCTATTGTGTGTAGACTATGGAGTCGAGTGTTTTAATAAATAGGCTAAAATATTATGAAATATATGAAATTCCATAATTCTTTAGGTTAGATATTCCATTTATTTTGAGTAAGCAGAATCCGAATCAGAATCAGAAATACTTCATTGATCCCCGGGGGGAAATTGTACAGTACTGGTGCTCCCATTCAATAGTAGAAAGTAGCATACGTATGCACAAAAATATAAAAAATAAGAAATAGAAAAAAAAAGTAAAAAATATACACATTTACAATATTTAAGTGAAAAATAAAAGTAAAAAAAGATATACAAAAACAATGTATATGTATGTATATATATGTATGTATTGCTCTGTTGCGTATGTGTAATCCTGAGGATTGTATTGTGACTGTAAAATCTATCCTCATTTTTACAGATATGCGTTCTTCTGCGAGTCATTTGTGCCTTTTTTATGGTCTGATCTGATTTTTTTTAATCTTTCATTTAACACGTTTTCTAGGGTGTTTTTTCATAGGAAAAATAATAAAAGAGAGGAAGGAATGTGGATACATAACATGTAAATGTGATTCCCGCATAAATAACAATAACTTTATAATGATAATAATCATTATTATTATGTTAATCTATTTTTTATTATCGACTTAAACGTCATCACAGTGAAATGTCATTGGTCTACTGCTCTTCTCCCCCGGCCTCTCAGCCAATCAGCGGCCTCCGTTTATATCGTAGCTGCCATTTGTCACAGGCTGTTGTGAATCGGAGGCCAGCGGCCCCACAATGCCAGGCGGGGGAGCCCCTCTCTCAGCAACACACCACAGCATCACCGCCTCGCCTCACTAAAAAGGACAGAGAGGAGAGAAATGCAAAGGGATGTAAGATGGCAGAGCTACAAATGCTATTAGAGGAGGAAATCCCTGCCGGCAAAAGAGCTCTTGTGGAAAGCTACCAGAACCTGTCCCGGGTTGCGGAATACTGTGAAAACAACTATGTTCAGGTAAGAGATGCCGAGCGGCCATTAAATTTGGCGAATTTATCAGTTATGTCCGTCGTGTCTGCGGTGCTGTAGTACAAGTGAGTGAAACCACAGGGACAGGAAATGCTGGTCGCAACGAAAGGGATCCTCAAACCGCTAGCTACATGCAGTGGCCTTTTTCCCCGGTATAATGATTCAGTCGCGTCTCGGTGCGGTGTCAGCCATGGCTGTGTGGCGTTATTTTCTCGTTGTGGCTAGCCGGCCCGGTTCACCGGAGCCGTGTTCACATTTACAGGCTACACTCGATGTGTAGAAAGCTGCTGGGGGCTTTTGGAGGGTGTGTCGTTGTTATGACCAAGAGGTTTGTCACTGACTGCAGTCTCTGATAGGTACCTGAGACAGAATGTAATATTGGCCCCCATTTTATAATGAATTTTAAACGTTAATTATCCTTTTCACATGTCTTAACCACAAACAGGCGTCACACGTTTGGGCCATGTAACTGTATTATAAAGGAACATTTCACCAATGAACTCTATAAAGAGCCCTTTTATTTGTGCAGAATTTAAAAGCTAACATTAGCAAAACTGCAAGTACTTAGTAATATTTGTCAGATGTTATTAGACCAGACCTCTACCATTAAATGCTTATACGCTCACTATAACTGTAGAATATTGAGTAAAGGCAAGCTACTCACTAGGACTGTTATTACATTTGGTATTTAGTCTTTTCTATTAGTCATTAGCATGGGCTCCAAGCATCTCTCATCTGTTAAGTTGCATATCAGTGGATGTCATTATGTAGGCCAAGTCCTTGAAGACTTTTAGGGAAAAACACAAGTCGTGTAAGACTCTAGATGTGTCATGGTGCAGATATCATGTGTCTGCCACAGTGCTGAAAACATGGCTCCAGAGCAGCACGTCCATGGATCATTTGCTTGCAATCAAATACACAGTGCAGGTTAATGATAGGTGTGTCTGCTTGTTTTTGCATATCAGACTGAATGATCAGTCAGAGTCAGGAAATGTGGGAATCAGTAGTCAGAAGCAGTGGAGGAACCATACAAGCTTTACTTTCCATTTTATTAATTTCAGTGGAAGTAACTGTTTTATAACAGCTTTGTTATACAGTGTAATAAAATACTGTGAAATGTAATTCAGTTCTGTACATGTCCAACAGCAAAATGTCTCTCAAATTGGGAGGTCTCCCTCAGACAAAATCACTATATTCATTGCCCAATGTGTACAAAATGTTAAATCAGTAATGGGGATTTCTAGCTTGAAGCCATTACTCACAATAAACCTCATCACCCTGTTACTTTTGCCTGGGTGACAGTGTATTCAGTAAATGTGGGTGAGAGTGTGAGCTGACATCACTAGGTTGAATGGTCTGGTGTGAACAGCAGTGTCTGTTGACAGACCAGCACACACCAGAAACCCCACTGTGCTCCCGCATGGTAATTTTTTGACTGTGGCGCTGAGAAAGCCCACAGTTATGCCGTTAGAACACGTCAGATCACTTTTCCCTGCCTGTCATCAGAAATGCAATGTAGGTTACACTGCTTGAGTGCACGCCTAGACACTGACAAGCATACACAGCTCCGTGTTGGAGTGTGCTCACATAGATATAGGACCTGTGTGCTATGTGTGCTCACCCCAGTATCATTATGCAAAACACTATTTGAGAGTTTTATTATTTTGCTCAAAGGTCATGCTATTTCCACATTTTATTTAGGGTCTATTTTAACTGCAGTTTCATTATTTAAACTGCATTGCTTCGATGTAGACCCCAGGTGGCTGATGTATTAGTCTATACATATTCACTTGGGGATGTAAATTTCAGTTATTTGGATTATTGTGTGGACATTAAATGATTGTTTTGGCAGACTACATCTTGTTGGTAACAGCAGGTTGACAGCTTGACTGTCACCACGAGGCAGAAATGTGTGTGATTTCATTCATAAACTGGATAAAACCGAGCAAGGGTAGGAATTATACCCCCTACAACCCATCTGCAAATTTTGTAAATATTCTTGCTGAATGATGTTAACAAATCATCAGTTTGGCATTTGCTTTAATCCCTGATGCTATTTATATCAAGACACAGCTAAGGGGAATGAAAAACCACACATGTTGCAGATGACAGCAGACATGCTCAAATCTGAAATTTTGTTGTGCCATACTGCATGAAGCCACAAGGAAATGAACAGACAAACAGTATTTGTTGTGGACAATGAGGGAAAATGGTGAAAAATTGCATGCTGGATTTCGATCATAGCTCCTTGAAGCATTGTCCACTCTCATCGGCACACCACGTTTGCATCACATTACCTCTGTCTGTAACCCAACACCTTGTGAAATCAATAATCATACCATGTTATATATATATATTTTGGTACGAGTCACATGATAAGACTGATATCCAGAATGCACTGGGGTTGTTTTTTTGCCATCATCCAAATAAGATGTATTACCTTCTTTGTTGTTGCATCTATTTACGTGTAGCAGAATGAGACAAAGACAATGATGAATACTTCTATACACAAAGGGCCAAGAGATTTGTACTGCCATTTAAGTCATAGAAGATTTTATTTACAAATGCTTAGGTGCTTTGCTAACCCATGTATGAGAAGTGGATGCATATTGCTTTTCATTCCCGTTCCACACCCTGTACCAGTTTCACTTTCTACTGCAATATCTAGAATATTGCCTGGAATATGAGGATACACGTATGCGGCTTCTCCTGAATAATGATTTCTTAAGCGACATTAGACACATTAGCTAGAATCCTGCGTGCATATAAACACATTTGACAAACACAACAGGGAATTAAGAGTAAGGAGGCTGTGCGGGCCAAATAGCTTATCCTCAGATTGTGCACAGTAACATTGGACCTGGAATACAGTTCTGTATTCTGAATATAGTTCTTAATTTTGGTTTTTGCTCCCTATGGCTCACCACTTCTTAAAATCTTTTTAGATGCATATTTTTCTCATAGACGTGAAATAATACCTGGTTGTCTTGATGTAACATAGATCAGCATAATCCTGTGGGAATAACATTTTTTAAATGCAGTTTATGTATTCACATCACACGATCAGCCAGAATAGTAAAATTGAACAAAACACTGATAATGCATGCCCTTATATGTAAATCCACTCTGTGATGCTGGAGGAAAAAAATAAGAGTTTTATTCTTAGAGGAGATATTTGAAAGCCATTTCAAAAGCTGTCACCGACAGAATGATGGGTGGCATAAAAGCAGAACTTAGCTTTGTTGCTAGCTACCTTTCTTAAGGCCTTTGTATACCAAAATAGCAACTCTGTGGATGATCTCTGTAGTAATATTGAACAATGAATATCATGCTGTTTTTTGGGATACAGATGGGCCTTTGCTGCTATGGGTGTGTAGACATGTATGTAGATATTTAGGTAAAAAAAAAAAGCTTAAAATGAACACTACTTCCTCCTCATTTTGTTCCAGCATGTCAATATGTTCGAGTGGCATTTTTTTAAACAGACCAATCAGTATCAGTGTCACTTTTGTTTCCAAGTTAAAGATAAATACTTTTTCCTCTCTATAAGGAGATGTGTGGAAAAAGTGGGTGTTAGACAGGAATCTACTTAATATTTCCCTGATGTTGACCCCACCAAAATCCCCCCTGTCAGCTCCCATGACACCCCTCTGACTCATGGCTGTTTCATTCATGACTCATGACGTTCATTATATTCCAGTATCAGACCTGGAGTTCAGTATGATATGGCACTCAGAAATTGCTTAATTTTAATGCATTGTTGAGGTTGAGTCAGGCACTTAACAAAAAGAAGAAATTCCAAACAAAAGGCCTTTTGTAAGCTTAATATGAAACATAACATCTCAAAGCGGGAGTAAGAGAGAGTGAGAGAGATCCATAATGAGTAATGTGTATTAGGGAGATGTAGGCTATTATTATGCAGTATGCCTTCATGCAGGATATTTTCAGACCTTTTTTTAATTAGTTGATTCCGTTGGAAGTTTTAACCTCTCTTTAAATCCCAGTTCACACATTTTCTTCTTCTACTGCCCCTCATTAATGCATTTCACTTTGTTAAAGATAACAGTGTGTATCTACTGTTTTGGTATTTTTTTTAAATCTCTGTTTGTACGTGACTCGTGAGAATAGTAAAATGTGGCTGCCAGGTGTTTCAGTGGTACATGTACATTGTCTTTGGAAACATAAGTCATTGTTTTCTGAGCTCAGGTATGAGAGCCTGTTCCAGTCTACTGTGATAATGCAGAGTAGGCCAGCAGTGTTTCCTCTTCTGACTCTGTTTTACAAACTGGCAGTCAAAGATCTGCATGGGTCAGGCCGACCTGCAGCTCACGCCAGACATCTGCAACAGATATTGGTCCAGCAGGTGGTTTGCAAGGTAGCAGGTGGGCAGGTGGTCCTTTTGTAAAGTGGTGTCATGGTGCAGGCTGTTAGCCTCCTGCTACCTCACACGCATACCATAATTGTTGTTTGGTAACAGCTGGTAAATCATAGCTGCTGTCTTTGTGACACAGCATTTATGGGATTCTAGATTAGAGCTTTGAAAGTCTGCACAAAATAATCATAGTGACTGAACAGCTTAAGATGCAGCAACAGATCAAACTCTGTGGATGTAAATCGTAAAGGAATAGTTTGACATTTTGATAAACACACTTATTCGCTATCTTGTTCCTGGAGTTAAATGGGAAGATTGATACCACTCTCATATCTGTCCGTTAAGTATGAAGCTAGAGCCACAAGATTATCAGCACGTAACATCCCGTCAAACCCCAACTTGTTGTTGTTTTTGTTCAGATTAAACACGAGTTACAATGTGTTAATAAGTGAGCTTGAGAGGTGCTGATGTGGAGGCATATTTTATTTCTTAAAATGTCAATTTGCCTGTACATAAGAAGCAAGTCACAATGTAGTGTTTTAGCTTTTTTATATTTATTTAATATTTTATGCATCACAATTTGTGGGTCAGCCTGTCAGTTTTTTGAATGTGTTGAATCTACACCATAATTACTATGTAACTACACAACTCTGAAGCTCGTAAAAACAGTGATACAACTCATTCTTTAAGGACAGCCTCTTCTTGCTCCTTGAGGCTTCATGAATAACCCAAGTCATATTGACTTGCTAGGGTGTGAGACAACTAGAGCTGAAGTGATTAGCCAATGAATCAGTTAGGTGATTGAAAGAAATGTATTAATGGTTATTTTAATATTTATATTTTATATATTTATATTTATTTATTTTGACTATTTTTAAGACCAAACATTTGCTGGTCATAGCATATCAAATTGAGTTGCATTTTTCATATTTCATATGTGTATAACTTGCTCAACTTTGTTTTTGTTTTTTTGGCTTTCAGTAAAACTAACTAGTTACTAATTTATTCATAAAAAAGGAAAATCAATAGAATAATTTATATTGAAAATAATTGCTAGTTACAGTCCAGTTCCAGTTTCTTGGCAGTTCCCTGTTGGACTAGTTCTCTGTGTGTCTGCATTGTCCCTGTTTTGTTTCCAAACTATAAATATGTCCATTCAGTCCCTACGCTATTTAAAGGCATCCAGAAACAGATGGTTTGTGCAGCCGGGTGGAGATTTGGGATCCTATGAAATGTCTTGGCATTCCTGCTCACTGGGCTCCACTCCCACCATGCACCTGTCCCATGTTGTCCATCTGAGTTATTCGGAAGTTATTGTCGTCCAATTCCAGGTTGCTTTGCATCCACGAAGTCATTCCTCTCTGAGAATCATAAACTCTTGTTCACTTCCCGTCAGATCTTAACAGGGCTTTGCAGTTTAAAAACAGTGGAGAATGAATAGTCCTGTCAAACACAGCTCCCTGAAGAAAGCTGCCCTCTCACTCCCTGCTCACACAACTGATAGGAGAGTAACAACGAGAGTGCAGCATTTCCTCTCAAGCTTTTTGGAGCTCATACCTTACTTCCCTCTGCCAACTCATTTCATCCACCCACACACCATTCCACTGATTTTTCTGACTTGTGTGTTTTCTCCTCCTTCTCCGTGTCCTTGTTTCCTCTCTCTGCCAGGCTCAAGACAAGAAGAAGGCCCTGGAGGAGACCAAGGCCTACACCACCCAGTCTCTGGCCAGCGTGGCCTACCAGATCAATGCCTTAGCTAACAATGTGCTGCAGCTGCTGGACATACAGGCCTCGCAACTACGACGCATGGAGTCCTCCATAAACCACATCTCCCAGGTATACACCGCAGCTCTGGAAGATACACATACACATACCATATGCATGCATTAACTGAAAAAAGGGCCAGGGCCTTTATTTACTCCATCTGCAGAGAGAACAAAACCTTTATTTGAAACATATTTAAACAGGCCTTTATTTCTAATTTCCTCTGTTTTTACAAGTTTATGTATCACATTTTAGTTTGTTGTCTGATCTACTCCTGTTTTAATTGGCTGCTGAAGCTGTTTGATGTTAATGCAGACTTTCCCTCCCTTTACTGGTAGGCTTTTAATGTGAAACATCTGCAGTAAGACATGAGTTTCATTGACAGCAGCTAAGTAGCAATCAAAAAAAATGGAAGCGATTGGAATAAATTAATGAATGAAAACATTATTTCTGTTAAAAAGAGAAAATCAGCAGCAGTATTCAGGTATTATATATTTAGGTTTACAAACTGTTGCTATCTTCTCTGTCCTGTAGAGGAATATTGGTGGATCAGGGTGTGGTTTTGAGGATTGTCATCTGAAGATTAAACATATTCAAGTACAATATAGTACAAACCCGCTGGTGTTATTCTTTGTCATCAAAACACAATGCACAATGTTACATTGACACATTATAAAGATAGACGGATAGATATGACAGGGGCAGGGATCATGCTGGAGCTGCCAAACCTCCACAGCCCCTCTCCAGCCCCTCTTGCTTCATCAGCAGTCCTCTCTCTGTCTCCCTTTCCCCCTCTGTGCTTCATGCGGCCACCCTGCCTGTCAGCCAGTGAATGTCCCCGTCCCCTCCCTGTGTGCTTCATTAAGCCTGTCAGGGATGAAGTGAAATCCTGACGCCAGCACTCTCGCCTGGTTAGCATTTCCAGCTCCCGCTTTACTCCACAGGCTGCAGGATGGAGTAGAGTTAGGTGCAGTCGAATGAAGAACAATGAAAGTCTTTAGAGATGGTCAGTGGTGCTTCATGACATATTTCTGCGTCAGATACACTAGCTCATGTAACATGTGGTTATGAACACTTGACACCACCCCAGTGCAGAAACTGTGAAGTCAGTATGGTCCCTTATCTATAGTTGGTGCTGAGAGCATTCATCTCTCTGTCCATCATGTTCAAAATAGCTCTTTTTCACAGCAGCCATTTTAACTTGATATCTTTTGGCCTTTTGCGTACAACAAACAAGCATGAGGCTATATTGTTAACCAGCCCTGTGTCTAACCTAAGTCAAGAAAGGTTTATGAAGGGAAATCCAATACATATGGGTGCATGAAAATATAGAAAAGGTGCTATCGGATGGAAATCCATGTCTCTCAGTAGACGTCTCAGGCACGGATGGGTTGGAAAAGTTAATTTACTTTTTACATGTATCTCACGCAGGTGTGTCCCCAGGGCTTTGATTCATTATTCTAGTAGTGATGTGTCCAAGAAATTAAATTATAACCTGCTTGGTGGTGCCAAGTGTTTTTCCGGCTTAGACTGAGCAAATTGTCTCGGCTTGAAAGAGTTAAAATGGGATTAGAAAGAGAAGGTAGCCAAACATTGCTGCCAAACCCAAGTCCCATCTCTGCAGGCTTTAAAAGCCCACAGCAGAGGAGGCTGTCACAAAATTATACAAGAAATGCTACCACCTAAATGCAAATCAACAGCGTGTTTAATCAAACCCGAGCTGTTGCAGCCCATTTCTCCTCTCTGTGTGTCAGTCAAATTGAATGGTTCTGCCTAAACATGTGTGAGCGTTCAGTTCTGGTGTCCTAACCCAAACCAGTGCAAGGGATTCTGTTGCGATGATAAACATAAAGGACCTTCGCATGAGTCTCTTTACTTCTATTTTCCATTTTCTTGACTCCCACTGTCTGCCAGTTTGTTTTCTGATTCATCTGTTCCTTTTTTTTCGTGTGTCTCTTCCTGCTCCATTTCAGTTGGTCAAATCCTCTCAAGCACAGAATGTACATATAAAAAATGATAATGACACAGATACGGAGGTTTCATTCATAACTGCAGAATATTAATCCCACTGTAGAACTGTCTGAATGTGTAGACCCGTTACCAAGCCATATATGAGATCATTGATGTGTGATTTCATACATCAATGATCTCATATCATTGATGAGACGCTGACACGCCTTGGAATCTCAACACAGGCTACATCATATTTTCTTCTTGCCAATAACACTTCAACAAGAGTAAAAAAAAAAAAAGTGCACAACTTGTTCCACTGCACTGCAGAGACGAGTCATTTGCTACAACACAGATTTATTAGGC
Source organism: Enoplosus armatus (assembly GCF_043641665.1). Classification (NCBI taxonomy): domain Eukaryota; kingdom Metazoa; phylum Chordata; class Actinopteri; order Centrarchiformes; family Enoplosidae; genus Enoplosus; species Enoplosus armatus. The sequence goes on from NC_092193.1 coordinate 18,470,696, forward strand.
TGAAACAGCAGTACCATCTGCTCTCAACACACTGCAGAGGTTGAGCAGACAGCCAGATGTTTATCAGAGTAAAGAGATTACAAAAGAAAATGAGATTGAGAGAGCACAGGAAGGGCAGACAGAGGCCCGTCGTCAATGATTAGGCAACAGTTATTATGTCTAGATGTTTCAGGAAGATTACTTCAATTAGGTAACTTTGTTTTTCAGCAGTACGCGTGGAGAGGAAATGCTGAAGTGAAGCTGACAGGGTCCAGTCATCACCTACAGATCTGCTTCAGTTTGTCCTCATGGTATTACCATGGAAACACAGGATGGGCTGTGACCGCATATGTGGTTTGGTTAAAGCGCACATTTCCAATGATGCTGGCTTAAATCTAGAGGCTAAAAATCTTGTTAGCATCTCTCCCATCACCACGTACAGTTTTACATACAGTATACTGTCTATCTTGTGTATCTCTAACTGTCTGTGCCTTTCTGTCCTGTTGAGTTTTGTTGTTCTCACTTTGTCTAATCTGCACTCCACCTCTGCTCGCCTATCGCTGGCAGGAAATAGGCGGGTCTTTTTTTTCTTACTTCCCAGCCGAAGCTGGGCGTGTCGCTTCGGTTTCCTCTCCTAAAAAAAGAGCCCAGCGTGTTCTCTCTCTATATATATACACCTCACATGCATCACACGGGCTTCACGTCGGACACAGAGAGAGTTTTGGAGTGGCAGTCGTGGGGTCAACTTCCTGACAGCTATCAGGCTTTCAGTCTCTCAGTTGGGTTCTTCAGCACCCAGAGAGAGGCGGTCTCAGCAGTGGGAGCTGTCGGGTTGACCGGATGAGATGTCTGAGTGGTGATTGATGCGTGACCTCATTGGGATGTCTGTCTAACACACATCTACTTACAAAACATGCACTCGCATATACATGCACACATACACACTTATGTTTTCTTTTCATTTCAAATTTTCTAGTATGCACCAATGCAGGGAGAGGTACAGTATTTACAGTGGGATTAACATGGACTCATATATGTCACACACAAGCTTTAATAACGCTTACACTCATCAGCACTCTTCTCCCAAGTGTGACCTCCTCTTCCAGAGACGAAGCTGTCCGTCCTCCCTCATCCTTCTCCACGTTTCCTTCAGCCCCCCCCTCCGCTCCCTCCAGTTTCATCTATCATTCATAAATTGAAAGCCAGTCCGTACGGCACCCGCTGTGAATGGGTGCTGTGAGCGATAATGACTGTAATCGCAGAAGAGATGGAGGTCACTGGTATTTTCAATTGCTCCCGGTGGAGGAGGGGGTTAAAGGAGCGCCTCGTCAAGTGCGTCCCAGGGTGCAGGCCGATAGAGCTAGAATAGTGGGTCAGTAGGAGTTCAACGGATGAAACCAGAGTGTGTGTCCAAGCAGTGGGAGGCCTGGGGATTTCACTGGAGGAATTTACTGGATAAAATCTAAAAACCATAGTGTCAAATAATGATCAAAAATAAATAAACATTTGTATACTATAAGATGGGTTTAGAAAAATTCTTACAAAAAAAAACTTTGCTGCGCTTTTGCAATGTTTAGTTACTGTAATGAAATCAAACACTTCTTGCAGGTATTTTATAATAAAATGCCCCCCCCCCACACTTCCTGGGAGGCTTCTAATATGAAACAGGCGGAGGAAGTGTTGGGTTTGCATTAAAAGCAAATTACTGTAACAGGCACTGGTGCGGCCCTTTAGTAAAATATGATCCAACCTCTTTACAAAACAGGGGAAATTAGAAATCATGCATGTCTCTAATAGTAACCTGTCTAAAATGAAGAAAACTCTTGAGTTGAAGGGAATTCATTTTGAGAATATTGAGTATATGTAATATGTGAAGTAAACCCTTTTAAAAGTCTTTTGTAGTCTCATGTCCCCCTTCTTTTCTCTGTCCTGCAGACGGTGGATATTCATAAGGAGAAGGTGGCACGTCGAGAGATCGGCATCCTGACCACAAATAAGAACACCTCTCGCACCCACAAGATCATCGCCCCGGGCAACATGGAGCGGCCGGTGCGCTACATTCGAAAGCCCATTGACTACACACTGCTGGATGATGTGGGACACGGCGTCAAAGTAAGAATGTCAAAATAAATCCCTCGTAGTTTTAGTGTAAACAAAACAGGCTTAAAGATCAATAAATCTGAATGCATGTATTTACTCATGTCAAGAGTATCCTAGTTTCCGTTTCTCTTCTGTTCGTTAGCTACTGGTTTTCAAAAAGCACTGCCACACTCTTCTAGCTTCACCACAACCAGACTGACTTGCAGTCATTACTTTGATAGATCGTCTTGATTTCCAGTGTTAATCAATTTTGCTAGACAGGAAAACATGCACTCAGCCGAGTTCACACCTGGCACCTTCATGTGAACAAAGGAACCGTCTGCTTTCATAATTCACTCACACACGTCCAGTCACACTGCAAAAGCCAATCAATACACTGGCCTTTTAGTTAATGAAGTACAGAAAACAGGAAATGTAACAAACACCTGTCCAAGAATAAGAAGCTATGTTGGTATCTGGCTGTGGCTAAAAAAGCTTTGCTTGTCAGAGGTTTTGTTCATGCCCAGTAACAACATCCTTAGCTGGAAGTTAATAGAAAAGACTGTGTTTGTGTGTGTGTGGCATCCATAGTGTGAGCAAGACAGAGACGTTTTGGCCAAGTGGTACTCACACCATCACATGCCCTATTGAATTTTGGGAAAATATTCTTTCAGCCCTTTTCCGGCTCATTCTTCAATTTTTTTTATTTTCTCTCCCCATGATCCATCCGCCGTCTCCTCTCCCCTCCTCCTCTGTGCATTCTGTGTGTTTTCGCTTGTGTGCATTGATTGCTGGTGTCACACATTTCCGCGGCGTGATTGAATCGGCCTCTTCATCCCTGTCTGTCTGTCGAGATAGTGGCTGTCCGCTGACTTTCAAACATCCGCTGATTCAAATTCAAAAGCTCGTGTTTCCTCCTCTGAGAGCTGCTCACGCTGAGACAGATCTGGCATGGCCCGCTATGCAAATGAAGCATCGCCCGTGGATGCTGCAAATGATGGATCTCTGCAGAAATCAGCACAGATCAGTGTGGAGATGCTCGAAAAAGGTTCTGTTCAAATATACCCTGCATTAGAAAACGGCTGTTCATGCTGCCAGCAGTATTTGGGAGTCTACATTTGGGGATTTAATTTAATCAAGTTTAGTTGTTTTAATAAGGGTTGGATTTTAGGAAGGAAGAAAACTTTTCTCCCTGGCTACTGGTTCATTTTAAATTCTCTGTGATTTCTCTGTCTGCCTTTGTGTGTGTGTGTGTGTGTGTGATGCTGCTTTTGTGTTCATGGATGTGCATTTGTCTGGCTTGGTGCAGACAGAAATGCATATCGCATTCCACATTTTTCCCCCCAAAACACTTTTTCTCTCACACACGTCTGTGAATAATTCAGAAGGATTGATGTCATTTCATACTCACTGCTGTACCAGCACAGCACAGTATTCTGAGAAGTATATTAATGCACGTGTGTGGGTATGTTCGTCTGTGTGTTTGCTTTTGTGTACTTACTGTATACGTGTTCACGGTGTGTTCATACTGTGTGCGAAATAGCAGCTTCCAGCCTATTTCCTCCCGGCTGTGGTGGATTCTTTTGAGCGTTCAAGGCGTGATCATCACCTCTCTGCCTTTCATCCATATATCCAGGGGTACTCACCCACGGAAAGATGGGGAGTCAGACTTGAGCATGGAAATACCCATTCACACATTTACGGATGACTGTGCTCACCCACCACCATGGCAGCCTTTATTGGCATTACTGGCAGTTACCAGGGTGACATAGTTTCAGCCACATTACAGCCACTCCGCCAGTCTGAACACCTCACTGCTGTTATTTATGACCTCGCTGTGCTTTACTGCTACACTTGAAATATCAGCACAGCCGCATGTAGCTTAGGTGCTTCTCTTTATTTCTAGTGTGTCTGGCGATTTAAGTGATTCTTATTCTGATTACAGTCTGTAACAGCGCACAGAACAGACTCAACCATTCAACACAAACAGGGTTGGGGAGTAGTTTCACTATGTGTATTTGATACACAGTACAATGTGGTGTTTTCACTTTTGTCAACTTTTGATTACAAAGTGGAACAAATGGAAGTTATTTCTTCCTCTTTGTTGTGTAAAACCTAAATTGGGTTGTTAGATGTGGGTTTCATTTCTGCCAGGCAGCTGTTTAAGTAGGAGGGAACATCATTCTTGTGCTGGTAACCCCAGTGAACAATAATATGCCAAATACTGTAATAAATGTTTAATAAAATCTGACTCTAGATGCGTTGAAAATGTGATTACTACTTAAACGATTAGCTGATTATACAATTAACAAATATTTTAGTTATTTTTTAGAAGTTATTTTTCAAGTAAAAATGCCAAAAATGATCAGGTGGCAGCTCCTCAAATGTAACAATTTGCGGCTTTATATGATTGTAATTTGAATGCCTTTAGGTTTTGGGCTGTTGGTTGACTAAAAATCATCATCTGCACACACACACACACACACACACACACACACACACACACACACACAGCTGGGTAGACTGACACACACATCGTACATTAGAGGGGAATGGACCTTGTAATCTAACACAGATTTTCAGCCCCTCGTGTTTTCAGTATGTTGGTCACTTGGCCGGCTGGTCAATTCAAACCTCTTGACTCTGGTCGGCTGTAAGGGGCAACTTATTTTTACACTAGCATGTTTCCTTATATTAGTCTCCTACTCCATTTCTCTACTCGCTCACGTTTGTCTTCATGATGCTCTTTCAACTTTACATACTGTATATAAAAATGTATTAACGAAGAATAGATGTAGCGCTCATGCATAATGCTTGCTCTCACTAAACTCACTTTTTTAAGCAATAACCAATGAGCATATCTTGTTTTCTGTCTTCCCTTTTTTGCCTGCTTGCACTCAGTGGCTTAAGGCCAAGGTAAGAGATGGTTGTCTTTCTCTTCTTTCTGTCATGTGTTTTATAAAACTCCAACCAGTCAAGGTGTCCATGCACCCATTAAAACGTGTCTGTCATTTGGAAAAACATATACAAGAATTATAGATTTTGATAACATGGAATTAAGTTTTCAAAGAACAAATGTGATTCCATCAAAAAGCTGATTTATTACTGTGCAACATAGCAGTATCATATTCATCTGTTGTTGCCTGTAACTGTAATATTCACAAGTTGCCATTAATCACCTTCCCCTTTATTAATGCAAGTATAAACCTGGAAATTCTACCATGAATATACTACAGGGTCAACTCAATATGTATGTTACAGTAAACAGGAGACATCAAACATTATATTTCATATTTACAATATTTACCCTTAACAAATATTCCCATGTCCTGTACATCTTCATCCATGAACCAGTTAATGAGTGATATCCCACAATTTCTCTTCCTCCCTTCATATCTCTATTTGTCTCCTATTCTATGTCTTTATATTATATGTAAGTGGACAGAAAAGCCTCCAAAAATATGCTTGGTTGAAACTAAAGATGAGATGCTCTTTTTGAAAGTAATTCCAGTTTTACTCGGCCATTAGAAGTTTAAGTGACTCCTCAGCCTTAATATCACCCTGGTGTCAGCGAGTCAGATTACACAAAAGCATTGTTTTAACTTGTGTTTGCTCCTCTAGCAACATGGGAACAACGCAGCAGGACGAGGCGGGACACTTTCCAGGACCAACCCACCCACACAGAAACCCCCAAGCCCCCCCATGGCTGGTCGCGGTACCCTGGGGTGAGAGCTTACAGTTGTAGTAGTTGTTTTTAAAATACTTTTAATTCTTCTCAGTCTGTGTATATGTATTCTTGCACAAACATTTCACAATGGTTGTTTATAACAGCCTGACCACCTGACCATGGTTCCATAAACAGTGTCTGTAAAAGTGCTTTCTCTCACTTCATGAGAATTGACTGTGCTCTCTTTGGCTCTGTTTATCTGTATCCAGGCGTAACACCCCCTACAAGACGCTGGAGCCAGTGAAGCCTCCAGTGGTGCCCAACGACTACATGACGAGCCCAGCCCGACTGGGCAGCCAGCACAGCCCCGCACGCACAGCCTCGCTCAACCAGAGGCCCAGGACACACAGGTAGCATAGACCCCCTCCCTCTTTATAAGCCTTTCTCACAGCGGACATTTTGACTCGTCATAGCAGGGAAGGCGCAGGTGTTGCTAATAACATTAATGATGGCTCCCTGTTATTCAAGTGTCCCACTAAGTCATGGCGGTGGACCAGCATGCACAGTGCCAGGACCCTGAAACTGAAGCAGCTAAATGGAATTCAGCTGCTGTGCTTTTCCTACTACGACATGTCAAAATGTCCTCCGTGAGAAAGGCCTACCTGTGACTTATTCCACACACCACACTGTCTTCACTCCCACAGGTGTTTTCAATAAGGCCTCATTTGATCTCTCCTCAAGACTGTCTGATTTTTGTTGCCACATTTATGACAACTTTTATCATTATTAGGGCAGGACAGCTTTAAATTTGTCATGGCTCCACCAAACTTAGCATTTAGGGTGGCTATAAATTTAGTTGTTTCCCTCAAAATCACTGGCATCAATTCACTACCTAAAAGGATAAGGCTGTCAGGGGTGTGTGAGAGCAGTCACCTTCATGTCAGATGAACATCATATTACTTGAAGCCCTTTTTATATTGTTTCACAAAATTTTGAACAGTGCAGCAGGACAAAGACACGGGGCCTGTTCAGCCAGTGTAGATAAAAGAAATCCCTCAAATTACAGTCAGTACTTGATCATCATAGACATTGTTTCATTATAGATCTACAGACACAACCATCCATTACACCTGCATATCCACAACCAAAAAACTGTGTCAGTGTGCTAGTGCCTAGTGTCTCTTTTAAGTTAAGCTGTTACACTTATCCACCCTTGCTTGCTTAATATGACCACTAATATTTCAAATTCAAAGTTGCAATGATAATTCATTCATGTTCAAATTTACAATTCAGCATCTGAAGGCAAAGTCTAATTACTCCTTTTAGTCTGAGCTTTTTAGATTTGAATCTCCTCCTTTTGCGTCACAAACAAGTCTTGGCTCTCGTGTTGTTTTTGTTACACTGTGTAACTGCAAATGTAACTGTGCGCTCCCAGATTGGTGCCCAGTATTCATGTGTGAATGTGCCAGACGGTGCACAAAGCTTATTCACAGAACTGCGAGTCTGTTGCCACAGTGACGAGAAGAATTGTTATGATGGAATGACATATGAGCGAGTAATGGTAGGATGTCAAACACTGTCGTGTAATTAAGTTATGCCTCACACATCCTCTAATGATCACCATCATGACTCTGTGTGTCCCTGTCTCTCTCTCTGCAGTGGCAGCAGTGGTGGTAGTGGCGGCAGGGAGAACAGTGGAAGCAGTGGAGTTGGTATCCCTATAGCAGTTCCCACCCCCTCCCCTCCCAGTATTGGGCAAGGTGAGTATGTAAATGCTAAAGATTTGGTAGCATTCAGCTTCATTCAGGCCTGATTTAAGTGTTTATTAACCTATGAAAAAGCATTGCAAGTACACAGCAATATTGTAAAGGTGTATTCTATAATCAGGTCTTTTAGTTTTTGCACAAACACACATTATATATACATTGAAGAAAATGCTGTGCAGGCTGTTTGCCCCTTGTTAGTGTTTTTAGTATAAAAAGAATCATATTGTACTGTTGTTGGTGTTTTTTTATCTGTGTGGACCTAAAGTAAACTGAATTTAAATGCTCTTATTATACCAACAGCAGCTTATTATTTGTAGTTACATTCTGCATGGAAATGAATGCGTACTGTTACAAAAACTACTGTTAATGTTAATTACGGTGACAGCCATGTGCTGACTCACCAGGCTGAGGTGTTAACGCTGTGATCCCGTGTCTCTCCTCTCCTGCAGTGCCGACATCCTCTGCCTCAGTGCCCCAGGGCCCTGGCTTGGGTCCCATACCCATGTCCCAGTTCGGCACCATCTCCCGCCAGATCTCCCGCCACAACTCCAACACCACCTCCTCGGCCTCCATGGTGTCGGCCACTGGCACCTACCGCCGCGCGCCCTCCGTCTCCTCCCAGCAGCCCCACATCAACGGGGGCCCTGCCTACCCACAGAACTCAGGTAGAATACATTTATTCATCAATAATGTATGTGTGTTATTAATGGTGTGGTTTACTAGATGGTTGGTGATACATTTTGGCCACTCCCAGATGTGTGTAAAGCAGAGAGGAAGCTTGTGTCGTATTATTGTTCTGTCCATTCCTTGTCCAGCAGTTTTTGCTCTCCACAATCCATAATTGTCCTCTGGGTCTAAAATATACGCATGGGCTGGCCCTTCCAGAGGCTAATGAAAATGAATGATCAGCCATAATTACTGAAGTCAGGGTTGTTGAAACCTTCCCACCTCAGCACTACTGTGCACAGTGTTTCATTACCATTTCTAATTGAGTTATGACATTATCACTTTAGTCAGCTGGAGGAGGCTTCTTGTTCAGGAGAGACAGGCAGGCAGGCATTTCAGGGAAGACAACACATGAACAGCCACTAGACAAGGGGAAACCCAGGACATATGCATATTTTCTGTCAGAAGAGTAGAATTTATTTTGGCAGACATCACTCTCCTCTAATGGCGTCTCTCTCAAAGGACAAGCGTCTTCCTTGGCACAGAAGGAGGAGGCGGTCTGTCTTGTCTGGGAGGAGGGAGACAAAGATGCAGAGCTGCATCAACCAGGGACTTAAAGTGGGACATCATATGATCTCTGTGATGTATACTCATTGAAATGTAATTAAAGTGAAAAATTCTGGTGAATGTAATCGAAGTTAAACAGCACAAAAAGCTGGTTCCAGTATGTGAGGGAGCTCATTGATCTCTCAGGGTGTAGCTTACTGACATTACTGCCCGGTGAGACTACAGACGCTTCTCCATTTCCCATTACCTCCAGACCTGGCGTGAGTGTGTGTGACATCATGTCTTTGACTTTGACTTCGAGGACAGCTGTGTTTCTCTTTGTTTTCATTCATTTATCTCCTTTTTAAGACAATGTAGCAAAAAGCCTCATTTCAGGGACAGAAGATGGAGATCATGTGAACACTAGGCCGTTCAGTAAATTGATTGAACTAAATGTAGCACCTGATCACACACCTGACACACCATGACAATTTGCTTTTAATTCAATTCAGTCAGATCAGATAGAAATGCTACAGCTCTACCTGTAATGTTTTTTTTGAGCTGTCACCTTGCCACTGTCATGTTTTTGGATCTGCATAGTGCTTCACAGCTCTTTCACTGTAGCAGAAACCTATTGCTAGCTACAGCCTTTGCTTCTGACTTAAAACAGACGCTGATGAGGTGGATTCTCAGACTGAGATGAGATGAATGCCTCTTTAGCCCAGCTTGACAAACGCAGCACAAAAGAACCCTGATTGGAAATGTGTAAATGAGTTGCTCAGCAATGCTTCCTGCACTGTTTTCGCTCACTGACAAGCTTTTTGTCTTTGTTTTTTCCCCTCTCTTCCTCCATTCTGGACTTTTATCTCCTCTATTATGTTCTTTTTGCTCTTCTCTTGTCATGGTCATTCTCGTTGTCCACCACCTCCGTCGCTCTTTGCCTCTCTCGTTTTGTCTGCCCTCGCTGGGTGTTGCTGCTCCAGTGTCTGTGGCTCCTCCGCCTCCTCCTCCGATGGTCCAGCTGACCCCACAGATCCCTCTGACCGGCTTTGTGGCCAGAATGCAGGAGAGCAGTAAGTAGAAAATCCATACAAAGACATGTGCAGTTAAGCACATGTACATGCATGAGTACAATTAAATCCACCACATGCATATGCACACTCACTAGTGCACAAACCTGCGGTGCATTTCTGAAACTCAGAATCTCTGCTTATAAAGATGACACTGCAAAACTCTTCACATCCACTTACTCGGAGACACATTCACTCCCACAGAAAACTGAAGGTGCAGAAAGTGAGAACAGCTACAGCATCAGCATCAGAAAGGAAATACATGCATTGATGTATAAAAAAGGTGATTGGTACATGATCATTTTATGATCATCAGGTCTGTTGATTTTTATTGGTACAGATTAAAGGTCATATTTTGTTTCCTCACATCTCTTATCAATGCTCAGCATCCCGACGCTGCCTCACATTCTCTCCCCTGCGGCTTGCTGCTCTCAGCACACCTTTTCTTGCTCAGCTCTTCGGGGGTGAGGGGGAGCACACGCCCCTCCAGATGTCTGCCTGTTGCCATGGCGATGGATCACTGAAAGCACGCGTCCTGTACTTTCTCCACTGACGAGAGCAAAATGTGACCTGATGCAGTGCCCTGATTCACCACCTGCCTGTCTGGAGAAATGCAGCTGTGTAGCAATCTTTGTCTGGTCAAAAGTAACGCAGGCTGCCATCACACAGAACTGAAGCACACTACTGGACATGAGGCAGTACAGTCAAATAAGGAATAGATTATGCCTTAAACTAAACCAATAATAAAAAAAAAAAAAATACTGATCTCATATGTTACCACTTTAATACTGGATAACACTTATAAACAGGTACCCACACAAATGCAAACTTATGTTTATTAAACTGTTTTTTTTCGCAGGGAATGGTTGACATTCAGTCAGATATAGTCTTTGCCAACTGTATACTTAAACTCTGACTAAGTGTAATGTATGCTGTGTTTACACAGACCAATAAAATCCAAGACAGCTTGTAAACAGATTTAAGTCAGTTGTAAGAAAAAAGGTATGTAAGCAGACTGGAATTGAAGGGATGCATTAGACTCAGTCCTCTGGTGCATTATTGCAGTTTGTTTAATTCAAGAGCAGTTTCATGAATTAGTTAGACAGGAGGTGCAGTTTTTCTTTAATCTTCAGGCTTGTGGGTGTAAGCCTGCAGGGAGACATGCTCCAAGATGACGCTAGTGTCACAAGCACACATGTGGTTAAAAGACTGAAGACCGTAGCGTCAGTGGAAGAGTGTCAGGACTCAGTCGAGCTTTTACAATCTCACTTCCAGAAAACGCTCATTTTACCACCTGCTTGAACTGTGAACACACAGGAAGAAATGATGGGTCCCTTTTTCTGCTGAAGCTTAAGCCTTCGGACACAGAAGCACCCTGACTGTGTGTGTGTGTGTGTGTGTAAAACACACATTCTCAAAGTGACTCAAGGGAATATTCTGGGTGTTTATTTTGTAAGCGTATGCTTAAAATGCCACTGCTGATTTCTAGAATACAAATCACATTAACTTTGTGAATGTTTCAAGAGGAGGTCAAAACATCCCTTTGAGGCACCACAACCACACTGAGAGAAGTTGGTGTTAATTTAAAAAAAAAATCAAAAACAACACAGGGCTGACTCAAGTATTTTAGACTCAATATATTTAAAGTTGACTACTTTATAAATAAATAAAATCAGTATTTCTTTAACAGAGTTTTCTTCCTGACAGCGTGGAGGCTTTAAAGCAGAATTTAGACCTTCATGTTGGCATTGTATAAGAAAATATAACGATTATCTTGTGTTGGCCTTGTTGACCTCAGTATTTCTAAAATGTATACAAGTACTACTAGTAGTAGTAGTAGACGGTGTAGGATGACTGTCTTACTGAAGAGTAACAAGGACCATAACCTGCCCTCTAGTGAACATTTACATCACTGCACAACCACTGTGGCAGTTCCTGTCTGCAGAGGTCTTCCCAGTAACAAGGTTCATAAAGGTTTCTGTTCTGGTCTAGAAGATGCTCGTCAATATGGAAAAATGAATTGACAATATGAATGCTAATTTAGATTCCAGGTTGTCCTTCTACACAGGGACATTTGCTGTTGGCAAAAATAGTTAAAGAATCAAATATTGTACGGATTGCTTTGCCATGTTGGACCAAAGAATAATAACAATAAAAGAGGTTTTGAAATGGAGTATGTACACACTCACTCTGCTGCAAGAGCTACGTTTTGAAATGTACTGCAGTGGCAGATCAGATCAGGAGAGCAAACTCGTTATCTGTCCTCTTTCTCCTCGTCCAGTATCAGACAGCCCAGCCCCGCCTCCTCCACCTCCCCCCGAGGACATCGGTGTGTTTGAGGAGCCCTCTCCCCCTCCTCCGCCACCACCTGTGGACTACGAGGAAGAGGAGGCCGCAGTGGTTCATTACAGCGACCCCTACTCTGACGGAGACCCCCACTGGGCCCCCAAGGCTTACTTAGAGAAAGGTTAGTGACCGAATACAACCGCCAGGTGGACGTTTTTTTTTTTTTGTCTTGTTCTCTTGTTCTTCAACTGATAACTTTGTTTGATGTTATTTTATAGTTGTGGCCATCTACGACTACTCCAAGGACAAGGAGGATGAGCTGTCCTTCATGGAAGGAGCCATCATCTACATAATCAAGAAAAACGATGACGGCTGGTTCGAAGGCGTCTCTAATGGCGTCACCGGACTCTTCCCAGGAAACTACGTCGAGTCGATCATGCACTATGCTGACTAAAAAAACAAAACAAAATAAAACACCCAAAATGGCACTGCAGTTTTGAACAGAGGTAAAACGGTGAAGATGTACAGATGTATGCAGTCCAGTGATTGCAGTTCATACGGCTCCCATTTTGAATTGAAGTGCCATGGTGAATTTACATACTTATTTTCTTTTTTTTGGGGGGGGGGGCTTGTGCTTGCACCGTATTGTTGTGCTCAAAAAAAAAAGAAGAAAAAAAACGTGTCGCACAAAGAAGGAGGATGCTGAAGCTTTGGAAGACCAGGGTCTGTTAGTTTACACTGTGGACAAAAAGGGAGGAGATAAAGACCTTTTTGCTGCCACTGGTCGGTAGCACTTTTCACATTTTGCCTCATAAGAAATTACATCCAATCAGAATAGTTTAAAGAATGCCAAGTAGATGTAGATTTAGTGTTACTGTGTGTATGTGCAACCAACATTTCCAGTATTTCCAGTAGATCCAGACAGTAAAGTATTACTACGATTTCCATGAATAGATGAGGCAGTGGAGCATTCTTATGATAAAATGCTGCACACACTCCTAACCCTTCATTTGCACTGTAGACCAGCAGACCAACAACCCTTCCCTCCTTTCAAACACATCCATCGTACCTTATCAAAAATACAAAAAAACCCGAAAAGGACAAACAAGCATCAACAAGTGCATTAGGACACGACTGAATGTTTGATGCCGTCGATGTCCGAATCACAAGATGTTCAAGAGGGAACAAAAGCAACCTGGAGTTGTGTACTTACTATGCTCTGTGTCGGTGAGGATGCTGTTGAAAAGGGTGAACCGAGTGTATAGAATGCATTACAAAAAAAAAGCATACAAAAAGAAAACAGTTTCTTCTTTCTGGTGGACTTTCCTTCTGTTCTTTGACTTGTATATAAACTATAACGTGAGAAGCTGCCAGTACAGTACATTTTGTCAGTCTGTGAGTTTCACCTGTGAGTTTCCATCAGCGTCAGTGGAGGTGATGATGCCAAGATGTTGTTTTTACATTTTATTTGTTTGTTTTTACTTGAATTATTAATTTTATTCATCACTCACAGTGCCATTTGAACTTGACCGAAGGCGAAGTGGCCGTGTATAAACATTTATTTTTCTATGTTCAGTCACAAGTATATCTTTTTGATCACTATATCTGGTGATGCTGTCCAGCTACTGTAGCAGAAATGTGAAGCAGAGGGAGGACTGTGTGTTTTCATGTTGTTTTCCGTTGTGTTGGAATAGCTGCACTGAGTACTTATCAGCAACTGTGATGACTTTATGATTACCGCCGTTGCTTTGATTTTTTTTTTTAACACAAGAGTTGCTGCCCAGAAGTATCGACTAACCTTTACACTCTGTTCTTTCAGTGGTTGCTGGTGTGGTGCTTTCCATTGGTGCTCAATAACCATAATCACCAACCCAAACAACCTCAAAACAAGACCGCTCTATATACTGTAGAAATGTAACAAGGGATTTTAGTCTCATTACATTGCTCCAGAGGGGTGAACGTCCATCAGATTTGATTGTAATCGTCTTGAATCACCTGTGCATTTTAGTGAATGTAGGCAGCCCAGCAGTAATGTGCTGAAGCTAGATTCAGCCTGCTACTTGCAGTTTGTCTATCTACACACAGATACACATACACATGAATGACACCTGCTAACTGCAGTGAAGGAATGACTCTTTAAAACAGAGACTTCTGTTCTGATTTCTACTACTTTTGAAAGTAAGATGCCTGCTCTTACAAAGTGATTGTTGGTGCAAGTCAAATATCATTGAAGCTAAATGTTTTATCTCAGAAGCTACGTTTGTAACAAGCCACATAAGCAGACTTAATCATACGTTGAACACAAGCTCTTATTTTGAAATGGATGCAGACTTCCTTGTGTATGAGGGGAATATGGCCCAGAGGTAACATTTTCAGGTCTCCATACAGACTAGAAGAAGGATTCACGGAGCCTCTGTGCATGAAAATATCTTAACGTCATTACAGTGAGTGATTTGCCACTACATCCCATTCTTGATTGTATTTTTTCCATCATGAGGTAATTCTTTTGTGAGAACTTTTTCTAATGTATTTCTAGCTTTGCATTCAACCTGTTTTGTTTTTGTGTCAGACTGCTGCGGGCGCTTCACTAGCAGTTTGTATGTAAAGGATTAATTTATACTTTTTTCATAGAGAAACCATGAGACAACCACTGACGTGCAGAACTTTGTAATGTTTACCACTTAACGTCTAGCATTTCAGGGCATCACAGGTCAAGGCGCCTTTCTTTGATGTGTGTTTTCTTAATGATGAAGCGCGGGGGGGTTGGGGGGGTCAGTAACTTAAATGTTCATGGGATCAGAATCCAATATTTGTCTCCTCCTCTCAGTTTGTACATAGGATGTGCTCATTGAAATTTATGTACAGTCTTTTTGTAATAAACAGCCCATTGAAACAATGGACAGAACTGTGTGTTTTGTGTATCGTCAAGCTGTTGGAACAGGTGTAAAAAGTTGCAGAGATTTTGTCCAAAACAAAATACAAGTATAAATATAAGCTTTTAAAATACGTTCTTTTGCATCAGAGGCATGAAACATCATGTTATTGGCTCCATTTGTCCAGACGTGTGTTCACAAAGGGAGGCTGAATTTGCTAAATCCAGGCT
This sequence comes from Enoplosus armatus, assembly GCF_043641665.1. Taxonomy (NCBI): domain Eukaryota; kingdom Metazoa; phylum Chordata; class Actinopteri; order Centrarchiformes; family Enoplosidae; genus Enoplosus; species Enoplosus armatus. Next base: position 18,485,858 of record NC_092193.1, read on the forward strand.
AGCTGAAGTTATACACAGAAGGTGGCAAAGATGTCTCAAACTTGTGTGTGTCCAGCAGGAGGAGGAGGAGGGATGAAGTCAGGTGGTGGTTCATGTGGATAGTCTTCAACATGACCGTTGGATCTGTCTGTAAAGACAACCAAATGAGAATTAAACCCCGACGTGTGGGTTTTAGTGTTTAAATATACCGTATATATAATATTTTAGGCAGGGAAATTTCTATAAGTCCTGCATTCTTACAGTTTTCTCCACTGCTGTTGTTCAAACACAGGTACATTTTTGTCTTAAGTACATCATCATTCAGTAATCTCAGTAATTTTGCTCTTATTCTTAGAGTTAAGAATAAACGCCATAGATGTAAATGTCTTTCTTTTTAGGTTGAATTCAGTTTTGGAAAAAGCGTAAAAGCTAAACATGTATTTGAACAACGTACTAACATCAAACATTTTGTACGGCCTCCACAGTTACTTCTAACATCATCATCATGTTATGAATAATACCCCAAATTGCATATATTTACCACCTTCTGAGGCCTGTTATTGGCTGATTCAGTGCTTGGGGGAGGGCACTTAGGAGTCTATGTAGTCTGCACTCACTGTAAGAATCACACATAAACGTTTAGAAAATTTACTTTCAGCTTTTTTATGCAAAGCGTACAACTGGTCCAAGTGGTGCACCATTCTTGAGACCATTTCTTAGAGGTTTTTTGTACAGTTCCAATGAGATTCAAATTCAAGATTCAAAAAACTTTATTGTCTATCACATAAGGATAGACATTTGTCTTAGGTTTGGGTCTTACAAACAACAAAAAAACATACACCCATTAATGACAAAATGGCATACCTTTGTGTGCAGCAGATCGGAGAGTTTGCAAACCGGAGGCTCTGGTCATTGCAGCCTGGTAGTTCTTGTACAGGACAGTCCCATACTGAACACACACACAGAGGACACACACCTGTTTCATTCTTTGCCATTGATGAAATGTCTGCATATACTTTTACCCCAAATTTAAAAAAATGTCATTGTTGAATCTGACCTTGGCTATTCTGATGGAGTTGACCCAAAGTGACAGTGTGTGTTTATCATCACAGCACAGGAACTTGATGTAGTCCGACTCCTTCTGGATGCAGGGGTGCTGGGGAAAGAGTACCAATAGAGAGAACAGTGATGTTAAAGGGGCACTCCTGTGATTTTTTTGCACTTCCATAAAGTTGGGGCACCTGAGAGAGACATATTGTAAAAAAAAAAAAAGAATGGTCAAAACTGATGCAGTACAGGCCAAGATACCCTGACTTTTAGTCCCTAGTGTTGGTCAAGCTCCAGAAATGCCTACATTTCCCATAATGCAACACAATGGTGTCTTTTGGGAGACTCTGCCTCCCTAGTAAATACAGAGGCTGTGTCTCTCGCTGAGTTTGTGTAGTTGTAGTACACACCAGAGCCGGCAGAGGGCAGCCCACACCAAGCTGTCACTGCACTGTGGAACATGAACACTACTCACACAAGTGTTAAAACAGGACCAAACATGTGTTTCTCAGTGGGAATCTGGTCTCTTGATTCATTTAATTCAATTAAAAACAAGCAGACAAAAACTGGAAATCCTAGATGTGACTATTCTATTACAGCACTGTTTCTGCAAACACTATGTTTGGTTGTTGTCCAGGTTCCCATGGTTGAGAAGCACTTCTGACAGGCTGTCAAAAATACACGTCACACCAACAGAACAACATGGTCAAAACCGGTTGTGGTTCTTCATTCATCCCACTTCCCCTCAACACGACTTACTGACCACTCGTCCTATCTCCTGACAGCTTGATCTTTATCTGTTGCAGTGCAGCAGTGCAGTTGTGCACAGTCCTGTCTCATGTTCAGCCCTCCTCTCAGTCTATGTTTGATGTGACCAAACTCTTATTAAGTATGGAGAGTATGATACAGTAAGTGTTGTTCAAAGTGATGCATCTTAAAATGTCATAAATGGGGGGGGGGGACCCTTGAAGTGGTTTAACAATGACATCATTGTGCTTTGTAATGCCTTTACCTTTAGCGTGAAGCAGAAGTTGGTGGGAGCTCTGTATTTCTGTTTGTAGCTGTTGGTGGTGTAGATGTCGACTTTTTCAAAACGGACAAAGCAGGCGAGATCACTGGAAGACTGTCGGACAGAGAGAAAAAAGCAAATCATGAGGTAGAAATCCTAGAACGTGGAACATAAAGTGTGGAAGTGTTATATATGATGATAAGTCTCCTGCAGCACAGCAGAGTTCCTCTCAGGTGTTTTGCAGGGAAAAGTTGAACAATTCACACAAAAATGCGTTTGTGTAATCGGTTTTGTATCATTTCTAATGTTAAAAGGCATTGCCAACCCAGAACAGTTTTACAGTGATATTTAAGAGGTAGCATAAATTAGAGCAGTCTAAATGACTGCCAGTCATTATTTTGTTTTGAAGTTCTGGTTGTTTTCTCAATCTCATTGTGTGGTAGGTATTAAAAATGAAGACTTGAATAAAAAAATAAAAAAAACAACAATTAAATGTGAGGCCATTTGTCTTTATTTAATTTTCAAAGGGAGTCAACAATCGAGCTCCATTTCAGAGAAAACATTTTGTTTTTCTCTCTAAAGCATTCCTTCCATTTTAATCAGGAACACATCATCTTCACACATTCAACCACGTAGATGCTGCTGTTGTGGTTCGCACCACTAGGTGCAGTTTCCTGTAAGTGACCCACACCTTTGTCTGCTTTTCTTCTTCCATTTCTTACCTTTTCTCCATCTCTGCCTGTGTGATGATCCCAGCTCCATGATTCTCTCTTCTAAATATGTGACAGTAGCTTCTGTGTCCGTGTCACTGTAGTTGCATGTGGGTGCATTTCAGACCGCTGGAGGACTTCAGTTGGGCTTTTTCTTTTGTCTGATTGTGGCCATTTCTCTTTCCCCCTGCCTAATGAACTGTCCCTTCCGGATCCTCCACTGCTCCTTGGCCTCAGATGATTCCTGCAGCTCTCTCATGTTTGCGATTTGCACATCTGCCTCGCACAGTTTCCCCTCCATCTATTTCTCCCTTTTGGATGATTTTTTTTTTGTGTGGGCGTTTTTTCTGCTCAGTGACAGGACGACATGTTTCTCTTTAACAGCGGCGAGGCCTCAATTCACACCGTCCATCTTCATTTCTTCAGCTCTTCCTCTTGCCTTTCTGCTTCTGCTAAGCTATGATGTAAGGCTTACATTGTAAGCCATCATACACTTCACACAGGGGGAAAAACTCTCTTATCTCGTTGTTTAAGGATTGCTGCCATACTAATCCAGTTTTCTTCTTTTTATTTTCTCCTCAACTGGAAGGTTGTTTATAGTCTACTTGAAAAAACTGACACCATTTGTCAACATTGCAACATTTGGGAAATTCACTTTCCTGCGAGTTAGATGAGAGGACTGATACCGCTCTCATGTCCGTTCAATATGTAGCTGGAGTCTGCAGCTGGTTAGCTTAGCTTCAAAAAGACTGGAAACGGGGGGGAGGAGATACAAAGCTCCAGAATGAACACGTTATATCCTGTTTGTTTAATCCATAAAAAAAGGAAGTGCAAGACTATGTGCCAGACTATTTCTCAGTTAGCCTAGCTTAGCCTGAAGACTGGGAGCAGTGGTTAACAGCTGCCTCGGGTAAAAAAAACAACACAATAGTGGGTAGTAGTTGCCTTTTCTTTAATCTTTGGACTGAGCCAGGCTTGCTGTTTCACCCTCTTTCCAGTCTTTATGCTAAGCTAAGCTAACCGACTGCTGGCTGTAGCTCAACCTGCAGACATGAGAGTGGTCAAGAAAACTAATAAGCATATTTCCCAAAATGTTGTACTATTGTTTTTTGTTTATCTGAAGATTACCAGGAATAACATCAGACAACCGAATGAAAAATGACAAATCCTTCTGCCTACTTACCTAAAATACCAACATGCCAATGATTTTAACTGTTTGTGTGGATGTTAAAATTCAATTTGTAAGTTTAAACAGCCTTACAGCCACTGCTAGCCGGGAACAGGAAGACAGTAAGATGGAAAATAAAGTTATCTTTTTTCTTTTGTGCATGGTGCCAAAAATCACCTGATGAAACATAACCATAACTGAGTATTTACCAATTTCACTGTCATGACAACAGCAAACCAGAATGTTCTCCAGGCTGTGTGTGTAGGAGGTGGTTTCATCCACACAGGTGGCTAAATGTAATCTCTCACCTACCTGTTGTCTCTACAGCAGCAACACATTGGTGTCAGCAGCGCACCAAACATGGCTGCATTTAAAATGAAATATGCGGTAGAATGTTTCCATTGTTCAAAAACACATTTGATCTGCCATACCTTTGTCTTTCCTTTGGGTACATAGTAGATGCCAGAGGCCCTGAGCACAAAGTAGCGAGGCTTCCAAACTTTTTTCCCATCTTCCTTTAGGTACAGCGTGCCCTCGAGATCAGGAACAATCAGAGTGGAACCTCCAAAATGCTCCTGCAGAGTCAGAGGACATGCAAAACTGAAATTATCACAGGATAGAGACAAAAAAACAAAACAATGTCATGTAAAACAATGCACTCTTAGTCTTAGTCAGGCAAGTCAATGTATTTATAGGGCTCATTTAACATTCCTATAGAACAAATCACTTGTGTGTGGTGTGACTGAAATGAGTCCTGTCCAAGAGGGAGATGAACAGAGAGAAAACAACTTCATCAAGACTCTTAAATGGGATAAGAAACAGGAGCTTAGAGATTGGCCAGCAATTATTAGGAACAGACGGATCTAGGTTGGGTTTTTTGATCCTGTAGTGTCAATTTTGTATCTTAAGAAATATTCACTGGTGTCAGGTGTTGCTTCAGGAGAAAGGGTTGAGTACTGGGTCTACGGGTGTTTGAAGATAATATCACAAAAGTTTTGTCTCTCTGATTTGACAAACTGTTGGTATTTAGCCTGCTTCCTGCCTGACTAACTGTGCGACTGGTGGCGTTCAACCAGGGCCGAGCTTTGATTTGAGGTTTTCTAACTTTGTAAGGGGCACTTGAGTCAAGAGCATTGGTGTGGAATTGAATAACGTGACCGGCTCTTCTGTGCCCAGGACAGCAGGGGGAGCCTTAATGGGGGCTGAGGTGAAGGCTTGGCAGTGAGAGGGGTCATAGACCTGCTCTCATTTCCTGGAAAACTGGGTTTGGGAGTGAGGTGGAAAACATACAGGGCCGATGATCAGATCAACGGAGACATTGGGGACCGGAATGGCAAAAGTTAAAATAAGGTTATGACCATGCACATGTGAAAGATGTTACAAAGCTTCAGTTTGTGTACTGACACACAGAAACCTGACATGTAGTTCCAGTAATATGGTGGCACTGTAACTGACCTGAAGTAAGAGTTGTTTGGCTTGCTCGTTAATCCCACTCAAACGCTCTCTCTTCTTTTTCCACATGTAAAACAACTTCGGGGAGAGAGAGCCATAGTTCAATTTAGTGACTGAACGTCAAACTGCGTGATCAAACGAGAAGAACATGCGTGCACATTTACATACTGACCTGAGGGTCTGTGAACATCACGTACTTCTGAGGTCTGGACACAAAGCAGATTTTATTTTCAGTGTGGCGAGTCCACGCAGACAGCGGCTCCACTAAATATTCATGGTCCTCAAAGCCTCTCTCTGAAATGGTGAGAAGCCAGCCTTTGAAAGTGTGTATCGGTCTTCAGTTTCTGAAACACACACACACACAGTGTGTGCAACAGTGTCTCCAGCAGTGTGCAGCATGTGTTCATCTCACCGATCTGCAGCTCAGGGTTGGTCTCACACAGGCTCCAGTCGATGCTGCGGTCACAGTGTGTCTTCTCAAACAGATTGTCCAGAACCTCTCGGACCGTCTGCCTCTCATCCACCATCAGCGTCTTGGAGCTGCCGTCACTCATCAGCACTTTTACTATCAACTAGAAGAGGCAGCAGGCTCAGTTTGTTTACCTGTGAGGCTGCATGTTGAAGAAAGACCCGCACAAAAACCTGCTGACTTTACCTTCCTCACTTTGGCTTCTTTCAGCTTCTCCAGAGCCAATTTAATTTTGTCGGCCTTTGTCTGGGGTTTGCTCTGGAAGCATAATATGAGGAGGTAATCAATCATATCATTTTTTTTTCGTGAAAATACAACTTCATTTTTATGTCCAGTGACAGATTCTATGTTACCGCCTGCAGCACTCCGGAGGATTCAGCCGTGTTTGGTGGTGGAGGAAGGGCAGCCGCTGGCTCAGATTGCAAAGTCATGGCTGACGCTGCAGTTTGATTATCTGCGCTGGTGCTGGTCTTTTTGGTTGATTTTGATCCGAGGTCAGCCACCAGAGCATCCAGGTCATGGTCCTCCAGCTCATTAAGAGACTCTGTGAGGAGATAAGGGTGGAGTTGTGGCTTAAAGGTTAGAGAAGCAACCTCGTAGAGGTCGCGGGTTCAATCCCCGGGCTGGCAGGACAAATCTACTCGAGCAAACTGAAACAGTCACACTCGCTGCTGCCTCATTAGCACTGCTGAGGTATCGCTGAGCCAGGCCTTTAACCACCAACTGCTGTGGTGAAGCTGCTCAGTAGCCAACAGATCAGGCTGTTGTTCTGGGAAGCTCTCGGTGAAACTTCCCTGAAAAAATAAGATTAAACATTTTCATCCTGTCATTACAAAGGCACAACTGACAGAGGAGATGTGAGACTATAATACATCAAAGTTTAGTTTCAAATTACAAAGACAATTCCATTTGTTGATGCATTCCCAAAGTTTAAGACTGTTTTTCATTTAGCGAGAGGTGAACACATCTATATTACGTTAACAAGGCAGTCTTTATGCTAAGCTAAGCTAACCATCTGCTGGCTGTAATTTCATATTTAACAGACAGACATGAGGGTGGTACCAATCTCCTCATCAAACAAAACGTTTGTTCCCCAAAAGATCAAATATTCCTTTAACACAACATTCCCACTTTGTATTGAATCAAAGCTAAATATTCTTTTGCTCACTCCCTTTTGTGTGAGCAAGAGGCTTGCTTGGTGTGTTCAGTTTCTTCAGTTTTTCTCCCTCATTATCTAATTTACTTTATTTATTTAGTCCAACAAGTTGTAATCCTTAATTTAGGCCAAAGAATGTGTGTTTTTACAGTTGTGCCACAACCATCCACTTATCCTTCATTTCCCAACGTGATTATCTCCACCTGGTTTCTAGAGGTTGGCACGACCTCCTGGCGCAAGAAAAAACAGTCACTCCCCATCTCCCAACAGAAATCTTATCACTGGACTCGTATCTCCCCCACTTGCATCCTTCTACTTCACACCTACTTTCAGGGCAGTGTGACTCTTGGTTGTGTAACATTGCTGGAGCATCTGGAACTCAAAGCTTCACCTACCGTTCTTGCTGTGGATGAGAGTGTCTTCATCTGAACCAGCACTTACCATTTAAGTCTGTGAAGCCAATAGAGAAGGTGCTCTCTGTCTGTGAGGCAGGATCCACTTCTGGTGAGTCGGCTGCCGGCTCTAAACTCTGCAATGAAGTAATGGTGATGGTAAATTAACAACATCTCACGCCCCCGGGGTCCCCACTGTCTTACCCACACACCCATAAATGACAGTTGTATATTGTGAAGAATTAAATATAATACATATAAGAGCAGCCCGAAAATCAAAGTGGGCCATATGTGTCCCTGAACTGCTCTGAACTAATGTTTAATTATGTAACGTGAGCCTGTTATTTATCAGTGGCTTTGTTTCCCTGCACTTTATCATGCTCTGTTTTAAAGCTGTACCAATAATGGAGAACACATTGCACTCAGTTTACTATATGCAAAGACAATAAATCATATGTCAGTTCATTAAGAAAAACTGATTTGTCAAAACTGTGAGGTTGCAGTCTCTGTTTTTTGTTTGAAGCAAGCTGTACACATCCGGTGCACACATCCACACTCCTGGTGAATCGCTGTCCCTTTGACATTTGAATATCGCAAAGAAAAGGGCTGATATCCAAACTGCAATATTTTAATCATTAACCAAACTCTCCACAGGCTCAATCATGTTGTATAAACAAGCTGGGCAGACTGCCAACCTGTACACAAAATGATGCCTGCCGGCATGCAGTTTGAGTCTGATGAAAACACATGTCGTCATGCTGGAGCTGCTGCTTAACTGACACCTCCGAGCTCCTTCAGTCTGGGTTTTGTCCTCCGGCTCCGCGGCAGTAAAGCAGAGAATGGACCCAATCAAGGCAACAAGTGGAAATACTTGAAATCCTTTTGTGTCTCCGACTCTGAGAGGGTCAATGCTTTAATCAAAATGCCTTTCTTGCAGACTCTGGTAATAGTCTGTGGAGTGGTGTTTGTCACTGTGATGGCTTTCCAAGAGGACGCATGCCAAAGTGACATATAGAGCTTTTTGTCTGATGTAATGTTTAAGATTGATCCCACTCTCAGGGCTGCACTTATTTAGCATACATGGGGAGATTTGAAATGGACAATAATGAATTACGCCTCGGGCTGAGGTTGCATCAGTTAGATGTGTGTAATGTTTTTCTTGGCGAGCTGCAGATATGTGATGAGCAGCTTATGTGTGCTTAAGGGAATCTGCGACGATCGCCCACGGACCAATCCAGATGCGATGACTTCACATCTCAGCGTCGCCTTTCCGCTTTTCTGTCTGAGGCTCAGTTTCAAAACAAAAGGCTGCCATGTGTAATCAGATAATGCCCAGATTAGTGAGGTAAACATCAAGTGATTTGTCTGATTCCCTTCTTGTAACCTGTTCCTACTTCAAAAGCACTGATGGGAACATTCGGCGAGAGTGTAAGAGTCTCAGCTCATCTGGTCATGTTTTGAGAAAGAATGCGACCAAAGATGTTTTGATGTGTGTTTCTCACAACTCCAGATGAAATTTACTAATGCGTAATAGGACATGTCGTCCAACATGTTTTTAGCCACGTTAGCAGCGTGGCTCTAAGGATGGCAATGGCGCTCAGTTGGTCCACCAGTTTGATCCGGACTGAAATATCTCAGCAACAGCTGGAGGGATTGCCATGAAATTTAAAAAATTCTAAATTCATGGTTTGCAGAGGATGAATCCTAGTGATCCTTTGACAATTTCCTCTAGCGCCATCAGGTCACAATTTTGGTTTTCAGTGAAATATCTTAAAAACTATGACATTTTGTACAGATGTTCACGTCCCTATTGGGATAAATGGTAATAATTTTGGTAATCCCTTTACTTTTCATGGCCCAGTCGTCAGGTCAAAATTGTAACGTGTCCAATACTTTGGTTTATGACCAAATACCTGCAAAACTAATGACATTCCCATCAGCCTCAGCTCTACTTTATATGTAGTGCTAGTTTGCAAATGTTACCATACTAACAGGCTAAATACAATGGTGAATGTGGTTTAGACCTGCTAAACTTCAGCATGTTGGAGTGTTGGCGTTAGCATTTAGCTCTGCTGTATGACTCACCTGAGAGAGATGCTCCATCTCCCCAAGCAGGTGACTGAACATGGTATCTATGTCGTCCATCTGAGAGCAGCAGAACAAAACATCTTAGATTTTAGCTGCAGTACAATGTAGAAAGGAGATTACAGGACACTACACCAGAAGCACCAGGAACTGAAAATCTTTGGATGATTTCAGTTCAGTTTAAATTCAGTTTCTACTGGCAACAGTTCTGGAATTGTTTCTCAGGAAGCAAGCGGAACAGTTGGGGGTGGGGGGGGGGGGGGGGGCTGTATTGAAAGGCCTGCCCAACAATTGACATTTTTGTGGTACGGAGATACAAACACCCTTGGACACATACATGCACGTATACACAGTTTGGATATGCCTTTCATAGCTGTAAAAACAGATAAACAATATGCAAACAGTGTTTGATCACTCCACAGAAAAAAAACTGAAATGTGACTCTAAAAAGTGACAAAGCAGCGTGTGTGGCAAGTTGAAATGCTTTCCATGTTGCTCTGGCTGTTGCAAGAGTTGTTTTTATCGCCGTCCAGCAAACCGATGAAGCTCATCTTCAATCAGCTGCATCATGTGGGTCCACGTTCCACTCACAGTACATACGACTCAGAAATAATTTCATATAAACTGCAACGCTGAAACTGATTCACTGATCCTCTCATTTTACTGAAAGACACCATGTGGAGGTGAAGGCAAGCAGTGTGACGTTTCTCTGGAAAAGATCTTAATATGAAGACTTTGTTGACTAAAAATCAAAGATAAATTTAGCACGATTTGAAATGTCTTGTGTAGGTGTCACGAGTTTAACTAATAATCTGTGAATTATGGGCGACAGCTCGAGCTGAAGAACATCACATACTTTGCATTAATAATTGATCATTTCTGGGGGAAAAAGGGCTTCATTGAGATCAAAGATTTACATGAGGCAAAACTTTGTGGAACTCAGCGTCTGGGTTTGTCCATATGGAGGAGGCATCTTGCCAGCTTTAGGGTCAAAAATACATCCCGCATGTGGAGGGGCTTAAAAAGCGAACTGAAGAATGAGCTCCCTGCTTTGTCTTTGAGACCGTTGCTATGTGCGGTTATCATTACTGTAACAATATATATATACATATTGTAAAGCCACAGCAGCGTGCATAGAAACTAGAAACAGTACATACGGACAGAGGACAGGTTTACCACCACTACCGCTTAATGTAGAAGTTTTCTGATAACTCCTCTGTTGCAGGATGCATAGAGTAGCATGGACAAGGTGGACATGCAACTAACAAAATACCTGGAAGCACACATAGCAAAATATACACAATAGACTGCAATGCCTATATAAACTATCCATCACTGACATTTGAATTGATAGTATGGCACTTTGTTTGCATTGTTTTCTGAGCTTTATACATTGTTTCTGTACATAAGTTCACATATATGTAGTGCATTTTGTGTTTGTATGGAACCACTAGATATAACTGGATTGTAACCACATTAATATGGATTATAGCAGCTTTAATATCGTATGTTTTTTAATCTATTTTGTTTTTCTTAATATGTGCTGAGACAATCTCTCAACTAAGGCTGCTATCATCTTTTCTTTGTGTACCTTTTTCAACCAGCGTCGGATCACATCGTGATACAGCTGGAGTCTAAATACGTGACGAGCACAGCAGACATCTGTTTGGCTTTGTTTAACTTTACGCTGATCTATTTTATACATTAAAGGTGCAGCTGGAGGTGTGCAAAGTACATATTCTGTCAACTCATGTGGTCTTTGAGACATTCATACATTTAGAGCCTCTGTCCCGCTCTTTGTTGCTCTCTGTACCACTTGTCCCTCTTCATACACAGATATATATATATATATATATATATATATATATACACACACACGCAGCCTAATGTGCATATACACAAACAGAAAGACGTACAGTATACAGTCCTGACTGTGATGTTCAGTCTCATTCTGTGTTTATGCTGCACAGTAAACAGACCATCCATTAGCCCTTTTTAAACAGAGATCCTGCAGTGAGGTGGAAGGGGAAGAGGGGAGAGGATGGTGGTTGACTGAGTATTGTTTCCATGTGAAAGTGAAATCTTTGGATCAAGAAAGTGAACTTCACCTTTGTGGCCACTCCGGACTTCCGTGCCTCACATACGTCAATCCTTACTTCTGTTTTATGTTTACGTGCACGGGTAAACTTTCTATTACTGGTAATGGTCAGAGATTCTGTGTTTGCAGTCTCGGGCATGTGCTCATCGCAGCATGCATTGCAAAACCACATTTGTTTATGAATTCCATGCTCTCATCAGGCATGTCAGATTGTTGCTGCCGTCTCCCTCTGTGGTCCCACACATCAGCCGCCAGGAGACAGACAGGCAGGCTGACAGGAGGACGAGCCAAAGCCGGAGTACAAAAGGCGATTTATTGAGACTTATATGCATGAAGGGAATCAAAAAGCATTGCCTGCTGACAGTAAACCAACATGTTTTCTCTTTTCTTGTGGTTGAGAGCTTCTTACTGTTTTCTAATTAGTTGCACAACCATCCATTGGCTGCTGTGAGAGGACATGTGTTTGTCCTAAACAAAGCTGATGTGGCTGCTCAAGTATTTAACTCTTAAAGAGACTAACAGAAGGGATAGATAGATATATTTAGCATTTTTGCACATTTGTATTTTATTGATTTACTATACAGTTGGCATAATACACATAAACTTATTTTTTTTAAAAACATTCAGAATCATTTTTTTAATTGTTCTTACCTTCTCTGTCTCTTTCACACATGGGAGCATCATGAAGTGAGTGCAAAGGCTAAAACTCTCAGGGGCAAGTCTGTAAGAAACCACTTGTGCACATGACTGTGCCTGCACTGCCTCTGCAGTCAACTGAGCTTCCTGTGAAATCAGGAAGTAGATGTATCTGCTTCTCTGGTAAAGCAGAATGAGGTTTAACTTTCTTATTATGGTGCATATCTGCGGTGCTGTACCGCACCTACTGACCACTACACACTAGCCTCTTCTCTTCAGTTCTCACAGTCCTACACCATCATGGTAGGTTCACACAGGTGGTCCCACCTAGTTTGCCTGATTAGACCTGCCCTTGACTGACATCACCCTCACTCTTCTGTTAGTTTTGTTGCACCTGTCAGGAGGGGATATACTACACCTTTGTGATTCTTTGAAGTATTGTTAGTTTGGTGCGCAAACTTCCTGCATGGCTCTCAATTATTTTAAATTGAGGCTTAAAACTTCATTAACATCTTGCCCTGTATTGTACCTGCAATAGAAGTCTAATCCTCCTGTTTATTAATGTGTTCACTTTGCATTGCCATGCTGTTGCTGTAGTTGCTATAGCAACAAGCCAGTCTTGCCTTAACGAGGTCTAATCAATCCACAGGTCACTTGCAGTAAAGCAGCGTATAACCAAGTGACGACTGACAGGGATTGATGAAAGAAACAAGGTTACTACAATATATTTATATATATATATATATATATATATATATCATAAGCATTTCTGGTAGTTAAATGACAATCTTGATATATTTCAAGAAATATAGAAAAAGGACTAGTACAACTTATAGTTTAAAGTACTTATAGTAAAGTATAACTCTAGTATAACTAGAACAACTGGCTCAAAGAATGTATGACAGCTTATACGCTCCAATAAATTCCTATTGGACAAAGTGAATTGTTGGCAAATAGAAAACACGACACACCGATGATGTACACCGTGTGAAGTACTTCTAGCTGAAACGAATGCAACAACCGAGAGGTGTTGATTCAACAGTATGATCATTTTGGAGGATGCAGTTTGTTGGAATTGTATTGTGTTATACTGACAGCTTCTGCCCCCCCCCATTTATATCAACAAGAGTATAGGCTAAATAACAGAAACGCCTCTCTGTTCAAATAAGAACTAAAATAATATTCCACTCACATGAGAATGGGCTGAGGGGTCCTAGGGTCATAAGGTACAGCGTCATGACACGGCACAGCAGATCAGAGCAAGACACCGATGACAATAGCACCACTATGAATAGTGCAGACAGCGAAAGAAATGTGTGAAAGCAGTTGTGGAAACAGACATTAACAGCCTCTTATAGACCTCTTATAGCGCTCACACAGTCGTGTGTGGTCTCACTTCAGCCTGACTGAGCAAATTAGTAACTGTATCTAAGTGCGACCCTGCTATCGCCTGCTGCGTGTGTGCATGTGTGTGTGCATGTGTGTGTGCATGTGTGTGCATGCTGCAGTTAGCTTCAGCCCTTCAACTGTTTTTAAGCTTTCTGGATGAACAAACTACTTCTGAGAGGTGCAGGATTTACATACTGACTGGTATATATTCAGTGTGTGTGTGTGTGTGTGTGTGTGTCTTACCATGGAAATGACAGGAGAGAGAAACATTTAAGTGTTTCTAATGTGGGTTAAAGCTTTAATCAAAGCCATGTGGGGTCAGGGAAGGGAAATGAGAGTGGCAATAATAACCTGTTATAAAGTGGACATTTTACAGGAGAGGCAATTTTGGCTCCAAAAATTTACAGTATCACAGAGTTGTAAAGTCCCACAACTGAGACCCTAATCCAGTACTACAGAAGAGATCAAAGCTTTGACGCCATATAAAGCAGAGGTTTTAATTCTGACAGGGCTTGTTAAAACCCCACTGGGCTGATCTTCAAAATGAATGGCGAGAGAAAAGGGAAACGGTTAGAAAGAAAGAGTTGTTTGCCCTTTGAGTAATATAGTTACATGTGGAAAAACCCCATAAAGTAAATCCCAGCGGACCATTTGGCATTTGGCATGAAGTTCTGTCAACGGTGCACACAAAACTGCTCAAGAATGAGTGTTAAAATAAAAACAACATTGGAATTGTCCAAATATCTACCACATGCACAGCTTCAACGGGAATGGAGTGACTCGGCGGAGTGGTATGTCCGGGAAAGCTACGGGTTAATTTAAGACTAGGAGCAAAGCCTGTTGCCAATTAGGAGCAGTGAGCGCCACATGTGGGCTAGACGGAGCTATCTCCAGAAGGGGCAAAGGGGGCAGAAACCGCGGTGCGCGCAATGGAGACAAGCTGAATGTCTGTGCAATCACTTGTTCAAGATCAATTGGCAGTTACACGTATGGACAGTTACTAATTTGAGGGTTTTTTTTCCTCTTAACGAGATGATCAAACTAGATCTGCTGGGCTAAAGGATTGATGCGCAAAAAGGGGGCCACCATTCAGCCGTTGACCTTTCAGCATAGCAACATGGCACGCGTCTCTGCCGTATTCTTGCTCTGTGTTACGTCTATACTCAGTGGAGCAGAGAGCGCATCTGAGATCTGCCGGGGGGCGCGCTGCTTCTCTGGCCAGGACTGGAGCAGACCGTGCGTCGGAGCGCACTGCCAGGGGCGCGCGGAGGCAGTAGCGCCCCGACGGCAGTTTCACCACTCTGCACAGCCCAGACAAGGACAAGTCCACCCGAGTTACCAACAGGATGCTCATTTCGGGCATCAGCAAGCCCAAAGCGCGCCGTTAGCACCGTACACCATCATCCAGCCTCAGCAGGGAAGCTTTGCGCAACAAGCGGGCACGGATGGCACCAGGAGGACGAACCCGAGGACCATCACAGCGGAGGTGTTCCATCCTGGCTGCGCCGGTGGGACCTGTCCGACCACTGTCTCTCATCGGCCGACGAGTGATGACAGCGCAGCACGGGAGTGCAAAGGGATTGGATGTAAACTTCCCCTCCGGATGCGTCAGAAGCCCAAGCCTTGCGTCGGAGACGGTTGCGGTACGCACGGAGGAGACGACGGGAGAGGACACTCTTCGCCGGTTCATGTGACAGACAGAGCGGCGCAGTTTCTGGACGAACTGCCAGACTTTGGGTCGGAACGTGGTGCATGGATACAGCTGACATGTGACATGAAACCAGGTCAGTATCAGCCACCAGCCTGTGAGTGATTAGCCATAACTCATCTAATCTGAAGTGCAGCCTTCGCAGTGAGGAAATAATAATCACTTAAAGTGCCTTGTAATGGTTTTCTGTCTTTGTCACAGGGACCAACGAGGTTCCCTCAGAGGACGCTCTTGTGCTGCAGCTGCAGCTGTCTAAGAGCCAGGAGAAGCTGGTTGAGGCCCTCAGGGGCCAGCAGGACGAGGTCAGGGAGCTGCAGAGGCTCCTCAGTGAGCAGCAGGGGACGCTGGTCAGCCAGCAGAGAGAAATGCTGGAGCAACAGAGGAGGATGTATGAACAGATGGAGCAAGTAAGGTCGCTGTGACTGATGATGAGAGAAGTGCTAATAGTTGGTTATTGGCCGGTGATTAGAGAAACATTAAACATTTATTTAGTTGAGGTGGATGGAAAACACCTGACCTACAGAAGTTTTATTTAGATAGTTGATGACCGCTGACCTCCCTGTGGAGGATCTGTTCCATATGGGGAGGAAAATGTTCTGTCCAACAGCCGAGCTGAAATGAGCAGTTATGCACAGAGCTGAGTAATAGGGGCTGCATAGAATAATCACACATTTTGTAGTTTCATTCAAAAAAAATATGTTTGTCTTTTTTATATTTTATTTCTCTACTTCCAGGTTAAAGCCCAGCACAACTTACTGATGGACAGTTTCAAACAAACATCTTTCCAGAACCTGCAGGGGGAGCTAGACAGTCACATGGAAACCTTGAGTGGGCAGGCTAGAGCCCACCAAGCCCAGCAGGCTCTCTCTCTGCACAAGGTGGACATGGAGGCCAGCGTGATGGAGGTGAGCTGCAGGTTGAATCAGGAATCGAGTGTGTTTAAAATATAGTGTATAAAAACATGATACCAGATGTTTCCATCTTCAGAGACCTAACTCATTTGTAAGTAAAGGCACTGTGATAAAAAGTCATTACAGCCATCATTTAGCAAGAATGTGTGTCTGGAGGTTTTTGAAGTTTGAGTCAAACTCTATATACACCCTGTATAGACCCTGTGGTAGAAAGTAGTACATTTACTCAAGTACAATTCTGAGGTACTTTACTTGAGTATTTCCATTTTCTGCACTACAATTCAAAGGCAAACTTAACTTACTTGTTACTTTGCAGATTCAGATTAATAATGCAAAATAAAATGAATGCAAATGAATGTATTATTGTAGGTTAAGATAAGACTACAAACTACCATAATTAAATAAACACCTTTACCAGCTGCAACATGATGTACATGTTAATGTACGTCAATGGTAATAATCCAATAATATAATCAACGTTTTACATCGAAAGTGGGCCATACTGCATGATGAGCTTTTACTTGTATTCTTGGTACTTTAAGTGAAGGTTGATGCTATTGTACTTTTACTTAAGTATACTTTCAAATGCAGGACTATTACTTGTAACTATTAGTTACTAGTATTTCTACACTGTGGTATTGCTACTTGTACTAAGTAGAAGATTTGAGTACTTACTCCACCACTGCACAGATCTACTGCAAAAGCATGTACTGCACTAATAATAATCTTCAGTAATTAATCCCCATAGTTTTCACATTCTTATCTGCATGAATCTTGCATAATGATTTCTGACCTAATGTTAATATTTTTTTTATCAAATTTTAACTAAATGTAATCTACTTTAACATAAACGCTGTCTCATCCCACAACTAGCATCTATCAGTAAATAAGATGCCTGCACTATACGACATGTGCTTAGCTTCTCTACATTGCCTTCTTTACATGACTGTGGTGGTTGATGCCGTCAGGTGGGTCGCTCCCTGTTGGCCTGTGGGAGCTGCGGTCCTGAGGAGTACTGCGGCTTCAGCAGCGGCCGCCCTCGCTGTGAGAAATGCACCATCTGTCCTGCTGGCTTCTTCCTGGTCGCCCAGTGTTCAGTCCACGCAGACAGAATCTGCCAGGTTAGCGCGGCCATCACAGTTGAACTCGTGGACATAAACAGGACTCATACAATATGACACAACTTACAGTTATAGCAGATGTTGCAAGAGAGTGCTTTCCACTGTTTCACCACTGACTACTATCTAAAGAAGACGGTCATAAAGAAACAAGAAGCAGAAGACAGAACAAGAAAGCCATCTGGTTTAAATTTTAACCTCCTATAGATGGCAATGGATTTGGTGACCTGTCGGTTCCATGGTTAGACCTGCAATAACTGATTTTTTGGCCAATTGGGGGCAGCGGAAAATATGTATTTACCTTTTAAGCTGAAATGGCAATGAAATGTTAGAAAACACTTGCCTATTTGATGTACACATCTAGCACACATGGAGCAACATTAGCATTCATTTGGAGTCATGTTTCTGGCCACTTGGCCAACAAGTCCAACTTTCACTCTCTTGTAGCTCTGTTTTAGTCTCCACCAACTCCTGAGGGAAATTTCTGGCTCCACTATGTTCAACAGCTAGTTGCTAACTGCGCCTGTCTGCAGTTTGGTGTTAGGCAGGCAGCAGGTAAAGTGGGTTTGCAGAGCTTTTTTGCTGAAAACAGCTGCCTGCTGCTGAAAACTGGACCAAAACAGTAAATTTGTGTCCTGCAAAATCAAAACTGTGAACTGAAAGATGCCTTAAAGCTCTGTAGAGCTGACGGTAAATACAGAGTAGGTTGACTTTCTGTGCGTTCACTACTATGAGCAATCCCTTTCACATACAAGTAGTCATATTTGACAAGTAAAGTATAGCTGCTTTAAAATGCTGCTTTTCAAAGTGTACATTTATTCATCCTTGCAGGACAGAGATGAATGCCTTGAAATAGCTGATCTGTGTGAAGATCAACAGAAGTGTCTCAATACTCCAGGTAACATTTTTGTCAATATTGCCTGCATTTGATTACAACTCTAATTTCTCTAAAAAGTGTACAATAACCAATTGGAACCATTCCCACATTTTCCCTCCCCTCCATTCGTTGAACTACTGACTATAGTTAGAGACAATGAAATACGTTTTGAACTAACAGCTCTTTTTTCCCGTCATCAGGTGGATTCAGGTGCCAGGGCATGACAGAGCGAGACGCCAACTCAGGAATGTGCGGCCACGGCTACTTCTACAACTCGGACATGGATGAGTGTCAGGCCTGTAATGAGTGTGATGGCGAGCCCGTGGCTTCACCTTGTACCTTCGACACAGATACCGTCTGCTCTGGCCCTGCTGCTGGTGACGGCACCCTCTCTCTTTCCTGGGCCGGAGATGTGAGTCTGCCTGGCGCAAAAGGCCGCGTCCTGGCTCACGCCTTCCCTAGCGTGCAGCTTCACATCCAGGGAAGAGGCGACGCAGGTCTGGTGTCCGCTGAGGATGGGCGTCTGGTGCTCAGGCAGCACGGTCTGGTCTGGCTGGATGAGAATCTCTCGGTGAGCCACGGCTGTCGTAGCTTCATCCAGGTGTGTCTGCGTATGAACAGCACAGACGGCTCGGAAGGTCGCGACCTCAGTGGCGTTAGGGTGGAGCAGCGGGAGGGAAAGTCGCTCCAGAGCGCCAGCATCAGTGGGGTAGCAGAGGTCGCCCCAGGCCATATGATCTCCCTCTTCCTCCGGAGCGCCAGCCACCACTGTAACCAAAGCAGTGAAGGTCTGCAGCTGTACGACCCCTCAGCATCTCCGCTCAGTCTCTTCTGGCTCTCTCATGACACCGGGGCTGTTGCCATGACAGCACAGGCCACCGTGTCCGCACACTACCATACAAACTATCGCCCTGTCTTCCGAACCACCTCCACCTCTGACCCTTATGTAGTTGGACTGACTCATGACGGCCGAGGGATCCGTTATGCAGAAAGTGGCACTGTGCGTTTTGTATTTCAGCAGGCGTTGTACTCTATGGGCCAGGCGTGTGTGAGTGAGGGCTTCCAGCTGTTGGCGTACCTCAACCGCAATGGATCCGGCATGGAACTGTGCCGTACCTTCAAACCAGGCGTCCACTATCGAGACACGTCCATATCTCTGTCTGGAGCGGCTAAAGTTGACCCTGGGGACACACTGGGCTTTGAAATCCTCTCTCCTGCTCAGTGCAACGTACGTTTCTTTGGCGACGAGACAGGCATCAGTACCCTTAGCTTGGTTTGGGTCCCTGCTGCTATCTCTTCCTCGCTGTCTGCCTCTGTGGCCTACACCGGCCTTCCCTCAGGAGCAGTTAGAAACAAGCCGCTGTTCTTCCGCCAGACCAGCGCTCAGGTGTCCCAGATGGGGCTGCTAGGGAAGGGACCCACAGATCAGAGACGGGAATTTGTGTTCAGGGAGAGTGGCACAGCCAACGTGGCTCTGGATCTCAAACTCATTCACTCCTGCAACCTGGTCAAGGTGACTCTTCTTAGGCGAAGTGATCCAGAGGGGTCAGGAGGAGGCCGGGAGGCAGAGGCAGCCCGACCCGTCCCACTGGCTCAGCAGGTGGGTGGTCAGATGTCTGAGGGCAGCCATTGGGCCAGTGTGAGCCTGCGGGCGTCTTTCCAGGTTCATAACGGCACAGCAGTGTTCTTCACACTGGACTGTGTGCGAGGAAGGGTCAACCAGATCAGCCACCAAACAGGAAGTGGAGTGTCATTCCTCTGGGTGGCAGCATAACCCAAGAAAGACAAAACTTTACTATGCTGTTTCTTTATATGGTTTCCAGTTCAGTAGACCAGATGTTAAGCCATTTATATGATGGACTAGTTTCATTGGTTTGATTTTAAATGAATAGTTAGATGTGGTGGGAAAGAGATTTGTTTTCTTGCCAGGAGTTAGACGAGGAGACTGACACCATATCTGTTTGTTGAATTTGAAGCTACCACCAGCAGCTAGCTTAGCATAAAGACTGGAAACAGCTAGCCTGGCTCTGTTCATGGCTCTTATGTCTTGTTTGTTTAATACGTACAAAAAGCAAAGTGCAAAAGTAACAATGATTATATGATTCATTCATGATTCATGATTTTATGCCATGCTAGCTGCTTTCCCCCAGCCTTTGTGCTAAGCTAAGCTAACCGTCTTCTGGCTTTAGCTTCATATTTAATGCACAAATACCATAGTGGTATCGATCTTCTCATCTAACTCTCGGCAAGAAAGCGAATAAGCATATTTCCCAAACTTGGAACTATTCCTTTAAGCTGCTTTATTTTGCAGTGAGTAGCCTACAGCTAATTTGTGTTTAAAAAAAGCTCAAATATGGACTTTTATTTAAAAAATCATCATGCATCAATCATTGTATGTGTTTCTGTTGTATTGTACAACTGTGTTCACCTGATAGTACAGGAGGACACAGTTTTTAACTTTCACGCTTGACTTTTCTCCTTTTTTATGTTCAGAAATTCCATGTGCTGTACTTTGTCTGTCTTTTATTTATGTAATTCAATTACTCTGTTGACGCCAAAAGGACCTTCAGATCGTTCCCACTGTGACTACAGCATTTTCTGCTGTCACCCAAAGCGGTTCTCTGGTGCTGGCTTCATTCAGGAGTGTGTTTTTTAAGAGCATGTGTTTCATGTTAGCCGCCATTTTCTAATGTGAATATCTACTGCATGCCTTGTTTAATGACTACACTTTTCATATTATGGACTTAAAGGAGTGCGTTTCACTAAGGCCCTGTCGACATTAAACTGTCCTGGAGGGACAGCATGCTATTTTAAATATTATCACCTTAAGATATAGTTACTGCTTACTCAAACTAAACTGTAATAAAGTGTATATTTGTTGTTTTATATTAAATACAATAAAATTAAAATTGTTTTGACAGATTTTGTGCTGCTGCCTCTGTGTGACATTTACAGATGCGTCATTTAAAGCGAGACTAACTTTCGAAATTAGAAATAACATATTTTTCATAAATAAATGAATTCCTCAGCAACAAACACGCTCTTGTTCATTAAGTTCACTAACTTAGTCTGGTATGACCAGCTTACTGTATGGTGCCTAATGTTAACTAACGTTAGCCAACGTTTAGAGAGATATCGCTGTGTAACTGACATCTCTGAGTTAGCTGACTAACTTTATGACTCTTATCTCCTTGTGCTACTGTTACTGCTATTACATTTTCACATTTACCATGAGGCCTATTAGCGTGTTTTAGCATTAGCATTTAAAGTAGTTATTAGGACACAGCTACTAGTTAAATAACTCTTTAGTAGTATTAGCTATTAAGTGTCCACAACAGCTACTCCACAATTACAAGAATATTTCGTAAAACCTTCAGATTTTTTAAGGTATTCTACATCAGGACCACAATCACAACAAACTAGACCACATAATATATCACAGATTGTCACCATGTTTGTTGTAATTACAAAGATGCCGAGCATGTTCCATCCCAAATCTCCTGTATACAGCATTTAGAGACTGACAATCTTGCACGGACTACTCCCATCGTGGGTTTTTTCCTATGTGGTGCAGTCAGAGACGTGGAGATTGAACATGTTTGCTCTTGGAACAAGCTGCCAGGTGTTTGCTATTACACATCAAAGGACAGAGGTCCTTTATCATGAATTTAAACAGTTGAAATTATATTAGCCGGGTAGTTAACCTCCTAATGGCCTTCCTACGCACGTCCACCGACAACCCTTCCCATTCCCAGAGTACTGCTCTTTGGCACAAGATCAAAAAGCATATTACGATCCTGGGCATATGTTCTATGAAAACCAGTAGACCAGTTGATGTTATTATTTCAGCCTTTGAAGTCATGACCTCCAGGTTAATGTGTGCTATAGACTGTTCAATAAATCATGACTTTTAGGGGATTAGTGCCATTAATATGCAGGTTTGTGTCTTGAAGGTGCTGGTATGGAGTCTCTTGGATCAAAAGAGTGCCGACACAACCATTTCCCACTTCAGTCCTCTAATTCTCTCTAGTTCAAGGTTGTTTGACCAGACTGTTGCCATGAATAAAGCATGTGCAGCCCAGTTTATGAACTAAGCCTGAATCTTGCGCACAACTTTTGTCAGAGACACAAGACAATAACCAGACCTGAGTCGACTAACAGAACAGGAAAAAAGCATATCTTCAGACAAATTGAAACCACCTCCTCCTGGGTGAGTTATGGTGTTCTGGGGATGATAAGCGCTTAAGGAAAAAGGTCAGAGCTCCACAGTATAGAGAATGGAGCTCTGTCCGGCAGGACTAGCTGCTCTAACACATTAGCACTCTAGATAATAGAGTACAGATGGAGGGAAAGCCAAGCGTATGGGTGGGTCTTGAGGCAAGGCATGCATTTATATGCATGTATGTTGACTTTTTGTTTGGTTTCAATCAATTTTCCTCCAAAGTAAATACAAAATGAATGGAATTTAATGCCATAAAGCGACATAACGGCATATATATAATGTAGAGTCAGGAGGGTCAGAAAAGGGGTAATGTCATGTATGTTTTCTTTCTGAAGGGAGTGTAGTCTGACTGGGAGCGCAGGGAGATGTCTTTTAATTTTTTCTCACCTCAGATTCACATGTTATTTCAAGCTTCCCTTTCAGATTAATTGGAAAAAATTACATTAAAGACACATTAAAAAATTATGAATTAGAAGTGTACTGTTGTGTTATTTCTTCTAAGTCAAGGGGAGGGTCCAAATAGCAAAAAGCCTGTGGACAGTCACCCTATTTAAAAAAAGTGGAACATAAGGTTCACCCCACTTCCCACATCAATACTTTTCCTACAAAAACTACAATATATGTGTTTCTCCAAAGGGAGTCTCACTCATCATACTGGTGTCCACTGCATAGAATCTGCACTCCCCGCCCTTGTCTTATATTAGCAGGAATGTGTGGTGCACGGAGGGGCTACTGGGCTCCATATGGTGCACAGACTGTAGATATACAGGTAGCAAGAATGTGCAGAAAGCAGGTGTACTCCAAACCTTACCCTCGATACTGAAACAACCACAACATCAAGGCAAGAGAGAGAGAGAGAAAGATGCAGGAGGAGGAGCGGGAGAATCAGAAGACGAATGCTGTGGGAAAGAAACTAACAGTGGGAAAGAAAGTGAGAAATCGGCTGCTCCTGTGTCAGTGCATCTGGAAGCAGTTCTCGCTTGTTTTGAACTTTTCTTCTCCTCTATCCACTTTCAACTTGCCCAGAGGCATCCCACAGTTTCTGTGCTGTGTAGCAAGTCAAAATGTTTTGGGGTGGATGTTGTAAGAAAACAACTTTTGTATGGCTTTGGATCATAAGCCACTGACACGAACATTAAGCAACCCAGTAAATCTTCATATTTAACATCAGAGCAAAAGGTTGTTTATAAATAATATCACAATGTTCATTATACAGCATGTTAAAGCACACAATAGGTTATACATGTCAGAAATATCTAATTATACATAATATTACATCATTGATTTGACTATGATTTCATGTCATGTCATTCCTGAAAAGCAGCAAACACAACATTCCTAGTGGTGCGATGCTGCCCTCTACAGGAGACACAGAGAATGAATCACGAACTTTTTAGTGGAGTTAAAATTTATTATCACTGCAAATGTATGCCACATGTTTAATGCCATTACAACAGGTTAACAATTACTTCTTTCATATAGTTTAGTGTATTCATTTGCTATATGACAATACAACCATATTTCATAGTAATTTATATCACTGTAGGCTGGGTTTTAAATAAAATGAGTTAAGATACACTTCAATACATGGATGCAGACAGTGGGTCCATTATCAGTGATTGTACTTCAGGGGTTACAGAGCAAAATGTATCTTTTTCAAAATGAGTATCATCATCTAATGATCTGTAGTAAATTGAAAATTCAATGACTGAGTGACAACAGGAAAAAGTCATTTGTCCAATAATAAAAGTGTGTAAATGTGAGCTGTGATTAAAAATAAGACTACAAACTACCTTCTGAGTTAAAAATCCCACATAGCATTTCGGGATGTCACTACAAAACCCCAATTCTGTGTACTTAAAGAGTTCAATATCAGGGAAATAATATCATCGCGTGTAATTAATCAAAAGTGATAATTCGGCACTTATGTGTTGAGTGTTTGCAGCAAAAAGGAAATTACGTCGCATCTCATGAAAGGCAACTTTGAGGCAAATAGTGGTGAAGTTAATGAATGATGGTGAGAGAAATGAATACAATGAAAACTTTGAGAGGCCACAGTACATGGTTTATGTTGAGCAGCAGCAGCCTCTTGATGTTTACAGCTTTGGGATCAGGTTGAAATGGTGAACTACAACTGAAATAATGAAATGACTGTAAAGCTGCTGATAGTGAATAAAGAACTGGACTAACACTATGTAGTTGGGTAAATATATTAGCACGATGCTCAGCTGCACAAGTTCCACAATGCTGCAATAATATTGTCAAAGGGATATCAAATATTCGATGTACCTCTGTGGTATATTGGACTAAAACAATAAGAGAAAAGTAATGTTCTTGGCAAAACTGTGTATTTAAAGACTATGAATGCAAGTTTACGTTGTGTAAAACACTATGATATAATAATGAGTTGGTTTTTTGGTCCATGCTGCAAAGACACAAACAGATACAGACTGTCTCTCAGATGTGCGAAGGATGCCAGATAGAAAGAGAATGAGTGAAACTGGTAAAAGGAGAACAAAGAGGAGGAGGAAGGAGGGAGGATGAGTGGGTACAGAGGAGAGGCTGTGTCATGTCGGTTAAATAAGACCTGTAGGAAGGAGGCGACACGTTTTAGAGCAGGATCTCAATGAGGAGGCGTTTGAAGTCTCCTCCACACTCGGAATCCAGAGCGTCTTTCAGGGTAACGTCGTATTTCTCCAGATACATGTCCTTCACTGTCTCCAGGTCGACCTGTGGGTTCACAACACAATCTCTTTTCATTGCTTATTTTTGTCTTTGAATTGGATGTTTAAATGAATTACTTTAAAACCAAATCTGATTCACTAAACATTGTGACTCCTGTGCGGTTACTCAGAACGATTAGACATCTGGCCATGCGCTCACAGACTTGCCTCAGAGCGGCCTACAATGATGCGAATGAGCGTGTCTTCATCAGTGCCCGCTCCTTTCATGGCGGCATTAAGGCGCCGGGCAAAATACAGCTGCGGGTTCTTAGCACACCTGACTTTAAAACACACACAAAGGCAGCCGGTGTTATGACAAGAACTGATATTTGATTCGATATGTCATGGCTTGTGAATGAACCTGTTACGGGGCAACCTACCCAGAGTAATGTAGCAGTCCTTGAGGGTTCCTGTTGCCTCAGAGTCAATGGTGTCCAAAATGTCTGTTCCTGAAAGCTGCAAGACAATAAGTCAACATGAGAACTTACAATATCAACAATGATGAGAAGCCAGTAGGAAATCATCTCTCAGCCACATCTTTTCTTTCCAGGAATGAGTGCAGTCCTTACCGACTCATAGACCTTAAAGGTGGCCTGAAGCTGCAGGTAGTTCCTGTGCGTCAGGATGAAGGTGAAGGTCGACTCATCTGTGCCAAATCTGCCTTCTCCTGCCTGACAGGCGCAAAAAGGAGGAAATAATACGCCAACGTTTGTGAGTATTTGTCTTAGTATTACATGCGTCTCATTTCCTATCCTGTTTTTCTGTTCTATTTTGTCTCATTTGATAAGAGGGGCAAGTGCAGTTATTCATTAAAGGATAGTTCCTGCTTTATTATAACAATAAGAATAAGATAGTACTGGCTCAGACAGTACAATGTTATCATGACAACTAAGTGGCTGGTGCTATGAAAATAAGACTGATAATAAACCATAATGAACTTAAAAAGGAATGGCTCTGGGTCAGTCGTATATGAAGAGGCAAATTATACGATTTATATAAAAGAGTCTACAACCATGCAATAGCTGCTCTGTGAGGCTACATAGCAGTGCTTTGAGCTAAATGCTAACGTGCATGCTAAGATGCTCACAGTGAAAATGCTTAAGTGCTGTTGTTTAGCAGGTGTACTGTTTACCATGGTCACCTTCTTAGCATGTTAGCATGCTAACATTAGCTAACAGACACTAGAAGCAAAGTACAGCTGATGACGGACATGGCATTCGTTTTGCAGGTGTTTGATGGATAGATGAAAGTTGCAGTGATAGTCGCCAAAACATTTCACTAAAAACCCACAAATGTCAACCTCATGGTGGCGCTAGATGAAAAGTTCATCAAAGTCAGTAGAGAACATAAGAATGTCTGTAAAACATTTCATGGTAATCCATCCCAATAGTTGTATAGAGATATTTCAGTCTGGACCAAAGTGGTGAACCAACTGACAAACTGCCATCCACAGAGCCACAATGCTAGCATGGCTAAAAAGAACCGACTCAAAACCTCATAATAATATGGTGAAAATGCCAAATGACTACCTCTGCACGCATTTACATTTGTACAGCATAACTGTGAAACTTAAATATGAAGCTTCACACCTTAGCTGTGAATTTCCACAAATATCCCACAGTCCTTTGGTGTAATAAAAGCCACAGTACATTACCTCAAGAAACAAGCTTTGATTTAATTAAACCTGTACTTGTGAGATTTGCCCGTCATCCTGGGCTCACATGCTTAAACATCCAAATCTGGGATCACATTACCTTGCAAACACTGATGTTATTTAAAGGGCACACAATGAATAAGGCCTCTAATTTGAAGGAGTTATGCAGCACAGATTTAATCTGAGAACGTACCTCAAACAAAGATGCGGCATCCTGTTCAGCTAAATCCTCATCCACTTCATAGCCCTCGTCTCTGCTCGCCTGTTGAAGGCGAGGGATATAGGAGAAGAGAGGGAATACAGGAAGGAGATATGGAGGGGAGGGGAAGAGAGGTTTAAGGGGATGGATAAGAGAGGTGATGCATGGAGAGAGAGTGAGGGAGTGGGGGAAAGGTCAAAAAGATGGATTACGAAAATAATCTCAGGCATTTAATGGGATAACGATCATCTGCTTCACATCGATGGGAAATACTTGAAGGCCACTTGCAGCTCTTTGGACAGACGTCGCCGTACAACATGAGTCACACTGTGTTTGTCAGGAAAAGAGAGGGGAAGCAGAAAAGGGTGGGAGCGCTGAAAAAGCCGGAGCATGCCACACAATGATGTGATGTGTGATGAATGTCTCAGTGGGCGAATCACAGCACAGACAACAATCCTGTGGGCCATTATCAAAGGATCTCTCTTCATGGCTTCCATCCAGATTCAAGACTTCTGCCTTATATCTAATTGTGCTTGAAAATGTGGTGACTCTCGCTGCTTTGTGTACCGCAACCCCCCTTATAACTACCAATGGTGTTCATGTCTAATTAAAGCCAAAATAATGTGTCTTTACCTGCAGCAGAGACATCAGCAGGTTCCTCACATCTCCACTGGTGTCATCCTCAATGTCGGCCTCTAAGTCACGCTCGTGCACTGTAAAGTAAGAGTCAAAAATATTCAGCGCTTCAGTAGAGTCTGACATTTTTTACACAATCGACAGATGTGTGCAATATCTGTGTTCAAGTCCCTACAGTACAGTGCGACAAGATATTTTGTAACATGTGAAATGTATTCGTGGCCTGAGGAAAACATGGCTCACTACAGCGTGACTCACTTCTAAAAGGGAAACACCCATGACATCATGACAAAACTTGGTATTTATTTGTTCCATGTGCTGATTAAATGACCACACTTTCCAGAATGAGAGGGACATCAGATTGGTAGCTGTTTAGCATGACTCAGCATGGAAGAGAACTCACCCAGGGCATAAGTCTCCTTGTAGCTCAAGATGTCCTGTTAGAAGTTAAAGAAAGATGAGTCAGCTACTGACATTAAAGTCAGAGACTAGCTGGTGAGCACAGTGGAGCACTTAGCAGCTAAAGAGCTAAATGCTCCATCACCTCAGCAGTTGGGGGTGAATATTGGAGTCAAATTCATCAGGTGGTCAGAACCACGACTCCAAATGAATGCTAACGTTGCTTTGTATCTGCTGAATGTGAAAATAAACAACTCTTTGCTAACACGTTAGCCATTTAAAAAAAGGTGACAAAGCGTCAGTGCTGCGTTCACAGTCGGCTGCACAGCAAGTGGCCAAAACATTAATGCAGGTCAACAGAAGAACAGGGTCACATCAGGGACATGTAATTAGAAAAGAGGACTCTTCCTTATAAACTGAAATTTGTAAATATGACTTGGGGTACCACCTTCTATTAAGGCACACTGTATAAACTAATAGCTTTATTAAGGGTTAGTAAAACATATTTTAATGCTTTACAGATCAGCTTTTGACCACGTTATGAAAAATCAGCTGGTGTATATCTGCTACAAGCTTACCGTAACTTGCTTTGCCGTTTCATTGACCACTTCCCTTCTGGAAAATTGCTCCAGACCATCAGGCCTAAAATCCATTTATCAACCACAATAATAAATAATAAAGCCATCAGTAAGAAGCTATTATAAACTCCTTATAAAGTATGCTTTATTAGAAAGTGGTACCCAAAATGAAGCCTGTATCTTAAGCAGATTGTTCTTGATAGAACATCACCAGGCAGTGAGGACAGATAATCC
Organism: Enoplosus armatus; assembly: GCF_043641665.1. Classification (NCBI taxonomy): domain Eukaryota; kingdom Metazoa; phylum Chordata; class Actinopteri; order Centrarchiformes; family Enoplosidae; genus Enoplosus; species Enoplosus armatus. Next base: position 18,514,707 of record NC_092193.1, read on the forward strand.
TGATGATTTATTATAGTTAACCTGGAGTCAAAGAAAGAGTGAAAATAGAAACATGCTGCACAACAACAGTGTCACATGTTGACAGACCTCATTGGTGGCTGTGCACAGGATCTCTACCAGCACGTCTTCGTCCGTGCCCGCCCCCTTCATGGCCTTCCTCAGCTCCTTGGCGAAGTAGACACGAGGAGATTCCAACATGGCCATGGTGGCGTTCTCAAAACTACCCGTCAGCTCCTTCTTCAGCACCTCCTCAAGCTCCTGATCAAAAACACACAAAACGAACACGGAGGTAACACGGTGCAAGGTTGTCATATATGTGTGTGTGTGTGAGAGAGAGCGGGAGGAAGGTGGGCAGGTACTCACATCGTCATACTTTTCAAAGTAGGCCTGTTTGATCTCCACACGCTGAGCTGCAGAGCGATTGGCCAGGATTTGAATAATGGCCTCCTCATCTGTGCCTGGAGAACGTAAACAGCAGCACACACACACACAAAGGGTTGCCTTCAGCATCCTTCAAATACAGTAAAAGTGCTTAACCATCGTAGCAACATCACACTATTAGACACCTAAAGAGCCTTTTAAAGACTGAAGGCAGCCTCTTGTCACTCAACCTGGACAGGCCTTTTGTTAAAAAGGCTGCCAGACAGACACATTTTGGATAAAAATGGGGTAAAATAGCTGTTATATTCACAATCAATTAACCTCATGTAATATCATAGTCGATAAGTGCACGACAAGCTCATATTGAGGTCATTTAAAACAGAAGTTCTGTCACACTACCTTGTTTCTTTGCATACATTTACATTTTATTTCAGCGCCTTTAAATCTGCTGGGTAACTCAGTGGTAAGATGCTCACCCTCACACATAGAGGAGGAGGAGAGACTGAAAAGCCTTTCAACATTGTGCTTGGAGGCCTGTCACTGTGAAACTAGCCATTCACCATAATGCAATCAACTTTGGTGTTTGAGGAGCTTTGATATACTCGATGCTATAACTTGCAGTGGCGGCTGCAAATGACAGCAAAGATAAGACAGAACGGATCAAATAAGGAGGAAGTGTTGCCAATATATTGATAACACACGATACTGCAGCTCCCAGTGCACAGATGTCACTGACAGATTGCCATAAAATGTTCTGCATGATGTCCGGCATCAGTTTACAAACTTTTGTCTTCAATTAACTTCAAAATGATGATGTTTCTTTGTTCACAGGAGTATTAACACACAATGAGTTGATTTAGATGATAATGGATGCCTTAATGATGTGCAAATAGAGAAAGAGAGTGAGGCTTCTGGAGAGGACTGAATGAAGAATAACAGCACAATGACATATAGAGGAATGAGCGAAAGCTCTTATACTGCACACTTACCTAAACCTTTACACGCTTTCCTGATAGCCTTGATATCAGATGTGACATCAAAGTCCTCATATGGGACAATGGTGGGCTTAGAGAACAGAACGTGGCAGGATCATTGAACACATCACACAGCAAATATGCAGAAAGTATAAAATCATCCACTTTTAGGGTCATGTAATAAACTGGACATTCAAAGCAGTCTGTAAAAAAGAAACCTGACCTTACTACTAGTATAAAGCTACAATCCTGATTCTCCCCACTCGTCCAGATTAAAGAGTGAGGCTCTGGGGAGGTTTTATTACAGCACATCCAGGCCAGTTTCTCCCGCAGGAAAAGGGTGCAGCCTGTGCGTGTTCGCTGAGTCACGGGGCGGCGGCAGCAGCAGCAGCAGTCTCCCCTCCTCGCCCACCCTCCGGTGAAAACAATGCGGCCTTATTGATCAGCGTTTCTGAGAAATTCCTCATCGCTGCTGCTGCTGCTGCCTCCCCGGCCTGGCAGGACACACACTCCCTGTGCTCAAGTTAACTGCGCAACTCCTGCCTCACTGCTACAGTTTGCACAAAAACTCCTGTTTGTTTTCATCAGCGTTTCAGGACAATAAAAAAAAAACAAGCCTTTGGACGCTGTCTGTGGTTCTCAGCGATACTTTAGTGTTGCACTGATTAAGAGCTAATGTGACTTCAGCTGCAGAAGTTGTAGGAAACCCACTTTTCTTACCTGCGCGTTGCCCATGATGTTCCAGGCGGCTGCGTCCGGTTATAACGAGAGGAAGGAAGGAGAGCTGCGCGTGCTGTGTGTGTGTGTGTGATGTGTCGTGTGTGATGTGTCGTGTGTCGAGCTGTGCTGCTCTGTAGTTGATGTGAAGTGTGTCCGGTCGGATCAGCCCTGGCCGGTGCTGCAGGGATGACGTCACTGCCGCTCATTAATTTAACAGGATGGAGCCGGTGGTCCCGGAGGAGGCGGTGACGCAGCCAGGTCATCATCAACCGGTTGTCAGGCCGGTCCTAACAACAGGGATTATCTGTTGTTACTCGTCACCACAATATAACTAAGTACTTTTACTCAAGCACTGCACTTTATTGCAGTTTTGAGGTACTTGTAGTATGCTTGAGTATTTCTATGGTGTGCTACTTCATGCTTCTGCTCCACTATGCAAATGTTACTTTTTACTCTACTACTTTTTTTTATTTTAGTTACTAGTTACTTTGAACATCTAAATTTAACATATAACATGAGTGTCTTCAATTATCATGAATTATTTTTTATAGATGAAACTAGCCTATATAAAGAGGTGAATATTATAAGACTGAAAATGCTGTTTACACCTCAACACATCAGTCATAATAATTACCTGTAAAGTAAAATTATTAAAACAAGACTTGTAATGAAGTATTTTAAAACTGTGGTAATATAAATAAAATACATAAAAATGCATATGTATGTAATTTGAACACATTGAAGTGTTAGGTAGTTAAATCAGTAATAACGAATTGCATTTTATGAGATGAAGTTTTGTTTGAAAAATCTTAATCTGAAAAGTTACTTTCCACCTCTAATTATAAAAGCGAGTCCAATTCTCCACACGGTGGCAGTGTTGTGCAGACTGCTTGAACAGCCAATACCTGCTGCAATGGAGTTTACAGAGAACCAACTTGAAACAAATGAATTGGAAACGTGGTTTGTTGCTTTGTATTAAAACACAAATATTCAACCTGGTTTTACATATTGATGGGTTAAGACAAAAGATTGCATTTTAAGAAAATGTTGAAAAGTTGGTTGTTATGTTATGGTTTTATGGTCATTTATATTTCTCTTGTAAATTTCTGTATCCACTGAGAGTGAATATGGTATCTTGTAAAAAGCATTTACTTCTAAAGATGACGATAATGTTGTTTGGTATACTTGGTATCCATGGTGATCTGTGACTGACAAATGGACTGATGACATCAAGTTTAGTTTGGTGTGGTAAGGTGATTCATGGATTATGGATATTAATGTACAGCCCTGAAGCAAACTTGGGCTTTATAGAAAGATTTAATCCAGAGTTGAGAACAGGGTATTTACTGTATGTACATGCAACACAATATGAATGTACAATATAAATACTCCCATGTGGATGCTACAACATTTTGTAACTTTTTGGAGAAGCACTATACAGTATAACAAGCATAAAACACATTTAGTGAGCGAGTTACAACATTCCAGTTCAAACAGCCATCAGATTAAACCATCAAACCCTATCAGATAGATAAAAAAAAAACCTTGTGAAAGTTGGTGAGTCATGTTTATTTATCAAGCCTTTCACGGATGCTGTTTTCTGAATGCTTGATGAGCAAAACAGATTATTTACATAGGAAGTTCTTTCCTAAAATGCTTGATAAATACATGACAACATCTGACATCTATATTTGAAAATCCCATGTGCTCCTAAGTCCTCTTTCATAATATATGCAATGATTTTTTTGTGCTTCCAGGTGAATGTTAGTGTGTCATTACCCATGTATTTTCACTGTCATGCACACACCACCGTAATAAAGTTGAACTGACTACCGTGTGTGTGACTGCATCTCATTAGCTGTCACCGGTGGGTGGCTGATCACAGGACAGAAAGGCTGACTGTTGCCGTTGTCAGTTGGAGATGATGTTGAAATGGTGAATTACTCATTTTCTGTTAGCGAGAAAGTGGCAAAAAAGAAAAAAGCTTTGGTCATGCATAGTCGTGGTTTTTAGCAAGTATGTGCAAAGATTTGAAGGAAAGTGCATTCAAGCAGATGTAAAATGGGCAACTAAGTGACAGGAAAAAAAATGCATTATTCACATCATCCACCCTAGTTAGACTTGGTTTTGGTCCTTGAAAGACTTTTTTTTAGACATGTGGAAATACTACAGCCTCTGAGAAGGGACATCCAGGGCAAGAATATAGAGTAGAGTTTGAAATATGTGTGTACAGGAGACAAATACCAGAAGCAACAACATCAAAAGTTCCACTGTCATATCTGAGTACAAGTTAACCAATAAACATTTAGTTATTGGATAGTTTGCCACATGCAATGGCTTTTTTTTTTAGAAAAAGACATACTGTATATTGAGTACGAAACATACAGTCTTTTCTTGTTTTAAAATGAGGCTGTGCTACAATCCTTTGTTATTCCCATGTTTTGCTAATCAAACAGATCATATTTGTGCCATGAATTATGTACTTGGCCTAAAGGTAAGGCATCACAGCTGCGTCTTTGGTCCTGCTTCTCAGAGCTTGTATGCCATTTCTTTCCTTAGGTCTTTTTTTCCCCCTGCTGCCAGCATGTTTTCATCATCAGCGTCTGATACAGTGAGTCTCCACTGGCTTGCTACGTAACGTAGAATATCATCAGCATAACAGGGGAGACATTCGTCAATATTCAATGAGCTCATTAGGTGAAGCGTTTACTGTGTTTGTGACGAATGATTGTCTGATCTGCTGGTAAATACAGGTATGATTCTAATTATCTTGATGTACTCATCATGATAAAACATACATACAATGTAACTTTGACAAATGTGCAAGCAAAAGTGCAGACTAAAAATTCCTTTAAAGTGACTTCAAGGTTGCATTCACTGCAATGTAACAACGAGAAGTTTGAGCAAATAGTTATGTTTGGATTGCATCAATGGACAGCAGAATACATCTTTTCCTCACAACATCTCTTTTTCACTAAGGTCACCCAGAGAAAAACCTTCTTTTCAAATCATTCGGTTGCTTTTCTTCCTCCTCCGTGCTGTCGGTCTGTGAATACAAAAAAATACAATCATCACAGCAGCCATCATGCCCTCTCCCCAGAGTCTTTCTCCTGAAAGTCCCAGGGGCAAACATCAGCCGCAACTGCAGGTTTGTAACTAGTACTCAAAGAGCTCTCTTTCTTCTTCTCTGATGATTTTTTAGTCTGAGCAAAGCTGCTGTGTGAGGGCTCGGCCTCCCGGGAGAAAACCTCCGCCCTCCTGATCTCCATCGCCTCTGGGTCTCTGGTGGAGCTCCTCCGCCGCTCAGAAACCGGCCCGCTGCACTCCGACGACTGGCTAACGCGTCTCCTCTCCGATGGCGGCTTGCTGGAGGAGCTCCGCCTTTCTCTGCTTTTCTCCCTCCCTTTCTCCTTCTCGGCTTTGTGGTTGGACGAGCAGGAGCCTTTCCGCTTCTTCTTGTGCGTGGCGGGGCTGTTGCAGGTCTTCTCCTGCTTAGGTGAAGGCGGGCCGGAGTAATCCCATGGGCAGATCTCTACCATCAGGGAGGGAGGCTGCAAAAGGCTCCCCGTGGACTTGGAGTGATCTGAGTGGAGCCCCTTGGGCTTCCCATCAGTGGGCGTGACGCTTTTCTTACGCCTGATCCTGTCTGGCGAGATGGAATCTGAATCTCCTCCCAGCATGGGCTGCTCATCGAATTCCCAGGGACAGACGTCTGGCTTTAGAGGGAGAGGTGACCTGGGTGGCCGAGATTTCCGTGTTTCCCTGCCTTCCTCCCTTTCCCCTCCTTTATCTTTGGAGCGGCGTCTGTTGGAAGGGGACTGCCCCATTTTCTGCCTCTGCTGGGACCGGCCACCTTTGCTGATTCCAGAGCTGCTGCTGCCTCTACGGCTGGTGGTGGTTTCTCCGGGTGCAATGGAAACATGTTTCTGGGTCTTGGCCTCAGAAGGAGTCTGAGGTTCTTCCAACTCCCAGGGACAAACCTCGGACACGTCGTAGAGGTTCCTACCGGTCTCGGAGCAAATGGACGGCTGGCTGCCACTTACCTGTTCAAATGAAGCAATAAAATAAGCACCCAGTCAATCAGTTATGAGTGTATGAACCAAATGATTAGAGATCTCAATAGGACTGCAACAATAATCATCAAATATATTAGTATAAATCAAAACTGTTTAAAACCAAAAGTTATTAAGACAAAAAATGTCTTCATCAGGGGATAGCATTTGCTCAGTTGTCATGGAGATGACAGTTGTTTCCATACAGTTGTCATGGAGATGACAACTGTATGGAAAAATTGTATATGGGGCGGAGATCATAACTCCTGTCTCAGTTCAAGGATGATTTTTGGAGTTTCACCAATTTAGTGGTGACTACAGCTGCATGTGACGTCATACACCACGGTGTCCTTCTGCTAAATGGTTTGTGGAAAGTGCTGACCTTCTGTAGCTTGACAATGTCCATTGAAAATGGATCAAATTACTATGTATATGTAAAAGGGGTCAGCTCAACGGAGCATTTTATCTTCTTTTACCTCTTTGTTTTGGTTTTATGGCTCACAGCTTGTTTTAGCTCAGTCTCTCTCATCAATGTCATTTTCAGCAGCTGTTTTCAGCTAATAAACTAATGTGTGCCAACAACAATGTCTTCGCCATATCAACTTAAAAGGTGATATGTCAATGTTGTGTTCACAGCGTGTTTCGCTGCCATCAAGTGGTCAAAAAATCAGTTATTGCAGGTTTAGAGAATTAAAGGCCAGGCCATCCTCTAAGATCAACTAACATTTCAACACTAGAGCTAAATAACATGTTAATGCATCAATCAATTTGGATTTGCAAGGACAATATGTAAAAAGTACCTGTTGTTTCATGATGCCCATCTTCATGGGGGTCTTGGAGTACTCCACTGACTGGCTGATGATCATCTTGGGGTAATGCTCAGGTGTCTCATCCACCTCAGACAGCATCCTCTCCTCCTGTCCCTTCAGTCCCTTCTTGCTGGCGTCCTCCACGCTTTGCGTCTTGTTGGTCAACCCCGGCATCTTCTCCTTGGCACTTGCAATCACACTCAGAGACTTCTGCATGATGGAGGTCCGCAGGTGGACAGGTTTCTTCTCGTGTGTTAAGTTGTGAGCGCTGGCTGATTTCCAGAACAGTGGAACAGACTCAGTGGACTCAGCTGGTTCCAGTCTCGGTGGGGTCGCAGCTGGTTCTAGCTGCTTCTTAGCGTGTTTCCGGCCAATCAGGGAACCCAGAAGAGATCCTTCCCCACCACCTCCAGCAGGAGTAATTTTGTCTCCAGCAGTCGAGCCAGTTTGGCTTCCAGTTTCCTCATCCTGGTCACAAACGTGGTCATAGCTGAGGGACTTCTTCAAGCCCATGACTTTGTTCTTCAGGGAGTCATCTCGAGGTTTGCCTGAGGTTAGATCAAAAGAATAAGATGGTTTTAAAGTGGGATGGGCTCACTGATATGACTTACTTTCCTCGTATTTTAAAATTACAAGTTTATTTACTGTTTAGACATGCTAGTGGTGTGGGTCTAGAGATGGAAATGTTGTTCTGCCATTTGGTCCAAACTGAAATATCTCAACAACTACTGGATGGACTCAAAACCATTCCCATCAACCTCAGCTGTACATTGTGTTAAGTGCTAATTAGCAAGTGTTAGCATGCTAACAAGCTAAACTATGGTATGTTTACCGTGGTGAACATACCTGCTAAACATGAGAATGTTAGCATTGCTACTGTGAGCATATTGACATGCTGATGTTAGCATTTAGCTAAAAACACAACTGTAAGCTTAAGAACAGCCTCATAGAGACGAAACAGCATGAACATTAACTGGTATTTGTGGATTCAACAACACTTGTGGTATGATTGCACACTGGGTCACTGCCAGTCTCCATTTCATTCTTTATGCAGAGCTGACATCAAAAATCAGGAAACAGCACACTGTGTTTTCTGTCGATCCCATCTGTTGATAATATTAATAGGCCCTTTTTACAAAGGCCATTTTGACATGCCACAGTAAGAAGGTGCCGGTGTGCAGGTATAAATAATAAAATTCATGATGGCTGAATTCCATTTATTCCAGCTGCTTCAGTTTCAGGGTCCTGGTATTGTTCATGCTGGCTCACTGTCACACTGACATGGCTTACAACTGCACTTTTTCAGAGCTGGCTTCTTTTTCAATTGAACTTATTAGAAAAGGCATTAACACAGCTTGCTTATCCATTTTGTAGACTGTTAGATAGACATGACAGACAAAGCCGGTCACAATAGTTGGTTACATGTTTGCAGATAAGTAAAATGAACAGATTTTGAAAAGAGTTTAACAATATAAACGCAGGTTAAAAACAAATTCAAGCAGTTTGACAAGAAAGACCTGCAGGTCTTAACTCATCTAACAACTCAGCCATCTACAGCATTTCAAAGGTGAAACTCAGTGATAATTAATTTAATTAACTTAATTTCCATGCTGCTGCTATCGCCCTGACCAGATTAAACAGGTGGATCCATGATCTTACCGTGATGACTCGGTTCGAATGGGTTTCTCCTCAAGGTGCTGCGGTTGCTGCCGTGTTCGCTGCCGTCCTCACGACTGCACTGCCGGTGTATGTGCATGGTCTCTGGGATCTCTGTTATCCGTTTCATCAGGGAGCGGCCCAGACCTTTCTTGGAGTTGCGCTTCTTTTGGAGGTGAGGGTTGTTGGCAAGCATCTTCTTACGTTTGTAGACCTCCAGCTGGGCGTACAGCTTCTTCAACTCATCCTAAAAAAGGGAAGACAATGTAAATGTTGGGCAGGTTTTGAGTAATTACATTTGCACTGTGTAACTGTTTGATTCATATTTTGATGATCAACGTCCAGGTATGAATAACACACATATTAGGCACTGATTTGGGGCTGGTACAGAGGGTTACTCAAAATATATATTCTTGAATTGCTATGGCAACTGGTAGCTTGTGAAGTTACTATATAATAGAAATATAGTTTATAAATTGTGTAATAGTTTACAACATGTCTCCCATCACAGAAAACCATAAAATAGTTTTGCAATTGATAGAAACCAGTGGCATCAAGAACCACTTAATGGCACTGCTGCTCCACTGAAGAATGAGACTTTAAGGCTTTGTAGAGTCAAATAATCTTTTAAGATTTGATACAGAAAAAGGACATTTATTTCAGTATCATATCCCCATAAAATGTCTAAGACACTAGAACATACTATTTTTAACCAACTGTCAGCTTAACTCTCACAGAATAACCTCCTAGACTCCCGCAAATCTGGTTTCAAAGCAGGCCACTCAACTGAGACGGCCATCCTTGTGGTGACTCCATGCCGCTAGAGCGAACTCCCTTGCCTCTGTCCTTATACTACTAGACCTGTCCAGCACTATTAGACCTGTCTAGTAGTATGAGTATGAGTAAACCAGATCCTCCTCTCCATGCGTAAAGGATTAGGTGTCTCAGGCTCTGCACTCTCTCTGTTTGCTTCCTACCTGACGAGTTGCTCCTACCAGGTGACACAGAAAGGATCGGTGTCTCTTGTCATTACCTCCATCTGACAATCAGATGGAGCCACACGTTACTGCTTGGCTGGCTAACATCTGGCAGAGGATACAAGGCACCACCTAAAGCTCAACCTGGACAAGACTGAGCATGTGTTGCTCAAGGGGAAGGGGTCCCCCCAAATGAGACCTGTCCATCACCATTGACAACACTGTGGTGGTGCCAATTCGGATGGCGAGGAACCTGGGAGTGACCCCGGGTGACAAATTGTATTTCTCAGCAGCAGCTCCTGTGGATTCCTCCTTTACAACATCAGGAGGCATTTGTCATCTCCCTTCTGGACTCCCTTCTTGCCATCAGACCTCTCCAGCTAATCCAGAATGCTGCTACCCTCCTGGTATTCAACCTTCCAAAGTTTTCCCACTCCACTCTTCTTCGTTTACTACACTGGCTCCTTGCTGCTGCTCGCATCCCGTTCTAAACGTTGGTGCTGGCCTGCAGGGCAGTGAAGGGAACTGCTCCTTCCTACCTCAAAGCCATGGTACACCCTCAGGACAGCAGAGTCCCTGCCCATCTTCTGCCGCAGGCTAAAAACCACCTTTTCAGACTACATCTCAAAAACCCTTACTAGCACTTACTTGTGTCTCATTTCTAAAACGAATCCCAATTTTGAATGATATCTAGCTCTTGCTCCTACATGGTTAAAATGCATTGTAAATCGCTTTGGACAAAAGCATCTACTTTTGTATTGGACACTGCAGTTCACAATAGATCCCTACTGTATGTACTGTTAATGGTTTACAAAGATCTGTCCCCTGTGTGACACCTTCTATTAGCATTATCTTTAGGGAATAGCAGGAGTAAAGCATACATATTTGGACTTAACTTGAAGTCTGAGATCTGATTGCTACTTTACCCGTATATCCTCAGGGTCCAAGCTGTGCTCGCTCCAGGCCGAGGTAATGCTGTTGTTGAGGTAAGAGCCAGATCTTCCCATGTCCAGCTCCTCCTCATAGGCCTCGGTGGCAATATCATCCCTGGCCTGAGTCCCTTTGGACAGGAACTAAGACAGATGGAGAGCAAGGTTAAAGAATGGCATCACTGAGCCTGCATGAAGGGGTGAGATGTTAGCCTAAAATAGGATATAGGATGCCATAACTTATTGTATGACAGAAAAAATATGTTGGCTAAGGGGATCATTTGAGGTGAGCTGGAAACATTTTCCTGCAGCAAAATATTCACTGGTATAGATTTTATGGATTGAAAAAGTTACCTTCCTGCCCACGGTTCACTTCACTTCACTTCACAATATGGAAAAAATGCACACTATAGATACTATACATTTTGATATATGATTGATTGTTGCATTCAATAATTACCCCTACATTCATTTTTAACTCCAATTTCAAGTTACGTTTTGTTTAATTTTGTTTTGTGTGTGATGAGGTTGCATTATTACATTAACACATTAAATTGAGAAGAATGACAAGTAATGATCTGATTCTGACTTGATTTTCAGGGCCAAATTATTCAACTTTGCTTAAATAACAAATCTGGGAACAAAGAGAGACTAAATATCTATCCCAGATTCAGGAACAGACGCTGTGTGAGATTAACATTCTCCCATTGTGCTTAATTATCCTAGCGTACTCAACTGACTTGCACTTCTGAGGTGCCTAATTAAGAAAGAATGGAAGAACGGCGCGTGCTGATGGTGTATTGCATTTCTCACACAGCAGGAGAATGAAATGTTTTCCATCAGACTTGAGAGATTGCACATAAAGACACCCGCGGGAGTGCTTAGCTAAATTACAATAACCACTAACGCAGTTTGAATGAGTTTAAGGTAATGGTAGCAAATGTGCCTGTGTGCATCTGTGTGTTTGTGTGTGTTCCAGATCGCTAATATCAAATGAACTACAGATGATTAATGGACTGTTGTGCATACAAGCTGCAGTACAGCAGTAGCCATTATGGAAATCTCGATGTAACCTCCATTACAGTTTTCCAAAACACACTCTTATAAGAGAGAAAAGTACGACTTCTGCACTGATCACATTCATGCAGCACTGTCTATGTGAGGAGCTTCTCTTCTACAGATCATTTTCCCAATCAAGTAGCGTAAATACCTGAACTCTACGGAATTATATTTGTGCTGAAATTGTAAGCAAGCACTGACACATTTTGAGCACAGGAAAAATATGTTTTGCAAGCGCATAAATTATATTTTGTAGAGAAATGATCATGCAAATAGCAATTTAATTTGAGCAAACTCAACTCTATGATGTTGTCAGTGAATGTATTTGCGTGTTTGCTGTTATCCACATGAGTGCACTACAACAACCTTTTTCACTCAGTTTTACTCATTTGCCCACTTGCTTGCTTACTGTACTGCGCCTTTTGCGGATAATAGCAAACAAGCAAATACATTTATCGAGCATATAACATATTTTTGTTTGCATGATAATAACTTCTCAAAAAATACATATTTTATGCGATTGCAAAAAATGTCTCATTGTGCACTAAGAATTTAGGAACAAGTGTAGTTCCATAGAAACTTGAGGTCATGACTTTGACGTCTAAGAAGGAATTTGATGGTGGAGCCCTAGAATTATTTTCCTCTGTTCATTAAGGGTAAAGTAACAGCAGTGGTGGAGGAAGTATTCAGATACTTTACTTAAGTACCCATACAACAATGTGAAAATACTACACTAAGTAAAAGTACAGAAATATTATCAGCAAAACATTTTTAATTATTTAAATGAAATCATCTGAACATCTGAAAGAACTAAAAACATTTTTTTTTTATGTAAAATCTATATCTATAAAGTAACTATTAACTATATCTGTCAAATAAATGTAGTGGACAATACAATATTTCCTAATATTTTCCAATGTTAGAGGTATAAAGTATCATAAAATGGATATACTCAAAGTACCTCAAAATTGTCCTTATGTACAGTTCTTCAGTAAATCTGCTCAGTTATTTTCAACCACTGACTGACAGCCCAGTAAACTAATAACTAACATGGTGACATGGAGCTACAGGTATGAAGTGTTACCTTTGGAATGAGCAGCAGGCCCAGAGCCACAGTCACAGTCAGATGAGTGTGAGCAAAGAACAACATTAGCATCCAGTCGGGGTGCAGCCCCGGCACCAGAGAGAACCTGCAGAGAAACATCAACAGCAGAGATTCTGTTCATTCACCAGCCAGTTGAACTGTGGACTTGGCGTGTCAGTGAAATATGCTCAGACACACAAACACACAAACACAGACATTAAAAGCAGCCTTTAGTGATTCTCCAGACGAGGAGAACAAAATGTACCATGACCCGAGGCCACTTCAGAAACTGTAAACAGAGGCATGAAAGCAAAACGGAGGGGAAATGATAAAAGTAGCAGTATATTGGAACCAGTTGCCGCCTTTTGAGAGACAACCTGTAATGGTTATGAAGGATGCGTTCAGGGTTGTGCGGTTATGTTGTGTTGAGGCAAGATGCACTTTGAATGCTTCATACTAAAGAGCCACAGGTTGCTGCCAAAATAAACACCTGAGAATACAAGACATACGCTTTTAGCCATGCTAGCCACTAATATATCTGATCATGAATCTGATGTGATTTTGTGTATCCTTGCTGCCCTTCACTAGCTGACTGATGCCTTTAAAATTGATTTTACAGCTTGGCATGGTCGGGCTCCTGCTCATATTTGTTTTTAATCTAAAGGCATTCTTCCAATCATCAGTTCGTTGTTTAACCTTTTTAATTAGTTTGATTTTATTTTAACCATGTGTTGCTGTTTTCTTTATTGTTATACTGTGTAGCATTTTGTCACATTGTTTTAAAACGTGCTACATATAAAGAAATGTATAGAGCAGAGCAGAGACATTGTTTTCTGCCTCCATCGGCAAACACCAAATCAAGTAATTTTGCACAAAGGAATTGTGTCCCATTTCCGTCACCACTGACTCGATCCAGCCATGTGCAGAATCTATGTCAAAGCTCACAGCAGCGATTTTAGCAGCTTGTGGCTTCTTCTAAACAATTCATCATTCCCATCGTTGCAGCTGTTTTGAATAATAGTTTGTGTTGCATTGACGAGCACCAGTACCGGTAATCGCTCCAACTATAGCTGGAGAATGTGAAAAGTACACAAAAGCCTTAATGGGCTCTAACAAGCGGCAATGTTTTGGCACCAATTTTCCACAACCAATCAAAGCCAGACACCATGACAGACAAATCAATGCACTTATTAGGCAGTATCAAGCTGAGTATTGTGTATTTTGAACAGTCTGTGAAAAGGTTCCTTAGAGCCAAAACCAAATGCTTTGGTGTGTGTGTGTGTGTGTGTGTGTGTGTGTGTGTGTGTGTGTGTGTGTGAGAGAGAGAGAGACCTATAGAGTTGTTTCCTCGTCAGTCCACCAAGGTGGCTCAGAGGTTGTTGGTCCTTTTGTCATCATTCCCAATAATCACATTCACGTCCATAATTCACATTAGATGTGTACGTGTTTTCATCAACGTTACCCCACCACACACACACACACACACACACACACACACACACACACACACACACACACACACACACACACACACACACACACACACCACATTCCACGCAAGTCAGGCCTTATCTCTGGGCAGCAGCAGCAGACTGACTCTGTCAGCTCACCAAAAAAACACTCTAATGTTTTATTCCCCAGCAAGCGAGAACAGCTTGATTTATAACAGTTTCACACCACTGATGACGGTGTACCCATTGGACATTTCAGTTTCTCAACAGATTAAAAGAAATGTGATCTTTTCCTTTGTGTCCAGCTGAGCACAATGGACCGCCGCCTAAATGAAAGAATATTCAATCAGCAACAGTTTTATCAGAGAAAGTGTGACAAATGGAATTTTTTGCCCCAGGCTCCTGCAGGCGCACTACATAAACCACCTGACCGGTTTTATTCCCACTGCAATAGGATTGACAAAGTATTCTTTGCTTTAGGATTCTTGTAAAAAAAAAGATTGTGGGTATTACTATTTCCACCATTCTTTAAACAGCTCTTGTTTTTCAACTTCAGCTGTGTCACTACCCAACAAAACTCTAAGATATACATGTATTGTAAGATGGATGAAAAGATATATAATGCATCTCAATCAAGTTCCAAATCTCTGCAAGCTGATTTTCATGCAACACAAACATGAAGTGGCTGCCTGAGGGTAGGAAAATCACATTCGTCAAACCAGCCTCCACTTTGCTTTGCAAAACATTGGACACAGGTTGCCTTCAAATTCACAATAAAATGAGCGCATCCAAACCAGAAAATGTTGAGACGTTTAGCTTGAGACAAACCAGGCCTGTAAAACTTGGTAGCCAAGCTGTTGCTGCATTGTTTTGTGTAGGAAATAACAGAATAAAAAAAAAAAGGTTTGTAGTTTTAAAGTTGTTATGGGTAACATGTTAGGTAACAGTTGCCCAGTTACAGAACCAGCAGGCACGTAGCAACATAAGCATTCGTTTGGAGTCATGTTTCTATCGACCTGATGAATGTAAGTCCAATTTTTACATCTTAACATCCATAGAGCTGTGGGGATAAATCTCTGAGTGATCCCTTTCACATCACACACTAATTTGGTCCATTGTTCATATTGGATAAATACAATTCTGATTAGTGCAGCTTTAAAGACATTGCTACGATAATGTATTGTCCATGCTGAATCCAACAAATAATACAATGAGCCATTATCTCCCCAAGGTTTGGGTAACATTTAGCTTATTCAAGGTATTTTCAAGCAAATACATGATGAATATTCAAATAAAAAGACATTTAAATCAAAAAGTTGTCTAATTGAGTACATTATGTATGTAACAGACAGACGTACAGTTAGGCACAGAGGGTTCATTTCAGGCTCTGGCACAGTTGATCTGTGCTGTGTTTCTGCCTGTGGAAGCCATTTTCTTATTCACATCCTTTCAACTGGCTTACCCAGGCGCTCTGCTGACACTGTTCGTTTCCCTGATGAAGGGGGCGGGTGAACTCCCTGCCTTTCATCTGACATGTTCAGCACTTGTAATGCCTGCTCAAACAGGCAAATATCTCTATGATTATGATTAAACAACAGCTTGTGCGGCAAGAAGGGGTAAAGTCAGGATAAAGCATGTTGTCATTGTTCACGATTTCCTCATTACAGAGACGTTGAAAAGTCAGGCACTTCATTGTTCTACAGTCTGAGCTCTGTTTCATGTCTCTTTTATGCTTTTTTCTTTTTCTCTCTCTCAGTCTGCATACAAGAGGACAAAATTTTGCTTTTCACTTCGTGAATGATGTGTTCACACATCTCTTTCTCTCACTCACTGTTCACGCCCACTTGCGCCTGTCCCGCCCCTTTTTCCTCACCCACCTGATGACGTGGAAGATGGCTGATATGAGGAGCTCATTGTAGATGGCTACAGCCATGTAACGTGGCTCGTGGAAAGCAGAGGGGACGGTGCGGACAGCGTAGCAGAGGTACACGCCCCAAAGCAGGAACAGGAACTCCGCTGGGGAAAAAAACAAACAAACAACAAAAAGGACATGAGGAGGTTTTAAAGTCTTTATTCTCTTTAATTTCATCATTTTCCTAATTAGGTTTAGTGTCTTTAAGTACGTCTTGTATTTATGCTAAGCTAGGTTAATCACCTCCCGGCTCCGTACACACAGATTTATGAGTGGCCTCATCTACTTATCCAACCCTTAAGAAAGAATTTTTCCAAATTGTATCTCCTAACAATTCATTTGAGCGTGGATTTATTTGCATGTTAAATGAAAGCAGCACTGTTGCTCTGACTGAGTATGGAAAACCTGCAAAATGTAGATGCAGAGTCACTGCGATAGCACACGGCAATGTGATTATTCACCACACACTGTAACAAACAGCGGGCACCAAGAAGTGGATCCTCAACCCTATTTTGACACTTGACGTCGACAGTGTTGACGGCAATAATGTAGTTTCAAATTTAGCAGTTCCTAATTTAGCAAGAATTCCCTGTGTTAGCAGTGTTTCCCCCAAGTGAGGCAGCTGCTTCCTCGACAGTGTGTTGGCATATTCCTGCTATCTCACCAAGGTCACACAGCCCGACCGCAATTTACATGGAAGATGTATTTAAAAAGCCAGCTGTCTATACTGTACAGCATATGCGCACAGCTAGCTCATTATCACCTAAATTGTCAGTGTAATGAAATTTAAAGAACATCAGTTGCAAAAATCAATATGAATTATTTTGAATGAGATGAAGAGGATTCCTTTAGGTTGCTGCATTTTGGAGGCATGAAATTATGTCTTGAAGCAGTCTAATAGTTATTTGTGGCTCTCTGGTGGAGAGTTGCTTATTTTTGCTTGGAGGGAAAAGCATTATGTTTTCAAATAAAAAATATTTTCAGTTATTATGTATAGCATATGAAGATTCAAGAGGTTTTCCTCTGATACAAGCTCGCATACGAGCTTGTTGTATTGTTTGCAGACAGCAAAGAGCACCAGGAACTGTGCCAAAGACTGTGTTGGCATATGAGTCCATAAAGTCTTTACAGTGATTACAGGCCATTAATATTCATGAATAGGCCTAGTCTATAAATCATCTCTAATTACATGGTATTTAGCTGTTGAATCAGGATGCATTGAGAGCTGCTTGCAAGAAGGAAAGGATAACAATTCCAACTAATGCAGATTAATTGCGGATTCAAATGAATTGCTTATTGTTATCAGTATCAATACTATTTTGCATCAGCTGACTTTTTGCTCTGCATTACAAGACAAAATAGGATAATTGTTCATTTTTAGACAAACGTGTTCCCTTGTCGCCATTATGGCAAAACAAGTGGAAACACAGAAAAGCAATTAGATTCATTTTCACAAGCATGACATGCTTGCATTGTTAAAATCCTCCAAAGCGGCTTCGCAGGGTGCTTCCTGTGCTTCGGCGTAGCCTCAGCTCACCAGTGTGTTCTCACTGGCTGTCAGAGCGAACAGTGGGGATCCCTAATTTCCTTTCTAGATTTGAACACACACATACACAGATTCAAAACCACAAACGAGGGGATTGTTGTGCTGAATGTGTTTGATTCCATTTAAAGTGCTGTGTTTGTTCCTCAGAAGATGCTGCGCCCCTCTGTCCTGTCTCCAGAGTGTCCTTAGCTGTCCTCCCCTCCTCTTCTTTGCTTCCTCTCAAGTTCTCTCCCTCCCCGGCTGGTGGAAAACTCTCTGCATCGTTGCCCACATCCCTACAAGCTTCATACTTCACAGGCTTCGCTCTTCTTTTTCCCTTCCACTTCTGCCTCTCTCTCTCTCTCTGTCTCTCTCTCTGTCTGCCTGTCTATCAGTTTTCAGAGGCAGACCAGGCTTCTCTCAGGGATCCATCCTTTCCCTCTCTCCAAACAGGATTAGTCTCCCCTGCTGTCAGACTGGCTTCAGTGAGGTGCCCATCACTGCCTCTTGCTTCAAGAATCTATCATTAGGAAGCTACTGTAACGCGTGCACAAGGCGATCTGGATACTCAGAGGATGCTTGAGGGATAGTACCTGCAACTTCTCACCAGACAATCACTCTTCATGCTTGTTAGCTTGACAATGTTATAAACTCTGGTCATTTTAGGGACTGTACGGAAATGATTAGTCTGGGAGATGGGGTCAGAAAGAGGAGGGGGGGGCATTCCATAATACATTATATCCTTTTATTCTGTGATAGATTATCGTCGAGTTAAAACTAGACAGGCTCATCCTCTGGAAAGTCCTTAGAGACATGATAATAAAATAAATGAGGGACTTGGTGGCACCTCCTGCCCTCTGGAGGATGTCTGCTTTAACGCTGGTGGCAGCCCAAGACACTGTGAGAGAGGGGCACTCCATCTTGTCTATAAGAGCATCTCATTGTTAACTTAATATACAGCATCATTCACTGAACTGTTTGCGAGCAAACCCATTGGGGAAAGGGAAATCAAACAATGGACACTATCATTAAAATTCACAACTGCATCCATTTAAGAGCACAGGTTTTGCTAAATGCTGCTTTGAGGGCAGGGCGCGAATAAACAGACCTATTACAGCACAATAATGTCTTCTGGCAAGCAGGCGCTCCTTGCTTAAAGAGGTAGCTCTATTTATCTATAACAAGAAACCCGTCAAAGCAGAGAAGTTTATCACATTTATGCAAGACCGAGATTCCCCAGCCCATACCTGTTTATGTCTGTCTGACATGATTTGTCACTTGAGCGACAATGGCTGCATTGTGCTTAAGGCGCGCTGGAAATTTCAAGATGTAGTTGAACGACTTCAAAGAGGAGACTGCCTCTATTTATGTGCCATTCATTTGCTGCCGGTACCATCAGCTTCTATAAAGCACAGGAGAGCACTGCACTGTCTGCAAATGGAGAGTCAGACATGGTGCAGCTACACTATTGGAAACTCAATTCTGTGAGGTCAGAGAGTGTCTTTTTGCCTTACTGTGTCCATCAGTTACTGAGTCGTAGCAGGCTGTTTACCTTTTGACCATGCTGGCACTGGAGCCTCAGGACTTTAAACCACTCACAGTTGAGGCAGCATGGCGCCATTATTCCTTACAAACGTGTTTTTACAGATGCCACCGGTCCCAGTAAAAAGGTTGCAAAATACAATTTCTCAAAAATATCCACCAACAGTACTTCTATTCTATATTTCTAGATGTCATGTAGTCTAATTTAAGAAAACAGTTCAAATTATATCAAAAGAGCTCCGGGGAATATGTGGCACTTCAAACAATTGAATGCTGAAATTGATGATGTGTGCGCCCTAAGAAGAGTTAGTGAAAGAGAATCTGCTGAAAGAGAAACTTAACACCCCCTGAAAATCAGTTTTTTTGCTGATCTCCAGTAGTTTAACTTCTCACCTTGCTGCTGTGATGTAGAAGTGTACTTCAGGGTGTGTCAGTAAACTGTGGCATCACAAAGCACACCACTGACTACACTTTAAAACTGAAACTAAAACACTGTTGCAATGAAGCACTTTCAGCTTGGTGTTAAAGGCGCCCTGTGGAGTTTTCTGCTAAACAAACAAAAGTTACATTTTCATTTAGTGTGACTCACAAAA
Source organism: Enoplosus armatus (assembly GCF_043641665.1). Lineage (NCBI taxonomy): Eukaryota > Metazoa > Chordata > Actinopteri > Centrarchiformes > Enoplosidae > Enoplosus > Enoplosus armatus. The sequence continues at coordinate 18,534,371 of NC_092193.1, forward strand.
ATACATCATTTTTGTCTAACAAACTTGCTGATTGCATTTCCTACCTCGTAAAACATTTGCAGGGGCGATTTTAAAAACATTAACGTTGTCACGTTACCGCCACCTATAGAGTGTAATAGTCTGAAACCATTGACAGGAATTTCTAGCACGTCACCCGCATGCTCGTGCATGAATAAAAAAAACCAATGGGTACCTTTGAGTTACTCTTTTAGGAGAAACTCACTAACAGAATACAAGATAGTAGCATTTGAAGCAGTTTTTAGGATTCTGTGTATTTACAGAATATTCAATGCAGAGTCAAGCAAAGTTTAGAAAAACTGCACTGGACCGCTGGAAAATAGATGGATTTCTATCATCATCACAATCAAAATGTTGGTAATGTTACCAGGCAGTTTTTCCACCTGACCCTGCCCGCAGCTTTTTCCAAAAGCAAAGTTACTAAACTAAACTCAATCTTTAGCCTTACCCAAGCTGCTTAGACCCAAGCTCTAAGCCCCAAAGCTATTTACAGTTAAGTGGTTTCCTCACTCATTTCTTGCCCTGTAAAGACATCACTACACATTGGGTACACGTAAGTACAGAAACACAGAAAAACAAAACACACACACACACACACATACCGACAGCCATCATGTAGTCCCATCGGTCCAGCAGACACATGCTGAACTGCAGCCCCTCTTGGGTGAGGCCTGCGGTGATCAGGGCCTGACTCAGCTCAGGGTTCTGGCACACCGCGGAGGTCCAGGCCACCAGGAACCACAGCACCACCAGCAGAATCACCATCAGCAGCCGCAGAACCCGCCAGCTGGTCATGTAAGGCGTCCTCTGGGCTGTGCGGGACAGGAACACCTTCAACACCCTGAGGGAGAGAGAGAGAGAGAGAGGAGGAAGAGGCCGCTGGGTGAAATCATGAGATTCTCTGCCTGAGATTGACTCCTCACGCCCCCGGCTTCTGCTCTTATTTACATGCCCACTTAAAATAAAAAGGAGCAGGTAGAAACAGGCACTGTTAGTTCTATTCATTCATGTTCAGTTTAATTCATGTTGTAATCTCTCTTGTGCTGAAGGGAGACATTTTTCAGCTTGGAGGTGGCTGAACAAATGTTATTAGAACTAACTTATTAGACTGAATGTAAGCAGAGGAAGGTTATTTATAAGTTGCACAATAGTCACTATCTTCACTGCATGCACACCTGACAATACCGCCTCTGTAAATGGAATTAAAAATGCAACATATCAGCCAGAATAGTTTTGAAGTGATCTGATGCTGGGTAAAGAGAGTTATATGGGGACAAAGCTAGCATGTAGTTATATAAATATCACCATCCAGACACACAAACCGTCATCTCTCTGTTTCCTATCATCTGCTCTCTCCCGACCAGACTGTGACAAATCTATCTTATCTCGGACATATTCAGTGGGACCGGGCTGTAAGAGCTTGCCCTCGGGGCCACACTTCACACCCAGCGAGCTCGGGAAAAAATCTTATTGGTAATTTTGCCAAGGGAACACTCTGGCCGACCTTTGACCCCCCTCTCCCATCTCGGCAACACTTGCTCGGAGCTGAAGAGCAGGAAGTGAGTGTGTGTCTGAATAGACACTTCGGCAGGCAGACGCAGATAGACCGGACCTGATGTGAAATTCAAATGTGCTTCTTGGCAAGACTGCATGCATGTGTGCAGACTGAGAGGGAGCTGAATTATTGAAACTGAGAAAGGCTAACTCATAGGGCAAGTTAATATCAGGAGAGGAAGAGGAGAGGAGAGGAGATAGGAAGAGAGGAAGGGAGAGGGTAGGAAGTGAGGAAAGGAAAAGAGAGGAGCGGAGATACGAAGAGAGGAAAATAGAGGTGAGAAGACGAGGAGAGGAAAGAGAGAAGACAAGAAGATCATAGCAGACAAGGAGAGAAGAAGAAATTAGAGGAGAGAAGGGAAGGAGACAAAGAGAGGATATGAAACAAGGAGACAAGGAGAGGAGAAAACAAAAGAGATAAGATTAGACAGTGGGAGGATAGGAGAAGAAAGGAGAGGAGAGGTGGACAGGAGAGAAGGAAAAAAGAGGAGGTAGGAAGAGAGGAGAGGAGACAAGGACAAGAGAGGAGGAAAGGAGAGGAGAATAGAGGTGTGGAGACAAGGAGAGGAGAGGAGACAAGGAGATTATATGAGACAAGGAAACAAGGAGAGGAGAAAACAGGAGAAGAGAGGTGATGAGACAAGGAGAGGCGATAAAGAGACAAGGACAGGAGACAAGGAGAGGAGAAGAGAGTAGTGGAAATAAAATGAGATGAGAAGAGAGGAGATAGGAGGAGGGAAGAGGTGAGGAGTCAAGGAGACGAGAGGCTTGCCTATTTTTAGTTTTATCTCCATTTTAGTATTCTATGTGTGAGACAGGAATAATTCATAAAAAGATAACAAAAATCATTCATAATTAGGAATAATTGATAAGATAAAACATGCAGGAAATATCATATCTCACTAATATGATAATTGCAGTGCTTTTAGCTTCAGCTTTATGTCACAGTACCTGTACAGCTTGAGGATGACGGTGCCGTACATGATGGCGAAGCCCAGGAGGCGAACCCACCTCAGGAGGATGCAGCGAAACACACTGGGGTGGAAGTACAGGATCATCACCTGCGGAGTGGGACAGCAGTGTTAGCGTTCACGCTGACCAACATTGATTATACTTCTTTTTGTTGTTGATGTTTCAAGCAGCGAATTGCACACTTCCACTGCTTTCATACTCTTCTCACATTCACACGGAAGGAATCAGAAATGAAAAATGAGGTGAGTTCTCCAGCATGCGACAAACCGGAGCTGGAGGCCGATTTGGCCTCGCAGACATCTTGCTCCTCCAGAGCTCCAGCTGACATCTCTTAACCACATGTCAGCTGACAGAACACATTAGACATGTGCGAAAGACTGCATCTGCATGTTTATTTGCAGTTACATGTTTCTGTGTGTGCACATGCACAGCCCAGGTTGTAATTTTATTTTTTTTTTGTCTGTGTGTGATTTGCAATAAAACAGGGAATTCGCCGGTGGCTCATAAAATGTCAGCCTATCATTTTCTATCTTCGAGCTGTAAAGATCCGAGCCCCCATTTGCATTTCTTTTCATATCATTAGTGCGTATCTCAGTGGGGCGCCACACGTCAGATCTCCAGTGACCCGAGTGACGCTTCGCGTTCTGCTCCGGAGATCCAGTGCAGTGACTCTGTGCTCATTCCCACTGAATCTGCTTTACTCACCTGGTGGACGCACACCCTCTGTGATGTTAAAGCATTAATTCACACAAAGCACACACAGCACCTCAAGTTTTAGCCTTGATGATTACCGACTGCTGGTGAATGATGAGTGTAATAATACAGATCTGTAAGCCTTTCACGTATTAGTCCCTTTATGGTGAGCATCTTTATACCAGCTCTGAGAGGTGCTTCAACTGAGCTCTCTAAACCAGCAAGTGAACAGCATGATCATGTAGTTGTGTAACCGGTAGGCCTAACGCCAAAGAGGTAGTATGGAGGAAAACTTCACCTACACTAAATAAGATAACAATAAAATACTTAAATACTGGAGACATCCTCCCACAAGCAGCGAGTGCAGTTTACATCAGATCAGGTTCTGCCCTCTGGGAGGCGCTACAGAGCACTGCACGCCAACAACAGACACAAGAACAGTCTCTTTCCACAGGCCATCACTATTATGAACTGCTAAATCAGTCACATAGTGTCAATAACCCTGTGGCACTAAAACATTCACTCAAATAAAATACACAGCGCTTTAACATGTACAAATCCATCTATAAATGCTGCACGCTACATAGACATGTCTACATGCATATACTGTACATAACCACCCACCTCGTATAGAAAGTAATCTACCACATTAGCCATTCTATATGTATTCCTTTGCATTTGTATTGTTTACAATACAATATTGTTATTGTTGTTATTGTCCTTGTTTTGAGCTGTATGTCTATTTCTATCTTCCTGTCACTTGTGTGTAACATTGAGAACAACTTTAAACCGGAGTCAACTTCTTGTATGTGAACACATGTGTGGCCAATAAAGCTGATTCTAAGAACAAATCATCAGCAGGCTCATACACAAGGAAAGCAATAAATCATCAAAATGTAGGCGGTAGCAATTATATTATTCTTAAGTATGGCCGTCACACTATAGACACACTAGCCCAGTGTACTGTTGCATCATACGTGATGTTATTCCATTTACCTTGCTGCCCAAGAGACAGTAGGGCATATTGGGATATTTACATAAAATATATTCCCCCACATTTTGTTTTTTACCTCGTTATTTGAAAAGATCATCCACCTATGAAGTCTGGAAATGTGTTAGCTCTGTGATAGACTGGGTGTATTTGTGTTAATGGATGGATGGATTACAGATGCAGTATAAACGCGTCCCTGAGGAGTACAGCCAGCGATTTATTCCAGCTCTTACAATGCCTTGGCATTCGAGAGACAGCAGGGTCTAGCATCTACCCAGAGTAAATAAGCTGAAGCGACAACAGCACCTGTAACCTCTTTCCCTCAGAAAAGAAACAGAACATCTGTGGCAAAACTTAAGTAAGCAACCAGCCAACCCTGAGGCTGCTACAGTCTGGCTGTAAGATGTGTAAAAAGAAAAGGGAAACTAAACTGGGAATATAAATAATAGTGTGCACTCCTTGTTAACTCCAAAAGAAATGCAGAGTAAAGAGTACGGTACAAAGACTGGATAAATAAAAAAGGGTTTCAAGATGACAAATAGAGAAGGTGTATTGAAGTAATGAGCAGTGAGCTAACCTACAGCTTGTTTCCTGCTTTAATCAACACAATTTTGCTGTGTTTGTTGCATAATTTAATACAGCCTTAAAACTGGCAAGATCGGTTTCACCCATTCAGCCAAAACGGGGCTCAGTGCGCAATTAAACATAACACATTGTCCCAATGTTCAGCCTTCAGTCTGTCCACCCTCAGTTCAGCTCTGGTGTACAGACATTTCACTCACCTCCTGATTAAGAATGTGACACACAGAGTCGAAGCACGGAGCGCAGCATAAAAAGTTTCCTTCCATCCGCAAGCCTCATCAAAACCTCGCAGCGCCAAAGTCTGTCATTGGTATGCTGGTCATAAGAGAGCTGCAAGCCAAGTCCATTTCATACCCAAGAACAGGAATTAGAGCTGTTCCTTTTTAATGCTCCACTACCGACTGTGAGTCGCTGATGCAGCTCAGGATCTGATAAATGAGTTGGTGTATGGAAGACAGACAGTTATGTATTAAGAAAAAGAGTTTCATTTCATGTATCAATTTTGAAAAGAAATTGCTAACGAAAATTAATCCCCTCCGTATTTCAGACCGAAACATTTTATCAAAATGACAGTGATTTCGTGGAAGACAGCCTTAATGTGACTCATGACTTTAACACCAATAATGTTCTTTCTGGAAAAATTACTGTTTTCTTCATAGGAATAGGTGAAGATTTGGGGAAATATGGTTTCTCGCTTTTTTTCAATGACTTTGATGAGAGGATTGATATCAGTTTCATTTCTGTGCGGCAAGTTTGGAGCTAAGAACCAGGAGGCGATTAGAATTAGATTAGATTAGCAGGAGGAAACAGCTAGCTGGCTATGTCCGAGTTTAAAAATATACCTACCAACTAATTAATTAACATGTTGTATAAAGTTTGTTTAATTTGTACACAAATAGGAACATAAAAATAACAATGTCTGGTTTTATGGGGAGGTAGGCAACATGCTATAACTAATTCTTGGCTAATAACAAGTGGGCGCAGTGACTGAGTGCAGCTGTGAGTCTTGTCGATGCGAGGTTGCCATGTTTAGTACCATTGTGCCAACAATAGCAACTGTATCTGGCCAGAGAAACTACAGAGAGGTTCTGGGCTGACATAATAGTAGCAATAGTTACAGTCGTAACTCCCATTAAGACCACAAATTAGCATTTTTACATGTAAATGTATTTGTATGGATTAAACAAACAAGATACAATGTGTTAGTCAATGCTGGAGGTACTGAGAGGCATATTCTTTCAAACTGAAAAGAGCCAGGCAAACTCCCTATTTCCAGTCTTTATGCTAAGCTAGGCTAACCAGGTCATGGCTCCAGCTTCACACCTAATGCACAGACATGAGACTGGTACCAATCTTCTCATCTCACCCACAGAAAGAAGGCGAATAAGTATATTTTCTAAAGTGTTGAGCTGTTCTTGTTGTTGAACCTGCATCCATTGATTGTGTGGCCACTTGGGGGCAGCACAACGAGCTGTATACACGACATCAACATAGTATCACCTTGTAAAGTTGATATGGTGAATGTGTTAGCAAACAATGTCTTATTTACACATCATGCAGACACAGAATTTGTGTCTATTGGGAGTCGTGTTTCAGGCCACCTGATTAATATAAATTCAATATCCACTCCCCTTTTAGCTCTATGTTCGGTCTTCACCAACTCCTGGTGGAAAATCTGGCTCTTTAGTTGCTAATGCTCCAGTTTTCACCAGTTCGTCCCTAACGTTCTCTGTCTCTGTGGATTTGTCACTATGAGCTACCCCTTTCACATTACATGTACTCATTTGATCCATTGTTGATCTACAAACACTGATTAGAGCAGCTTTAAGAATTTTTCTTTAAATCAAACTTAGGAATTGAAATATCTTTGCCTCCTGAGCATGCATTCAGCCCTCCAGCTCTCTACATGACGGACCAAAACAATAAATCACCTCCACAAATAAGAGGCAGAAGTAGGCCACGCTGTTTCTTACACCCACACAGACAAATGCAGAAATGCAAATCCATGCGCAATTGCACATGCACACAATGACAGGAAGATGTGAAGCTTTAAAGCCACTTAAACACACTCATAATCCATCCCGCCTGTACACACACACACACAAACACACAAACATACACAGAGATAGGCAGACACAAACAGTGGCACACCCTTTCTGCAGTGCTACTCATGTGGACTACAAAGTCACAGGGGACTGCACAATAAAAAGCCACATTTTTATATCGCCCAGAAGAGAAGGTGGCCCTCCTGGTTTGCGTCCAACCTCCCATGCCTCCTCCATCAATTAATCAGCAGATGTATTTTTAAAACAAGTTGTGCTAGAACTTGATGGACTGTTTAAAAATGCATTGAGCACCAGAGCAGAGCAGCTGCGCCAAGCTTAGCTGAGGAGGCTTGTGGTGGCGGCGACCAAAGAAACAGCAGCAGCAACAAATGCTGAGAACGCAGGAGAGGAGACAGACACAAAGGTGAGACGGAGAAGGAACACGCAGAGGCGTAACGGAGGGAAAAACATGAGGGAAGGGGGGGGACAGGGCAAAAAGGTAGAGACAGTCAGGCAAGGTGCTAAGAAACGCAGAAAAAAAGATGGAGAAACAGCAGAGCAAAGGGAGGAAGACATCCTTGAGTGTATCCAAGTGCGTGTGAACATAAGAGAGTGGCAGTATTTTTGGGGAGCTATTATTGGTACTTGAGTTATCCTTCGGGTGAATGAGGAAGAGGGTGGATGGATGCAAGTGTGGTCACATAAGGACAAACCTACGATACCTGTGGCCCTTTATCTATTGCAACAAAACTACCAGGCCATCAATGCTAATGCAAAAATCTTTCTTATGGTAACACCTCAGTAACTTCAGAATAAGATAGGTTTAGAATAAAACCTTTATCCCAAGAGTCAGCCGAGCGCTCTGAAGCTCTTCCTTCCTAACAGATTTGGGTGTTTTTTTTCTCCTCTTAAAAATGGCCAACATCCAGCCATCAGACTTTGTGTTTGAGGAGAACATTGGCTCACTGTTGGCAGTCTGTGCAAGTATTTGAAGGGAGCGAATTCCCTGGTTACATCAGATCTCCCTGTTACATGGAGCTCAGGTTTCTTCCATCTGTTTTCCTGCTAAAGATGGGCTTCTGACGCGGCGCTCCAGGTGCACTGTGGGCTGTGTGCACAAGTGTAAATACACACATATACAATGCACGCTGGCACCCACCCACGTGAACCTGCTCACGCATCCAGGCAACAGGAAGGCTAGCAAAGACACACACACACACACAATGAGACACACTCGCACTGTACATGCACACCAACTGTGATGTCCAACTCTTTGTTTCTGTCCAGACAGAAACATGATCAGAGGTACAGTACTAGAACAGCATCTAGTAGGAGACAGGGTTTACTGCCTTATTCACGTAGTAATGTATTCTATTATGGACATAAAGAACAGCAAATCAAAATGTACAACTTGATGTGTCCCTCATGTTTTTATGAAACCAAATCTCATTTTTGATTTCTGGTCACCATATTTTCAGCAATTGCCATTCAATATATTAAAACTCTGTAATTACCTCTTTATATAGTAGTTTTCATTGTTAGTGGCGGAGTCTGCTATTACCACACTGGATTCAAATAGCCTTCACACTCAGGAGGGCTTGACCGGAAACAATGCATGTGTGTAATCCAGCCTCACTGTTTTTAATTTTATCTCTCGTATCAGAGCTGTATTAAATTACTGTTAATGCAAACCCAACATGTCCCTCGGTGGCTGCCTCATATTTAAACCACTGAACTGGTGAAACACGGGCTGGCTTTTATTGTGAAGCCGCCACAGGACACGTAACGTATTTGTCACCGTGGTTGTCATGGCATCTGTTGTATTTCTGACAAAGTAGCTGCTCAACGAGTGTCAGCTGGGACCTGTAGTATTAAACCACACCCTTAACCACTGGTGTCGCTAAATCAGGACTGAGATCTTGTGCATTATAACTTTAATGTGAACAAAGCAAAAACTAAAGGAGTAATAGACTGGCTGAGTAAATTGTGGGTGCCGTTTAAGATCAGAACATAGACTTACTGGGAAGTAGAGCAGCAAAGCCCCAAACAAGATGGCTTCCAGCAGAATGAGACCAGATGTGCGGATGCTCTGTTCATGAGGAGAGAGAAACAACAGAAAAAATAGCAATCAATCAATCAATCACTGACAGGGAGACGGTGAATATATTTATGGGATGGTGTGTTGAGGGAGGTTGAAATAATATGGTCTGTTTTTGCTCAGCTTTGTGAATTGGCACCTTGTCTTGAAACGCAACAACATGACGAGCATGTCAACATGATGCATCAAGTGAATGCTGTTGTAATAAACACATGACGCGTATGCAGGAGGAGGGCCGTGGTTTACTCTTCAAATCCTGTTGCTGTAAATCTGACATCACAGTTTATTTAAACAGCGCTGTGAAGAGGTTTTTTTTGCCATTGTAGGCAAATGCAAATAGTAAATCATTAGCTCTTTCAAAGGAAACAAACACAGAAGAGTTGAAACTATATTTTTCTAATGTTTTGCCTTCCCCTACAACAAGCATATGAGTGACGACAGCACTTTTCTGGGTTGGATTTAATTACCTACATTACCTCCAAGAAGATTTTTTATGTGTTTTATGTAAATTCAAAGGGCTCCAGGGACATTTCTTGTGAACTGAAGAAATGTAGGAGATTTTGAAGCTACAACACAGATGTCTATAAATAGCACACTGGGAGAGATTCAACTCAACTTTGCCTGAGGACTGGTTGTAATTACCCTACACCGGGAGGATCTCATATTTATTTCACTCTATTAGCAGGGTGGATATTATGCAACAACTTTAAGCTGTAAATCTGTGCTGACTCCTAAATTGAGGGCTCAGGCACATTTAGGGTGGATGTTAATTATGTCAATGTCCATTAAGAAAAAAACAATATAGGATAAGATGGATTGTCTTTAATTTGGCTTAAATGCATGTGACATTAAATGATATAAGACAGATAACCAGCAAAGTAACATTTGTTTATCCGACTTGCTCCTCTAAATTACTGAAATCCATTCTTTTAGTTTGAGGGCAAAACCTGTGTGAAACAGAGCCATTTAATCTTGGCCCATTGTCTAATTTTACCACCATTTACTGTGTGAGACAGTGTCAGGAACAAAGTCAGGTATAATATGTTGTGAGGGTACGGTCACATTAGTTTTATGTTACACGAGATTGTGCCAAACGTACTCAAGCCCCCAAAAAAGGATGTGATGTCATGGTTTTAAATTTGATGATATATAAAAATTGAGAGGAGCGATCACCTTTACATTTCCAAACACAGCCCATAAAATCCAAGCGCTCTTTAGTGAGTTTCAAACGCAGACTTTCTGTTACAAAATTGTCGTCTCCAAGGTAAGGTAAGTTCCAATGACATCACGAGAATTGACAAAACTCCCTGCAGAGCCACAGTGGACTTTATGGAACGAGTAGTACTCCTCATGATTAGTAAACCTCAAAGTCCTGATGTGTAAAAGTGGTGCAGTTCCCCTTTAAATCAACAGCGTTTCACAGTAAACCCCCCTCACCTTGTTCCTCCTGAAGTGGTAGACCACCACCATGCTGGCCAGGTCCAGCACCATGCACAGGCCCTGGAATGAGGCCACAGCGAGGCGCAGAGCACCGTCCTCCTGCACCAGGCAGGGCGTGTCGTCCCGGCAGTAAGGGCAGCCCTCGCGGCACGGCAGGCACTTACTGGACACGTCAGAGGTCTCCTCTCTGTTGGAGACCTGCTCCTTACCTGAGGACGTGAGAGCACTTTAGTTAACAATCAGATATCTAAATGTTGGTTACACTCACACACACTGAAGTATTTGTACTCTTCCAACAGATGAAAAAAAAAAGAAAAGCCTCTTGAAAATTTCGTATCTAATCACAACTCAGAACACAGTTGTGATTTACTGGAGTGTTTTCAAGGATTATCAATGTAATTAATTTGTGTTCTGCTGTCACACACTGACTTCTTATTAAATGCTCAGTTAATCAATTTGAAGGAGTTGAAATCAACAATCCAATAAATCACAAAGCCTTGGGGGTGATAACTACAAGAATACAGCCTTTAATTAGGCAGATGAGGGAATAATGAAGGAGAGGAGGATAAAATATTGTCACCGCTCCCTTCATCACTCCGGTCTGCGTGATTATTGTTATACCAGCAAGTGGCACACTTGGATGTGGTTTATCAAATCTGTCCATAGATTACTTTTTCTCAGTTGAGAGTGTTCATGTTAGCATGACTGGATGTGATCTGTTGTGGAAGCGCCTTTGAAACCTGAATTTAATCAATTACATGTAAAGAAATGACTGACAATGCCAAAAATATAATTTCTTCATTCTGCGACGTGTCTGCTGTGGCAAGATTCAGTCTTTAGTTTAAATCTTTCATTTTCAAAACACACACACACACACACACACACACACACACACACACTGTGCAGCTCTTCTTGAAAATGATGCTTCATAAGCAGTGAAGTCCCACAGCTCATCCAGTATGCAAGCACTGCGCTAAAGTTGTACAGTGCTTCAGCAGAGCATGGTTGCAAGAGAATGTGCTGAAGGTACTGGGATAACAGTTAGACGAGTTAAGTGGGAATTTAATGAATTTATCAAATAATCATGCGGTCACTGATGTAAGAAATCACAGGAAGTGGTTTTGTCTTTTCAGTTAGTCTCCGTGTGTTTAAAGCAACATTATGCAACAATTTCGCCGTAAAATAACAGCTTCAAAATCATTTTGATGAACTTGTAATAGGGAGAATGGCGCCTCCTTCTCTCCCACTCCGCGCTCCTGACGCCTGTTCCTGCACTATGTGACTTGAGGCTGAGCAGGCACCATCTCCCGTGAGACGGAGGAAGCTAAGAGGAGAAAGAGCGAGAGTAACCGAACAAGAGGCCGGAGAGAGTAAATCTCGCACTGGCTTTTAGTTGGGAAATGAAAGGCTGCAGGACAGACACCGAGCTGGCCTTCTTGCTGCTGGACTAGTAAGTAATATTAGCTGGTTAGCTGCGTCTCGTGTTGTTGCACTTGCTTGGTGTTTGGCTGTGTTAGCAAAGTTGTCAACTGCACATGTACAGCTGTCCATGAGGGTGAACTGCACTCTGAAAACTGTAGGGGCGCAAAGTCGCACTCCAGTTCTTGCATAATGTTGCTTTAAAGGTTTACAAAACAACTCATATTTTTCAACTCAGTTTCACGCATCTGGTGAGGGCCAGATGTTCACAGTGATTCCACACCTAGTTACACAACCTCCTCACTTTTACCTGCCCTGCTTGAAGCTGCTGCAGAGCTCACTTTGCCTAAACACACTGATTCAGAAGACATTTGAGAAGAGTTAGGAAAATCGCTTGCTTTTTGTCTTTTTATTTCTTTTATTTAGGTAATTAAACTTAACCCACAAGACATTGAAATATGATTTTGGATATAAGGTAAGTATTAGTTAGTATTCTATAGGTCAAGTGTTGTAAACCTCTAACTGATGGCAACGTCTTCAGTGAGATGCGCACGCACAAGGGGGTAGAAAACAGAGACTTCATTGGGAGATCAACATGAACTGTTGTTTTTGTAACTAAAACGGCATGAATCACAAAAGTAACAGGTGGAAAATGTTCCTCATCCTAAGAAGGAAACCTCCCGGTTAGCTCCGACTGCAGAATTAGCTTTTAGCTCCAGCGATCGGATCAGAGCCCTGCATTTTAATACGGTGCAAAGCACTGAAAGGTGACGGATAGTTTTGCACAGAACTTGGTGAGGAAGAATGAATGAACTAGATTTAAGGTTAAGACAACTCACACTCTTACTGTTTGTTATGGCTGTTTACTGAATTGTGCAGACGTTTTTTCTCGATCGATGCTTTGGTGATTACTTTGACATGCTTTTAGACTTTTAGCGTGGCACTCGGTGACAGCTGACAGAGGAGCGGACAGATGGCTTTGGATGGGAAATGCATCACGTTATTGTGCTTCAAATTTTTCTGAGAAAAAACAGGTCTGAAGAGTCTACCTATTAAATTCTGTTTTGACGCAGTTTGAGTGAAGTTTTGCTTGTTTACACTGCAGTCATCTAATATGAGATTTTGCTGTAACACATCTGGCATATATCTAATGTCAGGTGTATTTACAGTACGGATGTTCATACATGTTCACATTATCAATATAATATGCAGAATGAGGGAGGTTCTGTGTTCTTGACTTGAGCAGCAGTTTGTATACAGGAGACCTGTCTATAGAACACATTTGTGATTAAGAGCTACAGTAAAAGCACCTTTTGTTCTGAACTAAGCCTTTAGCTGCAGGACACACAATCCTGAACAGGTTTCCAAGAAGAGGATAAGAAACACATTGTGAACTTACTGCCAAATAATGAATAGAAAATAAGAAATAGATCTAAATGATGGACTACATAGTAGATAAGTCACTAGAGAACAGACTAGATGCTATTAAGGAACCAATATCTATAGATTTGAAGATATCTATAAATCTACACACTGACTCAACACATACTAAATGGAGCAAAACCAACCATTACCTCCTTGTTATGTATTTATTAGTTAGCTATATTGTGCCCTCTTAATTAAAGTGTTGCATTATACAGAGTTGTTTTGTATCATTGTTTCATGATTCACGACTTACCACGACTTAACCTTCCAGTGACAGTAAGTAGCACATTATCCTACAAATGCTCACAAACCTCTATGTGTAGATCTATCTATCTATCTATCTATCTATCTATCTATCTTGTTAATGGATAGTAACAGCTATCAACACAAAATATCTAAGATCACCAGCACAAAGTAGACTGTGACATTCAAAACAAGTGTCGTGTTTCATGAGGCCCTACTGCACATTTCCAAATAATTCATTTGTTATTGCGCGCTGTGTTTTTCCGTCTCCTTCCTTTCTCCCCTTTGATATCTGTCCTTTTGGCCTGTTGCTAGGGAACAATACAAAATCTTCTTTTTCCAGTCTGGTCTGTTTTCAGGGATGTACGAGGAATAACAGACAGGTTCCAGGGGGACGGGGGGGGGGGGGGGGGGGGGGGGCAGGGTCGCCAGCTACTGCGACCCAATGTGAGCTGCAGTGATTTTTAATGACGAGGTCTGTACGGAGGTTTGGAAGATGAGGCTCCTCACAGACTGAGCCGTTTGACTACAGGCCTCATCACGCTGCATTACAATAAAGCTCCAGCTTAGCATATCATCCCCCTTGTGGTGCTGTATTGTTAGAGTAAGGCATGAAAACCACCGCAGTTGCCTGATTATCTCGCTCATCAGGGCCAAGCTTTTTGCCCGAGGACACTGCAGCGCTTTCAGTCAAGGTGTCAGAATGCAGGCATTCAAATCCAAAGCACGAGCAGGGAGGTAGTGCTAAGCAGAAAAGGCCCTAAGCCAAGTTGTGTGGTACATGTTCACATTTTCCTGTAAGTTATCAGCCCATATTCATTGTGTCTGTCACACTCAAATATAAAATAAGGAACCATGTAATATGAGAGTGATAGCCAGACGTGTAGGACAGATCAGTTGACCATTCGTGAAACCGGTCCCCTGTACAGCAATTGTCCAATTATAGCTTAGCAACCATGAGCTTTGGATTTCTTCACATGCAGAAGTGTACATGACTGATAATTAGTATCTCACGGTGTCTTTTTTTTTCTTTTTTTTGACCTTTACAAAACCGACATTACAAAAGCTAAAGTGTAAGGAGTTAACTGAGTGTTGTTTCTAAAGGTTACGTTGGAATAATACCTTCAGCATCCAAAACGTTAGTATAACAGAGATTAGAATAACATTAGCAGCCCTGTCATGCGCTTTATTTGGTTTGGGGAGGTTTACATTACATTCCTTTTCTCTTGTACAAGTGAAGCACACTGTATAAATAAATAAATCTAACCACTGTGTTGCTTGTGCAAGTATTTTCAATAGAAAGCATCCAAACCATTAAGGGTCACATAGGAACAATGAATATTTTTATTGCATGTATGTTTATAACATTGTACTATAATACACGGGCTCAATAGCTTCACCCTGCGATACGTGAACAATGCTGCTGCATGATTTCCATGTCTTCTACTGGGTTCAGCTGGAAACATTCAAAAGTCAGCTGGAGTTTTAGCATTAGCATTAGCTTATTCTAGCTAACCACAGTTGACAAAATCTGCTAGAGACATTTGTCATTTCAGCCCACAACATCCACGGTTAGGAATGGGGTCTGCCTTTGTTGACTTCTGGGTGAAATCAAAGAGCCCTCGTTTCAAACATTACTAAGAACTTCGAGGGGGAAATCTGCCATTGTGTGCCGTGTGAAAACTTGACAGACGTAGCAACAGTAACTAAGGGTTGTGTGGCTTAGTGAACAGTCAATTAAAGTGTGACTAAACCTTTATTCAAGCTTATTCCACCAAGAGGTGTCTCCACGGCCACTTTATGATCCGACAGGTGCCTGATTCAGGTGCCACCTGTGGCTCCCACTAGAGCTCAGAATAGAAACACAGTAGACATTTCCACAATAAGAACAGTCAAAATCCTCTGACGGAAAATTGAAGGTTCATAACCTCACAAGCCCCTGGATACCCATTCAAAGACATAAGACGAATTTCAAACATAATGTGTGGCTGTCAACAGAAAAAAGTTTTTGTTTTTTTTCTCATAAATCCCAAAAGCTTGCTTTTGAAAGATTCAAAGTTTTGATCTGACAGCTTGCTGCAATGTGTATTTTTATATCACAGAGGGATTTGTAACCTACTTTTAAAGCCATTGAGTGCCACTCTGCTTGGATGGTAGAATCCTCTCCTGCACTGGCACTTGTACTTGTCCAACACAAATCCATGGCCGACGATGGGAGTGCACTGGGAGAGAAAGAAGCAGAGACAGACAGGTGGAGATTAGCAAAACAAAAATCAGTGTTCCCTTATTTTGGTCATCATCAACAAGAATATCACAGGAAGTAGTTACATGGGAGTAAAAGTGAGAAGTTGAAGAGGAAATGGCGTGAATGTGAAACAACAGGATGGAGGGGGATGATCGAACCAAGATGGTGACTCAGCCAACGCAGCTCTGTTTGGCTTCTTGAATCCAAAAGCAAGTGGGAGTAAAATGATGAATTCTTTCTGGTGTTTAGGATTTCAGAATCAAAATGAAATGTCATAGGACACAGCATACATAATCCGATAATTAGCGTTTCTTCTACATTGCCTGTAGCAAACTTTCTTTTGTATTTAGTTGTTTATTATACTAAATGGAATATCTCAAGAATATTGGAAAACTTGGAAATGGTTCCTTATTTTCTTAAATCTTACAGGCAAAATTTAAGCAAAAAATCTACAGATGAATCGAAAATTATTGTCAGTTGCAGCCCTACAGTAATAAAGAAAGCCACCCAGAAATGAAAATTAACCAGAATGGATGTCAAGGCGACATGAGGTTGAAATTTTAGCTGCTGCAAAGACATAAAGAGTGATTGTGTCAATTGTTCTCTTCACACATTCATTAATATTTTGAGCATTTCTGGCTCCACAATATGCCTCAATATGCCTCTTGGGTAAATACGAGCTTTCTAGTGTTGGAGCTTCCAAATATTTGCATTTGTAGGAAAATATTGTCTAGATCTGGATGACTCATGGCGACTAACGGTGGGATTCGTTTTACCAATGCAGAATGCTGTAACATTTATAATGCAAAAGACTAAACAGTGTTTTACAGGCTCTTTATCTATCGCTGAAGTCAAAGAATTTGAATATTATCCAGGATCTCAGTAGTTAAAACAGGGCTTCACAAACTGAATAAAGTACAGTTCCTATGTGGATGATTACACTCCTTCTCACTCCCACTGCTGTGGTCTCAGTTAATGAACTTGTTTCAATCATGTTATTGAGTCTCCTACAACGTCTACATGCTCTTCTGCAGCGTGAAGCAGCAGACGCCCCAGTTATAAACATGCCTGGTGTCAGGGGAAATCACAGGGCTTTGCCAAGTAACAGGGAAACTAATTAATATCTAAATTAAGAATTAAGGGATGTTTGCAGAATTTAAGCATGTCTGCATAATTCCAGCTTGCATTGATAACTGTGGGAGCTATATGGGCTTACAGACCATCTGGAGGGAAAGCTCACTCAGCGACAGGCACACACAGGCACCAGTGTGGATACTGCACACTCATGTGGATGCACATTTTCTCGTACTAAAATAAAGCTGCAATAAATTAGACATGAACGTTCATAAATAGTGCATTACATTGCATGCTTACAGTAAAAACAGTGTATCTCCTCTGGGACGGCTGCTGTGGAGAGCAGCGGGTCTATATATTTATACTTCATGAATCAGTGACAGTCACTGATAGAGTCTTTTTATTTGTCTGATATTTAAAGCGGAGGCCATGTTGAAGGAATAGTTTCACATTTTGGGAAATAGGCTTATTCGCTTTCTTGCTGAGAGATAAAGGAGAAAATAGATACCATTCCCATGTCTGTGCACTAAGTATGGAGCTACATGTAGAGCCAGGAGGCAAATCGCTTAGCGTAGCATAAAGGCTGGAAGCAGGGGAAACAGCTAGCCTGGCCCTCTCTATCAGCACCTCAGTAATTAACATGTTGACTCTTGTTTTGTGACCACAACTTGTCATTTTTACATTTTGTTTGCGTGCAGATGAAACAAACGAAATACATGGTTGCGTCAGAGGTGCTGTTAGGTGTATTCTTTAACTTTCACACTAGCTGTGAGAAGGGAAGAACAGTAAAAACCTCCCATTATCCCGACTTAGCTAGTTTTGCTGTGTTACATATTTGGAGCAGTTCATTATCAAGTGAAAACCAGACACGACTAAACAATATATATATATTAAATTCACTGAATGGGTTGTATTAGTGTTACTGATATCCAACTCGGAAGTACAACTCGAGGGCTGATGTGAAGGTTGACTGCTCATAACTACGACTATGGATGTCAATGCTGATGTCATGTCAGCATACAAACATGAGAGTGGTGCTGATCTTCTCATCTAACTCTCACCAAATCTCCACTTCTTCCTGCAGCAGGATATAAAACTGCAGTTCATTCCCCGCAGAGCTGTGCTTTGCTGTAATGTTAATTCAACACAACCTTAAAAGACATAAATCCAATGTAAAACATATTTGTTTGGTATTTCAGTGATACTCTCCTTTAACTACACGTCATTTCGACATAAGATTTATTTTTATGTCTGTACTTTTCTGAAATGGCAGAGCTCAGAACTTCAGTTGTTTTTCACAGCTGACAAACAGCCCCAAATCTCTAAACTGCAAAAGCAGCAGCAGGAGGGCTGGGCTGTAGAGGGTATAAATGTCTGAACTGAAGAGCAAATGGTTGACAGAATAAACAGATACACTAAATCATTGCTCCGGTATTGCGCCAGTGAAGATGAGCAGGCCTGGGAGTTATCACGCATGTTTCTGCTTTTTGGAAGAAAGAATGTGAGCTTGACACCTTGGAGACTTCACCTCTTGGTTTTTACATTTTTCTTATGAGGTATTGACTGACTGAAGTTTACTGGTACAGCCCCGAAATGTGCACTGCGTCAGATGGGGATCCTTAAAGCTATTTTGGGTGTAGCTGTAAAAAACATTCAACAGGAAAAAAAACAGGAGAAAAAGATACAAGCATAACACTCTACAAATGTAGAAAATATCAGTGACATTTTTGCTCGTTTTGTATCATTTTCTGCCCTTTTATTTGTCATTGGTATGTAGGAAGGGAGTCCCATGGATAATGGCCTGGATAAGTGTCACCAGTGGCCTTCATAAGATTCAGTGTCCCTGATTATGTTTTACATTCACATACAGCCATTGTGAAGCTACTGTACAGTATGTCAATCTATAAGAAATGGATTCTGCAAATAATCAACCACAAAGCAAGAGTGGCATTGCAAGAGTGGGAATTTTAAAGCAAGGTTTTGAAGTATTTGTATTTCCATGACAGTAAAAGTACCCAATATGAACTAATACAGCATTGTAGGCTTCCTGGGCAGCAGTTACAGAATCACTGTTTAATGTAATTCAGCATTATCTTATTTAACCACTGACTTTAACCTGCAGTGGGGAAATCTTAACGTAAAATAAACCCATCTTACAAGCCACGATGAAACAAGACAGTCTACAGACACACTATCATCTCCGTGAGGCTGTACTTAGGTCAGTCTGGACCAAAGTGGTCAGACCAACTATTTTCGCCAAGCCGCTAGCATGGTTA